>NC_136878.1:33778724-34404558 GCF_949152265.1 Phoxinus phoxinus | reverse complement strand
CTCCCCACACACACACACACACACACACACACACACACACACACAGAGAGAGAGAATGGCAGGGGGAACTCTGTCAGAGAGAGACAAAACCACATTCAAACCAAAATATCTGACTTCCTGTTGGTCGGAGCTAATGACTGTAAATGAGAAAGTTGTCCGGATCGATAAGCACAATATACAGCACAATATACAGAGTGTTGTGACTGTAGGTAAAAATAACCCCCCCACTTTAGTCAAAAGTATCTTGAAAGTAACACACTTCCTGCTGCCAGTTGGTGGCGCTATAACTTTGACTCACAATAGTCACATCCATGTGATCGCCCTTAGTATCCTCTTAGTATCAGCAATTTAGTATCCTCAATGTCTTGACTTCATGCTGACCGAGTTTGGTTGCGATTGGAGGAATTTTCTAGAAAGAGTGTTTCAAATTCCAGGGGCATGCGTTTTCATACCACCCACAATAGCCGACTTCCTGTTGGGCTGGCGTAAAACTTAGAGCACGAAAGTTGTTCGGCCCGATGAGATCTAAATGTGTACCGAGTTTCATATTATTACATGCAAGCGTGTTTGATATACGGACAAGTGTTTGAATCCCATTCCAGGGGGCGCTGTCCAGCCCCCCTGCCACGCCCGGGTACCAGCTTCAGTCCGGCCCTGATGGCCGCGGGTTCTGACCTGTGTGCAAAATTTCAAGAGTTTTCGAGCACGTTAAGGGCCCCAAAAGTGCCCGAGATTTTGCACACAGCAGAGAAAGGGTTAAACTAAACTAGCCCCCCTCCTCACACACACACACATACACAGATCCCCCCCTCCCCTCCCCACCCCACACAGACAGACACACACACACACAGAATGGCAGAGAGACAGAGAGAGACACATTTCACATTCAAACCACAATATCTGACTTTCTGTTGGTCGGAGCTAATGACTGTAAATTAGAAAGTTGTTCGGCTTGATAATATCAATATACACGCTGAGTTTTGTAACTGTAGGTAAAACTATAACTAAGTTATAACACACTTTATGCATCCTTTTTTAAGCATAAATTCGTTTCCTCGCCATGGCCAAACCGTTCGAGATATCAAAAATCCGTCCTGCAATTTAGCATCCTCCATGTCTTGACTTCATGCACACCGAGTTTCGTGGTCATCGGATGAATTCTCTGGGAGAAGTGTTTCAAATGCCAGAACATGCGTTTCCATACAGCCCATAATAGCCGATTTCCTGTTGGACTGGCGTAAAACTTAGAGCACGAAAGTTGTTCGGCCCGATGAGATCTATATGTGTACCGAGTTTCATATTATTACATGCAAGCGTGTTTGATATATGGACATGTTTTTGAATCCCATTCCCGGGGGCGCTGCCGAGCCCCCCTGCCACGCCCGGGTCCCAGCTTCAGCGCGGCCCTAAGGGTTCTGACATTTGTGCAAAGTTTCAAGAGTTTTTGAGCACGTTAAGGCCCCCAAAAGTGCCCAAAAGGTAGTATAATAATAATAATAATAATAAAGAAGAAGAAGAAGAAGAAGAATAAATAATAATCCGAAGAAAAACAATAGGGCCTTCGCCCTTTCAGGGCTTGGGCCCTAATAATCCGAAGGAAAACAATAGGGCCTTCGCCTTTTCAAGGCTTGGGCCCTAATAAATGCGACTTATAGTCCAGTGCGACTTATATATGTTTTTTCCTCTTCATGACGCATTTTTTGACTCATGAGACTTATACTACGGAGCGACTTATAGTCCGGAAAATACGGTATATACCCATGCTAAAGTTGCCTAAAAAAAGAAGAATCAAAATTTTAAAAAATCATCTTTTGGAAATTGATCTTAATGCCTTAATTTTAAAAAAATGGGAAAAATCCAACCTTAAAAGGACACCAATTTTGTCTGTGAATGAATAATGTATTGTAAATAAATAAATGTTCTTCCTTAAAATACAGGGTGCATAAGTCAGGACACCCCTATGTTAAATTCCCATAGAGGCAGGCAGATTATTATTTTTAAAGGCCAGTTACAGTGCTATGCATAAGTTTAGACACCCATGCTAAAGTTGACTAAAAAGAGGAATAAAAAATCATCTTTTGGAAATTGAACTTAATGCCTTAATTTAAAAAAATAGGAAAAATCCAACCTTTAAGGACACCAATTTTCTTTGTGAATGAATAATGTATCGTAAATAAATAAATGTTCTTCCTTAAATCACAGGGTGCATAAGTTTGGACACCCCTATGTTAAATTCCCATAGAGGCAGGCAGATTTTTATTTTTAAAGGCCAGTTACTATATGGATCCAGGATACTCTGCATCCTGATAAAGTTCCCTTGGCCTCTGAAATTAAAATATCGCCACATCATCACATACCATTCACCATATCTGGAGATTGGCATGGTTTTATTTCAGTTAGCCTAACAGCTGGTTTGATTTGCATTGAGAGATGATCTTATGGAAAGTACTCCATGCCAATCTCCAGGTATGGTGAAGGCTATGTGATGATGTGGGGATATTTTAATTCCAGAGGCCAAGGGAACTTTATCAGGATGCAGAGTATCCTGGATCCATATAGTAACTGGCCTTTAAAAATAAAAATCTGCCTGCCTCTATGGGAATTTAACATAGGGGTGTCCAAACTTATGCACCCTGTATTTTAAGGAAGAACATTTAATTATTTACAATACATTATTCATTCACAAAGAAAATTGGTGTCCTTAAAGGTTGGATTTTTCCTATTTTTTTAAAATTAAGGCATTAAGTTCAATTTCCAAAAGTTGATTTTTTATTCCTCTTTTTAGTCAACTTTAGCATGGGTGTCTAAACTTATGCATAGCACTGTATTTAATGGGTCCAGGATACTATGCATCCTGATAAAGTTCCCTTGGCCTTTGGAATTGAAATAGCCCCACATCATCACACACCCTTCACCATACCTAGAGATTGGCATGGGGTACTTTCCATAAGATCATCTCTCAATGCAAATCAAGCCAGCTATTAGGCTAACTGAAATAAAACCACGCCAATTTTTTATAAATTTTGAACAGAGGAATTTTTGTCATTTTTATCCAGACATCAATGGCTTATTGATCATTATAGCTGTTATTAATCATTTTACAAGTTCACACTTGCATACAATTTGAGGGGGTAAAGTTTAATGTGTATTTGGCGTGCTGTCCGGAGGGAGGGCTCCGAGCTCGGAGTTCGGCCCGAACCCAGAGCACTCCCCCTATGTAAGTGTTTAGGACTAGAAGCGTGGAGAAGGGGTGGTGGGGGGGTGCTGCAAAACTGTCAAGGGACTGCTGAGTGTATACCTCTTACCATTGATTGCTGAGTGCTCTCCACTTGTGGTAATTATCTGAACGTGCTCATCTCGAACTTTGTTGATAAAACCTCATTTAGTTGTTGTTGCTAGTTTTGAATTGAGAAATACACATTTCAGCATTATCACTAATCTGTGCATTTTCCTTAAGAAACCAAGCAAGTTGACTCATGAAACCATTTGTTTATTATATCGCTTTTGCATACCGCAATCAGAATATTGATCTCAATAATCGCAATATCACATTTCACCCAAATCGTGCAGCCCTAAATATATATATTAGTATATCAGTCTGGCGAGTAACCAAAAAAAGGTACTAGCCAATGACAATTCTATTGCTAAGGTGTGCGTAGTAGAGGGTTGAAATGTCATAACTTTTGATTTGAGATGTCTTTATAACTTTTGTAGCTTTAATAAGAATGGATCTATATTTAATACTGTGAAGACTATGCAGTTTTATTTTTCATTTGATTACTTAATTCAAAATCTGTTTTAGGCTAATACTTATCTGAATACTACTGTTAGTTCTTCTTCCTTAAAAAGATTAAAGCAATATTTATTTAATTTTATTTTTGTTCTGTTGTATTTATTTGACATTTTGTTTACATTAGTTTCTTTGTTCTTATTGTATTGCTGACTGTGTATTTGCATGTCTTCTGTAACTGTTTTGCCTTTGATCATATTGCCCACCAATAATCATGTTAAATGATCGTAATTTCAATATTGACCAAAATAATCATGATAATGATTTTTGCCATAATCAAGCAACATAATGTAGCCTGTGTGGTTGCTTGAGTGTAAAAGTGTGTAAAGTAAAGGCTAATTGCATTTGCTTACACCACAGCTCAGCATCACACATCCCACCGCAACACCACACCACACTATGTCACAGCTCAGGTCTAATCAATGAGACTATTAGAAGAGAACTGATTCAGTGCAGTTATTTTAGGGATGCTCAGCATGTCTTTGCAATGAGCAATTCTGAGTTAAACGTGATATCTGGCGCAGTCTGCTAGGCTACTCTGCTTTATTAGGCTTTTTTTTTAACCTGTGTTTTGCTTAAATATCTGATCCTTCTGTTATTACGAAACACAATTGACCGTTCGCAAAAGCCACGCCCCTTAGTTATTGTTACTACGCCCGTCAAACAATTGAGAACCATAGCCATGGCTGGGTTGAGCTCCATACATTAAGTGATTGGTTTTGGAGTAATGCATCAGACATATCCTCCAGGGCACGACAGAAAGTATAGACATAATAGTGCACGGGATCACATGCACTAAACAGTTTTGTAAAATTATTTATCAATAATTTTTATTTGATCATATATCATTTTACAAAACTGTTTTGCGCATGTGCTCCCGCGCGCGCTATTTCAGTCACAACACTGCAATCAAAGGACGCGCTGAACCATTAACTCTCGATGCTGTTCTCTTCATTCATAACTCAGCCTACTGAGAAGGATATATTTGTGTAAATAGTTGTGCAACTGCGCGAACTTTGTTTTAAAGTTTAATGCTTGAGTTCCAGAGGAATTTGTGACTGTGTACCTGTTCAACCAACTTCTATAACTCTATGAACTGATAATCACAGTTTTGTGTGTTAAACACAATCTACTTAATACAGACAACTTCGTTATAAAGAAAAATATGATAATAATTTGTGACAAAAATGCTATTATAAACTAGATTAGTGGTTCATTTAGCAGTAAAATCTAGTCTAGAAAAAATCACAAGTGCACAATAATTGTATTAAATCTGAACATGAAAAAACATTTAGTGGGGAACAAATATGAGACAATAAGTGTAACACTAAATTTGGTAAAACATTACACATTGCTCTTTGTATTGTTGTAAAATACAATAATGAAAAACAAGATAACAAAAATCAAAAAGATAAATTATTTTATATAGCCTAGGCCTACTATAAAATTGAGACATGTTTTAAATGTATAGCACAGCGTTTTAATGAGGCAGCAACATATGATATATAGGACAGAACTAAAAAGGCTATTAATAATCGTTCATTGCGTCGCTGTATTATGATATGAAAGGCCCCAATACAGTGCGGCACAAAATGCTTATGCGCATCGCGAGCGCAGAATGATGCGCTTGAAGCAACACGAGTCACAGCGCGCTGCGCTTCGATTACGCATTCAAAAGTTCAAATCACAAAGGAAAGACATATTGATGCGTAGTGTATTATACAGTATCTATCTATGCAATAGTTTATTGAGCATTTTCTTTTAAAAGTTTTAAATGTCAGTTACTGTGCGCGTGAAGAACAATTATAATGCTCTGACTCCAGTGTTGTGAGAGACACCCGGTAGAAAGTAACATGATTAAGGTACAGCAATAAAGTCCAGCAAGATAAAGTTGTTTAATGCAAAACCAAAGACCTTTATCTACAGATCAAGTATAATTATAGTAACTTTGAATCATCTTGGAGAGAGTTTTTCATCGTGTTGACTGTCGTACCGAACTCGACGCGCAGCTTGATGCTGGATGGAGAATGACTGACAGCCGCAGCGGAGGGAAAAGTGTAACTACGTGATCTTGAATTTAATGACTTAAATATTAATTTCTATCTCACATTATACTATATAATGGCTTCAGAACACTTATAATATAGTGCACGACAACTTTATGATGCTTTATAATGCGTTTGTCCCTTTTGTGGGGCTTAACAATAGCACAGAATAGTATACGCACTAACGCACAATATCGGATTTGGATCGGCCTCGTCTGACCGATACCCGATCCAGCAAAAATGGCAGTATCGGAGCCGATCCCGATACTGAATATCGGATCGATGCATCCCTAATTACATGACGTCACAAACGCGCATCACAGAACAGAGCAAGGCGAGCATTTGTGCTTATAAAACTTAAACTTTTTTATTTATTTTTTAAATGACCGAACGTTTCGCTAGATAAGACCCTTATTCATCGTCTGGTATCGTTTAAAGCCCTTTGAAGCTGCACTGAAACTGTCATTTGGACCTTGAACCGTTTGGGGCCCATTGAAGTCCATTATATGAACCTTGATTTTTTTAACTTCATCAAAAAAAATTATTTTCGACTGAAGAAAGAAAGACATGGACATCTTGGATGACATGGGGGTGAGTAAATTATCAGCAAAAGTTTTTTTAGTTATTCAACCCAAACCTCCATCGCAGGGACAGCTCGAGCAGGACGTTTCAGTGATTCACTCCTCAGTTTGAGGTACGTTATGAGATGTTGTAATTCCTCACCACAGCATTAACAAGTGCATGTCCATCAACCGATTAGCCGAGCTCTAACGTGAATGACTGATGTAACATAAGGGTGATTCTCGTGAAATTAGACTTATGAGGTGTCATGCAACATTTTTATGATAAAAGTAAATGCTAGCAAAATAAGAAGGATACAGTTATAAACATCTCTTCATGTACTATTTAGCACATGATTTCAAATGATATCATAAATACCAATTTATTTATTTTTTCACATTTAAGGGTAAATTTCTCATTACCGCAACGTGTCCATGACTGGATTTGGGTTCTTTGAGATGGAAATATTTATAATTAAAAAATATATAAAATAAAAAGCTTCAGTGCATGTTATACTATAAACATTTACAGTAAAGAAACATGTGGTATTTGTTGATCATTGGTAAATGTAGTGACAATAATAAGGAATATAAATGTGTCCAAGACCAATTTTCTCATCCTCCGCAACAATTTTCAATCATTGTTAAAGTCCTCAAGGAACTAACATTATCAAGGAATTTTGTTGGATGGGACATAATTGACTGTGACACTAAAGATGGCTACTATGGTAAGCAGTTCTTATTTTTTCTCTCCAGATAAAAGTTACAATTTTGTTTGTCATAGTACCTACACGACTTTTTCGTTCTCATTACCGAAACATGAGTTTGTGAGGTTTAAAAAAATGTTGCCATTTAAATTTTTTGATTACTATATACCCCATTATGGTCTAAATATAAAAAGATAGGGAAAGTTTAGCTAAGCCTCATTTAGCTTCCACAGTTAGCAAGAATGTTTAAGGTCGCTCATCCTCCGCAACACCATTATCATTCACCGCAACAATTGAAGGCCTGTTGCGGTAGAGATACTCAATGTTTCGGTAATGAGAAACAGACTTATGAAGGGGGGACGTGCACTATAACTCTTGCTCATTTCAAAATAACTTGATATTTGCCTTAAACACTTCTTGAACATGTTGCGTAAACAAAATAGCTATTATTATTATTTGTTATTATTTGTATTATTATTTATTATTTGATAAACTGCTGAATTTGCAGGATTTCCCACTTACAAAGCATGTAAAAGTCTGTCATTTTTATCATAGGTACTCTTCAACTGTGGGTGACTGAATCTAAGGGCCCTTTCACACCTACCTTGTTTGGTCCGGATTTTCTGACTTTTCAATTTGATCCGAACCAAAATTACAGGTGTGAATTCTCCCCCAGACCACGGTCCGGACCAAACAGACGAAATTTGGTCCAAAGAAAAGAGGTAGTCTCGGCCCGGATCAAACTGAACTAAGGTTTGGTTCGTTATAGTGTGAAAAAAAAACTTACAGAATGTATAAAATGTATCAAAACATGAACTTTGGTTCGGACCTTGGTGCGGACTTTCAGGTGTAAAAAAGGCCCTAAAACAAAAATCCAGAAAATCACTTTGTATGATTTTTAAGTAATTAATTTGCATTTTATTGCATGACATAAGTATTTGATACAACAGAAAAGCAGAACTTAATATTTGGTACAGAAACCTTTGTTTGCAGTTACAGAGATCATACGTTTCCTGTAGTTCTTGACCAGGTTTGCACACACTGCAGCAGGGATTTTGGCCCACTCCTCAATACAGACCTTCTCCAGATCCTTCAGGTTTCGGGGCTGTCACTGGGCAATACGGACTCTCAGCTCCTCCACAGATCTTCTATTGGGTTCAGACTCAGAGTTAGACTGGCTAGGCCACTCCAGGACCTTGAGATGCTTCTTACGGAGCCACTCCTCAGTTGCCCTGGCTGTGTGTTTTGGGTCATTGTCCTGCTGGGAGACCCAGCCACGGCCCATCTTCAATGCTCTTACGGAGGGAAGGAGGTTGTTGGCCAAGATCTAGCGATACATGATTGCCCCATCCATCCTCCCCTCAATACGGTGCAGTCGTCTTGTCCCCTTTGCAGAAAAGCATCCCCAGAGAATGATGTTTCCACCTCCATGCTGCACGGTTGGGATGGTGTTCTTGGGGTTGTACTCATCCTCCTTCTTCCTCCAAACATGGCGAGTGGAGTTTAGACCAAAAAGCTCTATTTTTGTTTTATCAGACCACATGACCTTCTCCCATTCCTCCTCTGGATCATCCAGATGGTCATTGGCAAACTTCAGACGGGCCTGGACATGCGCCGGCTTGAGCAGGGGGACCTTGCGTGCGCTGCAGGAGTTTAATCCATGACGGCGTAGTGTGTTACTAATGGTTTTCTTTGAGACTGTGGTCCCAGCTCTCTTCAGGTCATTGGCCAGGTCCGCCATGTAGTTCTGGGCTGATCCCTCACCTTCCTCATGATCATTGATGCCCCACGAGGTGAGATCTTACATGGTGCCCCAGGCCGAGGGAGATTGACCGTCATCTTGAATTTCTTCCATTTTCTAATAATTGCGCCAACAGTTGTTGCCTTCTCCCCAAGCTGCTTGCCTATTGTCCTGTAGCCCATCCCAGCCTTGTCATGCAATGTCATGCAATAAAATGCAAATTAATTATTTAAAAAATCATACATTGTGATTTTCTGGATTTTTGTTTTAGATTCCGTCTCTCACAGTAGAAGTGTACCTATGATAAAAATGATAGACCTCTACAGATAGACCTCCCGCTTCAGACTTTCCACCCTGGGTGGCAGGTCCTTCAGTGCCTTGGGCCCCAAACTCTGGAACCGCCTCCCACAACCTCTTCGTGACTGTCCTTCTCTTCCCGTCTTTAAAGCACATCTTAAGACCTTTTTGTTTACTGAACATTTCTCCACACCAAACTCATAGCTTCATCCAGATAACCTGTCTTTGTAGTATTGTTTTGGTTGTTTGTTGTTGTGTTTCCTTGCCTTCCAACTATGTAAAGCGACCTTGGGTTTGAGAAAGGCGCTATATAAAATAAACTTATTATTATTATTATTATTATTACATGCTTTGTAAGTAGGAAAACCTTAAAAATCGGCAGTGTATCAAATACTTGTTCTCCCCACTGTATGTTACATTGAAAAAGTTCTCATGAACACATGATTGCATGTTATACTATAATGATAATATTTATACTAATGGTTGTATATTTGTTAGTACTACAGAGTAGGCTACATGACATGATTCTTTAGGAGCATAAGATTGTAACTACAACACTTGTTAACACAAGGCATGATACTGTGATAATTACGAAAAATTAGAAAATGAAACTGTTTATGAAATAAATATTCTTTTAAATATTGTAGGCTGTGTTTTAAATATGTAAAATATGGTTAGGCATCAATCCCCTTTGTCAACAGTGAATGTGTGAGCTAAATCTCATTTCCGAAACATTGATCCTCATTACCGAAATGGCATTTTCATTACCGCAACATGTATCTTTTTTACAAATTAAGTAATAATTAGATAATCATATTTTGTTTTAAAATGTATAAACATATTATACAACACTACTTATTTAAGGTCTGCTACATTACGAATGTGTATGTTATCTTTTAGTAAAACAAAAAAATAAAATAAATTGTAAATCATCACATATGTTTCGGTAATGAGAGAAAACAAGGAAATTACAAAAAATTAAAAATATGAAAAAATAATCTCTCCAGAGTTTTACATAGCTCTGAGCATGAGTAATACGAGTCTACTTTAACATTAGCCAAAAATACAAATTTTTAACCATATATTTAATGTTATGTCATGTTGCGGTAATGATAATTTTTCATGGACTTCATCTAAAAAATGTAAATAATTATATGGAAATATTTTTTTAAATCTTCTAAAAATAATGGTTATAGTAAGTTCAGACATTAATCTTATATGTGCAAAAAGAAAATTGGCTTCAAGGGCATTTGAAAAATTCTGATGCTGGACACCTTCTAAATCTGGATTTCGTGAGAATCACCCATAAACGTTGGTAAAACAAATCTTGCTCCATCCTTAAACTTTCCTCAACTTGAATGACAGACAATCTGCTTAATAGACAGATATTTATGTAATAGTGGCCCACAGCTGAAGTATTTCAGTAAGACAGTAATAACGTGAGTTAACCAGTTAACAGGAGACCAACACAATATAAAACTCAAAATTAGTATTTTGAACACCGTCTTTCAAGAGCAAGCAGTTTGCGAATCCTGCATTGAACTCCGATATTTGAGAAGCAGTCGTCAGTAAAATAAAGTAAAAAAGTTTAGGATTATACTTAGGGGTGGGCGATATGGCAAAATATCATATCACGATTTTTTTCAGGAAAATCACGATTCACGATTTTATCACGATTCCTTTTCATGTTGGTTTTACTATTTTGCAAGTGACTGAGCATCACAGCCAAACTAATGTCCCTATTTTAAAAACAAAGCCTTAGGTAACAACATATAAAATAAAAAATAATGGCAGACATTTAGGCCAAAGTGGCGAAGATAAAAAATATTGTCATTGTCTTTGTTATTAAAAATTAAGAACAAAGATACACATACACAACTTAATATACAAATTAAAAAAACAGTGCTTGTGTACTCATATCAAACAGCTCCTTGTGCTCCGAAACAAGGACGATTAGTTTTTCTACCGGCACCGTGTCCATTTTTCTTGTTGTTATGGAAACGACAGGTCTCGCTACTCGCTTGTCATTAGTCAGCTGTCAAAAAGGCGCTTGACGTAGGACGTTCTTTTCAGAAAAGTTAAACTTTTTTCAACTTTAAAAGACGCTCTGAGCTGCAGAAAAAGACGCCGGCGGTGGCGTTTAAAAAAGCGCTCAGGACTTTTTTGAAAAAACGGTTTACTCCATAGGGTTTTAATGTAGAACAGACGCTGGCAGTTTGAAAAAAGACGCTAAGTGTGAACATAGCCTAAGCGCAATAAGATAACTTAGTTCAGTAACGGGTGCTGTTAGACAGGCTTTTAGTGCATGTGCGCGCGTCGGGTCTATTGCCCTCAGAAAAGCGCCCGTTAGAACAGAGCATCAGCAGCGAATGACATGTTTAACTGGCAAGGCTTTAAAGCACATGCAAATAATTCATTTTTATGAACTACAGTGTCCCGTTCCTCTGCATTTCATGTGGATATACGTCGCGCTGTACAGTATGTTGAGACGGAGGCGCCAGAAATGCAAACTGATAAAATGGACGATCCTACGATATTTCTTCAAAAGCAGATCGTGGAGACATTTTAATCGTCCACGATCAAAAATCGTAATATCGCACACCCCTTACTGCTGTAGTATCATGGTAAAGATTCATTTTAACCACAGATTCTTCACATGCTCGTCCTTGGGCAGTGAAAAAAATAACTTTACCGTCACATTGTAGAGCACAGCGTCTCCTCGACAAGATGCTGTCCAGTATCTACAGTTCTGTTTCATTCTTACTGACCGCCAGAGGCAGTGTAAACACTATGGATTATTGCAGCGCCAGCCAGATAGGTCGAGAGAATATACCAACAAAGTCACGTGGCGTGATGTATGCTGAGCCCTGGAGGTTATAGGCTACAGTAGCTCAGCACTCTACCTCTTTCGCTTTCTCGCCTGGTTGAGATAGGTTGTTTTTGAGTGATTATTCGCGCTGTCAAGTGCAGCTTACAAGAGCAGCGAGATTCGTCCTCACAAGCTGTGACAGCGCGCGTCTACGCAATTTCAAGGATTTGGATTTATTTTACAGCGCTTGGTGAGTCATATTAACATTACTTCGTCGTTAACACTCTGTGCCTCTCGGTGCCATCCGGTGGCTTGTGTTTTCCGCGACTGAGTTAACGGTCTCCCGTTGACATATCTAACGTTACTCAGAGTGTTTTTTCCTCGAATCCATGTAAAAAATTTTGTCCATCGGTTCAATCCGCCGGCCATTTTAGACATTTTTTCTTTTTCGTGAGATATTTGTTGGTATTACCTGTCGGTTTGCCCGAGGTAATTGTTTTATTTATTTTTATTATTTTTTCATCCCGCTCAACTTAACCTTACGGTGCTATCCGAAGGTGTTATTAATGAGTAACTATGGCTCACAGCTCGATCGCCACTGGTTTTCCACTGACTTGTAAGCTGTGCCCTAATCATCTTCTCCCTGACGACGGTCATGACTTCTGCCCGTCGTGTTTGGGTGTTCAACATCTGCGAGATGCTCTCACGGACCCGCGCATGCACTGCAGCCTTTTGCCTATTTCGGAACGACAGCTCCGTCTTGCCGAGTTAGACCCTAATTCAACAGTGAAACTTGGGCAGTTGGATGCAGCCCCTTCACGCACTCGGAAGCGCAAAGCGTCGGCGGCAGCTGGTGCTCCCCTCCCATCTAAGAAGGTCAAATCGCGAGGTGATGAACATTCACGTGTTGAGAAAAGTTCACTTTCTATGACGGTGTCGGTGCTTTCCTCTTCTGGCAGAGCTGAAACGTCTGCTTCACTCGCTTCAGCCTGTCTCATCTGCTACACCTGTGAAGTTGACACAGGAGGATGAGAATGTTCAGAATCAGGGAGCTGGGGAAGAGTCTCTTGATTTCCCTGGTTTTTCTCATCGCTCAGAGTTTGATGTGCTTTCTACAAGTGCTTCAGATTCCTTTTTTCACGATCATGGGGATACTATGGATGTTGCTGCACAACCATCACCTCAGGCTGTTTTCACTGGTTACCCAGCAGCGGAGGGGTCTAGTGGGGGTTCAGTTCAGTCGTCTGGACAAGCCCAGTCCTCCTCCGATGATACTTTGGATGTGCTTCGAATGGCAGTTGCTCGTCTAGGACTTGATGAGTCACCTGTCCAATCTGCCCAAACAAATGTGTTTTTCAGACAGAACACAGCGGCAACTTCTTTTGCCATGCCACCATGTAATGATTTTGAGGCTGAATTCTCAAATGCTCTCACTGGTTCTGGTCCGCCTAAACGGCGCTCTAAGATTGCTCGAACGCTAGCATCTATGGCTGAAGCAGATTCTATCGGGGTGGATCGTGCTCCGGAAATAGAGCAGCCTGTGATAGCTTTGGTGGTGTCTCCTGATGAGGCTCTGCGAGGGAATGTGCGATGTCCCAGTGCGCAATGCGGTCGTACGGATTCCTTGCTGAAAAAGGCATACGAGTCTGTTGCCTACATTACTCGAGCAGAAAACACAATCTGCCAGTTACTCCTTGCTGCCACCAGTACGCTGGAACCTGCGAATGCGGATCCCTCTGTTTCACAATTTCTGCAAACTGCTCTGTTGGCAACAGGCCATGTGACCCGCGAGCTGGGTAGTCTTACAGCCACGATTCTGGCAGCCCGCCGCCAAGTGTGGCTTGCCCAAGCACGACTGCCGGAGGACTGTAAGAAAACCTTGAGAAAACTTCCATTCTTTCCCGGGCATCTTTTTGGCCCAAATGTTCCGGAACTGTTGGAAAAGAGGATAAAGCTGTCTGAAGCTACTCGTCAACTGACACAGGTGCAGCGCAACCCTACCTTTAGGATGCCAGCGGTTCAGACCCGACAGCACTATGCCACATCAGAGCAACGTTTCCGCCGGCATGCTACACCTCAGTCACAGCCCCCTCAGAGACCTCGTGCTCCTGAAGAGGCGAGAGTTTTTCGCCCACCTCATCGACAGTTTCCAGGAGGACCCCGTCAGCGTCCCCCAGCGAACACTAAAAATCGCACACATAAAGCCTGAGACAGCCAGGCCGGCGGTCGATCGTTTTTCAATAGATCAACTGGAGTACTGGAGATCCAACACAGCAGACCCCTGGGTGTTGGCGACTCTGAGCAGGGGATATACTCTACAGTTTCGACGTCGGCCTCCCAGATTTTCAAGAATTGTTCCTACGATTGTCAGAGTCGCAGTTCGCGCGTTGGCTCTCTCTCTGGAAATTTGTTCACTGTTAGAGAAGGGAGCCATAGAAAAAGTTCATCCCCTCGTTAAGGGAGACGGGTTCTATTCAACATATTTTCTTGTTCCGAAGAAGGACGGTGGTTTCCGCCCAATTCTCGATTTGAGGCTTCTGAATTTGTTCCTGAAGGTCCTTCCTTTTCGAATGCTGCGCACATCCGATGTTCTTTGGTCTGTGACTGCAGACGATTGGTTTGTAAGTGTCGACCTGAAAGATGCTTACTTTCATGTCCCAATTGCTGTACATCACAGAAAGTTTCTGCGTTTCAGTTTCCTGAATCAAGCTTACCAGTTCAAAGTGCTACCCTTCGGCCTTTCCCTTGCTCCTCGCGTCTTCACAAGGTGTGTGAGCGCAGCTCTGTCTCCTCTTTGCATGCGTATTCTTCCTTATTTGGACGACTGGCTTCTCTGTGCCCCAACAGAGCGGCAGGCTGTACAAGACTCCAGACTGCTTTTGAGACGTGCAGAAGCTGGGGTTTTCTGTGAACGAGAAAAAGAGCCGTCTGATTCCATCACAGACCACTACGTTCATAGGAATGACCCTGAATTCCTGTCTAATGTCTGCCTCCCTGTCTCAGGAACGTGTGACGAACATTCTGCAACTTTTGGCTCGCTTTCGCCCGGGGGTGTCTTTGCAGTACGAGGTGGTCCTACGACTGATAGTGATGTTAACAGCGGCTACAGTGGTGATTCCCCTGGGTTTACTCCACCTCAGGCCACTCCAGTTATGGAACAACAGTTTGCGGCTAGATCCCACCAGGCATCGCCATCGACTGGTTATTAGAGATGCACCGATTTCAATTTTCTAGGCCGATTCCGATTTCCGATTTTTCATCAAGTTTGACCTGCCGATACCGATTTTAGCCGATTCTAACCACTTTACAACACACACAAATGTTTTTTGTCTATGTTTTCTTTAAAGTGAAGTGTGTTATGAAAAAAAAAACATTTCCTTCTTTTCACATCCAATAGCCTTGTAGTATAAATATATTTCTAACACACACAAGCACACACTTCTGTATAAAAACAGGGAAAAATAGGTAATGGCAATAAAATAATATAAAATAACAAATAAAATAAATAGCCTTGTAGTATAAATATATTTCTAACACACACACAGGCCTATTGCAATCACTTGTACATCAATGGCAGGTTTTTCTTCGCGAACAGAAGCATTTCTGTTTTGTCCCCAGTTGCAGGTTAACAACTGTTTCACACTGCAAACGTGAGCGGCGCGTCAACGACCGCTTCGCACTGCAAAAGTGAGCGGGGCGTGAACGAGCGGCGCGTGAACGAGAGATTCACACTGTAAACGAGAACGGCGCGTGAACGACCGTTTCACATGGCAAACGTGAGAGGCGCGTGAACGACCGTGAGTGGCGCGTCAGCGTAAATGCATCATCACAGCAGCTGCAGCCGCCGGAGTATTACTGGAAGCGTTTGTAGTACAGCGTCACAGCAGCTGCTACAAAAGTCTCGGCGCCGAAACCCGCGATTCACTGCTGCTCACGCGACGTTTCTGCTTGAAGCTCGCGCGCTTCTCTTTGACCGGTTTTAAAAATCGGCATTGGTCAGAGTGATCGGCCGGTCACCGATTACGGCCGATCACGTGAAAATCGGCCGATTCCGATCACCAGCCGATCAATCGGTGCATCCCTACTGGTTATGATTTCTCACCGTTGCATATGTGCGTTGAGGCGGTGGAGACAGTTAGAGTTTCTGAAGGCAGGAGTGCCCCTGGGTGTTGTTCCCTCTCGTCGGGAGTTGGTCACGACAGACGCTTCCCTCACAGGATGGGGAGCAACGTGGAATCGGAGGGGTATTTGCGGGCGCTGGACACCGATCCAGGCCACAGAACATATCAACCTGCTAGAACTAAGAGCAGTGTTCTTGGCCCTAAAGTACTTCATGCCGGTTCTGGCAGGCCGCCATGTTCTCGTTCGGTCCGACAATACCTCAACGGTGTTCCATCTGAACCACCAGGACGGCACGAGATCCCGCAGGTCTCTACAGCTGACTCAAGAGATCCTGACTTGGTGTCAGCCACGACTCGCTTCACTGAGGGCAGCTCATATTCCAGGAGTGTGCAACCAGACAGCGGATGCTCTTTCCAGGGATCAAGTACACCCAGGAGAATGGAGGCTTCATCCAGTTGTAGTGCAGGAGATCTGGCTACGATTTGGAAGAGCAAAGATGGATCTTTTTGCTTCAGAGATGACCACCCACTGCCGATTATGGTTCGCAAGAACAGAAGTGTCCAGCCCCCTGGGCCAGGATGTGCTGTCTCACGAATGGCCGAACTGCCTGCTATATGCGTTTCCACCTATCCCTCTGTTATGGGAGACGTTGCACAGGATCTCCCTGCGCAAGCACAGAGTGTTGCTGGTGGCACCACGGTGGCCAGCCAGACCATGGTTTCCTTTGTTGCTGAGACTTCTGACAGGGAATCCATGGAAGCTTTCCCCCAGGAAGGACCTCCTCTCCCAGCTGGAGGCCAGTGTCTGGCACCCGGACCCGGCACGTCTGCAGCTTTGGGTCTGGCCATTGGGCTAAATGGCCAGTATCTTGTGGCGAACTGTGCTTGCGTTGGTTACCGGATGACTCCGGGGTGGTTCTACGACCCAATCCTTCTTTTCTTCCGAAGGTCCTTCTTCCTCAGTTCATAAATCAGCACATTGAACTGGCGTCTTTTCAGACTTCTTCAGGGTCTGATTCAAGTGCCCAACTTTTGTGTCCTGTTCGTGCCTTGAAGTATTATGTGAACTCTACTGTTCAATTTAGACAGTCGGACCAGTTATTTGTCTGCTATGGTGGTGCGAAGAAAGGTGCTCCAGTGTCGAAGCAGAGGTTGTCGAACTGGATAGTAGAGACCATTACACTGGCTTACAAGGCAGCAGGGAGACCACTGCCCTGGGGACTAACTTGCCATTCCACTAGGGCCATCTCATCTTCATGGGCTGTTTTCAGAGGAGTTTCCCTGGTGGATATCTGCACTGCTGCTACCTGGACTTCTCCATGCACGTTTGCCCGGTTTTATAAAGTCAACGTTGCTGCTCATCATGCCGTTAGTTCTGCGGTTCTTCTGGAGCAGCCTTAATTTCATCAGGTGGGTGGCATTCCTCATGACTATGTTGGTATGTGTCATCCATAGTGTTTACACTGCCTCTGGCGGTCAGTAAGAATGAAACAGAACGCTAGTTACGCATGTAACTGTGGTTCTGTGAATTCAGTTCTCAGTCACTCGGAATGCGCGAGAAAGGCGTACCGAGGTAGAGTGCTGAGCTACTGTAGCCTATAACCTCCAGGGCTCAGCATACGTCACGCCACGTGACTTTGTTGGTATATTCTCTCGACCTATCTGGCTGGCGCTGCGATAATCCATAGTGTTTACACTGCCTCTGGCGGTCATCCAGAATTCACAGAACCACAGTTACATGCGTAACTAGCGAAATCAGCTGCCGGTTTGAGGTTTAAGTTTCCATGGTGTCTTCGCATGCAATAAGTGGGCGGGCTCTTGACGTCACAACGAAACGGCTTATGACTCGTTTAAAAACTTAAAAACTATTTATTTCATTGACTCAGAGTCGACTCTTACTTGACAATAACTTTATACGGTGCACTTTCAGATTTAAAACTTTGCAGGATGTTTTCATTCACTTAGAGCTTTATTACACACTACATGAAAGGTAATTTTCAAAAATCCATAATAGGGGCCCTTTAAATTACTTAATGTTATGTTGTGTGTTGGCTCATTTGAATCGATACAACCTGTTCTAAATCAATTTGTGCGATTTACAAAGGTTTACTTATGTTTTGCGAAGTTACTCATCTGTATACTGTTCACATGCGCGTTGGCCGTGCATTTTATGGTTTTACGCCATCCAATTGCGATCGGTTTGTGAGAAATCGCCGTAGTCGATACCAATAGTCGATAGTCGATACCAATACCAATCTGTAGTCGTTCGATCAGAGCATCCTTATTTCCAGAGGCCAAAGACTATTTATAGTGACTTTCTTTCAACTGTTTAAGCAACAAGGATGATTTGACCAGGAAACTGGGCTGTGTAATGTCAATGTTTTCCTAAATGATCAAATATATAATTAATTGTTTTTGATATAGCCTACTTTGAGTACTAGTCAAGGTCTATATGACTATTCAAAACACCTCAATTACACATGGATTAGTTTAAAGGTTTAAAGATGTCTTAACTGCTGGTATTGCTCACAAAATACTGCTGCACCTCACAAAAACACTCTAGTATAAAAAGCAAAAGACATTTCAACATAATTTGAGACAGCAGGGGTTTTATTCTGATTAGACTGCTGCAGTACAGACTCGTACAGATGCAGAGTGCTCTATCTAGGGCAGTGTGTTCTAGAGAGCTTAGCTGTCTATTCCAGAGACACACTTGCCATTTCCTTAGATGGTTTACCCGGAAAAAAAAACTTGAGGCTGTAATTACCTACAAATAGCTATACTGGGTGATTTAGGGAAGTTTTACTTGGGCTGTTTTTAGCTTTATTTTGGTTGGTGAAAGGAGAAGTATGAAAGCTTTCAAATGAAAAATGACTTGTTTTCCGTTGGGAAACACTGGAGGACTGACTATCCCCAGGACTTATTGACCTGATTGGCTTGAAGATGCAATAGAAGTCTAAGCATTTCCTCAGGAGAGGGCATTTGTAGTTCAGTTTAATTCTAAGGTTGTATGCAAAGCTGTAGTTATGAAACCTGATTCACTCTCTGACGCATACGGTCTCTTGAAAATGACGGACTTTTATATTTGTTACGGCTACATTTTGCATTATAAGTTCTGATATACTAAAAGAATTAGCTGCGCTCCAAATGGGTAAAATATCCTTTTGCTTATAAGTTTGCACTATAACTTCCAACCATAAGGAACAACACAAAACTAATCAATATGGCAAAGAATCTAATCAATGCTTTCCAATTCCTTAATGATGCCTTTCAGTGTCCTTAATGTTTTCAACTGCTCTGTTAATGAGAATAAGTACACAAAGTAAAAAGCAGCTTTATGGTCATATCATAACGTGTTTGAGCACTTAATAAGCCTTTGATCTATTAAAATTCAAACAGCAACTTCTCACAGACGCCCACATAAAAACAAGAAAGTTTTCCACAGCTGCACAATATAATCTAACCAAGAACAAATGGTGAGAAGACTAGATGTGCTTCGAAACACTAACTAACTAGGCTACTGTACATCCTATATATTCTAAACCGAAATGATCTGTTCCCATTTCCGACCAATTGAAGGGGCGGATATATTTGTTCATGACATTACTCTCATCTAATCGGACAACATCGACAAACTGCGTGTCACTACATTTCACAAGTAACGTTATACCACAAAAAGTCTAAAGTTTGAGTTTACAATTTTTCGAAATCCCTAAAAATTACAGACACTGACATACACACAAAGATATACAGGCAAACAAAGATGAAGATAGATAGATAGATAGATAGATAGATAGATAGATAGATAGATAGATAGATAGATAGATAGATAGATAGATAGATAGATAGATAGATCTTTCGTTGAATTTAATTTGGCAACATTGTCTACATCTGGACAATCTTAACACTGACAACACTAACAACTATTCAGTTCACTTCTTAAACATGCAGAATCGTCTAAAACGCTTTCAAATCATTTAAATATGACATGTCAAATCCCATCAATGCATCTCCGTAGTGACTTGAGTCTTATGTCTCTAACGTTAACGTTAGTTCACACAGCTCTCATGATAGAACTAACGTTACTGCAGTATCTCACCACTCGCTATCCAGAGAAGACAACAAGCGGAACTAATGTAAAATAAACGCAATATAATGTGAGCTTTGAAGCGCTATCCTTACCATACTAAAGAGCCGACCAACCGTTTAAAACAGCAGCTCATTCACTCTCGCGCGCAATACGAAAACAACATCCGTTGATAAAAGTGCGGGTAAGTACAGTGTTTTCCCCAATGACGGCAATAAATGATATATTGAAGTGATAAAATAAATTAAACGGAATCACTGCAATGACAATATAATCTCCTAGACAGAAAAAAGATAAATATTCACCCACTCACCTGTTCCCTGACGCCGAGGAGCGCCGCTGCTACCAACTGACTGAAGATGCTCGAGCGCCAAAACCAACTTCTCCGCCAGGTGGAGCGCGCGACATTTGGTGCAGTGAACGAGGGGCACGCTGGGTATTGTAGTTGGTGTAGTTGGAATATTATATATATATATATATATATATATATATATATATATATATATATATATATATATATATATATATATATATATATATATATATATATAAATTGTCTCTGCATTTCATATTTATTTATATTTGATTTCAAGCTTCTTTGTTTATTCAAGATATAGGGAAATAATAATATTGTTCAAAGTATATCTAGTAAACAATGTAGACGTAGCTTTAAGAAAAGTAAATAATTGTAGGATTCAGAAGACATAAAAAGCTTGTATTATCGTTATATAAAACATTCTGAACGTCTCAGGACAGTCAGTCCCAATGCAAAGGTCACCTCCCTTTCTGTCGAATCTGCAGAACTTATTATTTTTCTTTTAATTATTTTTAGAAATGACTATGTAAATGTTGCGTGGGGAACACACATACTATTTTGAGTATTTACGGGACATTAAAAATAACCAAGCTGTGTGATTTATGTTGTTTGGTCGTTTTTCGAATGAATATTGACGAATGTGCGAATGTTTAACGTTCTCGTAACGTGACCGAAACATGCTTCGTTTTAACATGGCGGCGCCCGCAGAGAGCACTGATGCATCACTCACAGTTGCTACAGGTCAATCGGCAACTGTTTTATCTGCGGAAAATGTTCCACTACAGTATAGTCTTCTTTTGGATCACCTTATTGGTGACAAAAGACAGATTAAAGACTTGAACCCTACCGTTATGGGTGCTTTACCGAGTCCTCGGAAAACACAGGAGGAGAAGATGATCGAAAGGGGAATGGAGAGCTGCGCGTTTAAATCACTCATAGCATGTGTCGGAGGTATTTTATTGATAGACATTTAACACTGGTTGCATAGTTAACGTTACCTGATCAAATAAATGTGTCGTCATGTTTGAAAGTTCAACAGTTTATCAATGAGCACAGTAGGCTCTCATGTATTGGCCATACTGTGGTATATTAATACTAACATACTTGATTAACGCAAAGTCATATACTATATAGCAATATTTATTGAGTTTCTCAATATGTTAATAATTCATATGTGGATGGTAATTCATATGTGAGGGGTTTTGTGATCTCAATATATATATAGATATATATTCAAATTAGAATCAAAATCAACAGCTCTAATTCAACATGTCTCTCTCTTTTAGGGTTTGTGTTGGGAGGAGCTTTTGGTGTCTTCACAGCCGGAATTGACTCTAATGTTGGTCTTGATCCCAAAGACCCCTTAAGGACCCCCACAGCAAGAGAGGTGCTGAGAGACATGGGGCAGAGAGGAATGTCATATGCTAAAAACTTTGCCATTGTGGGTGCAATGTTTTCATGCACGGAGTGTATCATAGAATCAGTAAGTACCATTGTCTTATTTTGTCTGTCCGACTACATTCCATTGTGTCATCTCCTTTTTCTCTAATCAAATAAACTAGTCTCACGTAGCCAGACCTTCAGACTGACAGTAGGAGGTTGGGACTCTCATTGCAGCTTTTATTTGCTAAGAACCGCCCAAGAGTCTGTCTGACTGACATGTAAAAGCAGCCAATCACAGTTTATGTTTAGCGTCATGTTTAGTGTGAAAATGTAGTCAATTTCCTTACAATAACAGACTGCCGTGCAGCCATATATCATTTAATCAAGTATGTTGTGCAAACATCTGTTTGTAGCATACCCTTCCACTTTTTAATGCCAACAAGCTACGATGTCAGCGTCTGTTCTTTCATGTTTACCCCACATATACAGGTGCTGGTCATATAATTAGATTATCATCAAAAAGTTGATTTATTTCAAGAATTCAACTTAACAGGTGAAACTAATATATTATTATATAGACTCATTACATGCATAGTGAGATATTTCAAGCCTTTATTTGTTATCATTTTGATGATGAAACCCACGAAATCAAAATCCCAGAAAATTAGAATATTACATGAAATCACACAGTAATTACACAGTAATACCATGGTCATTGAACCAGGTTTTGGTTCTTTTGGCAGTGTGGGCAGGTGCAAATTCTGCTGGAAAATGAAGCAAGCATGAAGTGCTCTGAAAATGTCCCGGTAGACAGCTGCGACTCTGGATTTAATAAAGCACAGTGGACCAAAGTCCTCTTTTCTGATGAGAGCAAACTTTGCATCTCATTTGGAAATCAAGGTCCCAGAGTCTGGAGGTAGAGAGGAGAGGCACAGAATCCACGTTGCTTGAAGTCCAGTGTAAAGTTTCCACAGTCAGTGATGGTTTGGGGTGCCATGTCATCTGCTGGTGTTGGTCCACTGTTTTTTCTAAGGTCCAAGGTCAACGCAGCCGTCTACCAGGAAGTTTTAGAGCACTTCATGCATCCTGCTGCTGACCAACTTTATGGAGATGCAGATTTCATTTTCCAACAGGACTTGGCACCTGCACACAGTGCAGGACCATGGTATCCCTGTTCTTAATTGGCCAGCAAACTCGCCTGACCTTAACCCTATAGAAAATCTATGGGGTATTGTGAAGAGGAAGATGCGATACAATGCAGACCCAACAATGCAGAAGAGCTGAAGGCCACTATCAGAGCAACCTGGGCTCTCATAACACCTGAGCAGTGCCACAGACTGACCGACTCCGTGCCACGCCGCATTGCTGCAGTAATTCAGGCAAAAGGAGCCTCAACTAAGTATTGAGTGCTGTACTTGCTCATACTTTTCATGTTCATATTTCTCAGTTGGCCAGCATTTCTAAAAATCCTTTTTTTGTATTGTTCTTAGTAATATTCAAATTTTCAGAGATACTGAATTTGGGATTTTCATTAGTTGTCAGTTATAATCATCAAAATTAAAAGAAATAAACATTTGAAATATATCAGTCTGTGTGTAATAAATTAATATAAAATACAAGTTTCACTTTTTGAATGGAATTTCTGAATTAAATTAACTTTTTCATGATATTCTAATTATATGACCAGCATCTGTACTGCTGATATCCCCTTCTCAGTTACCTGATCTTTCATAATCAATGTGAGAGGGCACACAACTACGGTAATAAAATTGGATCACTTGGGAATCATTCCAAGTGCTGGCAAAGGGTCTGCCCTGCTTGGAAAATAATATTATTCCCTTGGGATGAGATCGGGCTGGATATCCAGTCGGCAAACAAGTTAAAATATATATTTTTCGTTTCGACTAGTGCCTCAAGCAAGACTCTTGGATGTCTTTTAAAAAGTTTATGCCGTGAACCTAAAAACTTAAACTCTCATTGTCAAAGGTTTTTTCCTGGAGCTGTGTTTGGTATAACAACAGCTTTGTTTACAGACAGTCCGTTAAAGAACACAACACATACATCATCTGGAAATCATGTAAAATTCAACCAATTAGATGACAATTTCAAAACTTCCAGAGTGTTTACCATTTTGTATGCCTTATGCATCAGATGTTCAGCCGATGGTCCGTGGGCATGACGTCTGAGGTTAAGAGTAAATAAACACACATTTTCACGTGGTGACAACTTTTAAGTCATAGGAAGAATTTTCTAATAGATTACTGCTGAATGAAACATTTTGTTGCATGTGAAATGGCACACATTTGTATTATATTTGTAAATGTAAAATGTATGTTTTACATGATTATTAATTTTTTATGCATGCAAAATCACTGTCTAAAAACAACCAGTTATTTAGTGTTTCACTTCCCAAAATGCATTGCATATTCAAACTTCCACTTTCGATCACGGTCTCATTTCAAAGGCTGTGTCCTCCGGAGGTCGCAATTGTCTGCCACATACGTAATAAAAGATGACTTATTTTAGAACAGTAACCATTATAAAATCAATCATATTTTATATACTGATGTAGACTGTATAAAATACTATAATAAAATGTACTCCCAAATTGCTTGTTTCTAAATATTGCTCAGTTTAATATGGATTAATGGCGCCACCAAGTGGTTCTGTATTTGAGCGATCTTTCTACTCATCCATTCCGTGTAGGATGTTTTGTGTACTGATCTTCTGTGTAAAGAATGGATTTATTTCTCTCTTCTAGCATCGTGGGAAATCTGACTGGAAAAATGCAGTATACAGTGGATGTGTCACAGGAGGTGCCATTGGGTTCAGAGGTAATTTCTGAACTTGGGTTTAAAGAAAATAGAAAGGATTTTGATGTGTGGTAATTTATGTGGACTATATAAATAAGCTGTTCTCCTCTTCACTAGCTGGTCTTAAAGCTGGAGTTCTGGGCTGTGGAGGTTTTGCTGCTTTCTCTGCTGCGATTGAATACTATCTCAGATGAACATCAGCTTCAGGACTGTTACCATGTACTGTTGTGTATTCCTCACAGTATATTGTAAGACATCACGGGGGGGGGACATTGTGCAATCTTGCTCTCTGCCACCAATCAAGAGGTGTTCCATCCCTCCAGAAGAGAAGGTTGCCTGAGTGGACCAATAGGACAACAAACTCGAGCAGAAGTTACGTACAATCTAAGGGATGTCTTGACCTTTCTGTCTCAAGCCATCTGATGATCTGAAAACCTCCTAGGATATTATTTGTACATAATTGTATTGAAAATGTCATGCTTTGTGCTGGTTGATCCTCTGAGCGAAGCAAGATAAAATGTATAGCGTTACACCTTAAAAATAAAAAGTGGCATCAAGAATTGATTGAAGTTCGTAGTGTAATAGGTCAAATTCTTTAGATTTGTTTCACTTGTTGCCTGTGTTATGTTGTGCATCAGTGTAATGTTAACACACAGCTTCTTAGTAAACAAAGGCAGCTCAGTTTAAAAGAATTCACCAAATCAGATTTATTTTCTCCAAAGTGGTGTTTGGATTTACAAGTTTCAAGAAAATAAGCTCAATCAAGTGTTTATATTAGTTTCACTCTGTATCCCCTTTCTAAAAGGAGAGTTCTTAAAATGTCATCCTACAAACAAACAAAACTAAATATTTATATGACATCTGATATAATATATGTGTGAAAATCAAAATGTGATCAAAAATAAGAGGCAGGGAGTGCTAAAGGTTGTGCATTAGGAAACCACAATGAAATCATGCTTTGAGGTCAAGCTGACAAAGCAAGGAAATGAGTTTTCCTCAGCAGGAAACAGATAATGCAAACATGCTTTCTGGCTACTTCCCAGTTCTCTGAAAAGTTTCCTTTCCCACTGGCCTCTAAACAAGAGTTAATAATGCTGAATTGAGTTTGGAGATGCAACCCATGCAAAAATCAAAACCGAGTTGATGTGTAACATGGATTTAAACCAGCCTAAGATTGTGCCAATACATTGTCTAATCATGTCGGTTTCATGAGGAATGGATGCAGTTCAGAAAACTGGGTAACAGACTTTTAGAGTTTAGATTCTTTAAATCAACTCTAAGAGTGCAAATATAAAGACAACACGGCAAGCAAACAGAACCTCACTTAAAACAATTTTAAGACTTAGCATATTTTAAGGACAAAGTTAGCTTTAACAATTTATTCAAAAAAACAAAATCAAACCTATTAGCATAAAGGGTTAAAGTGTACAGTACACTGTGCCTGATGATGCTGAGATTTTTCTTATTTTTGTGTAATGTACTAATGAACATAAAACAAAAGTGTGAGAAGAGATAGTCACAACCTAAAACACCACCTGCCCAGGGCTGCTGTGCACTGAGCTTGTGTCAATATCACACACAACTTTAATACAAGGCACTGTATTTTACGATATTCCAGACAACACATAATTTGGGGGTAAAACAAAACTTTTATCGATATTATCATATTTAATATAGCTCAATTTTCTATCCTCAGACTTGTATGCATATATTTGCCTTCGTCCATTCCACTGTGACATCCTTTTACAGGAAACTATAAAGCTCCAAACAAAGCACCCATCAAACCAGCAAGTCCAGTCTAGTTTTGATATGTATTAAAAATCAGAGCAGCTGATAACATTCCTGAACATCTACACCTCTTATTTTTTCTCAACTTCTGTCCTTCTTACAAAACCTGTTTAAAGCATGTCCGGATCATATATTTCAGAAAATTTTTGTCCATTTCATGACCATTAAGCCTTTTTTATATAATTTCTCATACTATCTTTATCTGGACTTCTGAAAGAAAAAGGGATTAATGTTCATTTTAATTTTATTTATTGATTATTTACTGCTTTTGGGGGTGAATATGATCTGGACATGTTTTCATCAGATTCACCTAGTTTGTAATTTACAGTAAAACAACATAAACTTAGCCAAATATTCCAGTAAGAGAAATTCCAATCTTTTTGCCTGAGCTATCAGCCAGTCCTGTAGAAATCTGACCCTCTGTGGATGTTGAGCAAAAGAAAGGAAATGATGTGGAGTCTCAGACAGTTTAGCTACATGTCATTTTGTCTATAAAAAGTGCCTAAAAATCTTTGGTCTACCAAACCCAAAAAGTGTTGGAAAAGATATTTTCAATTATAAATGTGTCTTATGTAAATCCTTTTTAATCACAGTCTCATCTTTCATCTCTAAATAATATAATTGATAAATGATAACGTCTTTATCGAACCCTGAGCTGAGAGAGGAGGCCTTGAAGACACTAGAATTGTATTATTATTAAAAAATAAAAATAAAAAATTAAGAAAAGATTATCAGCATCATACACTGCACTATGATTTAAAGGTTAAGTGTGGCATAAATAAGCCTGTTGGACAGTACATGTAGTGTTTTATGGTAATGTTCCATGCATTTCAAAACTCCTTTTACACTACACAGCCAAAAGTTTGTGGACATCCCTTTTATAATTAAGAATAGACCCATTGATTCAAGTTAAAACAAATCTACACCATACAATGACATTTAACATAATTGTGTGCATCCAACTTTGTTCGACGGTTTGGGAAGAATGTAAGATGTTATAGCAGCAAAGGAATGACAAACTCCTAATTAATGCCCATTGATTTGATTTTAAATGCTTGTTGGGTGTCCACATGCTTTCGGCCATATAGTATATATATATTACATTATTGGTATGTCTTATAAAACACAGTCTATTCTGAAAATGAAAGGGTGAAAAATGAGAAAATGGGAGAAATGAATGTTGGTTTTAGAAAAACGTACTGTAACAGACTACACTCCAACTGAGAAAAGCATTGACATGATATACTACTGAAAAAAAAATAAAGAAAATATCAGAAACATAACATGCATTATGATTAATATGGCCAACTCAACTGCCAGATGCATCCTACCTAAGCAAAACTAAAGAAAGCATAGTGTTGCCATAGACAAGAAGCAGCAGCTTGAAAGACTGCATAGTTAGTTTTGAAAAGTACTAAAGCTTTAGAAATGGAGAGCAAAACATGCATTCTCTCTCTTTCAGTCCAGCAAAGACCCCGTTCAACCTCCTAAAGAATGAGCTGGAAGCTTAAACACAATGTTATATAAGTCTTCTTTCTGTCTCTCGCGCACAAACACACTTGCTAAAGGCAACCTTTAGGTCCAGTTTGTCTTAGAAACACTAAACAAGAGTGCACGGGTACGTACTGAGCAACATTTTAATCTGACAGTTCTGCACTTCTGAAAATGCTTAATGGAAAATAGAACTGTTAGTTGCATTCATACGCAACCCAGCATTCACTAAATGTATAATGAAAGACGCTGCAGGTTATGTTAAAAGCCCTGAAACAAAGGCTTCTGAGTTCCTTGCTACACTTACACAAGCTCTCATGTGCCACAGATTATCCCTAAAAACGATCCTAAGCAACAGAAAATCACCCATTTATACTGCACTATTCAAAAATATAGAAATAAATACAATTGTTTATCTACAACTCAAACTGTAGGCTCAGTTAATAGAAAGATTCATAGAAAATTCATGCCCCAAGTCGAGAGCATTTCACACTTCACACTCACAAACACGACACTATTACGAGTTCCCACATCTTTTGACCAGCAAATTTCTGACTTTTTCCATGATTACTGGATATAATTTTCTAGAAATTATTTAGTAGACATAGCAATCATAAAAAGTGATTCATAGCCAAAAAAAAATATTCCTCCAAAGAGCTGAGCATAACTAAAAAAAAACAATAACTACTGAAATTTTGAATTTTAAAGATTACCAATGACTGTCCCACACATGAAAATCATTAACATCACCTTCCCAAGACGAGACCGCAAGAACCAAGTATTGTGCCCTTTGGATATACAAAGATCAGTTTTCAGAGTAAGTGGCTTGCAACTTTTCTATTCTTGCCCATGTGTTCACATGAGCGTTCAAATTACCCACAATCCCTTGCTTTGAAGCCCCCGTGTTATTGCTTTGACTACTGCCTGGAGATGCCTTTGGGCATAATGTGGCCTAAAAGATATGCCAAGCGTTATGTGCTCACTCTTTGTACCCTGCAAAGACCCCATCCCCCTAGACTTGAGTCCTGTGTATCTCATTTAAACCAGGGATATGCAACTGTGTTCCTGGAGGGCAATCGTCCTGCTGAGTTTATCTCCAGCCCTAATCAAACACCCCCAAGCAAGCTAATCAATGTCTTACAGATTACAAAAAAGCTGCAGGCAAGCGAGTTTTTTTTTAAATCAGGGTTGGAGATTAACTCTGCAAGACAGTTGCCCTCCAGGACTGAAGTTCCCCATCCCTGATTTAAACAAAGACCACCTCTCTACTGCCCCCATGTGGATGGGAGGACTAGGGATTCTCAAAAGGCCCGCAGAAGCGAAACAGAATTCATTAGCAGCCTCCAGAGCGTGTGTGGGGCGGTGTGTGTTAGAGGAGTGTAAACAGTCACAGCAGGACAGTGTGTGTGTGCAAACACATTCACAGAACTCTAATGAGCTGTAAACAAGAACAGCAGCACTGCAGCCATGGAAATGCTTACCATGTGATCGGAGCTTTGCGCCGAGTGGGAAGTGATGTGAAAAGTTGTTCGGATGTGACCTGAAATACTGTGGGTCTAATCTGATGAATTTATTATACTGATGGCTGTGCCACTCACATAATAATTTATCTCATTTAAACCAGTGTATTTTTGTACTCTAAGCACACAGGGGCAGAATTTTCATATAGGGGCAAAAACAAAAAACAATAAAGTAACATATAATTCCAATTACATTTAAAGACATCAGTCCAAACTGTAACAAATACTCCAATCAGAGAAGGAAGAGAGGGTCTTGACCCTCGATAACTGACCTAAAAGATGTTCCCAGGAGGTCACTGCAGTGCAGTATATCCAGTGGAGTGGGCATTGTAACGGTCAAACATGTAAATGTGAGTGTGTGCGTGGAATGGAGTAAAGCAGAGAAGAGTAAAATGAAGAGAAGCAATAAGGGTATGTCTAACATGAAGTCTTGGTTGTACTGTAACAGTAGTAGATGCAGTGCCGTAGCCTTGAGCTGTGACGTTGGTTGATTGTTTGTTTTAGATAAAGACCTTCACTAATCAGCCTTGGAGATATCTGAGAGCGGCTCGGGCGAGGACAGCGGAGAGACCTGGTTCTGAGCATCCCGCTGACGCTTGTAGAGTCGGAAGCCTTTACGACAGAGAAGGACGAACCAGTAGACCTGCGGCGACAGGATGCAGAGGTTGCCGAGGTTGGCGGAGAGCGGCAGATGGAAGGGAACACTGTAGAGGGGGATGCCGTAGTGGGAGCCGTAGGCCCAGTACATGTAGGGGAAGAGTGCGATGCGGAACAAGAAGAAACTCAGCAACACCATGCCGCCATTAATCTTGTGCAGCCAGCATTCCTGCAAACCCAGCTACAGGAAGAGACAGTCAACAGAGAAGAATGAGAGGAAGATTAGAAGATGTGGGCATAATTCACCCATAATTCATAAAAAAATCCTGACATCATTTAATCACCCTCATGTCATTCTAAACCTTAGACTTTAATCTTTAAAAAACAAATCAAGATTTTATTTAATAAACCTCAGTGGTTTCTGTCCTTCCATTGAAAGTCCAGGTAACCAAATCTTAGAAGTCAATTGTAAATAAATCCATATGAATCATGCGGTTTAATCCAAGTCTTGTGAAGAGATACAATCGCTTTATATGATGAACAGCTTTATTTAGGCTTTTATTCACATATAAACACATACATAATGCGCACCACTTATGGTAAACACAGAGACTCGTATGGGAATCACACGCTAGAACCTCATTGGATCTCACACGCACATTGAGCTTCTGTGTTTACCATGTGTGATGTTTCTCTATGTATGTGTGTCAATCATTGTTTATATATAAATAAAAGCCTAAATTAAATCTGTTCATCATATAAAGTGATCATATCTCTTTACAAGACTTGTATTTAACTGCTCGATTATTAATATGGATTAGTTTTCGGATGCCTTTATGACGTTTATGGATCCTCTAAGTTTTAATGGAGGGACAGAAATCTCTCAGATTTCATTTATTTCATCAGAGTTTCATCAGATTTCATTGTTGTTGTTTTTGGGGTTTGTTGTCCATCTAAGAGAAGTCAATGGGCACCAAAACTGTTTGGTTACAAACATTCTTTAAAATATCTTCTTTCACATGTCAGTATCATCCTGTTCAACAGTACTTCAGAAAAATCTGCAAAGTGGACCAGACTTAGTCAATCGTCTGGCAAAAATAATAATAAATGTCACTGCAAAGACGCTGGGACTGCTTTGAAATGTAATACTCATGACTACCAAAAGGAGGCATGTGGAGGCATATAAATGGTGCATGTCTGAAAGCAATTTCACCTAATCTCTCCAAACAAGCAAAGACCAAGAATCAGCAGTTATTGAAAAATACAGAGTAGAGAGACGGAATGCTTCATCTAGCAGGGAAATGCTGTAATATAGTCAATTTTTATTTCCCTATCATACACCACCATTATGGCTGCATGTTTTCTTTTTTAAGAAATGAATAATTTTATTCAGCAAGGCTGCATTAAATCAAAAGTGACAGTAAAGATATTTATAGTGTAACAAAATATTTATATTTCAATTAAATGCTGTTCTTTTGAACATTCTCTTCATCAAAGTATCCAGTTTCCACAAACATATTAACCAGCACAACTGTTTTCAGCATTGATAATAAGAAATGTTTCTTGGGCACCAAATCAGCATATTAAATTTATTTCTGAAAGATCATGTGACTGAAGACTGGAGTAATGGATGCTCACATAAATGCTGAATAAATTACATTTTAACATATATTTCAAAAAGAAAGTATTTGAAATCAAAATAGTATTTCACAACATTACTTTTTTTAACAAATAAACACAGCCTTAGTGAACAAGATAATTCTTTCAAAAAAACATTTGCTTAGTCTTTTTAATCACAATTTTTACGTCAGTTAATTTTAAATATTTTTACTTTGCAGATTGATTGATTGATTGATTTATTGATTGATTGATTGATTGATCCTGGCAAATTATTAATTCTTATTATATGCTTTGGTTGTTTGTTGCACAGACAGACCTCCATCTCTGTATTTAACCATTTATCTTGACTAAAAGTAAACGGGTAAAGTGTTGACTGGTAGCTCCTGTGCAGCACTGTGAAGGACAGCTGAGTAAAACACACAATCAGTTTGTGAGAGTGTGTGCATGTGTTACCTGAATGAGGATTTTGCCCACTGAAACAAAAGGAGTGCTGAGCTCTGTGAGGAAGAGACAGCCAATGAAGAAATCACCCTGGTCCTTCCTGAAGAACTGATGTACACAAAGAGACCAAAAACCACAGTCAGCACAAACATGAACAATAAGGGTGTAAATAAAATGTTATGCATCAATCTGATAATGAAAATGTTATGCCTACACACTACCATTCAAAATGTGGGGTCAAGTAAGATCTTTAAAAATGTTTTTGAAAGAAGTCTCTTTTGCTCAAACTATTATCAAATCATTACACCATAAATAAAGAATCATAATCGAAATAAACCACTGTCAGAGAAAATATGTACAGCCCTAGTGACAAATCAGGCTCTACATCACAGCTCACACCTCCCTGTCAGTGTTGTTCTAGAGATCATAAGCAAAAGTAACTGTTCAAATCAACCTACAATAAAGTTATATAGGCAATACTAAATTAAAAGACAAACAAAGTGAAACTGACCCTCATGAGCAAAAACAAAGATAACACTAGACAAAATGGAGAGAATGGCATTTACACAGATGCATATAATGTCTAGAAATTACTCTACAGCTAGTTTTGCAAATGGTCCACATCATATGTATGTGTTATGATATACAATACTGGATATGGTGGATCAAACGTGTGTAATGCGTGTATAAATGTAACAAGATAAGAATGACCAGAGTTAGAACAGCCACCTGAACCCTTCCCGCTAACCTGAAGCACAATCTTAAACTACAGATGTTTTGTTGTGGTGGTCTGGGTCTTGTCCTTGTTTGTGTTATTACCATGCATGTCAAAATCTGTTTGTCCACGTTTGTGACTCGTGGGACATTTTGTGGAACACAAAGCAACGTGTTTGTCAGGTGGTATCGGAGTAGCAGCTGTGTGTGAATAATGGAAGCGTGGGTAAAGTGATCTCATATCACCACTGACAGCCCAGAGACACCAAACAAAAGACCAGGTTTCCACCAGTGTGTGTGTGTGTGTGTGTGTGTGTGTGTGTGTGTCTGTCCCACTGCATGTACTCTGGCAGTGTAACAGCTGCTATTAAGGTAATTGTTTCTCATAGAATCAGGTACTTAACGGACACAAAAGCACTGCATTCCCCTTTTTACATTCCCTCCCATTTGGTCATGGCTATAGGTGGAGGTAGTTATTTGAGAAGACCCATTACTCTCTCCCGTCATATTATTGGTTGTCATATCACTCATCCGAGTCTCTATCCCTGTATTTCTGTCCTCTCTCACCAGAGTCACAGGCAGTAGAATGGAGAGTAGTGCAATGTGATGGAGGACCAGCAGGAACTCTTTCCTCACAAATGAGTTGACGGTTCGTAGAGAGTGGCTTTTATAGTCCTTGTGGCCTTTGACCCGGAAGCGATAGTAATGGCTGAGGTACATGGCGAAGATGTCATATGACATGTAGGGAACGCCATACCAAATGACAAAATAGGTGGTCAGCCAGTGTCTGGAATAGAAAATGAACAGAATAGGTGAACAAATCATGTGTGGAGTGATTTCAAACAAACATACAAATATGCTTAGTCTCATCTTCTAAAAAACACCTTTTTTTAAGTATTCTAGGAGTTATTTTTTTTAAGTCTGGGTTCAGTAAGAACTTTTTTTGAAAAGAAATTAATACTTTACATTAAATTGATCAAAAGAGACAGTAAAGACATTATTAATACAAAATATTTCCTATTTCAAATAAATGCTATTCTTTTGAACTTTTTATTCATAAAAGAATCCTGAAAAAAATGTATCACTGTATTCACAAAAATATTAAGCAGCACAACTGTTTTCAACATTGATAAGAAGAAATGTTTCTTAAGCATCAAATCAGCTTATTAAAATGATTTCTGAAGGATTATGTGACACAGAAGTCTAGGGCTGCAACAACTATTCAATAAAAACAATTATTATCGATAATGAAAATAATTGACAACTAATTTGATTATCGATTAGTCGCATCTGCGCGCTGTGCCCGGGAAACCATCAGCCAGTAACATTTATTTACAGTAGTGAAAACCCCATTTATATGGACAAAACACATATGGAAACTAGAGGAGGACACAGAGCGAGCTGATCCGGGAAATGTACATGATCCAAGTTGTCCGAAACATTAGCTAGTTGTAATTTTAAATAGGCTACAGATATTGTCCAAATTGGATTTCACATTATACATTTACTATGTGTTATGGGGCTGTCGGGCAGGGTAAGACTTAGTCATCTTTAATTGTTACCTTTATATGAAAACAACAGCAGTCTAAGATGTGGACTCATTTTTGATATCCAAGTAAACGTGTGTGTGTGTTTATATTGGATAACCTATAGCAAAATCACTGTGATCCAAAGACTTTGCACATGTGATTAGTGGTGAATTCTTTAATTACCACAGAGCTTAAAGCTACACTGACCTGGGACGAGATATGCATCAATTATATGGTAAATATAAGATTCACAATTCTCAAGAACTTTATTTATCTTTCATATTAACAGATGGCTACAAAGAGGAAAAGCTACGGACTGTAGCTTTTAATGATCCGTTTATCACTGTAAAGCCACTTTGAAACAATCTACATTGTTAAAAGCGCTATATATAAATGAAGATGACTTGACTTCAAAAGTTTGGGGTCGGTACGATTTTTTTTTTAATAAATTAATAATAATAATAATAATAATTCATCACATTTATATAGCGCTTTTCTGGACACTCAAAGCACTTTACATAGAAGGGGGAATCTCCTCAACCACCACCAATGTGCAGCATCCACTTGGATGATGCGACGGCAGCCATATTGCGCCAGAACGCCCACCACACACCAGCTTACTGGTGGAGAGGAGACAGAGTGATGAAGCCAATTAGTATATATAGGAGGATGATTAGGAGGCCATGATGGACAGAGGCCACTGGGCAAATTTGGCCAGGATGCCGGGGTTACACCCCTACTCTTTCGAAAGACATCCTGGGATTTTTAGTGACCACAGAGAGTCAGGACCTCGGTTTAACATCTCATCCGAAGGACGGCGCTCTTTGTCAGTATAGTGTCCCCGTAACTACACTGGGGCATTAGGACCCGCACAGACCACAGGGTGAGCGCCCCCTGCTGGCCACACTAACACCTCTTCCACCATAATACTTTTATTCAACAAGAATGCATTAAATAAATGCTGTTGATTTGAACTTTCTATTTGCCAAAGAAACCTGCAAATGTTTATAGTTTCAATAAAAATATTAAGCGGCACAGCTGTCTTCAACATTAATATTAATCAGAAATGTTTCTTGATCACCAAATCAGCATAATAGAATTATTTCTGAAGGATCATGTGACACTGAAACTGGAGTAATTTAGCTTTGTCATCACTGGAATTTTGGAAGTTATTGTGATAACATTTCACAAAATTGCTGTTTTACTGTATTTTTGATCAGCCATAGTGAGCATAACAGACAAAGTTTAAAAAACATGTGTTCTCATGTGTTGTTTTGTTTAGTTTTTTTGTTATATGACGTTCTTTCTTGGGTGGAAAACAAAAAGAGTTATCTAGCAGAATGTTCAAGCTGTTCCTTTCTATACAATCAAAGTGAAAGGTAACCACAGCCTCCTCTGGTCCCCATCCGCTAAGATGGAAAACAGCAGCTTACACATCCTGTGAAATATCTGAAATATTTCTACAACACGAGTAAATGATGACAGAATTTCCATTTTTGAGTGAACTATTCCTTTAACACTCACAGTATCACTGGATGCTCCTTGTCACAGAGAATCATGGCTGTGCATGTGCTCGAGCCAAGTATTAAGCCTTTGGGGGATTAGCAGGGTGGTTGGGAGTTTTCTCTAGGCTTGCCTGGCAAGTGCCTTCCGTGGATTACACTGTTATGCCACAAACACACGCACACATTTCACCCAGCACACATGAACAGGTGGCAGAGGCTGAAATTGCAGGTGTCAGTCTAGTGCCGGGGAAGGGCAGAGGGAGGAAGGGCACATGGGAAGGTGACAGCTGTTGCCCTGGGACTCTATGTACCTAATCTCCTCCTCCCTGTGTCCTTGGGGTAGGGGCGGAGCCAAAAGGGTCAGCAGATGTGGCATGGGAATAGAGGTAAGCACTGTTGCCCTGAGGCTATTGTGACTGGCCACTGAGGTGAACAAAGGCATGGGCAGGTAGGGTCTAATGGGCCGCCTTCTTAAAGCAACATCACACCAATTTTGAACATCAAACTGTTGATGTAGTGTAGTGATGCTTTACAGAAAGAGGATTTTAGATATTTTGTCATTTATTTGTGTATTATCATAACAGAATATACACTACCATTGAAAAGTTTGGGGTTGGTAAGATGTTTTTAATGTTTTTGAAACGAGTGTAAATGCTCACCAAAGCTGCATTTATTTGAGCAAAAAATACAGTAAAAACAGTAATATTAGTAATATTGTGAAATATTATTACAATTTAAGATAACTCTTTTCCATTTTAATTTATTTCAAAATGTAATGGTTTCTTTTGATGGTAAAACTGATTTTTCAGCAGCCATTACTTTAGTCTTCAGTCACATGATCGTTCAGAAATCATTCTAATATGCTGATTTGGTGATTTTCTTACTGACCCTAATCATTTAAACGTTAGAGTAGAATTTAATTGTAATTGGTTACTGAAATGAGTAATACGATTTGGCAAGCGCCTTATTTCTATTATAGGCACTGTATTTAGATGTGTTTACAGCAGCACAAATGTACACTGTATTGACCAATCAGCATCTAGAACTGCTTTATCATTACCTTAACACAAAGATGCAGGACAATATAATCCTTTGCAGCAGAAAAGCTTATTATTGGTGCACTGTGAAAGGTGTGGAACAGGATTGGTCCACTTACCGGTCCATAATCACATTGCCTTTGCACGAGGACACCACGATGATTCCAGCTGCGGTGGCCATAACAGCGTGAATGGATGACACCAGCCTACGAGAGGAAGAGAAAAAAAATTCATGCAGGTTACCTCATATTTAGATATTTCTACCCTAGAGGCTATAAACAACATAAAAAATACTTAAGTTTTTATGAAATGTAAAAAAAAAATCACTATGATGTATATGGATAATTTGAAGCATGTACCAGTGATAATTGAATAACTTAAAAGTTTGTTATTTGACTAACTAAATGGCACATCAAGGAGAGCTAGTGGATGTCAAGATTTTCAGTGAATAACTGACCACTATGGATCACTTTTATGATGCTTGTTTTTTTTTGTGGTCATTTTTTAGATTGAAAGCCCCAGTACATTAATTATATTGAAGTGTGGCCAGAATATTCTGACTCGAGTGAGTCTTTATTTCAAAAATCGACATGAATGATCTGTCGTCAACTGCTCATAAGGACATGTTCAGTCGTGACTTGGTGTCCATGCCCGAGTTAAATGACAATGCTCTGATAAGCTTCCGTGTTAATGAGGTTAAATGTTAGAGTTAGCCAGGCCTGAAAGTCATCCACCACCATCAAACCCTAAATGGAGATAAAGCTATACTGTTTGTGGGTGGGAAAGATAGTGTTTCTGCTGTACCTCGCCAACCTGCTAACGTTGGGTAAAAACTTGTCAAACCGTTAAAAATATATACATATATTCAATATTATGGAAAAACAGTTTTAAAGACCCACCTAAAAGGGTTTTATTCTAGTCTCATAGTGTATTGTTGTAGAAAAAAATGGCAAGAGTAAAAATTTTCTTTTTGACTACTGATGCTTATATCCATCCCCAGATTACAAATGGAAATGGAAAAAAAAATAGCCTACACATTCAAATTATATTGTCTGTAGTAGTATTACCGCTATAATATAACATAATATAATAATGTTGAAAAAAACGAATTGGCTAATTATTTGTCAACTACCCAAAGATATTTTTTGTGCGGCATATAGCAGCCTTTATAAAGCACAATATGTCACATTAGGGCAGTGAAAAATAATGAAATGAAGTGCAAGTTCATTTTAGAGCTCAGTCTAAGCCTCTGACTGCCTGCTGAGCTGCACGGCTGAGCATTGTACATGAGATGACGCTTGCTCGTCATGACAACGACGGTCACGTGACCTTGGCCTGACAGCTTACGCCTGAGTTGGCCACTGGATAAGCGCTTCCCTCCACAAACACACACGCACAGAGCTCTGCTCCCCACATCACTGTATCCTTGGAGCCTTGCTGCCTGAATACAGTCACAAGACCTATTTTACACAATCCACTCTTTGTATCCCCCTCTCTCTCAGTTTTTCTCTTACAACAAGCTCGGAAAGAAAGAAAAAGAGAGGAGAAGCAAATGCTTCTGTAGCTTTGGGGGTGGCTTGCATGACATACTTTCTTATCTCCAAATATCAAACATAGATTAAAAAAAAAAGTAGTAAACAACAGTGCTCAATCCGGTTTTAATTACAATTACAAACCGTTTTAATTAAAGTGTTAGAAATTGTGTGTTTTTGTCATTTTTATTAGTTTTTTTATTTGGCGTTATTTTAGCAGTCACTATCCAGAGGTAGGAAGAAGGAGATCTAAAATACCTAAATAGATCTCCTATATAGTGATCCGTTTGCATTACCATTCACTTAAAATGGAACTAGTTTTATCCCAACTGTGGTTGGAAATCGCCTCGGTTACGACTGTAACCTTTATTCTCTGAAGAGGGAACGAGACGCTGGGTTGGCTAACGCTGTGGGAACGCTCTGCGTGACTGTGTCGTGAAGCACGTATGGAATCAGTACAATGGTGTGACGGGACATCAGAGGTGGGTGACATCATGAACCAGGAAACTATAAAGCATGCCCAAACATTGCAACGCTAGCTTCTAATAGGCTGAAGTAACTCACTGACAGGCACGCAGGAGGTATGGTAGGGCGACGGAGCGTCTCATTCCTTCTTCAGGGAACCAAGGTTACAGTCGTAACTAGGGGTGAGCGATATATATCGTCTGTGATAATATCATAATTGTTGTTTTAACGATGTGCAATTTGACATTATCATGTATAGCCTATTCCTCACACACACCCAGAGAGTGCATGCATACTCTACGTCTACGTGATGTAGTCTTGTAGATTAGACTAGTGTGGGTGCGCATTTAGTGTGCACGCTTTTACTGTGCGATTTATAAATCTTCATTTATATCATTTAGTAATAAATATCACAAGAGTGCAGTTTTTCTTCAAATATCAGCATGATAACAAATGTGATATTGATTTTATACAAGTTTAATAAACAAAAAGTTAATATTAAGTGACTTACATTTTAGACACCATATTGCCTGTTTTTGCTCTATTTCGGCAACGAAAATAGTTCAAAACAAACCCAAACACGGCGGTGTTTCCTTACTGAGTGAATCAGCTTTTTGAACGAATCAGTTGACTAGGATAGATTAAAGGTTTTTTCAGTGCGATTTTTGCTGTTTTTACGAGCTCGCAGATGATTTTTTCACTCGGGAGAAATCGAGTGGAAATCGGTGATGCTCGCATGGTCGCGGCTCGCAGTGTGTGAGAGGAATTATGAGCCAAGCCGAGCACGTTACGAGCACCTCCCGACCATATTTAAACACGTTTCACCTATTGCCAAAATCATACACAACCACGTCACAGGCTAGATCGATGGGGCTATACCTCAGTGGCAGCAACCATACAGCGTGCGCATACACTGTCACACACACTCTCTCTCTTTCTCTCTCAAGTTTTTATGTTGAACGGAATAGCTACTGTTATCTGCTTTTCAACAAATCATTTCACACACATTTCTGTCATTTTCACATCTGAAGCTATTGCCTGCAACATTGAAAGCTCCGGTCTCTGTGTTTAGCGCGAAAGCTCACGTGATTGCCGCCGGCTCGGGATAAAATTTGAGCAGGAGGACAGTTGTGCCGTTGTGCCGTGTACCAGCTGCTTTGACGCAATTATCAGTTTAACTGACTCGTAACGTGTGCAATATCTCACGACCTCCCGAGTATCCGGACTCGCACCGTGTACACCCGCCTTAAGATAGTCAAATGCTTCTTTCCTTGAATTAATCAGCTGTATGTCAAGTCAAGTCAAGTCATCTTCATTTATTAACAATGTAGATTGATTCAAAGCAGCTTTACAACTTCACATTTAAAGTATCTTTTCTTGTTTTAAATACATTTAAATATCAATATTGCAAAGATGAATTTTGATTTCATTTGATTGGTAACAACAGCCCTATTGTGTCTTATTTTTATAATTGAATTTGACTAAATTTATGAAATAGACACAAAAGATGATGCATGCATATAATTAGGTTTAAAAATTGGCTTTATAAAAGGTAAAAATGCCCATATATGATAAAAATCTATTGAAACATATTGCTGTGTGCTGTGAACTGACCACCAAGAATATCAAAAACTTTTAAGAGTCGGCTGTCCACGACAGTCCTAAAGCTGCCACACAATAAACACACTCAGTAAAATATCGTCTAATAATCGTTATCGTTATTACTCGCACCCCTAGTCGTAACCGAAGCGTTTCCTTTCAAGGAAACTCGCGCTGCATCAATTGATGCTGTGGGAACATTTATACCCACTACGCCATAATGACAAGTGTCTGTCTAGTGTGAAATCGTTTGAAGAGATGAGATGAAAGCACCAGGGCCATTTGTGTAAAGCTCAAGTGCAGGTTGTAAAACCTCACAAATATGTGTGGTGAGAACCAGCCTGCCGCATCACAAACATCTTGAAGTGAAACTCCAGACAGAAAAGCCTTAGAGACAGCCATACTCCAAGTCGAGTGGGGCTCGTATAGGAGAAGGTAGTCCGGCCAATTCATATGCAAGAAGAGATAGCCTCAACTATCCACTTGCTCACCCTCTGCTTAGATGCTGGGGACCCCTTGCTAGGAGACCCAAAACAGGTGACACAGTTGTTCAGATTTACACCACAGGGCAGCTCTGTGGACGTAAGTATCTAATGCCTGAACTGGACAAAGTATATTACTCTTTTTCTGGTCTGGATCCCGGAAGGGAGGACAACAGAAGCCCTGCAGCACAATAGATCTACCTACATTAGTAGGGACCTCAGGGATATAACCTGGCCTAGGGTGAAGAAAAGCCTTCATCATGCCAGGTGCAAATTCCAAGCACAAAGGGGTAACCGACAGAGCTTGCAGATCACATATTCTTTTAAGAGACGTAATTGCAAAGAGGAACAACTCTTCAAGATTCAGAAACCTAACTTGAACCTCTTTAATAGGCTTGTAGAGAGCCAGGGACAGGCCTTGGAGCACCACGGCTAGATCCCAAGCCAATACCCTAGTGCGTACTGCAGGCCTAGGCCTCAATGTGTCATGGAGGAAACGTATTACCAAAGGGTCTTTACGTAAAAATATTCCACCCAAAGGAATGTGGTAAGCGGCTTTGGCTGCCATATAAACATAACATCAAGCCCACCGGCCCCCAGCCCCCTAAGTCCTGCCCTGATCGTGACAAACTAGTTCTCGGACGTGATCTGTGATACGATCTGTCTCAAAGACTGGTTCAGATGATGCAGATTCAAAAGATGCAGATTCAAAATGGGATTTAACACCCCATCCTTCTTTGGAACTATTAAATACCTTCTTTGGAACTATTAAATACCTTCTTTGGAACTATTAAATTGCGCCAATACAACTGTTGGCGCAATTATTCAAAAATGGAAGAAGTTCAAGTAGATTGACCGTCATGGTCAATCTACCTCGGTCTGGGGCACCATGTAAGATCTCACCTCGTGGGGCATTAATGATCATGGGGAAGGTGAGGGATCAGCCCAGAACTACATGGCAGGACCTGGTCAATGACCTGAAGAGAGCTGGGACCACAGTCTCAAAGAAAACCATTAGTAACACACTACGCCGTCATGGATTAAAATCCTGCAGCGCACGCAAGGTCCCTCTGCTCAAGCCAGAGAATGTCCAGGCCCGTCTGAAGTTTGCCAATGACCATCTGGATGATCCAGAGAAGGAATGGGAGCAGGTCATGTGGTCTGATGAGACAAAAATAGAGCTTTTTGGTCTAAACTCCACTCGCCGTGTTTGGAGGAAGAAGAAGGATGAGTAAAACCCCAAGAACACCATCCCAACCGTGAAGCATGGAGGTGGAAACATCATTCTTTGGGGATGCTTTTCTGCAAGGGGGACAGGACGACGGCACCGTATTGAGGGGAGGATGGATGGGGCCATGTATCGCGAGATCTTGGCCAACAACCTCCTTCCCTCATTATGAGCATTGAAGATGGGTCGTGGCTGGGTCTTCCAGCATGACAACGACCCGAAACACACAGCCATGGCAACTAAGGAGTGGCTCCGTAAGAAGCATCTAAAGGTCCTGGAGTGGCCTAGCCAGTCCAGCACAAAATCAGCAGTGTCAAGTCAAGTCACCTTTATTTATATAGCGCTTTTTACAATACAGATTGCATCAAAGCAGCTTCACAGTGATAACATGAAAAAAATACAAAAAAACATTTCATCATCATCCACCTTTAAGGCAGATCTATAATATTGTTGAATATTAAATGTCCCCAACTAAGCAAGCCAAAAGGTAAGGCAACAGCGGCAAGGAACCAAAACTCCATCAGTTGACAGAATGGAGAAAAAAAAACTTGGGAGAACCCAGACTCAGTCGGGGGCCAGTTCTCCTCTGGCCAATGAGTGAACAGTGGACGATTATGATTCAGGAGCATTACAGGTCAGAAGTTCAGAATGAATCAGAGTATTTGTCCAGTTCCGGTTGGTTGAAGTCAGAGTGGAGAGGAGGTGTATCAGTGTATCAAATACTTGTTCTCCCCACTGTGTATATACATATATACATATATAATATATATATATATATATATATATATATATATATATTATATGCTTGAACTGATACATAAATAATAATAATAATAATCATTACATTTATATAGCGCTTTTCTCTGCACTCAAAGCGCTTTACATAGAAGGGGGAATCTCCTCAACCACCACCAATGTGCAGCATCCACTTGGATGATCTGTCAAATCTGTATCTCCCCCATGTTAAAATGCCCAACTTTACAGCAGAAAAAAACATGTTTACAGCCTGGTTCTCTCTGTGGCTTTGGTCTATACAGCTAATTTTGCCCTTCATTACAACTGTGAGGGGGGTGCATTTTTTTATAACTCACCCGTTTAGTTGATTAATATTTAAAGTTCTGCAAAATTAAGGGTGTGTCCACTTTTGAGTGACAGGTGGATTCCCGCTGATGTAAATGCTAGCCGGTTAGCCGTCACTTCACCTCAGCAAATTCCAGCTGCTGAACTTGCCATCTCTGCCGTGTTTGTGCTTTTTTTCGGGATTATTTCATATAATTAACACCCATTACTTCGCCCACGGCTTTGGATTCCACCGCTGTCGTCGAGTGTCGTTCGAGAGTAAAACCAGCGCTGTATTCCAGTTGTTTCCCTCTGTGAACACGCACTAATGGATGTCTGACAATTTCGTTGCTTTTTGGAGTTTTCAGATTTAAAAACGTCTATAGATATAAAGGCTACACTCGTTCTGCGGTACCGTTGCTCTGGAACAGATTATAACATGCTTATGTTCCGTCAGATGAAATCCTGCAGGTCGGTGCTTCTCCGTCCATGCAATAAATGCACATCCTTGAATGAGCGCGGATTTCTAGCGCATTTAACGTTACTTGAACTTCATAGGTAATATATGTATGTTTTGACCCATTTGAGAATTGAAATGCGGCCAAAATCAGAATTTAAAATGGACTGAATAATAAAGCTCTCTACGCCTCTTTGCCCATATTCTGTTATCCGGGAGTGACGAGCGGTGACGCGAGGCCAAGATGGCGACGGCCGGCTCCACCCACTTTAGGCTTCAAAAATGCTCTTCAGAAACCTACGGGTGACGTCACGGACACTACGTCCATATTTTTTTACAGTCTATGCGTGGGAACTATATTGTGAGAGGTGGGGGGGCGTTTCCATGGTGACGTGTCATTGCTTGTCACGTGACACACCGCAGCAGCAACAGCGCTGAATGAATGATGATCTGCTTTTATGACATTTTTCCTTTTTTATTCAGAATATTCACAAATGTGTTAGCTATGGCATGAAATATCTGATATTCCGATTGTCAAATACATGCAAGTGGAAGTATATTGTTAAAACACCTTTATAACGATCGCGTTAGTTGAGCTGTATGCGCGATGGGCGCCGCCGTGTTAGTTTGTGCCGCAGACGCAGTTCAGAGAATCGGATCTGTTGGATTTACAACCTCTATGTTTACAACACGTAAATTCATCCACTTCTCCCGAAATACTTAAAAGTAAGTGGCTGGTGAACTGGGAATAGAATAGAGTAAACACTGAAGTTACTTACACAATGTGTATCTGATATGAATAAAACGTGTCGAATTATAACTTGTTCTTAAAAATAAAACTATACTTTCCAAATTTGTTTGTATTATTATCTTTTTATTTTTCTGAGAAATGCTTGGTTTTCACCGAACCCCGTAGTCATATCGTATTGTATCGATATCGAGATATCTGGCATGAAAATCGAGATATAAAATTTTGTTCATATCGTTCAGCCCTAATTTGTACTGTATAAAACACCAAATAAGACAGAAAGCGCTTACTGAATACAGAAGCTAGTGTTGCACTGTTTGGGCAAGCTTTATAGTTTCCTGGTTCATAACGTCACCCACCTCTGATATCCCGTATTACCATTGGACTGATTTCACATGTGCTTCACGACGCAACCGTCCCACAACGTCTCTGTCATGTGACTAATTACTTTGGGGCAACAGTAAAAACTACGTAACCACCAATGACACTAATTAAGTTGGCATCACGAAAATCCTAAACCCTTTAGTGACTATTACAGGGGAATATATAAACCCAACTGATATGGATACGTATGGAAACCTTGACCCGAGGTACCTTCATACAACAGCCACTGTTAAGCCACTGACTGATTAAGCAGCAATGCAATGGCTTTTGAGCATTGTGATTCCTATCACTTATTTTGAGAGACAGTGGTCTGTCTCCTATGCTGTCTTTTATTTCAATCGTACAACATTAATAGTAAGCCCGACTGTCTGTGGTTCAGCTGTGTTTGATTAGAGTTGGAACAAAAGCCTCCTTCCAGATGCAGGGAAACCCTGTTGTTAAGTGTCTAAAAGTCATGTTTGCATTGTTAATCCAATAGAGAGAGTTTCAGTTAGCACACACATTTTCTAGTTTCCAGAATTTGTGGCTAAATACCCTTCAATATGTTCTGCTCAGACTTCCGCTTTTAACAAAAAAAAATTTATACAAATTATATTCCACCTTTCAAACTTGGGCTGTCACAATATCAGTTTTTTCACTACACTATTATCGTGGCCAAAATAATTAACGATTTATCGCGATATCTATAGAAATCTTGAAAAAGAAAATGCTATCAGTCAAATTAATCTTTAATTCGTTTTTTTATTTTTATTAAAAAAAAATTGAAGAATCACACCCATTGCATACAAAAGGAACATTTACACTTAATGGTAACCAGTTTGAAATAACTTCCTTCTGTGAACTGATGTGGTTTCTTAACAGAATGAGGCAGAAATATTATTATTTTATGGAATTCTATTCAGTGATAAAGGCTATGTTTATTGGTATTGCATTATAAAAATACATTATTCTTCAGAAAATGCCCGAGATGGCTTGAAGAACACAAATAAACCATACGGACACAATGGTGTTAATAGTCTTCATATATTTTTTATGGTGTAAAATATCTCTATCTGCATTTTATTCAACTACAGTGATAACTGGATGGCTATGCCTGAAATCACCCCCTATATCAGGGATTGGCAACTTCGGTCCTGGAGGGCCAATGTTCTGAAGAGTTTAGCTCCAACCCTAAATAAACACACCTGAACAAGGCAATCAATGTTTTCAGGATTACTAGATAGATAAAGGCAGGTGAGTTGTTATCAGGGCTGAAGCTAAACTCTGCAGGACAGTGGCCCTCCAGGACCGAAATTGCCTATCCCTGCCCTATATCCTTAAATTGGGCACTATTTGAGGGGACAGCCATTTGTAGTGGGGTCCATAGTGGACGTTATTGAGTGCACTCATTCAATCCAACAATGCACTGCAATAACGAATGTACTGCAATAACGAATGTACAACCAATGTACGCTTAACGGCTAAAGAATACCCATAATGCACTGTGAGAGTCCCATGATGAATGAATTCCCACGTCTGACCAGAAGATGGCGCTTGCAACTGAATCATCTTCGCTCTGGCAAAACCAGTCATGGTTTCCTGAAATGGTGCAATAGTGCTGACAGCAGCTTTATGGCCAATCCCACAGAGTAGGGACCTCTTTTCCCAGGCAAAAGGGAGAATTTGGCACCCCCAACCCGAGTTGTGGGGCCTCCATCTGTGGCCTGTCAACGGGAGTCTCCGCGCCTCTCTCAGAGTCATGAATACTATTTCAGAGAGAAGAGAGCCCTCTACTAGGCACCTTTATGCCCTCCTTCCTACAGGAGCTGCTGGATGGGGGGATGCAAGGTCTATGTTGTGGTTATCGTGGCATACCAATTCAGGTAGTGGGAGCAGTTTTTTGTGTGCTTTAGAGGCCACACTAAAGGGCTGCCGTTACGAAGCAAAGACTATCCCATTGGATTGTGGATCTAATAGCACTCACTTACGCCTCCTTGCATTTATAATGCCCTATTGGAATGAGGGCCCACTCCACTAGAGGAATGGCCTCCTCCTGAGCATGGTCTAGCGGAGTGTTTATTGGCAACATCTGTGTGGCGGCCGGCTGGTCCTCGCTGTCTACCTTTGTCAGGTTATATAACTTGGCCTGATCATTAGACACAGATCTTGTCTGCTTGAGTCAGTCCAGGACCCTTTTAGTGTCTAGACTGCTTAAAATGTTGCCCCAAGAGCTTCAGCCTTGTGGGCCTTGATCGAATTCTTACTTCACCCCCAGGTATTTTCACCCCGGTGTGGGTCGATGAAAGGACTGTTAAGGGCCTCATTGGATCAGTTACCATCAGTAACTGATCCAATGCGAGTAAACCGTATTGAAAGGGAACGTGTCAGTTACTAAAGTAATCTCTGTTCTCTGTGATTATGGGAACAAGCATTGCATAGCTGGCCGTGCTACTACGCTTGCAGTTGAGTTGACACTTGCCGCTACTCAGTTGAAAGATTCTGATGACTTATATAGGCAGATGGTCTATACAAGAATTTTACATACAAGGTTTACTTCTGACAGCGACAATGAGCTACAATCAAGATATTAGTAAAATTTTGACATAAAAGAGAAATTCCTGTTTCTACAAGGTTCAGTTAAAAAGTTGTACACTATTAACTCGATCTAATAAAGTTAAATACACATTTAGGTTTGTCACGGTATCAAAATTTCTGTATTTTGAGTAATTTTGAGGTTCTCTGAACCAGTTTCAGTACCAGATTGTAAATGGTTAATAAAAAGAAAACTAAAGAAGATCTCTCCCTTTATAATCACTAAGGCTGTCATTCTCTAAAGAACTAGCTCACTGAATTCTTCACTCTCGCGAAAACTCTAATAATAATAAAAAAAGCTGTCTTAAAGGGATAGTTCACTTTAAAATAAAAATGATGTCATCATATAATCACCCTCAAGTTGTTTCAAACCTGTATGAATTTCTTTCTTCTGCTGAACATAAAGGAAGTGTTAACCAGAGAGTTAACTGTTCCCATTGACTGCCATAGTTTTTTTTTTCCTACTATAGCAGTCAATGGGAACAGTTAACTCTCTGGTTAACACTTCCTTTGTGTTCCTTTGGGATAGTTGTGAACTATCCCTTTAAAGGTGCTGTAGGACATTTTGGAAAATGCTAACTTTAGCCTGATAGCACTAAAAGCGTACGTCCCACCCTCCCTGCAAATCGCCGTCCAAAGCCAATGCTTTCACCCCCTGAAAGCATTAACGCGCACAGCCAAGAAGACCAGAGATAACGTTACTGCAATACCAATATCATGTGTCGTTCACCGGTGAGAAAACATAGTACAGTTAGTAACGCTACAATACCAAATGTAAACAAATTCTTAAAAACAGAATTAGATGCAGCAAGTTTTCGGTTTGTTTAGCTAGCAAAACTTGACAGCGTGTAATAATATTTCTAGCATGACAGGGTTTCCACAATGAGAGTCTGCTTGGCTCCGATGAAGATATATAGATCGTAGATCCTTTGCCAGTGCCACTTGTTGTCGGTTCAGAAGGAAAGTTTGTTGCTGCTTGCCTGCACAGCGTACATGAACGCACTGATGACTTATTATGTCTGCGTGAACAGCTTGCGCAGTGGTGTGCAAACACACATTGACCAACAAGGAACATGCTGTAGTAGGACCGTTCGGAAAGAACGCAGCGATTGAACGAACATTTTATGGTCCTACGCCTTCCACAGACGACATAAATACGCTTAACAGAGTTATTGCTCTCAGGATAAGAGGAGACTTTCAACCAGTATAAAAAAATGTTTTGCAGAGAATCACCTACTTTAATTGTACAATGAATCTCTTATTTACATTTACTTATTATTTAAAGTTTGTTGGTTATAATGAAAAGATCCGCGAGCTGCAGCTCGTGTTGAACAAAACAAAAGTTTTCAGCGGTGTTAAGCGGATTCTGACTAATGAACTGACTAGCACCTCTGCTCTGATAGGCCTTTGCATTCACGAGATTAAAAAAAAAATATGATTGTGATTGTCTACAATGCTAAGCGCTTGTAAAAACACGCTGTAAATAGAAACCTTTGCCACTCAGAGTACTCAAACTAAAAAAGTAAACAAACTAAACAAGGCAGCGTTTATCTTAGCACATAAATTGTGCTCATACTGTTACTTTGCTGAGACAAAATCTGTTGATGTTAAATGTTTCTGACCCTTAAAATTAGGGCTGCACGGTATATTTCGAAATATCACAAATGTACATCACAATATGAATATTGCAAGGGCTTGCGATATCTGAATGACTTTCATAGGCTACTTCAAAACGTTTTAGGCCGACACAAAGCAGGGAACCTACATGTGACTTTCTTGATGTTAAAAAAAGTTATTAAGCGCAATAAACTGCAAAAAAAATTTATTGCGGTGCTCGCGCTTGTCTGACATATACACCCATAGTGCATACACAGAAAGCTACCTCTTGGACAGTGTGTGATCTTGAATTCAGTTCTTTTTCACGGCTTATTGCACTCAAATTATCAAATACACACATAGTTATGTCAGAATGCCTGTCTTGGCGAGTATTCATATAAACACAGTTGTGCATGTCTTAAGTGAACGTAAACACTTGGCAAAGAAATTGGATATGTCAATAGGATCCGTGCATTAGGTCTTAAAGTGACAGCAGCCTAAAACAGTATACCTGTTGCTGTCTGTCCAACAGCAAAAGAAAAAGTCCCTGCTCTTGACCAGATAAATATGAATCAATGTACAGTAGTCAACATTTGAAGTGGACCAAAAAAGTTAATAAAAGTTGTCCTAAGACAAGAAGGGGTGTTGTTCAAAATTCATGTTAGGGATGCACCGATACCGATACCAGTACCGGTCTGATACTGTGCTCATGTACTCGTACTCGTAAAACAACCCTGATACAACCGCACCCGATACCACTTTGAGGGGCCGTTCACATATCGCATTTAATAACACATGGAAAGCGCACCCGCACTGCTTTCTCCTTTTCACAAGCGATTGGGGAAATACGAGCGCGCCGCACCGCTTCTATCATGAAAGCGCTTGCCATGGCGCCTCACATTTAAAATAATGAATTTGCATGCGCAAAAAACGCAATATGTGAACTTATGGCAACGTGACATGAGCAGGTAGTCGGAGGAGGAGTAATGTCAGCCGTTTGGAGATATTTTAAGATAAGCGATGATGATAAAAGTAGAGCAGACTGCAAACTATGCTCTGCTAAATTGTTGAGGAGGGGTGAGTAATAACTCCTTTAGCACAAGCAATTTGATTATACAAGTCGTACATTTACTTTGTTACAGTCAGAAAGTGAAAAACATCTGATGAAAATAAAACATTGTTAGAAGAATTGGATGGTATTATAAAGTACTCATATCGGTACGTAAAGCATTATTGTATCGCATATCGAATATCACATTATTATTTTATATGATTTTTTTTTTTAAATCAATATTTTGCAGGAGTTTTTTATCGTAAATCAGTTCTTAAATCTTAATCGATTGTGAAATCTGGTTGCATCACGCACGCAAGTAGAATCTTCACAGATTTTCTTCTTTCAGATCTCAAACCTGCACACACTACAAGATTTGAAAATTGTGGAGAATCACACACTACAAGATTTAGCACCTCATATGATCTCACGGGGAAGATGTAAACAAAATAGATACTGTCTATTTTTTCTACGGTCTACAACTTGGTGTATCAATACTTATTCTTTGTAGTGAGAAAAAACACCCGTGTTGTCGCTACATTTTGACCAGTTGTTCCTCCATCTCCTTTGATCACCAGACCCGTACAGCTGCTTTTTTTCTGCGGTCACCATTTCAAAAGTTCCGTCAACTCCATCTCCTTGTAGACTTGTCTCTCATTGGCTATTGTGAAAGTACTGACGTAATCATAGTCGCAATCATTCCAATTTAAAATATGAATATGTTTGATATTGTCTCGGTAGCCCCGATGTGTCTGAGAGCAGATCGGGAGGTTTAAGATTTAAACTGTAAATGCCTTTTACATTACCAGATAATCTGGGCCAAAAATTTGAACTGACCGATGCCCTGGACACGATTTTTTCTTCGAATGTCGGGAGGGGTAAATCGGGCATAAATCGGCCTGAATCTCCTGTAGTCTGAGCCAGGCTTTAGAGTGATTCAGACTGATTGCCTCATTCTAACATGTACACACAGAGAACTGATTGAATCAACACTTCTGTGTAAAAGTCCAGAGTCTGCGTCACTTCATTATCACTCCTCGAACAACCTCCATCCTCTTCACTGAGTCCAGAGGCTCACAGCACATCGTCTAACTACCATCAACCAAGATCAAAGATCAACTACCCAGCTATCAATCTACATCTCCATATATCTATCTTGTGTTAGTACGCAGTACGTCGTGTTGCTGAGCACTATCCCTCAGATGACAACATCTCAAGAAACATGACACTCCTGACAAGAGTTCGGGCCAAAACTTAATTTTATGCAGTCTAGTATCTTTTCTTATACACAAGGGCAGATAGCAGCTGTTGTTTTTTGTCATTGATTAGTTATTGATTTTCCTATTGCGTTTTTATCTTGGCTTCCTCAAACTGCCTGCAAAAATATACTGAATCTAAAAACAGCCAATTTCTATAAACTTTGTGCTGAGTGTTGGTTTTCTTGAAAGGGAAGGAACGTGAAGAACCAATCCTAAAGGGGTTTTCGCACCGGAGGAACTTTTTCATAGTCCCATAACTATTGATGGAACTACACTTTTTATGGCGCGTTCACGATTTTAGTTATGCTAAATTTATCTGCGGTATTGTGTTCTTTTCTCAGCCTTGATGATATGTAGCACTGCTAGTTGTCATAGGAGATTTCTTCTCTTAGCCCTCCTTTTTGCTCTTTCAATCGCATAACTTAAGCCCCATTCACACAGCACTTTGAACCCGGCAAATTGCCGGCAAATTGCCGGAACGCCTTCTGTGTGAACGCAAACACGACCCGGGTTTAATGCCGGGATCGATGCCGGGTTGGGGACCTAGTAACATTGCCGTGTTCAGACCCGGAACGCGCGCTGTGTGAACAAAAGCCAGGACAAATGCCGTAAGGGGTGTGTCGTAGTGATGATGCACGAGCCTTCGCAATGACGTAGTTATCGTGCCACTGAAGAAAGTTTGTGTTCGTCATCGATACAAGAAAGAACGAAAAGATGTCTGCAAACTGGACTGAAGCAGAGACCCGAGAGCTCCTTGCAATCCGCGCCGAAGATCATAACGTCACGCGTCTATCCGGGACATACCCGGGTTGTGTGTGAACGCGCTCTCTGATTCCGGCAAATCACTGGCAGTGTGAATGAACCATTTTCAAACGAACCCGGGTCAAATCCCGGGTCACTTTATCCGTGTATTTTCCGGAATCTCTGTGTGAAAGGGGCTTTATACATCTACATTCCATCTCCGTTATCACGATAGCTCCGATCACGGTGTCTTCCATCCTCCAGTTGTTGAATGCTGCACTTAAATGACGTCGCTGTCAGCCTGCGTATGTCACTTCAGAGTTTCTACTGGCGGAAACTGTCCTAGGGGAAATTTAGTTCTCGGGGGACCGCCCTAGTGGCTACTTCCTATAACTGAGTATAACTACCCGGTGCGAAAGCCCAGAGAACAGGATCCTTTTGTTACTAGAATAGGGCTGTGTATCGATTCTTTTTAGGCACGGACCGAATTGCCTTAATACCATAGAGTATCAAAAAATTTCTTGTCGTTCGTTACCAAATTTCAATACCTAAGGTAATGTCAGCATGATTGTCTGTGGCGAGGCATCAAGGAAAAACACTAGTTTACGCCGGTTACGCCCAGAGACGTGAATCAGTGTGTAAGTGTTCCAACCCCTATAGATAGAAAAGATGTGGAAAAGATCAAAAGTGTGGCTACATATCACCAGGCTCGATGCCAACAGCGCGCGATGCAGTATTTGCGAATAGATAATTGCTGCCAAGACCAGCAACACAACAAATCAGATGAAGCACTTGACAGCGAACGGAATAAACTTAAGAGCAGAAAGTTGATCCGTCTTCAACTAGAGCGCGTCACATAAATTAACCAAAACTCAGCGTATAGGCTACTTGCCTCACAGACATGAGAAATAGGCATCGAAAGCTTGAAATGTCTACTTTTAAACAAACCAATTTGAATCAAAAACAAATACTCTCTGATTATGTAATCTAAATGAAAGATGCATTTCTATCTATAGGCGTACGAGTTCACTATACTGCAGAGATGACAAGTCAGCAACGTCAACCTCATCTTTGCAGCCAACACTGACTCAGATAACACTTGTTTATTAATAAACAATTAAAATGTCTCCTCGCTATTTTTTCCAGACACATTAATAATCATTAGGCTACTTTTGCCAGTCCTTTGCGGCAAGCTTGATGCGTGCGCTTGAGCGCGAGTCTTTGAGTCTGTAAAATAAGTCAACAAACTGAAAAAATAAAACCAGCTTTTTTTTAGGTAGTATGTAATGTATTCTTTCTTGTTGAAACGGATTTCATAAAATTGGTATCGAAAAAAAAGTATCATTAAGGAACCGGTATTGAAAGGTATCGGTATCAGTAGCAAAACATTTTTTACGATACCCAGCTCTTACTAAGAATATTCTTATGTTGATACAGCATCATTTTTGGTGTTTGATTTAATTGATTGGATTGGATGAATCTATCACAGGGGTCCACAATACAGTTCCTGGACAACTACCTACCAGTGTTCAGAATCCAACACACCTGCCTGTAATTATCAAGTGGCTCTGAAGATCTTAATTAGATGGTTCAGTTCTGTTTGATCAGGGCTGGAGCTGAACTTTGCAGGAAGGTAGATCCCCAGGAACAGAATTAGGCACCCCTGATCTAGACTAGCACAACAGGAACTCAATAAAAAAAGGTAAAAGAAAATTAAAACAAAATATTGCCGTTTAGCCATAATAGTAACTGACCTCCAGTCAGAACACACAAACACTGATAGAACTTTATAAAACACCGCAAAATTGGGGATGGCTCATAAGAAGCAAAGACATGTAGGCCTAAAGCAAAGATTGGCATTGGCTGGGATTATGGCCATTGCTAAAATTAAACAAATAAACCAAATAGATATAAAATTATGAAGCCCGAATATCCCAAAGCTTAGTGCACACTCTTGTTTTATTTTATATTTAGTAGATCCATGTTTGGCTATTGTATAAGCTAACAAGAGCACAAAACTACTGTCAATGACAATTTATGCTGAACCCACCCAGAACTGATATGAAACTGCTTATCTGCAAAAAAAAATGCATGTATGAACGACCACAGATAAATGTTCCCCTCATTTACAATTTTTAAATAGTGGCTAGTTTCAGACGTTGAGTTTGAGAATATCTTACACTAGTGTTTACAAGTTGACTGTGTATACTGGGTTTACTACCCAGATGTGTTTGTATGTGATGTCTGCCTTCAGGTACAGATCAGATCATTGAAGACCTATTTCACACAGGCATGTTTGCATGGAAATCTGAAAATTTAGAAGAGGTCTCTGCATTTCTGGAAGTTGGTCAATTCATGCTCATTCTCCGTGGACTATCCATGGCTGAGTTGATAAGGGAGTGATTAAGGTCATGAGATCAGCTGAACATATCATAGGATAACATGAGCACAACATAGTCTGATTATAAACATAATTGATCCCTTAAACACACAAGCCTCAACATATAAATCTATTACTCGAAGTGGTAAATTGTTTTTAACCAGGTGCCCATGGGATCTGTCAAGGTCCTGGATAGATATTGAAAACCGGGGTCCCTTGGTTGGCTGAGAGCCTGTTTGGGGGTCCCTGACTCTGTGAAGCCCCTGCTACAGGTCAAGATGCAAACACTGCATCTGCATTTTAACAGCTGGTATGATCGTGAATATTATTGTGAATACTATTGTGAAATGTGCAAACCCGACCTTTCAAACTGACAGTGAGACTCGTTTTACTACTAAACAGCAGTAAACCGGCAAATGATAATGCAAGAGCTGTCTGGCCTTACCGAACTGCTCAACTGTCACCAAACTCACCTCTCGCTGACCAGCACGACGTCGGCATCTGTCCACTGCTTGAAAATGGACGGAAGCACTTTTCTAAAAGTGAAGAATAGACCGGGGAAGACCACAACGCCGCAAATCAACACTTGCAACATCTTGTCCCGCTATAAAACCTGATCTGATGTTTGGTCGAAAACAAGATACCGCGTTAAAATAGCAGCGCTGACTCGGTGTGGTCAGGGAAGCATTAGAGCAGCGGTTCCCCTGCCTCAGCAGCGCTCACTGTACTGTAAAAACACGAATAACGGTGGAGGTGTCCGGTGATTGATTGCTCTTCACTCCTGCTTCACAAGCCGGGACTAGCGAGTATTCTGTTACATGTTAAGGTTCGTGACCTGACGACCCGCGTTAGCGTGTGATATCTACTTGTCAGTCATGCGAATTTGCATAAACGTCCGCAGGAACGATTAAAACAGGCTATTTGTTTAGAACGGCCGCGTATCCGCTGCTCGGCGAGCGTTGCTCATTCCTGCGGCGGGTTTAGAGTTGGAGAACAGCAATGGCCGAGTCGTGAACGTAATCGTTATTTTGAGTCGGATCTTTTCTATGAATCGTTTGAACCGGTTCACAAAAAAAATATCTGTTCACGTACAGGACTGAGCTACATACAAATGTTACTCATACGTGCTGCTAATCAATGAATAAAAAATCAAGGCAAATCAATACAACCGTGAAAAGGAAAACATGTAACGTTACAAGTGAACAAAAGCGAATACATTCAAGTATCTTATCAATATCAGCCCAGCAATTCGCAGGCCTGTTTACCTTCTTATTCAATTATTGAAAATAGTTACAAACAAAATATTTTTAAAATATAGAAAAATAAGGTGTTGTCTTTAAACGCTTATATTTATGGATACATGTATAAAAATAATCAACATTACATAAATTAAAAAGAACAAATCTGCTTTGTCAAGAACAGCTCATGAATCAACAGCTCACTGAATCATTGCAGCATCGTGAGCTGATATTGAGAGCATAGAATGAACGAAAGATTTGACTAATGGGCCGAATAACATAAATGCTACTAGGCCTAATAAAAGATGCGGGTATTTCACGAAACAGAGTTGGTTTAATGAATAGCTTTTTTGCAGAGGAGAGAAACAAATTAATAGTAGCCTAGTATTGTCTAAATGCTATTGTTTTAATTCAAGGTTAATGACTCAAACACCAAAATTAGCCTACATGTGGCTTTGCTGGATATGTTGGGGATCACGTGATGACGTAAAGATTCACTGAACCTTTTTTAAATGAACTGTTCGAACGAACTGATTCGCGGAAATGAGTCAAACTTCCCAACACTGGAGAGCACGCAGCTACATTAAGCGGCTCCACTAACACTCAATCCACACAACAGCGCCATCTAGGCTCTTCACCGTTAATAACCCCCAAGACAATTCAGTTTCTAAATAATTTACGTTTAAAATTAGTCTTTGCTACAAGTCTTTCATGGATTTTTCTAAATACACAACAAGGACAATGTCTTTTTGACTGAAAATGTCTCGTTGAAATTGATTAATGAGCTTTTCTTTTTAAAAACGTGTGGATATGTTTGTTGTCTAGCCTCCTTGTGTAGGCTAGGCTAACTACATGAGAAAAGGGCAAAAAGTCATAAAAGCTTTAGGATCACTGACTTTATGAATTGTGGTTGCTACAAGTGACACCGTGCTGAGTGCACATACAGGAGAGTCTTTGTTCCCAAACAGCCTACACACAATCCTAATCCATCTGTCCCACCAACCAACCAACCCCCACTTCTTAGCTGCCCATTCATGCTGATCTAGGAAAGACGAGAATGTGACTTCCACCACCCTTCAGTCCCCAGGACAGTTTCCTCTCACTGGGACCAATTACAAATGCTCCTTGTTGTACATTTCCATGCCACTGCTTCACAGTTTTCCCTGCAGTCACTACTGATAAACCAGTCCTCATAAACCATGTCAAAAAAATAACTTAATAATATTGTGGACACAACAAGATTTGATCAGGCTTCAAGTGCAATCACATGCAATATACACGTCCACTTCCAGAGCTTAAGTTATATATCCATTAATTATTTTTGTTTCAATATTGTACATTCACAAATTCTTTAAAAAAAAAAGTAAATCCCTGACATGTTCCACAATTTTACTCTCATTAGTTTTTAAAGTAATATTTTATGAATGGCTTTATCTTTTCAGTTGATTCATGACACAAATCAAGACCATTTCAGAATTTCTCTTTATTTAATTTAAATTATAACATTAGCCTAAATCATCACCTCCTTATTTAAGGTAGCAGTATTTTAAGTATAGTATTTTATAGATACAGCAAAAGAAGTTAGTCTTAATTCATTCATTCTTTTAGGTAAATAGGCATGTCAACATTTAATAAATATTAGACACGTTGTTTTCCCCATCTATTTAAGAGAATTAAAGATGAATCCAACCATTAACACATATTGAGTGAAGTGAGACAAGAATAAAAAAACATTTTGTGAGAAAATGAAAGAAGGAAGCACATATGGGTCTTTAACTACAATGTACTTACACAAAAATGGTTAGGTACAATGTTCTTATTGGGTTCTATTGTAGGCTATTGCAAAACACATTAGCTGCTATTGAGATGGGATAAGGGCAAGCTTAGGGACAGTGGTGATATGGTATGGTTATGTTTAAGGGTAAGGGAACAGTTAGTATTATTAGAGAAGTATTTACTGAAATTAACTGTAGATGTAATTACATACAAGTATTTATTTTATTTTATTTTAAATATAATTATAAAGTAAAAACATGCATGCACACAATTAGTGCATTGTATCCAATGACATTTAAATGTTAGCAAATATCAGTTAAAGACCTTTAATATAAAGTGCGACCAGAAGCTGCATCAAAAACAATCCAAAATCATTCCCTGGTATAAACCTTTATTTTTCCATTTCTAGCCGGTTGCTTTTTAAAAATATAGGCTACTCAAGAACCAGGGAATTTTGTATAAATTATTGTTCATTATTAATGATTTTATACACTGACAGACAAACATTAAAATAAACTTAGGAGAGATTACTTGGTGTACATTTTTTAACTATTTATTGTAGTGTTTTTGTTATGGTCCTCCTGTGCAAGAGTGCCCTTGAAAGCCAGCAGAGGGCACTCCCCTGTTCATTGCTTTTTCATCTCGGACTTCATTACCCATAACCCACTGCCCGGACTATCAGCCATGATTAGTCTACAGCTGTGTCTTGTTACAGATCTGGTGGGTTAAGTGATCCAGGTTGTTATATAGGAAATGTGATATGAAGAATAATATAAAACCGACAGATAAGAGGAGAGTGACAAAAGTGCCAAGATGTCCAGTCATTCAGGTCAGTAATGTAATTTTGTGTGAAACAATATACCTTTATAATTTTACATTAAAAAAATAAATAAATTCCTGTTCAATAACTATTAATATGAATTAGGAATAAACTTACTCCGAATGAACCGTTAATTTCAACCTTTACTCCTACATTATTAAAATCAAAGTTGTATTCGTTAACGCATTAGTTAATGCACTGAAATCGCATGAACAAATAATGCATGTATTTATCAACTAATATTAAGACAGATTAATAAATACTTTAACAAATGTATTGCTCGTTGATATAGTTAATACATTAACTAATGTTAATGAATGAGACCTTGTTGTAAAGTGTTACCAAGGTTTATTGTTTTATTTTTGTTTACTTATTTACTGAACATGTGTTTTCATATTTATTTATTAGATGAATTATCCCAGGGTGATCTTGATGTTTGTTGGCTAATATTTGAGCCATGTGTATCATCTTCATGATCATGCTGCATTCAGGTATTGTTTGCTTTTTTTATGGGTTTTGCTGGTTATGTGTGAATCTCAATGCACATATAGATATAAGTGTATTATTTAGCAAGACACTAAATTGTGCAGCACAGTCAGCTGAAAGTGTACTGTAGCTAGAATTAAGAACTCTTGATTGCTTCTTGTTTTTCTCAGTGGTCTTCTGTGCACAACAGTGTTGAGAACTTCTCTGGAACAACTGCAATGATGTCTGTGAGCACTGAGTCCACACACAAGCCTGTTCTCCTCCTCCACATCCATGGATCTGTCCACTACACAGATTCAGCACAACAGCTCTGTCAGTGAACCCTCCGGAGAACCAGAAGGTTTAAAGGGATAGTTCACTTTGAAATTAAATTCTGGTATGTTTTAGCTTACCTGAAGTGCATCCAAGATGTAGGTGTCTTTGTCTCTGCAGTAGTTTCAATTTTGATATTTTTAGGTCAAACCGTTCTTGTCTGTCAGTCATATAATGCAGGTATGTACTGTCTCCAAAAGCATGCAGAGATGTCTCTAATAGCATGCAGAGAAAAGTCTAAATTAAAAAATTCCCCATCGTAAGTGCACATTGATGGCCTAAGACACGAAACAAGCGGTTTGTGTGATCAAACGAACGGTATTTATATAGTTTTTATCTCTTTTACACAACCACGTCCAAGTGATCTGTTTACTTAGTCTGCGCAAGCGCCGTAAAGCTCCGGAAGTGGTCTCCCGGATGAGTTTGCGCTAGCTTATGTAAATGTATTTTTTTTTACATCGGTTTAAACATCCCGGATAAGCGCAAACTAGTACCATTTCTATCAGCTGTCCTACCTACAGTCTCTGTATTTTTTTGTAATCAATCTCTGCGAAAGCGCCGGAATGCTCCGGAAGTGATCTCTCGTGCGTGTACGTCATTCATTGTTTACACCAGAACCTATCCACAGAACAGAGATTGTAGGTAGGACGGCTAATAGAAATGGTACTCGTTTGCGCTTATCCGTGATGGTTAAACCGATGTAAAAAAATACATTTACGTAAGCTCGAACTCATCTGGGAGACCACTTCCGGAGCTTTACACCGTGTCCTAACTACACGCGACGCGACGCCGCGACACGCGATAAAAGGTATCTTTTCCATGTTAATCAGAGTTTTTGTCCTAACCAGACGCGACGGCGACACGCGAAGTTTCTAATTTAGAAACGGTTCCTATTTCTGCGACGTCGCGGCTGACAGATCCGCCCACACAGAGATCTCATTGAATAAACTGATTGTCATATGAAGAAATTACACTGGTTATAAGTACACATTATTTATTTTTAGTTAATAATAGGTCACTGTGCCACAAGCGATAATGGATAATTTACCTCAGATTTTGAAAGCATATAATATAGCGTTCAAACTGAATTCTATGCAAACATACAACTGTACTTCATAATAAAATTAGTCAATAAGTATATTTTGTTAATGTTTTGATTTTTAATAATGTTATTTCTTGATTTGATTATGTCCTTACCCATTTCCAATGCGAGCGCGGGCCAGCAGTGCGCTTTCACAGAGAGACTCCGCCCACACACTGTTCTGAATGGCTGTGATTTTTTGATTGACGTGTGCCGTCTCACAGTCGCGTCGCGTCTAGTGTGGACAGACACACTTGCTGTCGCTGGAATTTTATCGCGTCGCGTGTAGTTAGGACACGGTGTTACGGCGCTTGCGCAGACTAAAGGCCATTGCACGCTGAGTCTGAAATTCGCATCTGAAATTTTCGCACGTTAAAAAATAAATACGACCTCACGTTATGTCAATCACACTTGCACACTGCCTCCGAAACTTTCGTCCGTCATAAAAAAAAATCGAAACGGGTTCGATTTTCTGCGTTTTTCGCATCCGTAACAAGCAGTTTGAATGGTGCTTTGACAATTCAGAGCCACCGAATCACAAATACGAAAAAACGCATACGAAAATTTCGGACTCAGTGTGCAATGGCCTTAAGTAAACAGATCACTTGGACGTGGTTGTGTAAAAGAGATAAAAACGATATAAATACTGTTCGTTTTATCACACAAACCGCTTGTTTCGTGTCTTAGGTCATCAATGTGCACTTACGATGGGGAATTTTTTAATTTGGACTTTTCTCTGCATGCTATTAGAGACATCTCTGCATGCTTTTAGAGACAGTACCTATATACCTGCATTATATGACTGACAGACAAGAACGGTTTGACCTAAAAATATCAAAATTGAAACCACTGCGGAGACAAAGACGCCAACATCTTGGATGCACTTCAGGTAAGCTAAAACATACCAAAATTTAATTTCAAAGTGAATTATCCCTTTAACATCAGGCCAGATTGCAGGTGTAGCTGAAGGATCCATCACTGGGGTGGCAGCACTGGGTACGTGATTGAAGTTTGCATGTTATATATGCACACACTTTCTAATCTACTTGTGCACTATACAGTATATGTCCATGTGTAAGATTTTAAATCCAGTGGTTCTCCTAAATGGAACAATACAGATCAGATTAGAACAATACAGATCAGATTAGAACAATACAGATCAGATTAGAGATCAGTAACCCATTAAGATGATGTTATTCTCAGTTCAAGCTCATACTGCATGTGAATCAAATCTATAGAGGGTTAATGTCCATGTTCTGCGTGTGATATCCTTCAGAAATCCTAGTACTGCATTATCACAATTTTAAGTAGCCTATAATAATTTAGGTAAACTGACCATTTCGACTGATTAAAATAACACATGAATGAATCAAAATAACACATGAATTATCTAGCATTTCCTATAGCCTATTAATTATAATGCAATAATAATATCCTCCTCTCTTATTCTTTTTTTGTACTGTATTTATATATAATTATTTTTTTGTTTATTATTTATGTATTATTATTATTATATACCTATAATATTATTAGTTGTTAAGGTTAACCATATAAAAAAAAAACAGAGCATAACAATGAGGATTTTTATTGCAGGTAAATGGAACAGTTTGGATCAATCACTTAATACACAACAACCTAAAGTCTTTGCAAAAATATAAGTATATACTTACTTACTTGGGGGGGGGGGGGGGGGGCTGTTTACACGACACCATTTTCAAAGGTAAATTTCATCTTCAAAAAGCCAGATCCGTTCACTGTAACCCCAGTTTTAGAATGTTCTACTCTGAATGTCCCTTTTTACTTCCTTTAAGAAAATGTCAAATCCTTTGAACACCAAGGCTTCGATAACATATTCTCCTTTAGTCGGTTGTAAGGTATTGAGGACCAAATTACTCAAAATTAAATAATTCAATAAATAATTAATTCAATGACACTACAATTAAATGCACCAGTTTATTTTGAAATAATTAAATGATTAATTCAATAAATAAATGTATTTATTTTCTAAAATTCCATGAAAACAAAACATTTATTGTTTAATATATTTCACAAATCCTTTCACACGCTATTACTGTTTAAATAGCCTTTCTATTTTTTCATAATAAAATGTGCTTTTTCAAATAGCCGTTTTTCGTAATATGCTAAATTTACGAATGACTCCTATTTGACAAATCATGTATTGCAAAAGCAATATTTTCCAACAGATTTTTTTCCCCCTCATTATAATAGAGGACATTTCACAAATGCCAAACAACAGGCAGTGGGTGGGACAAGGTGAATTGAAAGTGTTTTTTTTCTTTTTTGTCTAATTTGCTAAATTGAGTTAAATTGAGTTTAATGTGTTGACAACATTTTTAATGTGATAGTTTCATTCTTACATTTACTGTAATACAATAAATTGTTAGTCCTGAGATTCTTCGTTAGTGCATAAATTACCGTAGTGCATAAATGTATAGATCCGCAAGAAGCATTCGTGTTTCTGGTCTGGTGGGGACCATGGTGGGATTTTAAGCGTCAGAGATTGTAGGTTCTAAGGCCCTGTCCCAAATGGCACCCTTAGCACTCGCGGTCTTCCCACGAGTCTGCACTTTCGTGACATAATCCGCATCAGTGTATATCCATGCAACGACATATTTAAAAAAAAAAATGTGGTTGGGACATGTCCCACATGCAAATTAAGCCTATTCAATTCGGAAATATGTAAATGCAGCAATCAGAATCTACTGTAGAGCTAAAGAAATTGCAGATTTGGTTGGTGTCCGTAAGCACGATTTGAAGTACTGAGCTCACTGGACTATGGGAAGACCTTTTGTTGTATATTAACATATACTTTTCTATCACTAGTGTAAGACCAGCCAAATTGTCCCAACGACAGTTTCTAATAAGCGGGTGAAGTTTTCCTGCGTGTTCAGCCTTTTCAGTGTGGCAAATTAGTTTACAAATATACTTTTATCTGACTCCATTTTAGCAAACTTAACCTTAAATTTAGGTTGGAATGCTAATTGGTTATTGATCAGTTATATGATACTTTATCTAGACATTTGATTATTCTATTTAACTCTGTACTTCATATTACCTGTTCATTAGGAATCTATCAACACAGAGCTTTGCACCGGCCGTTAACCACGGGTCTCACGATCACAAACTCGTCAGTTTTGGTCACTAGACTGAGGCAATTGATACCTTAGATGGCCACCCTCACGCTTCCTCTGAGATACTTTATTTAGTCTCCATATATCTGTATACACTTGAATTAAAGCAACACTCTCTCTAGTCACAGGTCATGACCACTATCAGAGAATGACTAATAAGGGGAGAACTGCCACTCTCAGTAAACTTCCGGCTTCTGAACTGGTTGCAGTTACACTCTGGTTCCATATGAGGGTGCTCACAGGACGAGTGCAGAATGAATGGAGGTCTATGGAGCTATACCCCTGAAAATCCACTTTTCTCAGGATATAATTTTTTGTCTAGTAATTTGAATGTTGTATTCGAAAGGAGATGCAAAGAAATTACACATTGCTGGGTGTTAGATTTTTTTTTTTTAGTCACTTATTTGCTCTAAAATGTCAATGACGTCATACACATCGTACAATACTGCTTTACGGCAATCCTTCAGTCACTTTGGTGTTTTCACGCTCTGCACTTTCTTTTCTCTCGAGGCATCAACAACACAGCTGACACAGGTAAATACACGTGCTTTAGCTTGAAGATATTCTGGTCCCGCTTCGGATGCCACTATGCAATCAAGCGGTATCTCTGGTCATAATCAGTCCTTCACTGACCAATCAGCGTTCATTAGCAGAATGCTAGCGTGTTATGGGCAACAAGAACTTAACCTGTAAGAAATCGATAGGACATAAGTACTTGTTCATTCAACTTTCGACCCATGTTAAACTTGCAAAACCTACTGATTAATAAAATCTGAGATTTCTCAACTGCAATCAGGTGAAAAAGACACATTTGGGAGGGCTTCCCCGCTGAGGCAATCTCCGTGGGCCCATCACGCCTCACAAACGCTGCTGCCGTTGGAGCCTCCAAAGGAGCGTGCTGGTCCTTCGCTTGGACGAACAGGTCCAATGTCCTTTGGAGCTCCGCTTGACGACCAGATGTCCATCGCAGCATCGGAGGGGGAGCTTCAGTCCTCTGGAGATGAGGATTCGGCTGCGTTACCCCCTTCGGGGAGTGTAGCGTTGCCCGAGTCTGATTCAGAAAGCAGCTATGCTTTCCCGGGCCAAAGAGAAGGTCGGGCTTGTGTGGAACCCTGGCTGGGCGGATAATCTTTTGTTTCCTTTTCTTTTTGTTCCGTCACTGCCATCATTTCAATAGAGCAATTTCTGAAAACTCTGGGTCCCAAGAGATCGCTTGGCGATCGATGACGCTATGCCTGGTCACCCTCAAGCCCCCCTTTCATCGCCAGCGAGCAGCTGTGTTCCGGATGCATTGACTCCTCCGCATACTCACTGTGCCCTCCGACGGAAGCAAGTATGTGTTGCACCTCACACTCAGACCCCACTCCCACGCCGCTATGCCGTCCGAGTCGGGTCCCTGCATTCCGCTGCGCTGCCCCACCCCGGGTACGTCTGTGGTGCCGTTGGTCCCACTTGCACAGTGTCTGGGAGCCCGTCTCGTGGCTCATCCGTACTTTCAGACTCGGCTATGCGATTCAGTTCGCCCTGCGCCCCCCTCCAGTCTTCAGGGGCATTCAGTTCACCTGTGTTCTTGCAGACAGTGCCCGTGCACATGGCAGAGATTGCAGTCCTACTGGCGAAGGACGCGATCGAGCCGGTCCCTATGAGCCAATATGAATTCTACAGCCCGTACTTCATTGTACCCAAGAAAGGCAGTGGGTTAGGGCCAATCTTGGACCTGCGTGTCCTGAACCGATCCCTTCACAGGCTGCCGTTCAAGATTCTTACACAGAAATGCATTTTCAAATGCATCCGTGACCAAGATTGGTTTGCAGCGATCGACCTGAAGGACGCACACTTTCGTGTCTCGATTCTCCCTCGACATAGACCGTTTCTTCGCTTTGCGTTCGAGGGGTGGGCATATCAGTACAAAGTCTTACCCTTCGGCCTGGCCTTGTCAACCCGTGTCTTAACGAAAGTCGCGGAGGCGGCCATGTGCAAGCGTGGTGTATGCATTCTCAACTACCTCAACGACTGGCTCATCCTGGCCCAGTCGAGAGAGCAGTTGTGCGAACACAGGGACGTGGTGCTTAGTCAAATTTTTTCAGAGGCTCTTGGGGCATATGGCATCTGCAGCCGCGGCAGCGGCTCTCGAATTGCTTCATATGAGGCTGCTCCAACGCTGGCTTCATGATCGAGTCCCGAGATGGGTGTGGCAGAGTGGTTCGTGACGGGTCCAAGTGACCCCGCACTGTCGCCAAACTCATCTTGTGGTCGTGCGTTTCGTTCCTGCAGACAGCTGTGGTCTCCATGGATGCCTCTGCCACCAGCTGGGGGGCCACGTACAACAGGCATGCAGCTTCAGGTCTGTGGACGGGGCATCAACTGCCTCGAGTTGTTCGCAGTACATCTTGCGCTGGACCGCATCAAAATGCCGCTACTAGGCAAGCATGTACTGGTCCGTTCGGACAGCACTATGACTGTTGCGTACATCAACCGTCAGGGTGGTCTACACTCCCGTCTACATCTCCTCCTCTGGAGTCAGAAGCGTCTGAGGTCGCTTTGTGCCGTTTATATTCCGGGCCTGCTCAACCGTGCAGCCAACAAGCTCTCACGGCAGCAGGTGCTACTGGGAGAATGGCGATCCCATCCCGAGGTTGTCCAGCTGATTTTCAGGCGCTTCTGGACTGTACAGGTAGATCTGTTTGCCGCCCCGGATGCTCTGGCACACAGTTGGCCCCGGGGCCTACGCAAGTATGCGTTTCCCCCAGTGAGCCTTCTTGCACAGACCTTGTGCAAATTCAGGGAGGACGAGGTGCAGGTCTTGCTAGTTGCGCCTTATTGGCCCAACTGGACTTGGTTCCCCGAACTGGTGCTCCTCGCGACAGCCCCGGCCTGGCCCATTCCTCTGAGAGAGGACCTGCTCTCTCAGAGACGGGGCACCCTATGGCACCCGGAGGTTCTAGGTGCCCTACCCCAAGCGGTAGTTGACACCATCACTTCTGCTAGAGCCCCCTCTTCGAGGCGCCTCTATGCGTTGAAGTGGAACCTGTTCATTGACTGGTGTTCTGCTCACGAGGAGAACCCCTGATCTTGCTCGATCAGAGCCGTGCTTTCCGTCCTGCAAGATGGGTTGGAGCGGCGGCTGTCTCCCTCCACCCTTAAAGTGTATGTTGCACATCACGGTGCAGTTGAAGGTAAGTCGCTGGGAAAGCACGACCTGATCGTCAGGTTACTGAGGGTGGTGAGGAGACTAAATCCTTCTCGCCCGCTCTCTATACCCTCTTGGGATTTGTCTCTGGTCCTTTCGGCACTTCAGAGACCACCCTTTGAGCCTTTTCAGTCAGCGGAGTTAAAAATTCTGTCCTGTAAAACCGTACTCCTGGTTGCATTGGCCTCCAGCAAGACGGTAGGGGACCTGCATGCATTTTCGGTCGACGAATTGTCGGACATGAGTTACCCGGGCCGAATTCTAGGCACAATTCGTCGACCGAAAATGCATGCATTTGGGCTGGTTGGGATACTTGCCCAAGGTTCCCACCACTCCCTTCAGGGACCAGGTGGTGAACCTGCAAGCGCTGCCTTCGGAGGAGGCAGACCCAGCCCTAGCTTTTCTCTGTCCCGTTCGCACTCTGCTCCTATACGTGGACAGAACGCAAAGCCTCAGGACCTCAGACCAGCACTTCGTCTTTTACGGAGGCCAGCAGAAGGGTAAGGCTGTCTCCAAGCAGAGGATGGGCCATTGGATAGTGGATGCCATCGCCTTAGCTTACGAAGCCCAAGGCATGCTTTGCCCGCCCGGGTTGAGAGCTTACTCCACTCGGGGTGTCCCTTCTTCTTGGGCGCTGGCACACGGCGCCTCGCTGACAGACATCTGTAGAGCTGCGGGCTGGGCGACACCTAACACGTTCGCTAGGTTTTATAGCCTAAATGTTGAGCCATTTTCTTCCTGTGTGCTTGCTTCAACCAGCCGGTATCACCGAAGTTCCCGCTCTAGTGTCGGCTTGCTGTCCCTCTCCCCTCCACATGGACCAGATACGTGTGCTTTTTTACTCCCCACTCTGGCGAACCTTGTAGAGTTCCTCCACACCCCTTCGGCAGTCAGACATTGCGGAGTGTCCGACGCCAGGGCTAGTGCTTGTGTAACTTGTGCTAGGCTGGGTTCCATATGTGGTGATCCCTGCGGTGATCCCATATACGTATTCTTCCACAACCAGCTCCCTGCGGTGAGCCCGTGTCTTTCCCTTGGCAGAGTCCGCTCTGCCGTCACTGTCCGGTTTAGCCTCCCCCTTCTCAGGCTGGAGTCACCCCAGTGACATTCCATATGTTGTACATATGTGTATTCTCCACATGTTACCTCCCTTCGGGCAGGATGTGGCTTGCGCAGCGTCCCTCTCCCCGGGAAAGGCACGCTTTCCCAGTGTTATCCAAGAGTTCCACTGTGTGGGGTATAACGGAACAGCAGTTGAACTCCCTCTACGCAAGTCTTGCGTAGGGCGCTGGATGTGGCAGTAACTGTGGCGTTTTCCATGGAATCCCAATTACGTCGAACGTGAGCGACTGAAGGGGAACGTCTCGGTTACTAATGTAACCCTTGTTCCCTGAAGGAGGGAACGGGAGACGTAACCCCATCGCCACCGTTGCTGACCATCGCTTTAATGGCAGTCACAATCTCGGCTCCTCAGCGAAAAACAATGTGTGTGTGCCCGCTTCCCAAAGTGAAGAGCTTTGAGGTCCCAGAAAAAGCGCTATATAAATGTAACTTATTATTATTATTATTAGGGGTGTGGTTCAGGGTCTATAATAACCAAGTTACCCAGTTATTACAATTACAATAAGTACAAAGTATTTGCATGGGGAACAGGACTATAAAATAAAGTGCAACCAAAATACTTAATCCAGTGTCAAACTTTGAATTGTACAAATTTAAACTGTAAATGTAATAAGTATGATGTTTTTGCTCTGTCTAGGTGGAGGGATATACAGTGCTATGCATAAGTTTAGACACCCATATTAAGGTGGCTTAAAAAAAGGAATAAAAAAGAATCTTTTGGAAATTGGTCTTAATGCTTTGATTTAAAAAATGAAGAAAAATCCAACCTTTTAAGGACACCAATTTTCTTTGTGAATGAATAATGTATCGTAAATAAATAAATGGTCCTCCTTAAAATACAGGCTGCATAAGTCAGGACACCCCTATGTTAAATTCCCATAGAGGCAGGCAGATTATTATTTTTAAAGGCCAGTTATTTCATGGATCCAGGATACTATGCATCCTGAAAGTTGGCCTTTGGGATTAAAATAGCCCCACATCATCACATACCCTTCACCATACCTAGATATTTGCATGGTTTTATTTCAGTTCGCCTAATAGCTGGTTTGATTTGCATTGAGAGATGATCCCCATGTACCCCATGCCAATTGAGCCTGGGTTTTCCCAAGGTTTTTTTTCTTCATTTTGTCACCTGATGGAGTTTTGGTTCCTTACCACTGTCACCTTTGCCGCCTTTTTTCGCCTTTGGTTTTTGGCTTGCTTACCTGGTGACATTTTTATTTAATATTCAACAATATTATTGATCTGCTTGCATTGACACCATTGAGAACTGAACTGAGCTGGACGATGACATCACAGTTTTCTCCAGAGCGGCTATATATAAAAATGAACTAAATTAATATCTTTTTTACAACATTAATTAAATATCACTGAACTTACTTAAGCTGGACTGTGATGCTATTTTCTTCTGGAAACAAACTTTGTTGCATTATTTTCCTGTAATCTCTGTAAAGCTGCTTTATATTTGTATTGTAAAAAGCATAAATAAATGTGACTTGACATCTACAAAGTGTCACAACACTCCTTTTGAACAGTATACCAATAATTTTACCATTTAGAATCTAACCAATCTATTTTTATGAAACTTTTCTCTTGAAGTTTGTTTCTATATTTGTAATATTTCCAAAACCCATTTGTTTTAAGTTTAACTAGCCAATATTTTGTTTTTATGATTTAATACAATAATTTTTACTTTGTCTATATTGGCGGAGTTGTCTTTTTTTATGACATGGGATATGTGCAGCACTTGTACATTTACGATAAGTCCATTTCCTTTGTGTAAACCGAAGTAATTCCGCATTTGCTTTCTGGGAAAACACAAAGCATTTTAAGGCTGTGTGTGTGTGTAACCATACTGCTTGTGTGTGTTATGTTAGAATGAACTGATAAACAGCAGGCGGAAATATACATCAGAGTTTTCAGTCACACAGCAGTAAAATAGCTTTATCGCTCTCGCCATCCAAACAGAACAGCACATCAAATATTTATCCTTCCCTCCAGCAACTGCTTTGTAAACACTATCCATTTAAAACCCACATTCACCCAAATTGTGAATTTCTGAATGCGAGGAGGAAGATGGAGATAGAGACAGTCCTGAATTGGCCATGAACCACAATGCCAAAGTGTGTGTGTGTGTGTGAGTGTGTGTGAGAATGAGCTCCAACTGCTTTTAAGGCTCTTCTCCAGTAAGTGTCTAAGTGCTTAAAGGATTAGTTCATGAAAATTCTGTCATCATATACTCACCCTTAAGTTGTTTCAAACCTGTATTAATTTCTTTCCTCTGCTGAACACAAAGGAAGATATTTAGAAGAATGTCAGTAACCAGACAGTTTTTGGTTCCCATTGACTTCCATAGTATATTTTTTTCCTACTATGGAAGTCAATGGGAACCAAAAACTGTTTGGTTACTGACATTCTTCTAAATATCTTCCTTTGTGTTCAGCAGAGGAAAGAAATTCATACAGGTTTGAAACAACTTAAGGGTGAGTATATGATGACAGAATTTTCACTTTAAAAGTGAACTAATCCTTTAAGTACAGTATACACCCTATAAACTTATTTTTTTTGTGAAATGTTTCACTTGTGATCCTTAATGTCCCCGTGCTTCTATGCATTAAAAAAAACCTCTGATTGATATATATATATATATATATATTATTAGCTTTAGTGTGGACTGACGGTGTCAAGGTCAGAGATTAGGAGTGTATACATGTATTTTAAGTGTATGGGTTACGAAAAGGGCAGTTGGGTAAGAGCAGTTTGTCACTACCGCTGAGATACTAGGCACAGTCAGCTAGTGGAAGTGAGAATTCTCTCCTTCTCACAAAAGAGTTCTTCTCCAACAGATCATCTGTTAGCCTGGAAACCTAATCTGCAAAGGCACAGAGGAGAGCGCGAACACACACCACACACCACACGCACACGCACGCACATGCACACGCACACGCACACGCACACGCACACACACACACACACACACACACACTGCTTGACATTACTTTTCTTCTTTTCTATTACTATTTCAATTAACATCTATTAATTGCCTCTATATAATGAGAGCTGCTCTGTCTGCTTCAAGACACAACATACACACACATGTTGGATTTTCTTGTTTTATGGGGACCGTCCATATACATAATTTTTATACTGTACAAACTGTGTATTCTATGTTGCCTAACCCTACCCCTAAATGTACTCAACACAGAAAACATCACTTGGTATGATTTAAAAGCCTCATGTTCCCCATAAGGACTTTTAGTGCCACAATAAGTAAGACTTGAGTTTCTCCACTTACAGGTGCGTGCGTGCGTGCGTGCGTGCGTGCGTGCGTGCGTGCGTGCGTGTGTGTGTGTGTGTGTGTGTGTGTGTGTTCTAGTGACTGTACACTGGTATAATGCATGGAAATGAGCTATGTATCAAATTTATTTGTTCTGGGCCAATACATATGAATTTAATACAAAACCAAAATAAAAAAGTAAATACTTCAACATTTAAAATAAAATAAAAATAATAATAATTTGGTTAAATTTAAAGTTATATATATTCAACCTTTTTACACTGCTGTTCATACCACTAATGGGATAGTAAACTTTTAAAAATGTGGCTGGGGGGATGGGGAGAGATAAGAATGTCTGTTTATACTTAGATATAAACTTAGATTATATAGGCTACTCCACATAAAAATGTGAATGTGTAGATAGCATAATATTAACATTACCTCTGTAGGCCTCTCTGTGGCAGCAGAAACCGTTTCTTCCTCCCCATCATCCTGTGAAGATGAGCATTTGGTTGAGTACACTTTATAACACTATTTGTCATAATTTCTGGTGTATTGAGTAGGCTACAACTGCCTGGGGTTCTGTTGGGACAGGAGGCTCCAAAAGACAGATATTACCATCAGAATCTACCACCGAAAAACCCAACCCAAAGTAAAATAAATGGAAATATCAAAAATACCCTATATAAATAATAACACATATGTAGACCGCTTACATTTTATGAAGGCCCTTGGATCTCCGGGAGTGACTGGCTCTGATGAAGTTCCTCCAGGAATTCCCTCAGCCAAAATTGCTGCTGCACTGCTAGACACCGGATGCTATTTAGTTATTTAATATGTCAAATGTTTGTAAAGTCAGGTAGCCTACATGAAAATTAAAATTAGGTTGAATAACATACTGTTCTTCCAGTTTCACCTCTGATATTATAACAGTTACTCTAAAATAGTTATTAATTACTAACTACGAATGACATTTTCAACAGTGTTATTACATTAATGTAATAATTACTATCTTTAGAAAGTATTGGTCTACTTATTATTAATTACTAAATCCCATATCAACCTCAACCACTTGAACAATACAAGGAGAAGAGACAAGAATCTGCACTTTTAATGCTTTCAAATTAACAATATACAATAACATGAATTATTCTTGAATTGACCAAAGTGTGTAGAGGGAGAAGGTTATATTCAAATACCTTTTAAAAATGTATGTAAAACCACTATTGTTTTATACAGAATTGTTTTATAGTCTATGCAGTAGCCTATTTAATGTAATTACATCAGATTTTTATTTTAAATTACAGAAGAATTAAGAGTAATCCCTTTAATTAAATTACAATATTTCCATTACTTGGTAATTAATTATACCCAACACTGTATAACAGTAATTCCTCTTTTTGTCTGGCGCTGTTGCCATGGTTACTCATAATATCTGTGCTCCATTGATTATGGCTTTTTATAGTTGTGGTGCACACGCTTACCTCAGAGTCAGTCAACTTAGAGTTGATTGAACTAACCAATTTCAGCTGATCTGTAACTGAAAACTCAGTTTCCCATCTCAGGGTAAGTCAACTCAGAGTTCAAGTTTTAACTCCGAGTTGGTTGAACCTCCTTATTGAAACAGGCCCCTGATGGCGCATTTGACAAAACAAAGATGTGGCTTTTTGGTAACACAGCGTACAATTAGCAAAGCTGAATTCAAATACCAGAGAAAAAAAGGCCGAAAATATGTTCAGCGATCAGGTTCCCTTTCGAGAACGGTCACTTCGTATTGCGTAGCTATGCGCAGTGGGAAAACTAATTTCCTCAGATTTATTGAAGCTTAAAATGTAAAGCGCATTGCAGCTGCACAGCGAGCAAAGTGAGAGACTGGCTCACTCATTGGCTGTGATGCAGCAACTGTACATCCAATAGCGAAGGCGCCTCAGATACCGCCAAATAGGGCTAGGCAGAGCCTGAGCCCAAAATGCGCCATTATAGCAGATTTTCTCAACTTCGAAGTTTTTCTCCGCTCTAACACCATCACCGGTCCTGTTTTCGCAGACGGACCAACTTTTCAGACAAACAAACACTAAGTATGTGCACAAATCACAACCTCCCCTGTGTTAGGTGGCCCGTCCCACCGTGTCAAATCCTAGCCACAAAGGCCCTGGCCTGGCAAACCATTCCCGGTGTGTCGAGTTGGGTTATAAACAGAATAAAGCGAGGCTACTCGCTCCAATTCGCTCGCAGACCCCCAAAGTTTCAGGCGGTTCTCGAAACTTCGGTGAGAAGCAGCGTGTGTCACATGAATTACAGAATCTGTTAGCAAAAGGGGCAATAGAGTTGGTCCCCCCTCCCTGTACTAAAACACTCAGTGTTTTACAGCTGTTATTTTCTAGTTCCAAAGAAACACGGCGGGATCAGACCCATACTAGATTTAAGACATTTGAACAAAGCCCACATGAGACGGCCGTTCAAAATGTTAACTATCAATCAAATCGTCGCGCAGGTTCACCCAGGGGATTGGTTTTTCACTGTGGATCTGAAAGACGCGTACTTTCACATCCAGATAGCCCCTCATCACAGGCCATTCTTGAGATTCGCCGTCAAGGGGCGGGCTTATCAATTCACAGTTCTACCGTTTGGCCTGTCCTTAGCACCCCGTACATTTACGAAGTGCATGGACACGGCACTTTCTCTCCTGAGACATCAGGGCGTGCGCCTGCTGAATTATCTCGACGACTGGCTGGTTCTGGCACAGTCGCGATCCGAACTGTTGATTCACAGGGATTTGATTCAGTGCCTGGGACTCGAGATCAATTTATCCAAGAGCAAACTAACACCCAGCCAGAATGTGATCTTTCTGGGCACAGTTATCGACTCCACAACTATGAGAGCGCGGCTCACACCAGAGCGCGCGCTCTCTATACAACGGCTAACAGCCTCCTTCAAGATGGGCGCATGCACTCGCCTCAGAGTTTCAGAAACTTCTCGGTCTCATGGCAGCCGCATCGCCAGTACTCCATATGGGACAACTGCATATGCGCCTGCTCCAGCACTGGCTCAAATGTCGCATGCCAGCCCATGCATGGCAGTCGGGCAGCATGCGCATTACAGTGAATCACGGCTGTTTGCGTGCCCTGATTCCCTGGCAGGCTCAGGGCTGGTACCAAGAGGGTGTGACCATGGGAGTGGCCTCCAGAAGGAAAGTGGTCTTCAGACACCTCCAACCAAGGTTGGGGTGCGTTGCACGAGGGCAAGCCTGTCTCCGGCCTCTGGTCGAGCACGGAGCGGAGCTTACACATCAACTGCCTGGAAATGACAGCAGTTTGTTTGGCCCTAAAAACATTCCTGTCGGACCTCAAAGGACACCAAGTCTTAGTCCACACGGACAACACGTCGGTGGTGTTATACATCAATCGCCAGGGCGATCTCAGGTCGGGCTACCTGTACTCCGTGGCGAGAGACCTACTTCTGTGGGCACAAGTCAACTTGAGCTCTCTGAGAGCTGCACATATCCCAGGCATTCAGAATCTGGGTTTGGATATGCTTTCTCGAGACAACACTCCCCTAGGCGAGTGGTCTCTAAACCCTCAGACGGTTCGTCTGATATGGAGTGTTTTCGGCGAGGCCAAAATCAACCTTTTTGCCTCAGGAAACAACACTCACTGCGCAGCGTTCTTTTCGAAGAACAGGGCCTTAGGCCATCCTTGGGCCAGTCGCCCCCTGTATGCGTTTCCCCCTGTTTCCATGATTCTCCAGGTCATCAAACGGGTGAGGGAGAGCGGATGCCCAGTCCTCCTAGTGGCCCCTCTCTGGAAAACCAGACCATGGTTCCCAGAACTGGTTCAGATGGCGGAAAAGTCCCATGGCCTGTCCTACTGAGGAAAGATCTCCTCACACAGGCGAACGGGACGATCTGGCACCCCCGTCCCGACTCATGGGCCCTACATGTGTGGCTCCTCAACGGGTACCCCGGGACCTCAATGAGAAGGTCCTAAACACAATTTTGGAGGCTAGAGCCCCATCTACCAGGTGCCTCTACACCCTGAAGTGGTCAGTGTTCTCCGGCTGGTGCTCAGATAGACACTTCCAAAGTCACTCTGAAACCCAAACACGGCTATGTGCCCAAGGTGCCCTCTACACCGTTTAGAGCACAAGTTATTACACTGTTGGCTCTTCCCCCTTCCGATGGGGATAGGGAGGCTAATTTACTTTGCCCCGTTAGGGTTCTAAAGTTTACATTACATTTACATTTATTCATTTAGCTGACGCTTTTATCCAAAGCGACTTACAATTGCTATATATGTCAGAGGTCGCACGCCTCTGGAGCAACTAGGGGTTAAGTGTCTTGCTCAGGGACACATTGGTGTCTCACAGTGGATTCGAACCCGGGTCTCTCACACCAAAGGCATGTGTCTTATCCATTGCGCCATCACCACCCCTGTTCTATTTGGAGCACCCCAAAGTTCTATTTGGAGCACTCTGCAGTCCTATAGACAGTCAGAACAGCTCTTTGTCTGCTTCGGTGGACGATCCAAAGGGTCCCCTTTCACAAAGCAGAGGCTGTCCAGATGGATAGCGGATGCCATCTCACTGGCTCATCTTAACCTGCTATAATGGTGAATTTATGGCTCATTTATAGGCTCTGCCTTGCCCTATTTGGCGGTCTCTGACGTATGTTGGCGCTCTGAGCTGATTGGCGCCTGAGAGGCGCATTCGCCATTGGATGTGCAGTTGCTGCATCACAGCCAATGAGTGAGCCAGTCTCTCACTTTGCTCGCTGTGCAGCTGCAATGCGCTTTACATTTTAAGCTTCAATAAATCTGAGGAAATGAGTGTCCCCACTGCGTATAGCTACGCAATACTTGTCACCTACTCTCAGGGAACCGAGGTTACAATAGTAACAGAGTAGTTTTACGAGCGGGTCTTTTCCGCTCTGTGTGTGCGCCGCTCTGTGTGTGTGTGTGTGTGTGTGTGTGTGTGTGTGTGTGTGTGTGTGTGTGTGTGTGTGTGTGTGTGTGTGTGTGTGTGTGTAGGCGCGCTGTGCTCTCTGCTCAATGTTCCTCTCCGTGTTTGCGCTGCGCGTTCTGCTCTGTTGTTCACAGCCCAAACGCCCCAATCATGTACCGATCACGCACTGGAAAAGAAAAGTCCGCTCAAATAACATGAACTTTCTCAGTAGTAGATTTCTGTTTGTAATAGCCCTACTGAGCTGGTATAGCCATGCTGGGCAACAATGGTAAAATGATCTGCTCTGATCACATGCTCTGGTAATAATAGCTTTGTAGGACTATACTTTATTTCGATAATTAGTAAAAAAAAAAAAATTGTATTGATTATTGATACACTCTAAAAAATGCTGGGTTGTTTCAACCCAATTTTGGGTAAAATATGGACAAACCCAAACGTTGGGTTAAAAATGTAATTTTAAAAATTCAACCCAACTGCTGGGTTTGTCCATATTTTACCCAAAATTGGGTTGAAACAACCCAGCATTTTTTTAGTGTATATTGATGTTTAATATTATTTGAATATAGGGCTATTTTCTGTTCCTTTTTTTTTCTGTGTTTAATTTAATTAGGTGATTAGATAGATAGATAGATAGATAGATAATATCATCCAATTTACTTTTAGTTGCTTATGCAAACATGCATAATGTATCAAAGTCTTGTTTTGCTGTACACTATCATTCAGTAGTCAAAGATTTCCATAATAACAATAAATTGTTTCTTACATTAATAGGGCGACACAATGTCATGATCCTGGCCTGTGTTCCCCTGTCTTATGTTCAAGTCAGAGTCAAGTCACCTTTATTTATATAGCGCTTTTTACAATACAGATTGTTTAAAAGTAGCTTTACAGTGATAACAGGAAATTAATGCAGCAGAGAATAATTATAATTATAATTATATTCCTTATGTTCATTGTTTATGTTAGGTTCTGTAGTCCTTTTTGTTGATTGGTTTCCCGTTCATTAGTCTTCATTGTTCCCAGGGGTGTCTTGTTATATTGTTAGCCCTTGTGTATTTAAACCTCTGTGATTCCTGTTTGTCAGGTCCTGTCCTTCATGGTTGTTTGTTGGCATGCTTCATTATTGTTTTCATAGATGTTCTGCTCCTGTGTTTTTGGTTATTTTAATATTTTATTTTAATAAATGCTATTACGGCAATTGGATCCTATACTCTCCTGCATTTTTAAAGTTCATCATTGCAGAAAATGTGACCATGGACAAGGGAAAACACTGGGGTTAAGATTATGAGGCACTGACAAGGGACAGGTGAAGGTTGTTTATTTTCATGAAAAACTAACAATAGTGACTATGGGAACAAATCATAGACATTATATGAAGGGGAACAAACGTGGTAACAAGGAACACTGGAACAAAGGGGACAGAAAACACTTTAAGTACTTTATAAAAAAAGGAAAACCCAGGCAACCTTGCTGATTTGGTGAATGGGTTTATTAGTTATGATAAGCATATTTTTAAAGATGGCTCAAAAGACCCAAACTCAGTAAACACAGGCTCTGCAGTAGTAATTTTCAGCCAGGGATATGAGATATGCAAGCAGACTGCAAATAATTTGTGTACAAAGAGTGTGCATACTGTTGAACTGCATAGCTGTAGAATTGGTTGAACAGAGTTAGACAAAGTTCTTAGTTGTAGACTTGATTCAGTCTCTGCTTTGTGTAGTATGATCAGAAATATTATTTCAGAAATAATTAGTTATTTTATGAAATAATGAGTAGGCTATCCATTCAAAAACTAACCAGAATGGTATAAGGTTGCATTCATTTTGATCCCTGCACATGATAAAGGAATAATGAGAAATTAATGAGTTGACAAATTAGCCAAACAAGCTTTGAAAAAATAAATGATAGACACGGACATCAGGCCTTCACGACCAGAAGGTGAGAATATTGTTTGGGAAAAAGTTATCAAAGAATGGCAGAATACATGTATTTGATAAAATAAAATAAAAAGTTGGTGTTGTGGAAAGCAAAAGGGGAAACAGAAGAGAGGAAACAACCATGAACAGATTAAGAATAGGACACAGTAAATTAAATAGCACACTCCATATTATGGGGAAACTGGATTCGGCAAGGATTGTCAAACCCCAGAAACAGTAGAGCATGTGATTGTTAATTGCAGAAAATATGAAACAGAGAGAGGACATGATTAAAAATATGGAAAGTATAGGTCTAGCGTGGACTAAAGGACATACTGGAATGTAGTGGAAGAAAACAAGGAAGGGAATATCTGTTCTGCTTTCTAATAATTACAAGTCTAATGACGAGGGCTTTACACATTGCTGTGTGTAGGAGTTAGTTAACTCCAGAAGATGGCAGTAGTGCAACATAAATGATCCAAGCTACGGTTAAAACTCATTGAAGAAGAAGATGATTATGATGATGAGGAGGAAGAAGGGGATCGTGACACACAGCTTACCCACTGGCACATCTTATCACATTCTCTATTTGTATAGGCCATTTCTGGAGTACTATAATTCATAATCACTATATGCATATTCTAATGAAGTAATGCAGACCATTCATAATTACTCATGTAGACATCTGCTTTTATTCATATTTCCTTTTTTTTTTTTTTTTTTTTAAAGCAAAGACCTCTTGATATGAGTTACACTACAGTCACATTTCAGACACAATATTACCACTCATTTAAAATCTCTCGGTAGAAAAAAACATTGTCTGGTTCAAGCACAATAATAAGCTACATTCACAACATTCACTTCATAAATAAAGAAATAATACATAAAGGCGCACAGGACACATACATACGCCCTCCTGGTGGCTTTCTGCTAAATGAAGACTCATTCTCAAATTAAACTTGATATTGTAGTCCCGGACAAACATATTAAGGCGTCTTTCAAATCTGGTATTGCCCCTGGAGGAAAACATTGAGTTCGCAAATGCCTAAAGAGGGAATAATTCTTCTGGAGATGAATTTCCATGGACCCTTTTCACATTTCTGGGGTTCTCAGAAGCGAAAGGCATGGTTGGGTAAACTTCTATAGTGGTGACCGTAAAATACAATATTTTTTTTAAGTTCCCATTTGCCCCAATAGCAAAAGAAAAATCCATGAAAGCATTTCTATGACTTTCCAAAAGATTAGAAATGTTGCTGTTATTCCCTCGATTGTTGTTTTAGAAAGACCCTCGCAACAGCATTAACCAGTTTTCTGTAATTCAGTGCCAAGGTAATATAACACAAAGTATAGTGTTATACATGTACATTAATTAAAAACATTATGAAAATACAAAAAATGTATGATGTTCATTCATAACTGTGTAAATGTCTCATCACTGTCAATGAAAAGGGTCCAAGGTTTTTCTTTTCGGTTTTACATCTTCCGGCCACCAGGGGGAAGTCATACAATCTTCTCTGTAATGGTGAGGGTTTTTGGAAAGGGCACAGTCATGCATTAGTGTAAAACTAAGCCCTTCCAATGTGCATATTCTGTTGAAAATAAGCAAATCAAGCAAAGCAGAGACATGGCTTGAAAAACATATTTGCTCGAACTAGTAAACAATCCATTGAACAATCCACGCATCATTTAACCTGTTGACCTATATGGTTCTTCAGCAAGATGACCTCTTGTTTAAATTAGTAGTAATTAGTATGAAATTAAGTAAAACATTGAACTCATGTTAATAAATTAAATAACGGATGGGGATTGTTTGAGTCGTGGTGACTGCTTGTAGACCCGGACGGCTCCAGTTACACAGTGCATAGAGTCCTACAGTATCAGTCTGGAGACTGACACACGCACACACACACACACACACACACACACACACACACACGCACACGCAGTCCTGCTCATTCAAGAGAGGTAGTAGTTCATGTTTCTCTGTCTGTCTTTGTCCGTTTCAGTTTGTTAAATCCATCCACAGAGCAGCAGCCTCTTTCAAGGGGAGTGATGGATGGAGGAGCCCTTATGATGAAGCTCAATCTGCGCTTGGAAAAAAACTCATCCCAGGCTTCATTCCACTTCACAAGCCACGACCATAATCTAATTCCAGTGTGTCTTTGGCCATGGTTAATAGGCCTGGGATAGAGTCCCATAGTCCTCCAAGCATGTAGACCTTGACCAATATGTAGTTCAACAGCAGCAAAAGGTTTTATTTTATTCAAGGGCTTGTCCGTTTGATAATCACATGCGTGAAGAGGTCGCCGATTCATAGAACAGCACATATGCATCGCTGCTGCGCACCTGACTGGATGACATGGGGCTCACCCTGAAAAAGAAATTATTTATTTTAAACGTTTTTGAAATTGTAATAATAATATTTCACAATATTACTTTTTTTTCATTGTATTTTTTAAATCAAATATATATATATACAGTATAGATATGTTCATAACAAAATATATGTTAAACAAAAATACATACAGTCATGGCCAAAATTGTTGGCACCCCTGGTAAATATGATCAAAACTGGCTGTAAAAAATAAATCTGCATTGTTTATCCTTTTGATCTTTCATTCAAAAAATTGCCAAAATTCTAACCTTTCATTGAAGCAAGAGAATTGAAAGTGGGGCTAAATCACATAATGAAATAAATGTTTTTCTCCAAAACACGTTGGCCACAATTATTGGCACCCTTTTATTAAATACTTTTTGCAACCTCCTTTTGCCAAGATAACAGCTCTGAGTTTTCTCCTATAATGCCTGATGAGTTTGGAGAACACCTGACAAGAGATCAGAGACCATTCCTCCATACAGAATCTCTCCAGATCCTGCAGATTCCCAGATCCATGTTGGTGCTTCTTCTCTTCAGTTCAGCCCACTCATTTTCTATAGGGTTCAGGCCAGGGACTGGGATGGCCATTGCAGATCTTGGTTTTGTGCTCAGTGACCCATTTTTGTTTTGATTTTGATATTTGTTTTTGGATCACTGTCCTGTTGGAAGATCCAAACATGGCCCGTTATAAGATTTCTAGCCCCGGCTGTTAGGTTTTGATTTTTTATCTGTTGGTATTTGATCCAATCCATGATGCCATGTATCTGAACAAGATGTCCAGGACCTCTGGCAGAAAATTAGGCCCACAGCAGTAAAGATACAGCAGAGTATTTCATTTTACACATGGGGTACTTTTTTATCCCTGTGTGCACCAAACCCATCTTAAGTGTTTGCTGCCAAAAAAGCTATTTTTTTGTTTCATCTGACCATAGAACCCGTCCCGTTTGAAGTGCCAGTAGTGTCAGGTACTTTTCAAACGTTCTATGGACAGAGGAACCAAAAAAATAGCTTTTTTGGCAGCAAACACTTAAGATGGGTTTGGTGCACACAGGGATAAAAAAGTACCCCATGTGTAAAATGAAATACTCTGCTGTATCTTTACTGCTGTGGGCCTCATTTTCTGCCAGAGGTCCTGGACATCTTGTTCAGATACATGGCATCATGGATTGGATCAAATACCAACAGATAAAAAATCGAAACCTAACAGCCGGGGCTAGAAATCTTATAACGGGCCATGTTTGGATCTTCCAACAGGACAGTGATCCAAAAACAAATATCAAAATCAAAACAAAAATGGGTCACTGAGCACAAAACCAAGATCTGCAATGGCCATCCCAGTCCCTGGCCGGAACCCTATAGAAAATGAGTGGGCTGAACTGAAGAGAAGAAGCACCAACATGGATCTGGGAATCTGCAGGATCTGGAGAGATTCTGTATGGAGGAATGGTCTCTGATCTCTTGTCAGGTGTTCTCCAAACTCATCAGGCATTATAGGAGAAAACTCAGAGCTGTTATCTTGGCAAAAGGAGGTTGCAAAAAGTATTTAATAAAAGGGTGCCAATAATTATGGCCAACGTGTTTTGGAGAAAAACATTTATTTCATAATGTGATTTAGCCCCACTTTCAATTCTCTTGCTTCAATGAAAGGTTAGAATTTTGGCAATTTTTTGAATGAAAGATCAAAAGGATAAACAATGCAGATTTATTTTTTACAGCCAGTTTTGATCATATTTACCAGGGGTGCCAACAATTTTGGCCATGACTGTATATAATATGATATCTAAAGACTTCTAAAGCGACTTAAATGTCCAAATACTTTTTGTAGCCATTGCACATACTAATTACACTATAGCCTATAATGCTGTTAAATACAGATCTATGTTAGGTAAAAAAATAAGATTAAAACAGTAATGCACATGCTTAGTTGGGTCATTCCTACAATTTGGTGGATTATGGACTGAGCAGGTTTGTTGAAAACATTTTTACAATTCAATTATTCTTAAGTCTTCTCAGAGGTAGAAAATGTCTGTCTATCATACATACACACTGGTAAAGCTCAGGCTAATATAACATAATAATCCTGACCAAATATTTCAAATTTCACAGCAACATTCTATGGCATTTGTCAATCCTGTTACAGGACATGTTTACAATGCAATGTATAACAGGGTGGACGTTTTAAGCTAATAAAGTCTATTACTAGCTAGGAAAGAACAACAGGCTAGCAAATGAAGAATTTAGGAATCAATTTTCTTTTGTATTTTCATTTATAAATTGACACAACAGGATGGACATGTTATGTTTTATGTTTAACATATTTTACGCTTAACATCACCTAGATTGAGGAAAAGAGAGACAAGTTTAAGACTGATTCTTAGATCTTATTTTCCCTCCAAAAAATGATGTTACTTCTAGCAAGACAATATTTAGGGCATACTCTTAAGATTTTAAAGGGCAAATAGCACCAATGTAAGAGGATGGACTTGAGTTTGAGGGACATAAACTAATTTAATGATTTTACACATTCAAATATGTATCACAATAAATGTTATTTTATGTCAGAGAGAATAAGTAAATATATTTAGAAATTTAGAAATATATATGTAAACTTTTCCCAAAGTGAAGTGGAGAAAGCGTGAATCGGGATATGGGAATTTGTCTGACAAGAGCAGCAAAACAATATTCTTAAGTACTAATCATTATGAAATTGTGTTAATTGGGGTATTTCTATACATGGAAAACCATGCAGCAGTAAAGTTAAATAACATTTTATGTATAATATGCAGTATTGTTTCATAGGGACATAAAATCCACCAAACTGTAGGAATAACTCTGTTATAATCTTACTGCACAAACCTCTTTTTATTTGGTTTTTTTTTACATTTTGTCATGTCTAATTACCTGGAGTCATTGTACGTGTACCATTCTCCTGTACAGGGACTGCGGCAATATGCTGTGTAATGGCCACCCAAAGATGTACCAGTGTGATTGGACACAGCATACAGATTATAGACTGCATTTACTGTGAGTAGAGAGCAGGATCGATATAAGAAAAGAGAAACAACAACAATTAAACACAATTATCCTGGAGCTACAGTAAAAACTGTATTGCTTTAACAACTGTATAGAATACAGGTGCCATAAATGATGATGCAGAACTCACCACTGTTATCGGAGGCAAATTCCCTGAGGTCCAGCTCTTTAAGGGGGAAGTTTATAAAGGTGGAGAGTTTGCTGGTTCTCACGCGACACTCAGAGAAACGCTTCAGATCTGAGATAGTTATGAGTCAAGGGCAAACAAATACATGCCGCTTTTTATCCAATCCATAACTGATGTTACGTATTTAATTCATCAATACATGATAGTAATAAATAATGCAATTCTTTGTATTGTGGTTTTGTTTAAAAAGGATACGAAGCACCAAGATTTTAGGAAATTTCTGAATGGTAAATTTTTTTGTGCATTTCCTTCTGGATTTACATCTGTGGCATGTCTGCATGAAAAAAGAGAGGTTAGGGTATGTCTAAATATTATATATTACTTAACTAACTACATTAATTAACATGAAATTAAAATAAAAATACTTTGAAAACATTTCTTAATCTCAGTTAACATCAATTTCAACTTTTACAAATACATTATTACAATTAAAAGATATCTGTTTATATAACTTAATGGATGAATTGACAACAACAATTTTGTATTAACTAATGTTAACGAAGATTAAGAAATACTGTAACAAATGTGATGCTCATTGTTAGTTAATGCATTAACTGGGACCTTATTGTGAAGTGTTACCATATATACTGTATGTATGTATGTATATATATATATATATATATATATATATATATATATATATATATATATATATATATATATATATTAGTAAAATGTATACTTACTGGTCTCTCATTTCCATCTAGCACATCCTCCTTGGTGAAAAGTCGAAGACAATCGATCAAACTCACTTCTCCTGAAGTCTAAGGAAACGAAAAAATAAAAACAACAACCAAATGAAACACGCACGTTTACACAAACATGCTGCCATGTCAATAAGCTTGTATTTGAGTGTGACAGTCTTCACCTTAGTGATAGGCAAGGACAGATCCCAGAACGGATCAAACACAGTTGAGCAGAAGCCACACTCGCTGCACGTCAATGAGCTTTTCAGCTGACCAACAAACAGATCTGTGAAGAAAAAAAAACACACACTTTATAACCAGAGCAGGGAACACACACACAGCAAGACTGTAGCCGTTGTTAATATAGCAGGTCAACTCACCGACTACTTTGCTGTCCTCACTCTCCAGGTACTTGTTCCACATTCTCTTGCCTTTCTCGTCATCCCTGTAGATAAAACACATTTTTTTAAGACTCCAGACAGACTTCTCACTATTACTGTCAGATTGCAACAGTTAAACCACACACCACATGTGATTCATCTGTTAGATCAATCACCACATCATATTACAGCACAAAACCGAAACAAAGCAGTATAAATATGTTCCAAGAGGCCAATCCTGTCTAAATCTGTTTAGAAATATATTATTAGCTTTCCTGAGGCCATGGCTAAAATTTCAGTGCAGAGATTATTCTTTTTCGGGGACTCTAAACCAAAACCTAATGAGCTCCCTCGACCCCCACACAGAAACATTCTACGCAAGCATCAACTTCATGCTCCACACAAATAGTGTTCTGCGCAGTTTCTGCTATTTCTAAATTGCAACAGTGATAATGAGAGATATTATTACAATTTAAAATAGTTTTTTATTAAGAAACAAATTATGCTTCAGACATCATCCTAATATGCTGATTTGATGCTCAAGAAACATTTCTTATTAATATCAACAATGAAAACAGTTGTGCTGCTTAATATTTTTGTAGAAACCATGATACATTTGTCCTGGATTTTCTGATGAATAGAAAGTTCAAATGAAAAGCATTTTTTTTTAATCTAAACTTTTTTTGCTGAGCTTACATGGTGCAATGCATTCTGGGATCGACTTCACGGTGAAACGATACACGTGATGCTGCCTTAGAACTTGTCTAAAATTAAGTCTTATAAGTTGGCTTATTTTTTTAACAACAAACATGATGGGAGGGTTTTTAGAACCTGCTTGGTGTATCTACGTACGAGAAGTGATCAAAGTCCTCCATGCTGGTTCTGGGTTTCACTATCACTCTGTTTACTTCGTTATGGAGCCCATCCAGGAGAAACCGCAAGAACTCCTGAGCATCCTGCTGACTACACGACAGAAAACAGAAGGGAAAGAAAGTATATTTTTAAGGGCGAGTTTCAGCTAATTCAAAACTACATATTGAAGAAAACAAGTAAAATATGATGTTAACATAATACAAAATGTTTTACTGTAGATGTAACTTACTTGTAACCAACGAATCGAGGGGCATATTTCTGGATCTGCATTTTGAAGTCAGAAGGGCTGATGGCCTCACTGCTAGCAGATGTCCAAAGAGTCTGAGTGAGCTTGGCAAACTCTGAAAACAGAAACACACACATACTGTAGGCAGACATTTGACTAACACAGGACCCAAAGCTGCCTGGTATGCATGATAAAAACGAATGCTCTACTATATGAACTGGTAAATGCGTCTCTTACCCTCCATCAGCGCAGCTTTGGCCCTGCAGTTGTTGTTGAGGTCAGTGCGGTGCGAGTTACGCAGACAGTAGTCCCTCAGGTCATGAGTGTTGCTTAGACATTGCAGAATGGAGTTCATGAAACACTGCAGAGACACATTCAACAAAAGGCAAATGAGATGGTTACTCCGTAAACATAGTACATAGTACATAGGAACAATATTCCACTGAAATATTTAGTCATAACAAAACAGAAGTAGCAACAGATCTTTTTTGTGTGTATTTCTGACATACATCCACGTGCAACGGATTATTGAAAAAGATCCAAAATTACGAAGTCATTTTTAAAAATGAAACATACATGTATAAACTGCATTTGCAAAATAGATTGTGTGTATGTCGACTTTAAAGGAACAGTGCACACAAAAACATACACATATTCAGTTCTTCAAAACATCTTTTATGTTCCACAGATGGAAGTTTGAATTGGCATAAAGGCAGGTAAATATTGACAGAATCTCTTTTTTTGCATGAACTATAAATGGAACCATACTGAGAAATACTTACAGTATTTCCTAGATTCCTGAGGCCCACCAGACCCTGAGCATTCTTTGAGTTCTGCAAGAGAAAAACGGCAAGAGGGTTAGTATAACAAAATACTAGTATAACAATATACTAGTATACTAGTATAACAAAAGGGTTAACAGCACTTGAGTTATACAAAAACATATTTGAATAAATTTAAATATGACTAAAGCACATGACTCACTCAGGCCACGTCATTTGTTTGGCACTGATACTGACAGTGAAGTGAAAGTGCATGTTTAAAAAGAGAATTATGTCTAATAGAATTATTTTCATTGCATGCATGCCACAAAAAAGAATTAAAAGTGTTTCTGCTGATATAAAATTACATAACAGCATACTGTACTGTGCTGTATAATGCTGTATAATGAGTCTATACGGTATTATTTTTCAGTATTATTATATAGTTTTGAGGACAGATTTGTGCGAGCTAACCAACGCTTTCTCTCTGGGTTATTAAATGGCATGTTAGCAGATTTAGACAGAGACCCCTGCTGTTGAAGACTTGACACAAACAAATTATGCCCATCTGCCACACCACAACAAAAACAACTTTAAGTAATTTATTGAACTAGGGATGAAACATCACTGTCTGGTCAATTTTACTGTAAGTGATATATGAAAATATTGCAGAGGAGACTGTTTCACCAATCAAAATTCAGACAGCTGGGAATGATGATGATGACGATTTCACATGTTTGATATTCTCGACATAAGTGCTCAGCCTGTTGACCATGGCATAACACGGAGCGCTCCAGAGATCACGAACAATGCGTCAAGCAGTTACTCTGTATGAATCTCACGCATGAAACTGAGACACTCCGAAATCAGTGATATCAAGGCCTGGAAATAGCAGTGCTCATTCTCATGTGCGTCATCCACTGATTGCAGTGACACAATAACTAGTCCAAATTTGCAAACATCCCCTCGGACAGGTGATTTTAAAGTCTGCGACTGTTTGAGAAAGTGTGTGTGTGACTGAGATTCAAAATATGAAAGTTGCTGGTGTGTTAGGCAGCCTTGAAATTAGAGTTGTTACAGCTAACTAAAACTAAATCTATTATAAATCAATGAATAATAATTAATAATAATCAATTAATTAGATAAAAAACAAACAAAATGACTAAAATTTTACAAAAATAAAAAGCTAAAAATAAATCAATGTTATAATAGTATATAAATACAAAAATAACACTGCTTGAAATCATTCAAAAGCTAAAGATTGTGGTATTGGTATGCTCTCTATGGATGAGTGAGTAATTGACTGTACAGTGTGTGACAGAACTGTATAGCATGTTGAGTGTATCACATATTTTACACTGGTGTGATATACCAATCCATCCATACATCCAGAGCAGTGGCATAAATCTCACAAACCGATTACAATTTTGTTAAATAAGAGGTGTAACTGACCACTACTAAACAGTCCAATGCTATTATGATGGTTTTCTTGATACATCTTGAAGTATCTTTGAAGTAAATGCTATCGTTTAAATGAATCATTCAGTACCAGTATATATCTAAGTATCTGATACCATCACTGACACAAAATGTTCGGACAGATCAGAATACACTTCAATTAAAAGTAATGAAGTGCACCAATCAAACACCTTCTATTTGCATCTCTGAGGAGGACAGACACATCAGGTTCAAACATGTTCAGCTGCGACTTATCCCAGGAGTTTTTCTCTTATTCATATATTCATCCAAACATCTGAAAAGCTTTTTCTTCCCCAAAGAAAATGAGAGAGGGGGAACAGATGGTCCAAGGCCTCACTCCGCTGCTGAGCCGGTCTCTGGCTTTCACACCCAGCCCTTAAACCAAACAGATTGGTATGACAACAGCCAGCACCCAGCAGCAGCCATGGGTACGGTAAGCGCAAGGAGTTCTGCCTCGAAAGCGATTGGGTAACAAGAGGGCTGCGGGATCTCACACTGGCTGTCTCTTCAAAGATCTTCGGAGGGCTGCGAGTTAATTGGCTGGCGCGAGTTAAAAGCGAGTGAGTAGGAACAGTGTGTCCTGACCTTAGTTTCTGGAAGCCATGGCTGTCACCAACATAAGAACTCAATGTGCTCTGATGCCAAAAGGCTGGTCACATGCACATACTGAGACACATTTTATTCAAGCAGACTCCAGAGGCTCAGTTCTTTTATAACTTAATGTGCATTTATGTATCTTTTCAACATCCTTTATTTGTGTCCTTGATTATTTTAGACACATTTGTAAACAGTTTATAGCAGGTAAAATTTGTCCCATATTTCAGTGTATACTGTTCAAAAATAAAGGACACATTTGGGACAAGTTGGGACACCTGGAAGGAACTTATTGCCGTAACCTAATCTCAACCAATGTTGATGATAAGCCACGCCATTTCATTTCATTGTTATCTTGAAAATGATTGACAATCTAGATGGGCAGGATAGAGATTTTGTGTAAGGTCACAGGCATGTGAAGAACAGGACCTTTGGCAATTCTTGGAATGTAATCGCTAGATACACAGATAACACACATTCCTTCAGAAAGGCATGGCTTACTTAGGAGTCCATTTGTCCAATATTACATAATGTTATGTTCTGATTTTTCACTGTTGCATAACAAACACTGGTTACACTGGGTAATGTGGTCATCATCACTCGAATAATTTATGTTAAGCCCCTTGAACTGTGTTGTTGTAAAATACTGCAAATAAGGCTTTAGGTTTTCCCATCATTAAAAGCCACATAACCATTTTAAATGGATTCTTAATCTTATGGATTATTCACTGCCATTAACTGTTTCTGTATTATGGGTTTTCAAACTAGGGGTTCTTGGGGATCCACTGAAAATTCAGAGAAAATAAAGGTGATAAACTTAATATTATTTACAGAATTTGAGTTAGTTTTTCGCTCTTTCTAAGACTGGTCAGAAATCATTAGATCAATCATTATCAATATATTTACAGCCATAGTTTTAACACTAACACATAAAAACAAATAATATAATGTGTATCTATATAGCCTATATATATAGGCCTATATATATATTTTTTTTTTTTGTCAAAACATTATTTATTTATGAGTTTTAATCTGTCCTTCTTGCAACATTCTTTTGGTTAAATCTGCTTTGCAACCGTATTTATTGTGTAAGAAATAGGCTAACACATTTTCAGTACCATTTTACATCTAATAGTAGCCTACTCTATTGGGTAAAAATGTTAATAAAAAGTTAATATTTTCAAGATATTTTAATAATTTATTTTTACTCATGCATAAAAATGTAAAGCTGTCATAATTTACAAGGGAAACAGCATATTGGAATCGTTGGTAATATGTGCTATTTACAACATGACAACAACCTTTGTTTAACGTATGGAATCTAGCTCAGTATTGAGGCATCTTAGTATGAATGTGTAGCACAGGACAAATCGGGCACAGAAAAACAGACATCCAAACAATTTGCCTTTCAGAGCTAAATATAGCCCATAGTAATTTAGAAAGATCAACAAACATATTTACAGCACAAAGAGGTGGTGACATGCCAGTTATGTAGCCTGAACTAGGTCTACATCACAGATGACTCAATATCATCCGTTTTAATTTAGTCTACACTCTAATTAACAGTGCTTAAGTGGTTTCCTGACTCCTCATGAATATGCGCGACGCAACAGCTGCGCAAGTAGATGGCGTCAGTCGCTCAACGCAAAGCCAGCGGCTTAAAACGCAACTAAACAATGACCGGAGTTATGTAACAGTCCTCGAACATTTACATGTATATTATATATTATTTATATAATTTATATATTATTGGCAGTGATACCGACGCGACAAACGTAAAGCTTCCGTATGAAGCACCGAGCAGCATTATGAGTTTGAAAACACACTGAAAAATGTTACAGGACGCGAGAACGCTGGTCACTAGGCAAGGTCAGAGATAGCAGCCAAGCATCTGTACATGCGCTTCTGTTGAGACACATTGGGGAACAAGTCTGCAAGACTCAAATTCTTTAAATGCTAAGACATAGACTAAGCATATTTCTAATGTGAGTGTGCTTTGTTCCCTAGAAGGTAAACCTTAAAAACACAGGGTGGATATAGGCTATAGGCTACCATATCAGATTTAATGGACTGAATTTAACGTAGGCCTACATAAAATAAATTCTGAATAAAATAATAATTTCAGTTGTCTTCATATGAGCAAAGATGGCATGCAACTGTTGCTTATTGTTCAGGATAGGCTACGTCTTATAATTTTCTCACATCTCCATCAATTATTAGAGTCAATAATGTGTCTCACCCATATAGCACATTCGGGATGTCTCTGTTTTTTGTCTAATATTTTGTACTTTTCTAAAATATGTTGTCGTGTTTATCTCCTCAGGGGGTTCTAAATTGCAAAACACCTATGTTGATATACAACCATTTCCTAAAATAAACAATACCAAAAACAAATCAATATTGTGAGGACGTATTGAGCCATGCTCACTTTTAAAGTTCACAAAGCCCTATATGGGCTATATAGGGATTTTGATGGGTGATATTCACAGTGATTTTACACTCAAAGATAACCTACTACCAAACTACCATTTGAGGTAGGAAAAAGGATGAGAAAACATGTGGCATGTAAAGTCTGCATCACTACAAAAGCAATGAAGCGTGAGTTTGTGAGTGTTAGGTGTAGCCTACTTTGAGTGTTAATTTTCATGGCCAAAATATTCTCAAATACTTCCTCTGATCTTAACTAGTTTCACCTCTATTGTAGACGCATATGCTACATAAAGTCGATATGATAACTTACGAACTGCTAGTTAGGCTTACCTTTGCCTGGTTAATAAGAAGCCCCACAAACGTGGACACCAGCATAGAGCGAGACATCGTCGGACTTTTTCTGCGCATATCCTGTTTGATAAAGGGGAAAGCTGAAGCCGGCGGTTCCTCTGGGACAGTGACCGTGTACGACTGTCTTATACTCGGCATTATGACTGGAGAAAACTAGCGAAATAAACGGCGTAATGTCTAAATATGACTTAACACCAAAGCCAGTGTATTCCTGCGTATCAGTAAAGATCCTCTTTTATTCTTGCAGTCTTTCTGATGGTGCCTCGTTGGCTATTCCTCAGGTGATATTCTTGTGCTCAGTAGGCTAGTGTCCTTGGGCTCACGAGAGCTTAACATTAACGAATAATGCGGACGTATCGCGCAGGTCGCATGCAATAAATATTGCAATAGATAAAAAGATACAGAATTGTACTAAATCGACTCGCGCTTAAATATTCCGTCCAGGTGTTCTGTATTAAGCCGGCTGTAGTCCGGGTGCGCGAGCGCTGAATGTCAGATATCAGCAGAGCAATCATGGAAAAGTCTGAGTGCTGTTTGCTTTTACTCGGGCGAGCACACGCCCCCTCGGCACGAGAGAGACGTCACCAAACGACTCATGGCTCTCCTGACGTCACCCAGCAGAGGACAAGACCTTCCCATTCATCTGTGACAGCAGCATGTCCGTGTAGTCAGAAAAGTCTCACGGGTTTGGAACGACATGAGGGTGAGTAAATTATGACATAATTTTCATTTGTGGGGTGACCTATCCCTTTAAAAAGCTGCAGTCTTAGAAATGCAACAAGCAAACGCAGCACATGGTGAGAGTTATCACCAAAATAAAACAAAATGTAATAAAATGCAAACCCTCATCATGACAATTAATTGTATCATCACACAATTGGTGTGTATACGTCAGCATGTGATGACATCTGGGTTGCAAAACGTCAGACACCCCCTCCTACACATTCAAAATATAATGTAAGCTGAAACAGACACCTTTATACATCAGTGAACATGATCGTGGCATTTTGGATCCCACCACCAAACAAGCAATGTTGATAACAAATAATATTATTCGATTGGTACATCTTTTTAAATGTAGGCTATGTAATGGACCGTAAACACTTAGTTTATTTGGCTGGGGGTGCGGGTGTGTGTGTGTGTGTGTGTAGGGGGATAGAACTATTATGCACATTTTATGCAATTGTGCAAAATGGTTCGAGTTGGTCAATTTACAGATTGACCAAGACAGAAGCTGAACAGTGCCATCGGCGGCCAGAGTAAAATCAGTTGGCACTGTGGCCTATTAGATTTGAAATAACTTACCTAAACAGAAAACAATGCAGCAGTAATTCTGTTTCTTCTTGGTTGATGCTATTAGGGGTATCACTTATAACTGACGATATAATTGGTCAATTTTACTGTCATTTGAAATCAGTCTTTGAATACATATTTTTGCTATCTGAAATACTGTACATGTTCTGGTATTGCATAATTTCTCCAAAACTCACACACTTTCTTCCCTCACTTGCCTCAGTGTATTGCTCACAGGCTAAAATGAAACTAATTACAAGACTTTGCACAATAGGCTTATACACTGAGTGACTTCAGGTCCCTTTGCACATTTATATAGCCTTCCTATTCAAGTTACTCTTTAGACAGCTCAGGGGCAACAAAGTGTACAGTTGAATGTTAAAGGAGTCGTCATTCACTGCCACTACCAGAATGCCTGAATTATACAGTTCCTTACACAAAAACCAGGGTATTTATTTTTGTTTCATTTTGGTTTGTTTTATCATTATTTGCTTTAATTATATCATATTATTAATTTATTAGTCTTAGCATTTCAATATATTGTTTTATGCAACCATAACATTTACTTTTCATTTGAAAAAAAGGGCATTTTCTACTTAACAATATGATGAAAGTTTTGTGAGATGTGATGGTTGTAGTTTCATGACTCAATACTGTTACTAACATTACTCTATAAATCTATCCTCTAGTGACCCTATTAGCTCACCCTAAATTGCTCCACACTAAAAGGCCCAGCAGACCAGTGACCCAAAAGCAGCTGTAGGGCAATTTGTGTGGGAACAATGGCAAAAAGCCCTAGTGGTATTTCTCTAAAGCTCTCCTGAGTCTTTTCACCAGCCTATTATGTAAGCAGCATCTAAAGCATGGCAGAGCTGGCCTATTCTGTGCAAATAATTGCATTCATCTTATGAAACACACTCTGAGTCGAGCTTATATAAGAGCTGTTTGAAGCTGTGTGCTGAGCCTTATATTCATGCCAGCCACAATCCACATCATCAGTGATGGACATGCCAAAGCATTGCCATCTCACTGCCACAACTAACAGATGTGCTTATGTGAGAGAGACACACACTCAAAGCGAATTAGAGGGACTGTCTGTTTAGTAGATATCTGAATAACAGGCCTCTCTAAATAAACAAACCAGAGCGACACATAAGCACAAAAGGAGAGCGTGCCTTCATAATAACAACAGATGGCATCTACACATACAGTATTACATTTTTTTTTATAAAAATGTATGTGTATTGCAAAATGTATTTCTGTGGACTTTAAGCCAGTCATAGACTTATGTTTAAGGACATGTTACTGTTATATGATTTCGTATTATGAAAACTTAAACTACATTCTCTTTTATTTGTTCATAAATTATATTAAATCAATAAATCAGGCCATAAATAAAATCTACGATAATAGTATATGAAATAGCTATAATTTGCGTTTAGCCCTAAAAATCTTTTAACTTTTTTGGTGAAGAAGATTAAAAAAATAAATAAAGATGTTCTTTAGTGGTGTACAGAAAGGAAACAAGGAACGCTTCCTGTTATTCCTTATTGGAAAAAAAAGCATTAATTGGGCAGCATTCTATCTATTCTATCTGGAGTGCCTTTCACAAGTATATAACCTACAAAAGCATGCCATGAATTACTGGTGTTTACATAACTGAGCTAATCAGCATGCAGGGCTGTTGCACAACAGACCTCCACAGTTAGACTGGCACAGAGGTCATTGCTCTCAGGGAACCAACCAGTGGAGCCTAGCATGATGGAGGATTTAAGCCCAGAATAAGTGAGAATGATTGGGCGTGAGCCCTTGTCCAACATTCTTGGTAATTGACCTCTAACTTAATTATTAACTGTCAGAGGTCCTGAAGACGGTTTAAGCAGGTTACTAGATAAAGTGTCAAGTCAGCGTGGAAGAGTTCTAGTGTTTGTGGAAAGATACTGAGAACAGCAGAACAAAAGACATGCATATCTTCTCAAGTCTGCCACCGTTCACCATTCACATAGGTGCATGACAGAAGAAGAGAAAAACAGAAAGACTGCTTGCGTTTAAAGTCTATCATAAGCAGCAGTCCTCGACGCAGACGGAGTGATGTCACCAGAACCACTGCAGTGACTCATTCTGAACCCGCCAGTCAAAAATAGACCAAAACATCACACTGACCTCTAAACACTTCCAACACACACAGACATATCACAACACGAAAAACATCACAGTGACCTCTAAATTATTCAAACGGTGGGTGCACTAAACACAACAGGCTGAGCAGCAGAAGTCTTGAATATAATCACACTCATGGTCTCATACCAACCACAACACACCCCTGGGTCAGTGAGAAAAAAAGGACAAACCTTTTTTTAAAATATGGTTTAAAACACACACATATATAATAAGTATCAGAAGTATCTTAGTATCAATCAGCCCATAGTCAAAGGATGCAAGGAAATAACGGATGCTGTGTTAATTGAGTTAACTATTTGTTAAACATTCATTATGCGTGTGAATAAGCCCAATTTTGTAAGCCCAATTAATGTGATATATTATAAAACATATTATTATAAAATAATATCTATTTTTTTTTTAACATATATTTTAATGCAGCTTCAAACATGATAAGAAAAACAAAATGCCGTGGTCATTAAAAAAAGAATATGTGGCCACATTGTACTAATTTATTTAATTGTTTTATAAGGGAATAGATATTTTGGCCACAATTTAAACTTGTGTTATTATTATTATTATTATTATTTTACATTTTACTGTCAGCCTAAAACATTTTTTAAAAGACATTCTGATATTGACAGTTTTATTTTGTGTTTCTGTATGTTGGTTATTCCACATGGTGATGGTTCAATTGACAAAATATGTTTAAGTATTAGGCCTAACAGTTTAGTTTTGATTAGTTTAGCAGTTTTAGTCTTCTATGGGGAAAAAAAGAGTATGGCAAACTGATTAATATGATTTTTCTTTTTCTTTTTAAATTTGCTCTTCATTATGACATCAGGAGTTATCATAGTTGTAGTATCACTCAGACATTTTTTACTTCATGGCCCCCAAATACAAATTTTTATGCAAAAATGTTTTAGCTGATTAACTTTAATAGAGACTTAGGGATGGACTTGGCTAGTTCTCAACTGCCAGAATACCTGAGCAACAACTTGGTTACCACACACAACTCCTTAGCATTGTGGTTGTGGGTTGTGCACATATACGCCTCTCACGTTATCTTGAGAAAATGCACAATATAATTCGTAATTCCTGTTGAACATCATGACCTACAAAACAACATGTACTGACTTCCTGACTTCAGAATATTGCAGATCTTCTTATATTTTAATTACTTCCTTGTAGTGCATGGTTAAATAGTGCTCTGGACTTATTGGTTTTATAAAAACCCTAACCCATGTAAAATAATGCAATCATCAAATATTAAATAGCATTTAAATCAAACTGCCTAATGTTACCGAATAAAATGTCGAACCCATGACGAGAAAATGACTGTGAAGCTTTGGGGGTGTTGATGCATTATGTTTTGATCCTCGTTTTGAATCCGATCCGGACTTAGTCTTTGACAAAATTGTGATTTTCTTAGCTTTTTGTTTAAAATGTTGCTTTTTTTATGCAACTTAAGTGTTGCTAAAAAAGGATGCATGAAGCTAGTATAAAATGTTTTTAAAATGGAAAGAGTTAAAGTACAGTTAAAGGTGTATATCAAGTATAAAAAGTAATACAAATAGGAACATATAGTAAAGAGAAAAAAAAATATAGGCCTAAATAGAAAACGATAATGATGTTCACTTAAAGAAACCTTACATGTATACTTGCAATATAGAACTACTAAGTAGTTTACTGAGAGTATACTTCAAAGTGTACTTTCATAAACAAAAAGTAGTAAACTATCAGTATAACTATAAATTCACTTGTATAGTTGCAGTACAAATGAAAAACTTAGATGTTAACTAGTCGTGTACTCAAAGTTTACTACTGTTACACTTAAAGTATATAAAAGTGGGCCAATTTTGTTTCAAGTAGTATTGAAACAGAACACTTACAAGTCTACTTCTAGATATTAGTATACTTTACTTAATAAAATGAACTTGTAGTATACTTTTTTTTGTAAGGGCACACAGCTATGTTCCCTGAGCATGTTGTGTGTCATGGTTTTGCAATGTAGGGTATGCAAAATATGCACATGTGTGTGCGTGTTAGGTTCCACTGACTACAGACAGGTCAAACACTGAAGGGTCTCTGGAATGCATGCCGCTAGTTTGACAGAGGGTCACATCAGATATCACTATCATGCACAAACACACATTTGCAGACACATTCTTAGCTTCTTCATTATTTGGAAACGGTTCCACTTTCTGATGGAAATCTGACTTCTCAGAACTTATACACATAACCACACAGTTAAACTACAATCAAGGCTTCTGTGTAATGAGCAACATGCACATTGGTGCTGCTGGTTAATGAATTCATAGTACCACGTAACACATTTGGAGCATCTAGGAAAGCCAAGACAGAACCCTTCTCCCTTTCTCAGAATGCATGTAACCCTTAAAGTCTTATTTCCAATCTGCATATCTTGCTGGCCAGCTTGTTTTTACTGAAGTCCTCTCTTTCCTACTCATGCATGAAAAGTGTGCTGTAAAACATAATTGGTTATTAACTCAAATGACTGATGGAAAACTATTGCATTAACTATATATCCCATATTATTCTTCATGGGTATGGTCTAGCTTGCATATAGTGCTTTTTACCCAAATACGCTCATCTAGGACAAGTAAAAACAGTCATGGTGGTTATTCTGAATGAATGTATATAAATAAAACTATAATTATATTAATATAACATGTCAGTTATAAAAAAGTTAGCAGAGGTTAGGTGAGGTGATGCAAGGTGTGCTGTATTCCAAACATTTCCCTGTCAGTTCTAAACGTCTGTAACCTGACCGGCTCTATGCTTTTATTACAGCAATAATCAGAGTGTTTCAGGGTTAATGCACATAGCAGTAGAGAAAGAAGAACAGACAGAGGAAACTGTTTTTTTATTTTTATTCCTTACTAATAAAAAAATATAGCCTTATTTTTACGGCCTCATATGATTCAATCTCATAGATATAGGGATGTCAATGCGGTAACGTGTAGTTATGACTGCGTATTTGAACTCCTGGTAGCTTCAGAAGCTGTTAAAATGAACAACATCATATCTTCCAAATATTCATAAAACTGATTAAAATATAGATTCTTATAAATAAATGTTTAAAAGCAAGTTAATGTGCCTCAACTTAACCATTTTCAGTGGATATGGTACTCAGAGAGTTATGTTTTAAGCAATTCTTTTGATAGAGGAAAACCAAATACATTTCTAGTTTAAACATGAATTATTCTTCAGAGATTACTCTTTAAATGCAATAAGTATCAGCTGTGTGCAAAGTAAACCACATTTGGTTTCTGATCACTGAAAATGAGTAAAATTCAACTATTTGAACATGGAGCTGCTTTGAGATCCACATGGGACTGAACTATATAAGACCTTGAAAATTAAGATTTCAAAAGAAAAGTTTATTAGGAATGAGAATCTAGAAGGATATTAAGATATCTTGAATACTTATAGAGTTACAGGCATGACAAGTTTGGAAAAGGAATATTTATGACATGTTCTATGCAATTGTGATAGAAAAACACTAGATACATTTCTAGTTTCAACATTTTTGTTCTTCAGATATTCCTCTTCAAAAGGAAAAAAAGTATCAAAAGTATGCAAAGTGACCGACATTTGGTTTTTGACCTCTGAAATGTTTTACAATTTACCAATTTACTCATGGAGCCGCATTAAGATCTCCATATCTCTGGGAATGAACCATGGGCCTTTTAAATGAAGAAACCAAAAGGAAAGTTTTTTAAGAACCAGAATCTAAAAGGATATTAAGATATCTTTAATACTTCTTGGGGTACAGGCATGCAAACGAGGCAAAAAAACCCACAAGTGCTTTTTGTCATTTTTGAACTGTCACTGTGGGCATATAATGAAACAAAGATTGTTAAAGTCAACAGATTTTACTAATTGACTTGCCAATCTCTGTGTAAAAATAAAATAAGGATGCTGCCATCTTTCTAAAGTAATTTTTACACCCCTGTAAATTGGGTCCAAATCTCAGGTGAAAATTGTCATTTTGACCCCCCTCTACAAAATAGTGAACTGTCGTAAATAATTAAGCCTACTGTCGCACGCCAGCTTGCTGTTTATCCAACACCGGCTTTGAAATTAACGATGTCCACAGACAAGGTAGAGTATTGCATGATTTCAGGAAAGTATGTTGTATTGCATCAGAAACGAAGAAAAACAAAATAATGACTATTGTAATGCTTGACGTAAAGCAAGTCAAATTTGTAGTTTTTTTATGTCTCATTAGAACTACAGAAACGTGACCCGATCTGGCAATCTTACATAGTGTGGTTAAAGCAGACAAAGGCCCGCAAAGCGGAGGCATAAGTGCCTTTCACCCTGTTACGACTTGATGAACTACTGAAACGATTTTGGAAACATTATTTTAAGGTAAAAAAAATCTGTTTCTTTAAAGGGATACTTCAGGATTTAGCATTAAGCTTTGTATCAGTAGAAAACCTGTAGTATTTCCAAATTACCATGCTTCCCTCCCTCATATCCCCCTGAGACAAGAGATTTATGTATTTTTTGTCTGTAAAAAATCCTCTGATGGAAACATCGTCATTTTGCGTCATTTGAGCCTTTTTTAGCCAGATGCTAAAAACTACAGCCAGTAGACGGCGCTAGATCCGCATGTTTTCAGCCCGCCCATAGAAGGGGGATCTCACTCACAGAATGTACAAAAAGTGTCAATCAGCCATCTTTTTTTGGAAGCTAAGCTAACAGGTTCTTATTCTGTGGAAAAAGCTGAGTAGTAGGGGTTACCATCCTCTTTTTCCCGGACATGTCCGGCCGCCGAGATCCAAAATGTCCAGGTTTTGGCTTTTGCTTTCTGCAGTCGCCATTCATTGTTTACATGCACACCTTTTGTTTCAATCTAACTGAATTCATTTCGATTGGTGAATCTGAATGTAGTGTTTACATGAACGCTTAACAAGTGATGGGTTAATGTGCGTTTTAACATTGCTAAGAAAATTCCTGCTCCTCCGTGAGAGATACAAGACCGGTGCTTCTCACAGGTGTCGCTCATCAGTAATCACGCCACCGGCCTCGCGTCGTTCTCCCGCGGCCCTCAGTCTCGTCCTGCTCGCCACAGTAAACATAATGAATGGCGAATGTAGAACGCAAAAGCCGAATCCCGGAGTTTTCCGGTGATCTCGAAATCCCGGGCAGATTTGTCACGGAGACTCACTAGTAGCCTAGCCTTGTTGTTTAACTGCGTTGTTTCTCTTACCGGTAGGCGTGGCTTGGGAGTGGCCTCGTAGGGCAGCGAAGCAAGTGCATTTTGGGAGTTGTTGTCTTTCATCAACATGAGGCACAAATAAATTTTCTGGCTTTTTTCAGTCTAGATGGCTCCAAATTCAAAAATAATTTCACATATCTACTACATAAATTACCCATTTTAAATACACATTTATCTTTACAGAGGTGAAGTATCCCTTTAAGTAAGCTCAGTGAATTCCTTTAGTTCCTATACAATTCCTTTAGTTCATTTATCTATACAGCAGCTCAGTTCAGTTTTCATACAGCGGTGTCAATATTTGACACAACGACTCTGTTCCATTTTTGTCGTGTTTATTACGGACTGGCTTCAGCACCAGCAGCATTTCAGAAGATAATGATCATCATCCTGACTGCATGGCTTAATATCAGTGGTTGAAAATTACCTGGACAACATTATCATCCACGAATGTGACGTATCTATGCATGACAAAGCACTTCAAGCAGTCTTACAAGGACTAGAAGCTGCTGGCTTGCAGCTCAATAAAGACAAGTGTACAGGCGATTCACAATGACCCTGCACCGTCTCATGCATCTACTTTGCACTCCTTACTTGGACTTATGTTGTGGTACAGCAAGTTTATTCCTGATTTTGCCACCTTTATAGATCCGAATGGTCAAAAGAGGCTAAACAAAGTTTGACTGAAGGAAAACGACTGATAGTTGTCTAATCCCTGTTTTGGCTTATTTGACCCTACACTACACACTATTGTCTCCACAGACAATCGTAATGATTGCACCTGCTGGTCTCCATAGCGCATAAAGGACATCAGGGAGATGTGAGAACCGAACAACGCCATCACTATTAGTGGCCATAGGGATGGATGTTCAGGTTCATGATACTATCCATTCCTGCCACATGTGTCAGCTCAATGACAAAACTGTCAAGTCACATCCTGCTCCTCTCGATGCCACTGCCAGGTGGACCATGGCTGAAAGTGGCTGTGGATATAGTCGGCCATTTGACACTGCTGCATCCGACTGCAGGTTTTCTATAACATTAACTGATTATTGCAGGAAATGGCCAGAGGTCTCCTTTACTCACACTGTTAGATTCTGTGGCTTTGTTTCTGTCATCAGTCTTCAGCCGCGGAAATACATTTAGTATAGTTACTGATAATGGTGTTCAGTTTATGTCTGCTGCTTTTCTGTAAGGAAGGAATATCCATCACCATTTTTCCTTTTCTACAACCTGTGCTATAGAGAGGTTCAACCGTGTGCTCAAACACTGTCCAAATGGCCATCCAACATGGAAACCTGTGGTAACTGACTTCTTGCAGGTTTACCATGCCACTCCAACATGCAGCAACTGGCACTTCACCCTTTCAGCTCCTTTATGGCAAGCAAATGGGCACAAGGCTGTTTATTTTGCTCTCTGCTCCTGCGCATCCACCAGTCCCACCTACTGACATGACTGTTCGCCAAGGGGATATGCAGCTGCAACGCAAAAAGTGAGGGTAAGGAACCCCTTGCATATACCTAAGGGACACCAAACGTTTAACCGATCCACCCACGGTTGACAAAAGACTTGGGGTAGGTACATACATCCTTAGTAATCGAAAGACATGGAAGGCTTCCCATCTCACTGCATTTCCATGCACACCAACAACTCCAGCTACACACTGCTCACTGTGTAGTGAGCAGTGAAGACTGCTCACTACACAGCATTCACTAGACCTAAACGTGACGTTCGGAAGCCTAGTTGGTTAAATGACTGTCACTTAAATCTGATATGTGGATGTGTTTGCATTGTTGATATCATTCTGATGTTCTATATTCTGATATTCTGTTCTTTTAAAAAGGGAAAATATTGTGTCTGTGGGTAGAATTGTGTTGGGACTACTATTTTGAAGGAATGCTGTAAAGAAGTGTTGTGTAATGATGTAATGTGTGTGAAAACCGAAGTAATGAGCAAACAAGGTGGATGAAGTTCGCTACTCATGTCTAGTGCTTTATTGTTTATGAAATTTTCTTTACTGACAGACACAACACCATTGTTGCTAGTTCAAAAGTGACATTTTTGAATTAGTAACGAAGGCTCTGGCTCACTTGTTAAACTGCCAACTGGAGATTTGAATCCATAGTGGAAGAAAGTAGTTCCTCACACAAGAAGTTTTTTTTAAGATAATCCATGGTTGTTTCTTATTTATTTAAATACTTGCTCTGTCAAACTGTTGTATAAAAGCAATATAACACTCGTGGTATAAACTAAGTAAATACAGATTACTACTGTAATAATCATTATTCACAATATTTTAAATAAACTAGGATATACATGTTTTCATCGCTATACACTTCTGTAAATGTAGTGGCTCTTGCCTTTTATTGCCTACTGATTCAGCCCAATAATGTTTGAACATTTAATGTTAATTCTCGTTTATGTCTAAAAAAATAACACTCAATAGTACATTCAATTGCAAAATATGCTATTTTATGATGCTGTTGCCCATCTGTGTATTAATTAGGGCCCAAGCCTTGAAAAGGCGAAGGCCCTATTGTTTTTCTTAGGATTATTAATGTTTGATTCTTTTAAATGTTCTCCACAAGCTCATTGCAATGAATTCTGGCATTCCCTTCTCTGCGACAAATATATGCAATACTGCATAATTGAGTTATTGAGATTGGGCTAATGTGTTTACATAATGCATTTATAATCAGTCAGTCATGGAGTTTACTAGAATAGGGTTGAGCTTTAAACAGAAAGTTTACTATTAGGCATTCTTTGTTATATTTAGCCACAAAGTTGATAGTAGTTATGTAAAGAGGGCGTAATACAGGCCCGGGCAGAATCTGTGGGACATTTTTCTCTGCTGATTTTTAGGGAAAATCTGCATATTTTTCCAGAAAGGTTTGAAATATATAAATATGTGTTAAACGGGACAGAGAGTATCCTGCTGAAGTGTTACTTGGAATTATTAAAAAGCCTAAATATGTGATCTTTAAACGGGGCTGAGGATGTATTGAAGTTTGTTAAATGACAGGCGTCCCGATTCTGGAAATCTACAAATGTTTTTTTCAAATTGACTTTGTTTGGTTTTGGTAATAACCAATGTTTGTTTGTTTTAACATTGTGATTCAAGTCACTGCAACTGGCTGTATTTATATGTATTTTTATGTGTAGAATAGACACTTCAACTGAGACATGACTATGCAAATTACTTTTCACATTGTATGCAAACACTGCTTTCATGAGGATCAAAGGTTTTTCAGTGACAGCTGGAGTTATAAGAGGGATTACAGAAAACGGTGAGTATATGTGGGACAGTGGACACTGAGACAGGCAGAGACATAGTGTGCCCTTGTATTTGCTATGGGAACGCAAATAGACTTAAAGCCCAAAAACTTAAAAAGACTCACATGAAAAAAGAAGCACATACATGCACAACTGTTTTCTTAGGTAACTCTGGCAACGGCTTTTGTTGCTGCTTTTCTGTCCCATGTCTCTGATGTTTCCTCTAGTTCCCTCCGGACATTTTATCATCGCCATGCCAACCACAGCATGTGCTGGGAGTTTGTTACACCATAATGTAAGTAAAACACAATCTGTCTATAACCCACCTGCTAAATCATGACTTTTAATCAGTGTGTTCACTTAACTTTTACCTGTCTCTGCCCTATAGCCATGAGTACACTGAAGTGAGTACTGAAAAAAATATGGCAACAGAAACACAGCTGCTTGGGACAGAGACAATAGGTTAGAAACAGGTCAAATGTTGATGTTATCAGAGCAATCAGAGATGGCTTAGTTGGCAGGTAAGTTGCATAACCAAGTCTGAGGTTCCTAGAAAATCAGGTCTGTCTACAGTATATTCATTACAAATCAAGGAAGCGATCAAAATGTACTCTAATAAAATAATAAGTCATCATGCATTAAGGCAATCATTACAAAGATATTATGATAGATATCAGCTGGTTTTTCATAGAAATTAATTGTAGCTTACTCCCTCAATCCTTAAGTCACGTGTGTGCTGATTCAACGGAAGTGTTTACTCAAGGGGGCTAATTAATCCTGTGCCAGTAGATGTTTTTTACCTCTGGAGAGGTAGAGCCCTATGCAGTGCCAAACTAAAGCACCTCACTGTGCACTAAGTGTGGCCTGGAGGTGGATACTTGCATACCTATCTTTTACGATATCATCAGCTAGTGTCATGAGTGATTTTCCCATAAAATTATATGATATGATAGAAGTCAAAAGATAACTGGTGACTTAAAAGCAGACAGTGTATTTTAGAGAATCACCAAACTATTTTGGCATAATCCATTACAAGGTTCACACAGAATTTGCACTTACATGTCTGCAAAGACTGTGGGGAAAAAAGTGCAGAATTCTGTGGAACGGTTTAAAAAAATGCATTCTAGAACATGATGATTTTATATATTTTTTGAAGCGCGCTTACTCTTGTAAAGCTCATCACCAAGATGCTAGAGTGTTCTGGGTGCTAGAAAATGATGTAGTTGTCAAGGATTTGCCAGGTAGTTGATATGGTGTTCTGAATGTTTGCTGGGTGGTTATTCGCCTAAAGGCTGGAATACATTATATGTAATCTTGAATCACATTGGAGGATTATGTTTGTTTGGAGCATTCTACTGCAAATTGTTTTGTAATCAATTGCAGAGAACATTTTATTGAAAGAAGAAGTAGTGACAAGTGTACAGCAACCACATCACAAAGCATAAGTAAGCACTTCCACAATGCTTTGTCTGTATATTACAATTTGATAGAGGGGCAATAGAGTGGTGCAGGATCCATGATGCCAGAACCTAGAAGCCCAATTCGTCACTGGTTCCTCCGAGATTTTCCTATGGGGCTTTATTGGCTAATGAGTTTTTCAATTTATGAGTAAAATAAAGCCTTTGGCAAACATAACTTGATGCTACTTTGACGTTTTGTTCTACAACTTACAGTTTTGTACAGATCTGCAGGACCGGGCCCTTGTAGTAATATGGTCTGTGAAGCTTAACTGATCATCAATCACATAGAAAAGCCATGTTTCTGAAAGACAGATCCTAGTGATGGCATGTAGATGGAGAAGAGAAGTAGTCCAAGCACTGATCCCTGAGGAACCCCAGTAGCAAGAAGTTGTGACTTAATATAAACTCTTTTAAACTCTAATTTTGGCCGATAATTGCTATAGTACCAATACGTTGTGATACATCCCTAGAAATGTGGGCCAGTGAGTGATTTTTTTATGATTCTATTATAGCAACTACAGTGACTCTTCTAACATTATACATTGAATCATATAAAGCTGCAATTCTAATCAGGTCTGTTTATGTTTAAATATTTTCAGGTATGATGCACACAAAGTTTTCTAAGATTCTTCATACACCACCATGGTAAAAAATAAATATACTAAAATCTATTTGAAATACATTTATTATTTGCTAAGTATACTACAAATACATGTACATATTATGTACTTTTGGTATACTAAATTGGGATACTTAAATTCTGTTACGATTCAGGGTGCATTCTCGGCTACTCCCTGTTGTCTGTGTTTGTCCTGTCATTTTCTGCAGCGTGACCTGGGCAATCAGTGGTGATTCAGTGCAGCGGCGCACAGATCACAAGATGATTTCCCACACCTGCCGCTTGTTAAATTTTCCTTTATATTCTCTGCTGTGTCTGCCCCTGTTTGTCAATAGATAATTTTAGGTTTTGTCTCATGTGGATCTGTACAGTTGTGTTGTATCTGTACAGTTGTGTAGTATCTGTACAGTTGTGTTGTATCTGTACAGTCGTGTTGTATCTGTACAGTCTGTACAGTCGTGTTGTATCTGTACAGTCTGTACAGTCGTGTTGTATCTGTACAGTCTGTACAGTCGTGTTGTATCTGTACAGTCTGTACAGTCGTGTTGTATCTGTACAGTCTGTACAGTCGTGTTGTATCTGAGGTGGGTGCTGCTTCAGGTCTCCTCAGCCTGTGTGTCCAAGGAGCATTACAGACAGCTCTGGAGATTCCTCACTTCACCTTACCATTTGAGCACTTGTGTCACTAACCTTGGAGGTTGTATTTCCCCAGGTTCTAATAAATGGTTCACGTTACTACTGCGTTTGAGTCCTCTGTTCAGATTCCCTAAAAGAATCTACTGACCAATCATGGACTCAGCAGAGGAAGCAGATATTCGTCGTATCCTCAGGCAGCAGGGCGGGAGGAGATTACCACTTTCCACCGTGCTTTTACAGAGCTATCTGTCCAGTTAACCCAGCTCACAGTACGGCTCAAGCAATTGATGATCAGCTCTCCTGCAGCCCTGACGGAACTACCTCTGGGTGAAGTGGATGTTCCCTGTCGTGCCGAACCTCGCCTTAATCCACCTGCTCCATACTCCGGTGAGCCCACCTCATGCCGCTCATTTTTGTGTTCTTTGACTTTTTCACTCCAGCCCTCCTGTTTTCCTGCGGAGCGATCTAAAGTGGCATTCACCATCACGCTCCTTATCGGGCAAGCGAGAGAGTGGGAAACAGCCATGTGGGACAATGAACATGAGTGTTGCAGCTCATTTACAGATTTCTCTGTGGAGCGCCACAAGGTTTTCAACTGCTCCGCTCTGGGGACGGAGGCAGCGCAGGCTTTATCGCTGTTGCAACAGGGTGGATGGTCTGTTTTTTTGAATACTCTATCAAGTTCCGGGCGCTCACTGCATCATGCGGATGGAATGCTAAGGCGCACTGGGATCATTTCCTTCGTGGGCCGGCTGACAACATCAAAGACGATATTTCCGCACTCGAATTACCCCCCCAGCCTCGACGGATTAGTTGCCCTCACCATCCGCGTTGACAACCAGATGATGCTACGTTTCCGGCATCAGAGGGACGTGTCCTTTCACGAGCTCTGCTCCAACTTGACATCTGGGGCAGAGGGTGACAAGTTGAGAAGACGCCTTCTCAGCGTGTCGTCTTTCCTGAGGAGGAACCCATGCAGAGTCGGGAGAGCCAGGCTTACTCTCACTGAGCGGCACCACTGTCTTGTCATCTGGCAGTTTTATGTCCAGTGGGGGGGATTTCATGGACTGGCTGCACGCTTAGGTGTTTCACCTATTCTCTGTGGCACTCATCTCACTAGGATTACCCATTCCACAAATCTTATTAAACTCACCCTTTCAGGCAATCATGCTGAGGAGATTTACTTTCTCCTCATTCACTCTCCCTCTGTTTCAGTGGTTCTGGGATACACCTACCTGGTCAAGCATTACCCTCTCATTGACTGGGCTCTGAATTCTGTGTTGGCGTGGAGCACTTTCTGTTTATCCCAATGTTTGGGTTCTGCGTTTTGTCTTGTTCTGTGTTGCCGGTGAGCCTGGCGAATGTACATCAGAATGTCATCGGCCTTCGAACTCTTGAAGCGGGCGACCATCTTTACGAAGTTGGACCTCCACAATGCTTATCACCTAGTTCGGATTAGGGAGGGGGACGAATGGAAGACCGCCTTTAACACACCCACAGGGCACTTTGAATATTTGATCATGCCTTTTGGGCTTTCTAACTCCCTGGCAGTCTTCCAAGCACTCATCAATGACGTGCTCCAAGACATGGTTGACCAGTTTGTATTTGTTTACCTTGACGACATCCTGATCTTCTCCCAAAACGAGCGTGACCATGTCCAGCACGTCAGGCGAGTGCTCCAGCGGCTGCTTGAGAATCGCCTATTGGCCAAGGTGGAGAAGTGCCGAATTTTTCGGTTCCGTTCCTAGGATTTGTTCTCTCACCCGAAGGTATCCGAATGGATTCCGCCAAAGTAAAGGCAGTTGCGGATTGGCTCACCCCAGATAGTTGTAGAGCTGTTTAGCGATTTTTCAATTTTTTCAGGTGGTTCATTTTAGGTTTTAGTCAGGTGGCCCTTCCTCTGATTCCACTTGAAGACATTTCTGTTGGTCGCCATCCTTGATACTCCCGATCCGTCTCGTTAGTTTGTTGTGGAGGTGGATGCGTCGGAGGTAGAAGCAGGGGCAATTTTCTCTCAGAGATCACCTTCGGATGACAGAATACATCCTTGCGCATTTTCTCTCATCGTTTAACCCCTTCTGAACGGAATTACGACATTGGGAATAGGGAGTTACTGGCTGTTAAGTTGGCGTTGGAAGAGTGGCGTCACTGGTTAGAGGGAGCGCGGAGGTACCTTTTATCGTTTGGACCTATCATAACAAACTTAGAGTACATCCGCACCGCTAAACATCAAAATTCTCGACAGGCTCGCTGGGCATGTTTTTTTTTGGTCGTTTCAACTTTAACATCTCCTATCGCCCGAGAGCTGATGGTAAGCCTGATGCGCTTTCGGAGATCTTTGAGGCCGAGGCTAAACCCAACCTCCCTGTGACCATTCTGCCTCCCGATTGGGTGGTAGCAGTGGTCACCTGGGGAGTAGAGTCCAGAGTCCGCGCTGCGCAACATCACGGTTCCCGCGGGGTGCCCTGAGAGCCTGTTGTTTGTGCCGGAATCTGTCCGAACTAGCGCCCTACAGTGGGGTCACTCATCCGAACTAGCTTGCCACCCAGAAGCGACTCGCACGTGCAGTTTAATCAAGCACTGGTTTTGGTGGCCGTCCATGGCGCGGGTCGCTCGTCAGTTCGTGTCGGCCTGTCCAGTTTGTGCTGCGGGCAAAGGCTCCAATCGACCCCCGGCAGGGCTACTCCAGCCGTTGTCTGACCCTGGTCACACATTGCTTTGGACTTTGTTACTGGCCTACCTCCGTCTAGTGGCAACACGGTAGTCCTCACTGTGGTGGACAGGTTCTTGAAGGCGGGTCATTGTGTTCCCCTCCCCAAATTACCTTCAGTGAGGGAGACAGCGACTGTTCTACATTGTTCACCACTGTCCCAGGACGCTTAGACAAGGAGTGACAGCTGATCGTTTCCGGGCTGTTCTCTCTGTCTTCACCTTACCATTTGAGCACATGTGTCATTAACCTTGGAGGTTGTATTTCCCCAGGTTCTAATAAACTCTGTTCACATTACCTCTGCGTTTGAGTCCTCTGTTCAGATCCCCTGAAAAAAAATATCCTAATTTTGTACTTAATGCACTTTAGTTATCCGGAAGTAGTGCTGAGGTCCAACAAAAGATATACTTACTCTAAGTATATTTGATTGTGCTAAAGTGGAACTATTGCAAGTAAACTTTAAGTACACTTTAAATATCTTGCATTTAAAGACTGATATTATACAGTGATCATACTATCCTCCCTAAGAAATGTGCACTGTGCAATAAAGAAATACTCCACATGAAGTTTAATTATAATATATTCATATCAGTAAGTCTCAAGCAATATGTCAGAAAATATGTTAATGTATTTGTAGTATACTTAGTAAGAAATAAATGTATTTTAAATACATTTTGATATACGTTTATTTTCACTAGGCAACTGAGTTGCTCAACATACAATCAGATGATGAAATGATGAGCTGTATACACTTATGCTCTTAAATAACGTCATCCAGACACATGGCATGTCAGGAATCTGGCAGGTATGTTCTATAGCGCAAGCCAGAGAGTACAGAAAGCTACTGGATTGTGTGGAATGTGAGATGAGATGAACTTCTCATCACAGAATCTCTGGATCATTCTCCAGATTATCTCATCACATCCCTTTGGCTGAGCCAATCAAAGATTAGATGGGAAAAAAAATCTAGCATTGCATTTGTGTCTTTTTTTATTATCGTAAAATGAAATTAATTCAACAGCATTGACTGTTTTGATTCCCTTGAAGGCATCCAGCTGAGGATTTTGGAGTCATTAACCCAAATGGTAATTAGATTACATTTTACGCTGAATTTGAAGCCTAATTCTATACTGTGCCAATAAATTAATGTGGTGAAAAATTGTCAAGCATGGAGTTGGACATGATCATTAAATCTAATTCTAGACGTTTATGCTGTTGCTTTTTGAAGAACTGTAACTGGAGCTTTATTTGTAGTAAGCCTACGTGATTCAAGCCATGGCTTCTCTCAGCTTGTGCAGCCTGTATGAAGTCTCATTGTCTCTGGAATTTATCAGGGGAAGTCTTGTACTGTCACTTCAAATGGCTAATCCTCAGCCAATTACACAGCTGGCCCTAGACCTGCTCTTACATGGGCCAAAATAAGCCAAACGGCCTTGACACTAATTTAGATTAAAGTACAAAGTTGCTCTGTCTGGCAATAAACCATCTATCTGGGGCATGAGTAATAAGCATGATCTTTACTACCTTACAATCCTTCAAATTATAAATGTGTAAATTTTCAGTCCTTCACTAATAAAAACCTTATGACATAAGCCTTTACTTATATTATGACCTCTGCTCTACTAATAATGGAGCTGACAAAAGGACTTCCATGCCACAGGGAGCTGAGTCAAGTAAATTATATTGTTTCAAGCTTTCATTTGTCACATTTTGGAAAGTAAGGTAATGGTTCATTGACTTTGTGTTTAACATGAGTTCTGTGTAACAAGCATTCTGCGAATCTTGGAATTTTCATTAAACATCAAAAGCAGTAAAACAGTCTAGTCCAGAGCTATTCATTAATAGCAGAAAAAAGCTAGAGGAAATTTTAATAGATCTCCCCCGAGCTCAGGAGACATAATGGAACTCAGTAATATTTTAAGCTTCAACTCTATTATAAATGTTTCTCTGAAACAGTTTTTGGCACACAGAGCTATATATTAAATTCAAATTGGTCTTATCAGGGTTTGATGATAAATGTTTGAGTTCATATTTAAATAATATAATTTTTAGCACAGATGGTAAGATTTTTAATTTGTTGGTTTTTGAAAGAAGTCTCTGAAGCTCACCAAGCGTTCCTTTTTTTATATAAATACAGTAAAAAGACTAATGTTGTGAAATATCATTACATTTAAAATAATTGTTTTCTATTTGAATATATTTTTAAATTATAAATTTGATTTACTGTTCAAGAAAAAATCTTATTATCAATGTTGAAAACAGTAATAAAAAAAAGTTATACATTTGATGAATAGACATGTCAAAAGAACAGCATATATTTGAAACAGAATTATTTTGAAACAATGTATTTTTTTTTTTACTATCTGTCATAATTTAAAGCACCCTTGCTGAATTACAAAAAATCTTACTACATAACACACATATTATTAGAAGCCAAACCTCATCATCTTGAGTTTTTTTGTAATACCTACTGTTTTCAATTGTAATTTCTCATTATTGTTGTAATATAAAAAAAGAAAGAAAAAGGTTACACTTTATTTTAAGGTGTTACAGTGTAATTATACATTTAAGTACTGAGTAATATTAAGCAACTACATGTACTTAATATAGGGTTAGGATTAGGATTTGGTTGAGGGTTAGTTGCATGTGTTCATGCAATATTTACTGTTTTATTACTATGGTAAGTACATGTAACATTATGTAACAAGGACACTTTAAAATAAAGTGTTACTAAAAAAAACTACCATTGAAGTAACAAATAAAAAAGGGGGAAGACTTTAATTGTCATGAAAAAATATATTACAGCATCTTAATGGTCCTAAATATAGGCTTTATGTTGTTTTGTGTAATACAATTCCTATTTATTTCTTTTGATTTTGGATTGAAACATAACCCAGGCATGATATGTTCTTGACATATTTCCCCTACTAGTTGATTTTAGACAGGACAAAGGTCAATATTCTTGCCACGCAGGAAGCTGCAAATTCACATAGCGATACCCAGGCAATGTAATATTCCCTGTTACTATCAGCCTTTTTATGAAGCTCACAAGAAGAGTTGACTCATTCTGGTGACTTGTGCAGACATGTTTGGTTGTCATGGTGAGAGATGGCACAGATCCCGGGAGGTGATTCGCATGTGATTTGGAATGCAGGACAGAGTGTGTTCCCATGCGATTTAAATCACAAACCGCAGGCGCATTGCTGAGTGTTTCTTAGTTTGTATACAGTAGGAGTGTATCTTCTGTCTATGTGTATGTGTGTGTAGAAATATGTACCTAACACATACTGAACCTGACCCTACCACATGCTTTGACTTGACGTGGGAGAGTGAAAGGAGTGGCATCAGTATGAGACTCTCCCAATGACTGAACTACTGTATGAAATTCTACTTAAGAACTCACTCATCCTTTATCTCTTGCACTCCACCTTTCTCTCTCTCTCTCTCTCTCTCTCTCTCTCTCTCTCTCTCTCTCTCTCTCTCTCTCTCTCTCTCTCTCTCTCTCTCTGCATTCTGCATTTTTAAGTTTTTAATAAAACATTGTTTTTTTTATGTTTTTTAAGCTATTTGAATTATTAGGACTCATGAAATGTCCTCATAAATCACGTTTAAGTTGTAATACCAGTGTAATACGCATGTCATTATACAGATTTGTGTCCTCATATATCACAAAAACAAGAGCACACACACACACACACACACACACACACACACACACACACACACACACACACACACACACACACACACACACACACACACACACACACACACACACACACACACACACACACACACTCCTTCTCCTTCGGTTGTCCATCGAAATCCGATGATGACGTTCACGCCTTCAACGGTGAGATCTTTGATGGCTGAACAGTCCTATCCTGGACCCACAAGCTCTATTGCAGGTGGGGCATACTGTATGTATGTGATGGTCGTAGTGGTGGCAGTGGCAGCTATGGCTGTATGTCTCCTGCTTCTGGTTGTCCTTTCCATCTCTAGCGATGAGCCCCATCTCTACACAGCTGTCACCAGATGGTACGGTCAGCAGCAACATCCTCCAGATCCTCAGGTCTGATCTTACACTTCTTCAAGGCGTTCTTCATCTGATCCTTATCACATGCCCCAACCACTGCAGTTGGCACTGGGTAATCATGACCTCAATACTTCTGCAGTTGGTCTTTTTAAGTACTTCAGTGTGAGGCACACGATTTCGCCAGGTGATTCCCAGAATGCGCTGAAGGCAGGTTATATGGAAGTGCTGTAAGGATTTGATGTGACGGCTGTAGGTTACCCACGCTTCACAGCTATAGAGGAGGACAGTAACACGCCCTTTGTATACTACGACCTTTGTGGAGGGATGAAGGTTCTTATTATGAAAGACTCTACACCGAAGTCTCCCAAAGGCAGCTGATGCCTGTTTAATTCGGCTCTGGATTTTATTGTCGATGCCACTATCCTCGGAGAGAAAACTCCCCAGATATTTGAAAGATGGCAAAATGGAAGATGTTAAAGAGCACTGGCGCTAGTACACACCCCTGCCTCACCCCTGTGCGTACAAGGAAGGGCTCGGACTCTTGTCTGCCTATGGTCACCCGAGCAGTCATCCCATCATGGAATTGGCGGAGGATGTTAACAAACATATTGGGACAGCCAAACCTCAAACCTCTCGACAAAGGCCATAAACATGTCCTGATGTTGCTCCCGGCACTTTTCCTGAAGCTGCCGGGCTGTGAAGATCATGTCGATCGTGCTCCTGTTCTTTCTAAACCCACACTGTGATTCTGACAGCATTGGGATATTGTTAATAAGTCTCTGAAGCAGCACCTTGGCCATGACCTTACCACCAACAGAAAGGAGTGATATGCCCCTACTATTGCCACAGACGGCCATGTCACCCTTGTTCTTATAGATGACTACAATGTTTGCATCTCTCCATTGCTGTGGGATGTTCTCATCAGTCCAGGCCTTGGTGATGTACTGATAGAGGGTGCGCATACATATGTACCCTCCCTCCTTCAGTAGCTCCGCAGGGATGTTATCAGCGCCAGGAGACTTGTTGTTCTTAAGGGAACGGACAGATGATAGAACCTCCTGGAAGGTTAGTGGTAGAGTAGATCGTGGATGGGAGGAAGCTCAGGCAGTTCGTCCAGGAAGGTGGGGTTTGCATCAGAGTATTGATTAAGGAGGGTGTCAAAATGGGCAGCCCACCTCGATAGGATACTATTCTGGTCCTTCAGAAGTGTTTGACCATCAGCTCTTTTCAGCAAAGTGACGCAGCGATTTGTTGGACCGTAGATGGTTTTGACAGCATTATAAAAATGATGCATGTCATTTTTATCTGCAAAGGATTGGATTTCATGTGCCTTTTCAGTCCACCACTCATTCTGTATGGCCCGTATTTCCTTTTGCACTTTCCCCCGAGCTGCCTGCCAATGCTGTCTTGTCTTAATGGATGAAGGGTTGTCTAAAGTTGCCCGGTGTGCTTTTCACATATCCTTAAGCAGGTTGTGAATGGTGTCTGAGTTATCGTCAAACAAGTTTTGGTGGTTCTTGCTCTTATAGCTGATGGATTTGGCTGATGCATCGTAGAGTACAGAGCTAATATAGTTCCACTGTTGATTCACACACACACACACACACACACACACGCACGCACGCACGCACGCACGCACGCACGCACACACACACACACACACACACACACACACACACAAAAATAGATCGTAGATCATGCTGCACACACACAAACATTCAGGAGCACAGAAACATCCTATCAATGCTATTTCAGCGTGATATTTATTAATAAATAACTTCAATAGAATACTGGAAAGCTAAAAAGCTACAATGAAGTGATAATGTATGTTTTTGATGTAATTAAACTTGCAGCTTCTTTATTAACAGAGAGATATACAGACACAGATCACATGCCTACAGGGGTTCAGGCTGCAGGATCGCCGAATTACTAAAGAAACGTTATCAGCAAGATGGTAGAAAACTGTACATTTCTTTTCAATTACCACCCACTACTGCTACTTATACCAACGACGGAAATAAGCACAGTTACAATAACAATCTATGTGAGAGAGCGTTGCTATAGTGTGACGATATTGTATTGCAATAGGTAGCAGATTAAATTTAATACAGAATCAAAAGCACCTTAATTGTAATTAAAAGGGTTTAATGACAAAATGGTTATGATTACACTTAAAAGAGTTACAAAATAGATTAAATGATAAAAACCTATACCATTGTACCCAGCATATATGTTACCCTGAATCACAAAACCAGGGAGAGAAAGAGAGAGAGAAGAGCAATGTTCAATCTTCTTTTATCTTTTCCTTGACCATATGACTGAAACGCAAATGTGAGACATTCAAACTGATCAATCAGATAATAACAACTTCCCCCACGGTACTAAAAGTGTACTGATGTTCCAAAAAACTCCAGATTAAGAACCACAAGACAACTAAAGACCGTAAAAAAAACCTTTATCATTTATCATCAGACTTTAAACATTCACTGTAACAAAAATACTTTTTCTATTACAGTTTTTTACAGTCGCTAGGACATTTCTCAATACTTAGGTCACTTTTTCAAAACTCTTCACACAGTGAGCACAACAGAAGTATATGTGGGCTAAACTGTGGATCTTTTATCATTGCTTTGGCACAAAATGCATTCAATGACTACATCTTTCAAATTACATTAATTATTTTCTCACTTCGACAAAACAACCGCCAACACTCTGTGTACCTACAGGCCAATTTGCACATGCTTATATACTGTTTTCAAAACTGTTAAACTTAAGTTCAAAACAATAACATAATACAAAACTGTATACGACAGCATTTTGCCACATTTCTACAGTAATATTGTAATGGAATATATTTAGAATCTAAAAATGAAATGCTATAAAAACAATTGGACCAACAACAGCTGATTCCTATTGTATCTGTATCGGTGGATGGTGTGTAGACAAATGTTTGTACTTGAATTACTCAGTGAAAAAAAAAATGACATAAAATATATAAATACTGCATCATGTCTGATTCATTCTAGTAACATATATTGCAGTGAATTGTAAACAGTAGAGAGGTAGAAGAAAGAAAGCACCAGAGGAAAACATTGTATAATACTACCTGTTGTTAGTGTTTTTTTAGGTCATTGTTTTGTGGGTGATAGTGTGTTTGTTGGCTGTCAACCTTTGCTAGTGTTATAGAATAATGTGTTGATTTGAGACATGTATGAAGTGATTTGGTAGTTTTAGTGCATTTTGAATGTGAAATTAACTGCTGTGCCGAGCTGGAAGTTGGTCAGGAGAACTGTGTGAAGAGTATTGAAAAAGTGACTTAAGTATCAAGAAATGTGTCCTAGCAACTGTAAAGAAAAATACCGCTGTTAGGAAGACGGAATATGTGTTTAGATATCTGTACAGTATGGCTTTAAAGTCATGCCACTGAGTGAGGTGATCCATTTCTAATTTTGTTTTTGACAGTTTCTGAAGAAAATGTTGTCAGAATCCAAATCAAGGTCTATGACATTAGATTGTGTGTGTGTGTGTGTGTGTGTGTGCGTGCGTGCGTGTGTGTGTGTGTGTGTGCTTCGCATGAACGGTATACTAATGAATTTTGCTGGAAAAAAGCAAACTGTTGGTGAATTGGCCCTTTACCAAAAAAGATAGTTTCTACTTTTTACATTGTGGTTTCATTCCCATAGAGAAATCTGCAATATACGGAGTAAGAAAAAGAACATTCAGAGCTGCAGTTGTTATCTTTAAATAATTCAGAACTAATTTACAATAAAAAAGTTGCAAAAACTTGTATACAATTATGAAATAAAGACTATATTAAAAGATAATGCAAAATAATACAGTTTAAGATTACGAGCCGTATCTCTTTGTACAGGTACTTCAGCGCTCTGCTTATCCTTACAATAACACTGAACCTGATTGGAGATACTTATGTAACCTAAACACACATGGCAGGCCACAAAACTTTAGTGTCAACACATGAGGATTTAGACAGGTCATAAAGACACCATTCAATCTCTTTCACGGCCTCTCCCAAGACCACAAGACCATTGGAATGGAATGAAGAAGAGAAACAAAAACAAAAACATATTTCTGGCATGGTGAAATCTATTGATGTTTAAAAAATGTGTAAAAAAAAGAAGAAGGTGAGATTAAGTTTCAAAGCATCTAGTTATGTTACGCCCGGAAGAGAATGGGAACGAAAATAAGCTTAAGTCAGAGTTCAGCAGAACTGCACCTGGAACTGCACATTTTTTATGTAACACCCTGATTTGGCTGACAATACGCTATAGGCCTGACAATGACAAAGTCCAAGCTAACAACATGAAATTGTGCTGATATGCAGGTTTGCTACTGTGAACACATAATTATATGCTGCACTGTACAGACCTCTGGTCCACTATGAGAGCAACCATTGTGGCAAAATGTCAGCTGATAAATGAATAATCTCAGAATCAGTTGTAACCTCAGAACCAGTTGTAATCTAAAGAAGTTTATGGTAGGCATGAGACTGTTAAACATGATCAAGTATCAGTTTGTTGTATGGCCATGACAAATCCAGTCTAATTTAATCACCTAAATGCGTAAAAATGTGAATTTACTTTCCACACCTAAGACTCCAATCATATCAGTGGCCAAACAAATGTTGTGTTATTTATGAATGTGAGATTGCCACTCATGGAGGCTGCCATGTTGAGATCATGTGACCAGCTGAATACTAATACATTCATAGAACACTTTCAGTTGCAGTGTAAATTAATCATGGGTCAAATGCATAACTGCAAATAGTGCAGTTTTAATAAAAGGAAATGTTATAGCAAAAACTTAACATAGCCTACTACTATTGTTGTGGGATGCTACATTCACAACAAAAGTAAAATAAATAAATAAAATACAAGACTACTGTCGTAACGGCCAGCAGGGGAAAAAACACTTCTTGAGGGCATAAACATATAAATAACTTTTGCATGTTTTTAAAAGAAAATTCTCAAGTTTAAAGTCGGCATGAAATCAAAATTGACCCTATTTACTTTGTTAGCGGATATTACTAGTCTTGTGGTGAACAATTAATCCGTGCAAGTTAATACACGGAAAAAAATTGTTTGCCGAAGTTATCTTTAATCAAAGTCTGAAAAGTTACTTCCGGGTCTGGAATGGCGTTCTTTTCTGATGACGTAGGCTTGAAGACTTGGGTTGGTTAATCGCTTAACCACTCCCCTCAAACCGTTACTCTGCTATAGAGCTGGTAAGTCCCGCCCCCTCCGTAAAACCCCGCTGGACCTCAAAGTTGAAAAACCGTCAATGCAAGTGAATGGGAGAAAATAATTATTTTCTGGTCCCGTTCGAATTGTGCCATGAATGTGAACATATGTTGTCTGTGAATTTTTTATATAATCTTTCGTGTGAAGAATGCTACAATTTAGCGGGTAGAAGTTTGATACGGGTAGACTTTGTGTGAGAGCACTTTGTGGACTACAACTCTTCGCTGCTTTCGACGCGTTTGAAACGTCAACACCACTAGCACACGGCTCTAGCTCACGGATCCCGCTAGACATGGCTGTGTCTTTGGTGCACTTCACCGCCTTCTTTCAGGGAGAGGACAAAATCGTTGAGGTTGGCGAAAACCACGGGTAAGTCAACTTTATGGGTTGACGTCACATAGGCGACATGTAGTCTTTCTCGTTATGTCTTTTCCACAACTGCTAGCCGACGAATCATACCATATACTGTCAAACTTGTAACATGAAAGATTATATAAAAAATTCACAGACAACATATGTTCACATTCATGGCACAATTCAAACGGGACCAGAAAATAATTATTTTCTCCCATTCACTTGCATTGACGGTTTTTTAACTTTGAGGTCCAGCGGGGTTTTACGGAAGGGGCGGGACTTACCAGCTCTATGGGCGAGAGATGGAGAGGAGGAGCGCTGAAGTAAAACCCTGCCCTCTGTTCAATATTCCCTTTCACTCGGAAATGCGTCACAACACTTGAGAAAAGTCGTTTGCAGCTTCCGGTTCACGCGGACTTTAACATTTACCCCAGGTTTAAGCTAGCCTGACTACGTCAGACTTCCTACTTCCGCTAATTTCATTTCGCTCCTGTATTCAGTCTGAGATAGCGGCCTATCTTTCAGTTTTCAGCCTTCGGACGGCCGGGCCAATCAACGAACAGAGGGCGGGCTGAGAGCCGTGACGTAGACGCTAAGCGCCGAGTTTTACATTGTAGGTTAGAGAAATCGAAAACCGAAACGAGACACGGGATGCAATTCGCTCTGTTATGGAGAACCAGTGCCGCCGCTCCCACCACGCGCTGTGCGTAGGGAACCAAGAGCTGAGGAGGCACCAAAAAAAATGGCGTTCCGGGAGTCTCCCGCATATTGATAGCGGCTCACTGATGCCCGCTAATTAGTTAAAATCTCCGGAATCTAGAGCGAGCGCGCCCGCGAGACAGAGACTGTGCTCCAAACCGCGTAGCGCGTGCACGGCAGAGAGGGAGAGAGAGCAAGAGAGGCGTGTGTGCCTCATGAAGCTTCTCGGGCTAGAGGGCATCATAAAGGAATTATGCTTAGGGCACCGAAATGGCGAGCAGCGGCACTGGCTGTGTTTGTGTTGGCTACAAATATTTTCTTGTTTCACTCTGTCAAAAATAAGTTTAGAGGCCGTGATTGTACCGTGGATGCGTAGATTAACGACGCATAATCTGCAAAAGTCGTTTACAGCCATGTTCACTCCGGTATTTCGCTCGCATCATCATGTGTTTACAGCAGGTTTACAGTGGAAGTTCGATCATAGATTTGAGTTCGATGCATGATGTCTGTGGTTCGATGCGGCTGTACAGGCGCATAACATACGTCCTAACTAAACTTATCTGATTGGCTTACGGGTAACCAATGATTTTAAACTTCAGACAATCGCCCCCTAGCGAGAGAGAAAACACTTCTCTATTATGCCATTCCAGACTCTGTCTACGAAGCAAAGTGAAGTAGCAGAGTCTGGTATTACCAGGCTAGGTTTAAGCCTAGTCCCAGATTAAAATGCATGTTTGAGCTGTTTTAACTGAAAGCAACATTGACGTATCTTAAAATGTTTTGTCTCAAGATGCACAATGTGTTTTTATATGGCATGTTTATAAAAGCTTCTTAAATGTCCCAACTGAACTAGGCCTAATCCTGGCTAAAACTAAACCCTGTCTGTGAAACCAGGCCTAAGTGTCTCTTACTTTTTTTAATTAAAAAAAATAATTAAGCCAATCGTTCATGTACTTCCCATTAGTTCTTTCACATTTATGTACTACAAAGCATGTATAGTTGTATATTTTGTTGTTGTTGCTTGTTTCATATTTATGCATTTCCATATCTTAACTATTACCAAAGGTTCGTATTACTGTGCTAAACACAGCACCTTTAATTAAAAGAGGAAAAACAGCGCACTCTAGAGAGTAAATCTTAATATTACAGTACTAATAGTGGTGTTAGTAATTAGAGCTGTGCTTCACTTTGTCGGACTAACAACGTCTTTAATCCAGACATGATGCATCACTGTAATAAAATACCTATTGTAGCATAATACATACAATATTTTATTAAAATGCAATATCAATTTTATCACAACTACTGTGATAAAACGTGGCTGAAGCGTATACTCATAATGAACAATGTTTATATGTGTGTGCTTACATCTATGTACTATTACACAGACCACATGGGATAGACTTAGGGCAGTGTGGTGTTGATTGATCTAATTTATTCTCAAGTGTGCTTGCACAAGTGTGTGAAGTGAAGGTGTGAGAGTGTCAGCCTACAAGCTCATACTTTATATGCTAAATGTGGTCTAGAATTAAATCACTATCATATCACAGAGAACTTATTAACAGAGATGATAGTAATATACTGACAGTAAATATGATCAAAGAAATATCAATACAATTTAAGCTGTATTTAAGGCATAATGCTGCTTACAACAACAAAAAATATTTCCAATCCTGCCAGTAAAAAAATCTTAGTAAGGCAGTTGCAATCCATACACATTAAAATACTCTTTGTTTCTATAGTATAACCACAAGACATGAACAATGTATGTTGACATGATTTTACTGTGAGAAATTGCTTATGAACCTTTTCTGTCTAAAGTAGAGTTTAGCTCCATCCCTAATGAAAACACTTGAGAAATCGATAAGATCTCTCTGTCTTCAGAATTATGTAAAAATTACATGTACTGTAGTGTAGATATGTTTGATTTGAGATGGAGTTAAACTCTGCGGGACAGTGGCCGGAATTGCCCACCCCTGCCATAAAACTATTATTTAAACAGCTTTACAGTTCAAATATCACACACATTTTACTGAAATAGTTAATGTAAGATCATTAATTAAATTAGTTTCATATTTCTGCTTTTAAATATTATTTAATATTTATTTGGTATTTGTCGTCACCACCTTTCGCCCCGCTAGCAACGGCCCTGCCTGCTTGCACTGACGCTTTGACTCTGAGTGGCAAAGCACCGGCAACATGCGAGAAATGGCACGCTAGAGATTAAAATATACTGTACAGTACTGCGTACTGGCCCACTTCGAGTACTGGTGATAATAAAAGTATATCAAGACATCATTAACTTTGTCTTTTTTTATCCATGCAAGTCTGGACTGGCTGCCAAGCAAGTCAAAAGTATTTTTTGTGGTAATCAACATTATGCCACAAATGCTGTCGATTGAGCTTAACTTGTGTTGAACAGTATTTAAATGTTTATTGTCAGTCTACAAAATAATCAAACTCACCTCTGAGCTCCAGTAGAGAGGCCCTGAGTAATCTGTCCGTCCCCTAATCGTGCTCTCTTTGACTGTGTACATTGCTCCTTGGTCACAGATCTCCAGAGTGGTGAGCTCCCGCATCAGGTCTGACTGACTGACCGACCTGCGTTGCCTTAATAAGGGAGATGTGCAGATATGTCCAGTCCTAGAAGGCGAACGGCCCCTTTGCCAATTAATTCGGGGAATCGGACCTTTAACTTGCATCCTACTGTAGCTTTCACTCCGGCGGCCAATGTGGGACTCGGAATGGGGTACAGCTTGCCCACGTTCAGGCTCCTGAGGAAAGAACGGGACGCCTCGGGCGAGGCAAGGGCTGGGGTTCAGGTAGCGGGAGGTGGAAGGAGCATACCTGGAAAGCTGGGGTTGACCTCGGACAATATATCCCAGGGTGGGATCGCAGGGGTTATAGGAACTGTATGGGCTTAAGAGGGTGGAGCCAGTGGTGTATTTTGGGGGGGAGTAGACTGGAGACATGATCAAGATGTGAAGAGAAATCAGCCCCAAGGTGTAGAGAGCCAAACTGTCACAAAGACAAACACAGTCGGCTAGAAACAAAGCTAAACAAGACTAAGCCTAATCAGACTAATGCTTTTTATATCTGAGATTGTGTGCAAAACTTTGAGCCTCAGCTAATAATCTATATTAGGCTGTAAAATGTGGAACACTTAGAGGAACTACGTTTGCAAAGACAACATGATAAACGTGACTTGTCTCATCTTTCAGTATCAGTTGTGTGCAAGTAGGACAACAGTCAACTAGAGTAGAGTTACTAGCAGGTAATGTACACTGAGACTCAAAAGGTTGAGGATGAATGTTATATTTCAAAAACATTATAGTTTTGGATTTTGGTTGGACAAAAAGAGAAATGCAGATGACCCTTTCAAAGATTTCCACAACCTCCAACCGTCAGAGTAGCCTACGTAAAAGTACGCTTTACGTCTCCCGTAAAAGCAAAAATGATCGAGTGGATGTCACGGAACAGTCTTTTCAAGTAATTTATTTTATGTTTTATGTATGAAAACTGTGTTAAGGCAAAATTATATGGCTTTCAAATCTTACGAACTATAAAATAACACCTTCAACATGCAATAAATTACATCAAATGCAGACCTATTGAATGGCAATTATAGCTACAAAATCTTCCCTCAACCCTAAACCTAACCCTAACCATACCCCTTCATAATTACAATAATGTATAAACAAACCGAGGAAAGCAAATAGGATGAGTTCTGTCATTTATGATTTATGGATAAAAGAAAATATTGTTTGTAAAAATGTGATAATGATATCAGATTAATACATTGGTACGGGGACATGTTCACAGCGAACAGGTAAACTCAGTCCGTTTTTACAGCCTCGTTAAGCTTATATAAAGTTTGAGTTACAATAGTTTACAAGAGCAACTTTGCTCTTGTAAACTATTGTAACTCAAACTTTATGGGAAATTGTTTTTAGATAAAAACTAAACGAGTTGTCGGAAGCTGAGGGATGGTGACGTTTAAGTCGTGGGACGCATAGTCTTCAAAATTCATAAAAGTTGTGTTTATTTGTGAAAATTATGTTGATGGACAAAAAGTGTAAGTATCATAAACTTTTGTTGATCACAGAGCTTGTTTTTTTTGGGGGATAACCCAAAAGCATATGGAAAAAGTCCCAATCCTAAACCTAACCCATTTTGTTGTGGGAACCAGTGTGATGATAACTGCCTACAATGTGACGCCATACCTGCACGGCTCTATATTGGATCCGTGCAGAATGTCTTAATATAAACTATTTTTTAATGTTAATCAAACAAAATTCTTATTTTTTATTTAATTTGTTATTTTTCATTTGATTATTTATTTTCTGTACCTAATCTGTAGTGTTAAATGTACCTGGAAAGCACTGTTTATTTCATTTGCATCTTTGTTCTATTGTTTATTTGTGCTGTTGCTTGTAGTTTGATTATTTGTACTTATTTTATTACATAGTGTTAATTGTCTTTAATAGTGTAGTGTTTGAAATGTATATTTTATATTATATGTATGTATGTAGAATTTTTTAATTTGCATTGTTCTTGCTTTTCATGTAAAAAGTCTGGCGAGGAAAAAAAATGAATTTACTAGCCAATGACGTATAGTTTCAGCGAGTCCGTGGATGGCTGAGAAGTAGAAATGATGATGCCAATAATGATGACGACGGCGAAGAGTGTTTGAAGTGATGTAAATTTCAGGAGAGAAGAGAACTGACTCATGGGGAATGGAGGAATGCACATTGGCTAAAGTCAGAGTAATTAAGTAATGCACTGCTACATTAAAGCAGTGGACGCAATCTGAGCGTGAGTCAAACAGAGACTGTTACTGTAGGATACAGTAGTTACTATAAACACTGCCTTTACTGCCCACTCATTATTATCGCTTACTATGGAAAACTGCCATTGAAAACGGTTGGTGGTCTAATAAAATTGCATGAACGATATAATCATCAATAGACAGGGTTGCTAATAGTAAGCTTAGCTGATGTGGGTAAGTTATGTCACATGTTTAATCCTGCGCTAGAGCCTCCCCGCACAACCCTTAAGATCCTTACCAGTGGAATTCCAGTTCATCCTCCCGAGTGACCAGAAAAATATCCCTGTATTTCCCTAATAAACACACGCTACTTAAAGATCCAGCTGGAGATCACACGAGACGGGCTCGGCGTTACGCACTCGGATCAGTTGGTTGGAGTGACAGCATACCAGCACAGGGTCCTGATCCAATATGTGCTTTTCTCAAGTCGGGATTTAAGGAACCGCCTCCCAAGCGGTCGCCATAGCAACGCGGATCGCTCTCTCTCGCGCGCTCTCTATCTTTGGCTTGCTGCAGAAGCCATGACTAATGCACTATGAATAGAAGCAGAATCAATGTGAATTGCTCACTTTATTCTCAAATAAATCATATCGGATTAAAAACAAACAAACAACCCATAGAATAAGAAAACATTGTTACAGTAACATATGGACATCAAGGGTTTACTTTGGTCACTTGACTACATACAGTAAGTGACTACAGCTGACTACATAAGTTGCCATGGTGTTATGGCTGTCCCAAACATACAGGAAATGCAGTATAGTTCAGCTGTGGTCTCATGTGTGAAATGATTAGAAACAATCCTTGAATCTTTATTTAATATCATCAAGTCAAGTCAAGTATGGGTGATATTGCCAGACTAAATTGCAAATGGAGTTGATGACTCTAAAAATGCACTTTATGTCAGTGATTCATACAGTACATTGAGTATTTATTGTACAGGACAAAAGTGTTCACATCCATCAAACATGGCCTACTATATACAGCTTAAATAAATGATGCTTTAAAAGTTGGCTACTCAAGAACATTTGTGTTTTGGTACGAACGCCATTCACTCATTTATCCAAAGGAATACAAAGCAACGCAAATGTTGATTGGCATTTTGATCTCAGCATTACTTTAATATGGCAAAAAGGGGTTTAAATACCAAACAAAATGGCATATTGAGAATTAGAGCAGGAGAGGATATGCATTTCATCAAATCAACTAAATAAAAAACAAACAAACAACATAACGTGTTGAGAATTATCATCCATTCTTGCAACATGTGCTCTCACTCTTCAGTGATTCTCATCATCTAATAAGTAATACTTGCTAATCTGTCATTAGTGGCTGTGAAATATTCAGTAGCTGTCTCTCTATCACTACGTTTCAAAGTGACAGTTTCCTTTTTTTGGTTTCTGGGGTTAGATGTTGTGCCAAAGAAAAGAGTTGGATTCTTTCAGGGTCTGAAGGGTGTCATGTATTTATGTTGGACCGAGGCACGATGTTTTATGTCTGAGATATCCAGCTGGTGAAGGATCACTTGGTTGTATTTGATCACAGTTTTCACTTCGATGAAGGGAACTGCTCAGAGGTGGTCTTCACCGCAGGGTTGCTGATGCATCACATGCATATCCCCTCACTGGCTGTTTTTCTTCTCCCTTTTGTCTGTATACGCCTCTCTCTCCCTTGGCCTTGCTTGGTGGGTGTTAAGAGAAGAAAATTGAGGTGTGTGTTTGCAGTAAGATGTTAATGCTTGCAACAGCAGCTGCCAGAAGAAGCAGGGGTTGACGGTCAGTACTCATACTGGTGACTGTTAAGACAGAAAAAGAGAGACGAGAGGTTCATGAGAACAGAGGGTCAAGGAGTTTACAATGAGTTGTGTGTAAAGTAACGTCATAGTCCAGTCATGAAGAATGCACAAGACTTACTTTGGTTTAGTGTTACAGTACAGAGAAGCTGAATAGCTAAAATAGTGATGTCTAAGGTTGATGCTGCTGACATTTTAATATACAGAGGATCTTTTTGTGTAGTGTACAAAAGTGTGGACATACAACAGTATAATGACGAACCTCTGGTGAAGGAAAATGTTCCTCAATTAACATACAAAAGTTAGTTATGGTTCTTGAATTTGATTGGCTAAGCTTAGTGGTGGGGCTTTTTCAGTGACTTTACTACAGGTCAATTTAATTCAATTAACCGATTCGTTCAGTGACAAAATAATGAATGTCTTTATGAGTGAGTCATATCATTACTCGAATAATTCATCAACTGATTCAGATTTAGGAAAATTAAGTAGGCAATATGTTGTTCAAACAGACAACCTTTAATACGATAAAGGTCTGTCTGTCCGGCAGAACTACAAAGCACATCCCTAAAAGTTCCGTCATACTACAAGATAAAACCACCCCCTACAGACCTTAGTCAGGGTATACTTCATTTCTGAGCATTTTCAACGGATTACTGTTGTTTAACAATAATCCGATTGTTCAGCTGATGAAATGTCTTTCTGAAAATAAGAACTTTCAGTAGACAAAAAACAGTTTTAAAGTCACGAGTGAAAATTACGTGATCATTTTATTCTGCATTAAACTCAATATGGCGTCTAACCTGACTGAGGTCTATACACTTAAAGTGCATTCATTTCATCCTACAGTGCAATAACCAGTACCAGTGTTACCAGTGTGGCATATATAACCAGTGTATAACCGATGTACACTGAACAGCTAGCTACTAGAAAAAATCCATGCACTGTGATCGTTGTGCGAAATTAAATCCCACGTCTCGCCAGAAGAGGGCTTCCACACTCAGTCCGAATGTTCTCACTTGGTTTCATTCACTGATTCGGTGGACTACAGTATACTAGTGGAGTAATGTGGGGAATGTTAAATGAGGGTGATTTCGGATACAGCCAGTAATTTCTGGCGGAGGGCCTCTGATCATTCAGTAGTTGGCCATTTCTTTATAGGGGGTATAACTTCTTTTAGTAGACGCGTAACTTGTAGGGGCATGGCTACTCTAATGTTGGCTACTCAAGAACTGAGAAGGCTGAACCTTGGTTATTTTAGATTTATGTAAGGTTGGATCTGGTTGTGAAACGTTTTGGTCAGAGGTATGCCACTCAAGGTTGCATTTTACGCTGCGCTCAATTTATTATGTAACTTGCTCAGACAATTTTTGACTATAAATAATACTACTCTAGTGTTAGATCTGGGTGGCCTGTTACTTTACATAGATTATTATCAGGCTACTCAGATGAAAATGTCCTTTGCGAAGCAATGTGTTTATGGTACTTTCCAGATATGCTACAGTGAACATCTATAAACGCCTTTTCGTTGCACCTGTTTGGGGCCTGTTCATTTTTTTTCTTATGGTCAAAATTTAGGCGGTTGCTAAAAAGCTGCCTACAGAGGTTGTCTGGGACTTTTAAAGTAATCACACCTAACAGAAAAACCCATCTACTCACTAGTCCACTTTCATAGCCTTGTTGTGTTCATAATCACGGTCTTGCAAACTATTCTAACTCAAACTTTCAGGGAAAATGTTTTTAAATAAAGACTGGACAAGTCTGAAGTTTAATGGTGGTGGTGACATTGAAGTCATGCAACCGTAGTGTAGTTTGTTTATAGCCTATGTTTAGCTTTTTACTTCTGGTTATTCTGTTTAGTCTTCACAATTCCTAAAAGTTGTGTTCATTTTAAAAGATTATCATGATGAACAGAATGTGTTAGAATCAGAAACTTTTGTTGGTCACAGAGCTGCTTTTCTGCAATAATCCAAAAGCCACTGGACAACATCCACCAATTAAATATTTTAAAACAGTACATGTAAATGTGTGTGTGTTCGCATTTCACCTCGGCAGCTCTTCCCATCTCTTTGCAGCATTCCTGTCACACAGCTGCACACAGCGCCTGTTACTTGACTAGTGCAGATTTGCTCACAGCCACCATTATTCTCTTCACACCAGTCTGAATCTGAAACACACACACACACACACACACACACACACACACACACACACACACACACACACACACACACACGAACACACACACACACACACACACACACACACACACACACACACACACACACACACACACACACACACACACACACACACACACACACACACACACACACACACAGTTTTGTTTTCATGTTTTATGGGGATATTCCATAGACATCAATGTGATTTTTTTGTCCCCAAAACATAACGTATACTTGAACTTTTATAGCTGTAATCACCTTGCTAATACCCACATACACAAAACAACCAATATCTACACCCACATCTTATTTTGCCTTCACTTTTGCCGTCTTAGATTACACACATATTCCTCACACACACTCAGGACATGCATTCATGCACATACTCCATACCTCTTCTTCTGATTGGTCCCACTGAGAGGATCTGTTCTTTATGCTGACTATAATCTGTATAACTTCGTTTGTTATGAGGGCAATTCTGTAAAACCAAGAAAGTTATTATGAATCAAAACAAAGTAGTTGATTGATGGAGAGATGAACCAGATTTAAAACATCACTAAATCTACTCTACATCATGTTTGCATTTGTCAGTTCAAGCTGTTGTTCAGTGGCACATCATGTACCAACCCCCTTTACAATAGTCTCTATTGATGAAATGACAAGACAACTAAAAATACAATAAAAAGGTGTTTGTCTGCATGTGTCTGTGCAAGTTCTCACCACTTTGCAGGCGTTGGTCTCTGAGTCACAAAGAGAGACGTCACAGTGCAAATGCACCTCGTCATAATCACCAATAAACTTAAAGACGGTGACGTGGAAGCGGCAGGTGAGGGACACGCCATTCTCAGCCATGCCTATAGTGTTATCCTTGATGTTAGGGCACCTGGAATTACAGTTACAGTATGTGATGTGAGAGCTGTAAACGCATTCAATTATTTGGGTGTGTGTAGTCCTCTGCTGAACTTTGTGTTGTGTTAATTTTGTCTTAAATCCTATGTTATCTTACAGGGATGGTTCACCCACAAATGAAAATTAGCCCATGATTTACTCAACCTCAAGTCATCCTAGGTGTATATGACATTCTTCTTTCAGACGAATACAATCAGAGTTAAATAAAAAAAAAACATCCTGGCTCTTACAAGCTGTATAATGCTTCCGGCCAAACGAACATACGGATTCGACTTAACTGTAAAGTGCAACTTACGCGAGTAATTCGACGTACTGCTGATATTTATTTACGCCACGCCATGACGCACTATGCTACTTCTGACATCATAAGTTGCACTTTATACGCAAGTAGACTGTGTGTGTTTGTTTGGCCGGAAGCTAGAATTTTACTTTGTAACGTGTTACAAAAAACGCATCGCTTCAGAAGGCGAACCCCCCGGAGCCTTGTGGAGCACTTTTATGATGGATAGATGCACTTTTATGGACTTCAAAACAGAAACGGCCATTATGCAAGAAAGAAGAATGTCATATGCACCTAGGATGACTTGAGGGAGAGTAAATCATGGGCTAATTTTAATTTTTGGGTGAACAATCCCAATAAATGCTATTATGTTAAATATGTAATCACCTATGTTCAGTGCTAAGCACAGTTTGTGTTTGATTATTCTCATAAGGTATTTCCTTACCCTCTCTCTATGATAATGTAACGAAGGCGATCGCTGCTGTAACGAGATGGTGTAGCCCAGCACATGTTAACAATGAGAATAAGCTGTTTATCATCTGCTCCTTCCACAAACACCCCCACAAACAGAACATCCCTGGTGCTCAGCACCACCTCTCCCTCGCGGTACGGATGTCGGTACGAGGCGTTCTTATACAGGGCCATTTTTGTGATGAAGTTGCCCTCTTGGGTCGGCAGTGTGAGGTTTATTACACTGTGGACAACAGAAAGAAAGGAGGAGAGTTATTATGTTTATCATTTGTCCCATCTTTGGAGCATCAAACTGTACAATTTTAAAGTACATGTAATATGGTATTATGCTATTTACTGTATTTGTTATTCATTATAATAAGTGCATACGTACCTGGCTAAAGAGATGAAAAATAGCCTACCATTATAATGTTATATAACCCATGGTACAGTATGATTACTATATGCATACTTTCTGGTATTTACAGTATTTGGTTCTCTGAGGTACTTCAAATAATACATTGGGATTACACAGTGGTATCATACAAAGTAATACAGAGGTAGTTTTTGTAAGGGGTACATGTTGTCTGACAGCTGACCTGAGCATTGGCTTCAGTACTGTCTCCAGAGAGATCTTGATGTCCAGTTCATAAGCACAAGAAAACTCCACATTGATCGTCTTATCACGTGTTACTACGTTCCCGGTGTTGTTCACACTCTCGATCCACACCGTGTTCTTGTACATAATGTGTGTTCCATTTGACTGGACTCACAAATACCAATACATACACACACACAGACACACAGACACACAGACACACAAAAGAATATGAGTTTATCTTCTGTAATTCTGAACACAAAAAATACTTAATAGTGAGAATGAGCAAAACATATTTGTAAAGAAATGTCATGGTTTATTTTGTACCAACCTGAATAATTTAGGAACGAAACTAGTACACATTTAATACTCTTATACATTGGACCATTGAGGACCATTTTGTCTTAATCTGTGATATTAATCAAAGCATTAGTCTAACTTTAATTCAGTGAGATTTGAATTACATGGATGGTTTAATAAATAAATAAATATTTTGTGAGTGTTCCGAAAAGGATACACTTTCAGAGCTCTATGGCTGTATCAAAACCAAAAGCTAACCTGCCTTCTATAGGTATAGCACTTTTATTCAGCAGTACTCAGACTTAAATTGTTTTTGAGACACACTTCATATAGTAAGCATGCAATCTCTCACGCACAACACAAATAACGTTATAAATTATAATATTATTATAAACTGCTTTAATTCACAAATAAGCATAAAAACAATTATATTTCCAATTATACTTTTCAGCACTCAAAAATATATAATAATTTTCACCATAGTGGATGGAAACTACTCATTGAATACAAATTTTATCCAATTTTGAACTTCTTTGGTTGTATTCACATGTATAGAAATGGATGTACAGTAAATGGAACAGTACATTTTCTTTACCAGGACCAGTACTTTCCATTCTCTCGCAAGAGGAACAACTGAGACTGTCTAAACTAAGACTGCTCTTGCACAGTTGTTATTGAGGGATTTGTTCACCTGTACAATAGAGCCACAATGTCCCTTGGTATTGTTGATATGGAAGGAGATGAAATCCTCTCCCTCGATACCAGCGCAGTGCTGGTCGTTAATTCGTACATCCTCCCTCTCAAAGCCCAACTGGAACAGACGGCACTTAGAGATAGAGACCTCCATCTGAGCATGTTTACAGGTCACCTCTGCCTGGATAATGTCATCCTCACCTACATCACAAGAACAAGATGTTCTGTATTGCCTTTTAAACGTTTCCACAATATTTCATACCAATTCATAATGTGGCCTTTTCATTTAGCAGTTAGCCCAATACTATAACATAAAAGGTAACTTGTGCAGGATGGTTTATGTGCCTAGGTTTAATACGTAGGGTTTAAGTATGCATAATAATAATTTATAAATTGATTTTTATTTATTTATTCTATAATATGATGTTTTACTCACTAATTTCAGTGCTAGGTAGCTCAGGGCAGCCACACAGATCTCCTCCATTCTCCTGCTCGCATGTGTTGTTAGAGCAGATCTCTCCTGCACAGGGGTCATAGATCCATTCTGCTAAAGACAGGTCCAGTTACAAAGTTAGCATACAGAAACACACACACACACACACACACACACACACACACACACACACACACACACACACACACACACACACACACACACACACACACACACACACACACACACACACACACACACACACACACACACACACACACACACACACACACACAGTAAAGGTACCCATATATCCATCTGCTAATTCGTAAAGTTTCTTTCTGATGGTCTTGTAAGCATCAAAATGTTTCTTTTGTGTGTGTATGCAAATGTTCAAAGAAAAATATACATTTCCTTTTCAGATACAAATAAAATGTAATAAATTACAATTACGGCGAATTCCTGGTTGATTGGGAAATTTTTTCCAGGTCATCTCAATGGCAAAAAGTGTCCCAATCACCCTGAATTCACCCTAAAGCATTGCTGCCTTTCACTTCCTACACTTCTCCTTCTTATCCTGTAGGTGGCAGCGTCCCCTTACAGCAGTTTTCCAAGGCGATCCATTTGGTGGTAAGTGTGCCGAAAGAGCGGCAGGCCTCAGCGTAGGCTGCCATAGAGCCGCACACCTGGGCCTTGCGGTGGTTGTAGCAGCCGTCCATGTAGCAGGACTGGTAGAAGGGGTGAGGATCCAGCAGGCCGTGGCAGGGCTGGAAGAAACCTTTCAAATCTGTGAGTTTCAGACAGTTGTCCTCCCCCTGGAGCTCTGACACTGCTGTATTATCACAGGACTGAGCCAGGGCCACATACTGTGTCTCATCACAACTATAGGCAAGAGTCAAGCAATAAAGGATAGAAAATGAGTGGCAACGAAAAGAGGACAAGATGAAATTTATTAATAATTAGTGGCAAATAAATATAACAAAAGTAACTTTTTTTCTTGCTAACCTGTTCTGCATGCCGTTGGTTTTCCAGCTCTGAGCGAGCTCCAGTGAGCTGACGGCAGGTTTTCCTCGAGAGGTTATATAATCATCATTAGGGTCCCCGTTAAAGTTCCCACACAGTCCACACACCTTGTTCTGCAGCCGTGGGCCCATCATAATGCTGAGGGTGTTGAATCGGTTATAACGCACCTGGATGTCCTGAGGAGTGTCAATCACCAGGAATCCTTCTGATGTGGATACTCGTGTCATTAGACCTGTGACAAAAGGTACGGACACGGGCGTGCCATTTACCTGAGTTAAAAGAGAAAAACAGCATTTAGCTTGGAAACATCTAATATCTTAACCATTATATAATAATTTCATAGTCAACCTATAAAAAAAGGCAATCTCACAACTCATCCTCTAGTTTACTAACGTTACCTGTAGAGTGGAGTTACAACCCTGATCAAACTCAACTACCTTTCCACCTTATTTTGTAACATGGAAGTTTAGCTGATCTTGATAAATGCTCATTGTCACTCATGTAAACACAACAGTTTTTCTTCCGCAATCACACGTCTGCGCTTTGTTTCCCGGCGGACCGAAAATAAATGCGACACTCGCGCGCCCCGGAAATCCGATAAAATTCAACCAATCAGATGACGACTTCGACATTCCTGAAGTGTTTCCAGTTACAGTAAGTGTACCATATGCATCAGACGTTTAGCCAACATTCCGTGGGCGTGACATCTGAGGCTGAGACTATAGGTAAGGTAAATCACAAGAAGAATAACAAAGTGCAGTAAACTGTGAAAAAATTTGCGCTACAGAGTTTATAATTACGAGAATACATAACATAATATAGTAAGAAATACCAGTTTGCATTATCAAGCAGCATAACAAGCTGTTTTGTACAGTTAAAATAACTGGAAGCGGATGACACCAGAAGGCAGACACATTCAATTTAAAATGGCTGCGTCTGCTGTTACGTTATAAATAAGATTGAAAATGTTTCAGTAATACTAAAGACCTTGATTTTCTTGTTTAGGTTTGTTTTATTATATTAATATATATATATATATATATATAGCCGCTCTGGAGAAAACCGTGATGTCATCGTCCAGCTCAGTTCAGTTCTCATAATGGTGTCAATGCAGGAAGATCAATAGTATTATTAAATATCAAATTAAAAGTCCCCAACTAAGCGAGCCAAAAGCCAAAGGTGAAAAAGGCAACAGTGGCAAGGAACTAAAACTCCATCAGGTGACAGAATGGAGAAAAAAACCTTGGGAGAAACCAGGCTCAGTCGGACAGTGGACCTCGAGGGCCAGAGTTGAGAAACTTTTTTCTTTAAATTCTCCTAGGAAATAGTAGTAAAAAAAGAGTGATTTCCTGTCATTTGCAGTGCATTTTTTTGTGTTCCTACCTTGACCGTGTTTCCCGAGATGAGAATGTTCTCCTCGTTGATGTAGAGGTAAGCATGGGAGATGGTGGTTAGGTTGGGTGTACTCCACTTGTCAAAATTGGCAATGAGCTGAAAAGATAACTCGGGCAGCTTGTGACAGATAGTTGAAAGAACAAAGGAGCATGAGGCAGGTAAACGAAGAGAGGCACCATCGAAAGTACGGAAGACGCCTCCCCCTGATGCCACACAGAGCTGGTTACGTCGGGCAAAGCATCCTCGCACACCATGGCGTAGAACGCATTCCTCCTCTGATTTACATCGCCTTGGGTCACACTGAATCAGATTCCGTCCAATACACTGACAGCGTTTAGTGCAGTCACTGTTCCAGAACAACTGCTTAGGCTGAAAGACAGAGTAAAGATCAAAAATAAGTAACACATTTATTGGTTAAAAAGCAATGATAGGTTTTTTCTTTTGTACATTTCTGAAAAACATGTGAGTAGAGGCTACCCATACAAAAGTTGACACCACAGTGCTTGGATATAGTGTCTGGTTGCTAAGGTGTACTAAATTCAGTGTCTTAAATTCACTGTTATATGCAGTATGATCAATTCATATTAAAATTCCAAATTATGATTGATTTCTTGATATAAGAAAAGAAACAAAATTTTTTTTTTTTTTGCTTGAACGTGAAAAAATGCCAATGAAAAGAATAAATATTTTGACAAAAACAGGTTTTGATGTCTAATGTAAATTTGCTGCTTTGATAAATTGATTGGATACAGTAACTGATTAAGAATAAATATATATATAATATTGGAGCTGGTAACGTTAATGCGTTGCATGCGATTAATTAAGAATCCTTAACAGCTTAAAATCATTTAACGCAAATAAATTACTGAAGTTGCGTCATTAATGTAATTTATGGCACGCAGTTAAATTATCTCAGAATTTGGGAGTTTATCACACTGAGCATTTACAATAGCTCAAGCACCTGTAACCCTGGTAGGCGGAAATGTCTGTTCTAACCATTTAACCCGATTTCACTTTTCTGTTTGCAATCAGATCTTCTTAAAGCGATAGTTTACCCAAAAAAGAAAATGATCCCACGGTTTACTCACCCTCAAGCCATCCTAGGTGTATATGACTTTCTTCTTTTAGACGAGTACAATCAGAGTTATATAAAAAAATGTCCTGGCTCTTCCAAGCTTTATAATGGCAATGAATGGGGGTCGATATTTTGAAGCCCCAAAAAGTGCATCCATCCAGTTGCTCCACACGGCTCTTTGGGGTTAATAAAGGCCTTCTGAAGCGAAGCGATGTGTTTGTGTAAGAAAAATATCTACATTTAAAACTTTAACAACTCAAACAACTAGCTTCCGAAAGACGGCCGTACAAATCGATTTATGACGAAAGAGTAACCCCTGACCTGACTCATGACGTATTGACGAACGTGGAAGTGCAGAGGATAGAACAAAACAAAACACTGGTCTAAAACCGATATACTGTAGGAGAAGAGGAGCTGGAGTTTGTTTGCCCAGCCCTATTTGTTTGAACCGCGAGAGGCGTCAAAGCTTACTCTACTCCTACATTACGTCAGGGGTTACTCTTTTGGTGTAAGTTGACGATAGAGAAGCTAGTTATTTGCTGGAAGATAGTTATTTTAGTTTGTAAAGGTTTAAATATGGATATTTTTCTTACAAAAAATATCACTTCGCTTCAGAAGGCTTTTATTAACCCCTGGAACCATATGGATTACTTTTATGATGGATGGATGGATGGATGGATGGATGGATGCATTTTTTTTTACTTCAAAATCAGGAAAGCCACTCACTACCACTATAAAGCTTAGAAGAGCAATGATATTTTTCTAATATAATTCTGATTGTGTTCGTCTGAAAGAAGATAGTCATATACACCTAGGATGGCTTGAGGGTGAGTAAATCAAGGAATCACTTTAACACCTAAACTCCGGGAAAGTTTTCAGTTAAATCATCCAGTAAGCAAATTCATTCAATCAGTCAAAAGTAGCGCTAATGTAAAGAAAACCATGCTGATTACATCAGAGATGGCAGAGTCACTCACATAGTGAATTATGCATTTCAGTGTGTGTTTCGTTTTAGAAGACCAGCTTTGCCATATTCTGTGATTATTTCTGAAGATTGCAAGCCCTCACACATCGCACTGTGTGAAATATAGACTGAATGGAATGTCAAAACACCCTACCGTTGTATGGCCAGATCATTCACAAACTACGTTTTTTAGCTGGATAAAGTAAAGCAGCAGGTTTTTTTTCATGGATGCTTTGGTGTGCATAAATGTGTGCATTTTATGGACTGCTTATATCATTTGGTTATTTGGTGTTCTTTTTTGGAAAGACACCAACTTTTACCTTGAAAAAAGCTAGCAGAAAATACAGTTTTGTGAGAATCACTCTTCAATCTGATGGTTTACTTTGTTGGACATAATGAACATGTTAAACAAGATCATGTAATGTGGCAATACTTTTAAGAGATGTTTGTCATTCATGTCTGACAAGCAAAACAAATTGATTTGTTCTGTACAGTTATCATACAGCTTCATGCGCTTTATTGGCTAGGCTCACCTCATAGTATTTACCATCCGTGTAGCATCCACAGTTCTGACTGAGGATACAGCTCTTGCCGTTAAGCACATAGCCCTGGTCACACTGGCACCCTTCAACACAGTACTGGTTACAGTCTCTCTGTCCACGTGCAGGGGCACATTGCGGCTGGCACACCATCACACAGCTGGAATAGTGGCTGTTCACAGGGCACGACAGCACTGGGCACACACACAGAGGGGGCAAAACAAGAGTTCATTGGACGGGTGAGTTTCTCGAGAAGTAAAGGGGAAGATGTATTGTATTTCTCTGTAAAAGGCTTATATGAATGTGTGGCATTCACGGGGCCTTGGTTGTGCTAAAATGTCCTCTAGTTTCTATGTTGGCAAAACAGAACATATGTAAAGTAAGCCATGGTTTGTGGTTAGACAGCGTAACAGGCATTGAGGGGTTTCTGAATAGCATTTTCATGTTATCTATAGAAGGGCAAACAATATGTGCACCTAAATGCACAAAAATGACTTAATAGTTTAATAGCAGCCTCATAAATGTTACTTAAATTCTAAACATTTACATTTTCTGAAGAAAATATGCATGGTGCTTTCCCAGAATGTGGTATGTTGTTTCTAAGGCATTCTGCATGTTTTTATACAGTTGCTAGGGCATTTTGGCTGATTAAGTGGATGCTTACTGGTCCAAGTCAAAGAGCCCACTCCCATGTCTCTATGGTATTCTAGAAATGGCTCTAGTCCTTCCCTCAATTTAAGTCTGTTTTTTTTAATCATTCATCAGGTGAAAGTCTGACTATTTAGAAAAGTAACAGCACACTTCTTCTTAATGAGCCACACAATTTACTGTAGAACAAACCCCTAACCTCAAATATGAGCAATAATAATCGTGATGCTTGCCTTAGCAAGCACCACTAAATTGAATGCATAACAAGATTGGGACAATAACTACTACAATACATATTTCTTACCACAGGGTGTGGAACTTCTCCAGTCAGTGACAGATACTCCTTGTGTCTGACAGGTACTGGCATAAATCTGTAGCCAATTACAGATGGTCTCTCTCGCACCTTGATCCAAACATGTATCCTGCAGACAGCTCTGATAGAAGTAGGCTGGTGCCACTTTGCTGTGACAGCGTGCAAACACACCTCCACGGTCTATAATAAGTCCACATAATCTCACCGCCTCAGGTTCGACATAAACATACAACCCTTCAGCAAGGTGAAAACGGTTTCCTGGGGTACCGTTATCCATGTCAGTGTTACCAACAGCATCCGTTACTTGGGCGGGCACCTCAGCAGCCAGGTCCCTCTCAGCCAATCCACAACGGGGGCAAGAATCCCCGCAACCCACTTGGCAGAAGGTGTCACGGTCTGCCCATGCCATGCCCCATTCGCTGACACTTAGAGTGGGACCAGAAATGGGCATTCCTTGGCAAAGCCCACAGGTGGCATTAAAGAGACTGCGAGGAAGAGTGAGGAGCAGGAGAGTATTCCAGTCAAAAGCCACCTGTAGAGATATTATTAACCAGCTTACACAGTGAATAATGTAAATGGAGAGGTTTTGCATATTTTTCTGTCTATGTGTTTTACAAGCAAAAAGTGGTTTGTGATATTTATTTTGGTTTGTACTCCACCTTCAGTCCAAAGTCTGTCTCCACAAGTAACTGCAGACCAAGGGTGTAGATATTAACTTTCCCTGGACCGAGTTTTATAGGCAGATACATGCGCTCTTTATTCACCTAAAAGCGCAAAAAAAAACAACAACAAAAAAAAAAAACCCAGAAACTTGTTTTATTAATAGTCATCAAATAATTTTGGTACATGATTCATCCCTTTCTGTATCATCTCCTAGCTGTTTTCCATCGCTTGTTCATCTTCTATCTATACTTAACATAGTTCAAAAGCCATTTTCTCGATGATTCAGTCTGTCTCTCATTCTCTAACTTGGTTTTCTTCTCCCCTCAATCTTTATTTGATCTAAAGTTCCTCAGATCTTTCGGTGGTGTTGGGAACTCATTCCAGACGTGTTGTGAACTCATTCCAGACGTCACTCAGTTATCAGTTTCCCTCTGTATCTGCTCCAGTATGCTAACAGATGCTGACTGAAATATTATACCCCTTAGCTGAAAAAAATTTACTCCCGTTTTACCTCTTCGGTTCATTAAAATAACTTTGTGTCATAAAAATGAGGAGTTTGACCTTCAAATGGTTGTGTTCTAGAATTACAGATGAATTCTTGTGATTATGAAATGTCTGCCACTCAAGCAAATGGCCAAAAACTGTATCAGTAGCTGTCTGTTCTAGTGCAGGTGTACTGATTCTGTACTGATCAAAATCAGCTTTGGATCATATCTATACATATTGCGAAACAAATACGAACATGCTATCTGTGTCACTCAATTTTATACTAGTTTTACACAAATTACTATTCTTGGACATGGCCCCATTTAAAACAAAGAGAACAAAATCACAAGATACACCTTATTGATAATCTCAACATATTTTTCAGGACAATCTTACCATGACTGTGTGTTTGAAGCTTCGGGACACCTCAATTTCATATCCATAGACCTCCAAAACAAATCCCCGCACCCATATAGCTTGACTTGTGTCTCTCTCTTCATTTCGAACCGAAAACTGGAACATGGGCAGTCCTCCGAGAACTGTCTCTGCACTGTCTAGTCCACCAAACCCATCCTCACCCCCTTCTCCACACTCAGTAGTGGCCAGACGAAGAGTACAGCTGCTCTGGAGGTCAAATGGTACACCTCCAAATGGCAAAAAGTGGCCATATCCAGCAACAACACACATGGCCTCAGTCCTTGGCTGGCAGAAAAATAGGCCTTCATTCTCCTGGCAGTACTCCTCTGGGTGACAGGGTGAGAAGGTGCAGTAGACACTGTTGTCTGTGCCATTACAGTAGCAGCGCTCCTGGCACTCCCAGTCTGTCCAGAATGTCTCATTGGTAGCCAGCTGGCGACCCAGGTAGAAGCAGCCGCAGTCACTACGTGCCACACAGATGCCATCACGGAGTGCAAAACCCTCTTCACACTGGCAGCCCTCGGAGCAGGGTAGAGGGCACGGCTCCTCTGGATCATCCAGGTTAGAGCAAGTGAGAGGGCATGCAGATGTACACTCATCGAAATGACTGTTCTCTGGGCAGGGTAAAGCTAATGAAAGAAAGAAAGGAAAGGAAATCATGTAACTAGAATAAAAGGTGTTGGAAATGGTAAAAGAGAGAAACAATCAACACTCTTACGGCAGTTGGTAGCACTCCTCCAGGCTCCCAGGTTGATCTGAGCATCCTGGCAAGCTGAAGCATATGCCTGGAGGGAGTTACACAGGGCAGAACGGTTTCCCTCCCGTACACACATGTTGTAGAGGCAGTTCCTGAAGAAAGGAGAGGGATTAACAGCCGTGTGGCAAGCCAGGAATGAGCTGTTTACCAGGTCATTGATGTTTCCACACAGCCATGGGCTCTGGTACAGCCTTAAATCTGTACACATACGATACAAGTCCTCACAATCGCCATTGCATGTCAGATCATCTGCAATGGCTCTCCAGCCTTCAATAAACTGGTCGGCTGTATCGGCCTGCCTTCCACTAGGAAGCCGGAGGTCGTCAATAGGATCTCCATTGAAGAAACCACAGAGACCACAAGTGGTGTTGTAAAAGAGAGTAGAAAGAGTGATGTTTATCAGGCCTTGACGTGAATATCGGGAGCGGACTAATCCACTCCACTCAATCACTGTGATATTACCAGACGACCGATATATTATGAGAGGCTCCACTGGATGAACATAAGGAAGAATCGCTGGTTCACCATTGACCTGGGCAGAGAGAGTATGACAACATCAGCACATGTCATACAATCAAATAACTTGGTCTCAGCAATATGTGAGAATATATTGAGGAGCAATCAAAGCTACTGTTTAAATAATGATATGCTATAGTTAGTTGTCTTTCTTTTGAAGTCAGTCTCTTTTAACAGTATCAGTTTCAGTTTCACAGAACTGAGAATTTAGATTTTTTGCAGATTAGAAACTATGCAAGACACCACAAACCTTGATCAAGTCGAAATCCGAGCCACCTATCTGTGCTTCCAAATGTCCCACCCTAACGACCACTGGCCGTAGCCATGTTGGGCCCTTATTCACCAACTTCCTGCCAATCTTCACCTCCACTGATGTAACATTTGCAGGCAAACGTCCCAAAGTCTTCACCAGGTAGAATGAGCTCTCATCAGGGACTGGCATTGTAGACCCATCAAACGTGGCAAGTATTTGAGACTGGGATAGCAAACAGACTGCTTCACGACGAGGGTAACACCCCAACAGCCCAACTTCTGCTGCACACACCTCGCCTTCCCCACAAGAGTCATTGAAGCATGTTACTTCACCTGCCGGGCCACACACACAACGCTGGGTGCAATCTTCACCCACCTCACCCCCTTCCCCTGCCCAGAAGGTCTCATTTAGGGCATAGTACAGGCCATCACGTTCACATCCACACTCAGACCGGCGGACACAGCGGCTACCACTCAGCACATAGCCCTGGTCACACTGACAGCCCTCAGTGCATGGATGGGTACAGTAGAGGTAAGACGTCAGGTCGGAGCAGGAGGCAGGACATGCACTCGTGCAAACTTGGTAGTGGCTGTTCTCAGGGCATGTCAACGCTAAGAGCCAATTGCAAATGGAAAAATTGAAGGTCAGTGAAAAAGAGAGCATAGAAAGGACATATTCATGACAGAATGTTAGAAAATGATTAAATAATGTATACTTCATTTAATCTCTCTAAAAGATGTTAAATTAACCTTAAGATCACACGAGATCTTACTCACCACAGAACGAGCGTGATCTCCAGGGTCGTATTGTGACTCCCAGGGCCTGGCATGCAAGTGCATATGCCTGTATAGCCTGGCAAAGGGTGGTGATGTTATCACGATTGCTGCACATATCATAAACACAGCTGTACACAAATGCTGTAGGGTCTACCACAGCCCTACAGTCTCTGAATGGCCCGTCAGTTTTATTGATCAGCCCGCAGTAGTCTGAGCGAAAATAGAATGCTTCAGCTGCCGGTTCACACAAGCTACAGTTCTGGGCACAGCCATCTGTACAACGGAAATCTGTGTCCTCGGCTCGCCAGCTACCACCTAGTTCCACTACGCTCTCTGCCAGCGAGCCATCTGGCAACACGGGGTCGTCTGCGGGGTCATCGTTGTAGTTACCACATAGACCGCAAGTGTTGTTGAAATAAGAGCTGGGGAGGGAGATGGAGGCGTAGTGCAATCCGTCATAGGTCACCAAGAGACCAAAGTCTGTTTCCAAAGCGACTGCAACACCAGATTGGTATACCTTGACTGCGCCTAGTTGAAGTTGAACAGGGAGAGTCTTTATCAGGCCATCCACCTGTAACAACAGAAACACAAAGTGAAAGACATTGAGAAAGGTTATATCGCCTGTGTCCTGCAAGAACAATTTAATCTACTAAGCTGTTATTCATACTGATTGTACAGTTGGTCAATTTAGTAGGAGGAGTAGCTTCAAATTTAAAGGACTGAAACATGAAGAGAGCCAACCTGCACAGTTCCCAGAGTCCCTTTGGGTAGTGTGACACGGTGGTTGTACACCTCTACTGTCACGTCCCTTAGCCAGGACACAGTGGTCACACCACGGTTTTCATTCTTGGCCTCCACACTGAAGAAGGGCAAACCAGGCATTTCCCAGCATGGACGAGCCAACAGGTATGAGCATGTACCCTGGATGAGAGATCAAGGAGATCACATAGTTTCATTCTACAGTTCTTTACAAAGCAAAAACAAAACAGCAAATCAGCATTATATTCAGCTTTGTGATATGATAATCTTAAAACAGCTTTTTCTTTTAGCATAACCCTCTGATAACAGATATCCTATAAAATCAAACTGTAAAATATGATGATCCTCATATTTGTATTATTTTTGATTTGTTTCTTGGTTCAGAAAATGTCATACTTTACTATTTCCAGAAGCATAGTGCACATTTAATGGGCGAAGTGTACTTTTGTATTCTGATAAATAAGTTGCATGGCTATTGCATCTAGTTGTGGTCAGTCCAGTCCAGCCATCAATGTTGTCATGGGGTCCAGTTATTTTGGTCAATGTTATTGGAGTATTATTGGAGTTATTATTGAAGTTATTGAATTATCAAAGCTGCACTTCTCCATGGATTGAAAATGCATAGTGTTCTGTAAAGCTCAATTGCAATGTTGTTCCTTTAAAAAATATATATTAGGTATAATTGAACTTGGGTCCTATTGGGTGATAACAAAGTAAGTATATACCGTTCGAGTATCACATCTTATCATTTTTTTTAGTGAATGTAAAGATCATTTTCTAGGTCACAAAGTGAGCTAGGACAAACAATAGTGCTCCCTTAAAGGGATGGTTCACACAAAAAGAAAAATTTTCATCATCATTGTCCTCAAGTTGTTCTAAACCTGTATGAATTTCTTTCTTCTGAACACAAAAAAAGATATTCGAAAGAATATGGGTAACCAAACAGTTGATGGGCCCTATTAACTTCCATAGCATGAAAAAAAAAATACTATAGAAGTCAAATCCCATCAAATGTTTGGTTACCGACATTCTTCAAAATATCTTCTTTTGTGTTCAGCAGAAAAAAAGACATTCATACAGGTTTGGAACAACTTAAGGGGAAGTAAAACATGACAGAATTTTTTTTTTGGGTGAACTATCCCTTTAAAAAAGGTCCTTAACTATTACAGACCATTTTTATAGAAATGGGATCATTTTAACCCTATACTGGACCTGGAAGTGATACAGAAATCCATCGAAAGTGTGGTAGTGAGGGTCTCCAAACACCACACAGGTGCTGGTGCGGGTAGGCTGGCAGTAATAAGCCCCCTCCACTTGTTCACAGGTCTCTAGCTGACCACATGGAGTTTCCTGGCAGATGACCTCATTATCCAGATCAAGACACCTACATCGTTGAGTGCATTGGTCTGATAGCCAGAAAACCTCCCCACGCCGGTAAAACCGCCCTGAAAAACGTTAAAGGTTGCAGAAATGCAGAGACAGGAAGAAAGAGATTGGGTATGGTGTGATAGAACATGTTGAAATAAAAGTGTTCATACAAAATAACCAAAGAGCACATATTTGAGAGCAGATATCTTACAAGTAAAATATTAATTAAATGTAGCAAATACCACAAAATATAACTCTCTCTAACTACATTTTGTTATACCAGTGTAGCTGCAGCCATTTGCTGGGTCTATCTGCTCGCCATCAATGCGGAAGAACCACCGTCCTGGCACGTTGACATTAGTGGTCTGTTCAATGTTGACCACTTCGTTCGAGCGCGACCCAGGAAGGTTGAAGAAATGGCTGACATCTCCACCATTGAAACCTGCCTAGAGAAAGCAAATATAGCAGGGAATGAGGAAAATCATGAGATCAAAGAGATCTGCAGTTTGCGGAGGGTGAAAACATTTCCCAGGGAGCTACCTGATGCAAAGAACCAGAAGAATGTAACAAAGTAGTCAATAATGTACAGCAACCTATGTAAAAGCTGTTATATCACAGATGTTATGTCATTTTCAAGATTACCTGTGCTGTGGTTCCTCCCAAGCCTGTAAGAGGGTCTCCTCCACTAGCCGTGCCTGTGCCCCAGCTGATCTCTCCATAGTTAAACATAGCAAAATAAGCTTGACCATCTGAGATTAAAACTGCCTGAAATGTATTTACCTGAAAAGAAAAAAAGAATGATTACTCTCTTTTGTTGTTCATTTGGTGATCAAACAATACATATTTGGTCATGCAAATAAAACAGTGACAAAATGAATATATCTCTTTTTGTCTAACCGGTGTTGTCTGGCTGCCTCCGTAGAAGGTGACCTGGTTCCAGGTTGCAATAAAGACCCAGGTGGCAGTGAACGATACCATAGTCTTGAAATACTTTCTGACATCCTGGTTGGCCCTCTCCAGGATCTCTGGGTCTGTGCTCTCACGGTAGTACACATCTCCACGGATACCATTATGCACGTCAGCCCATAAAGGGGCAATGAAGGAACGACTATCACTGAGGGGGAAAGCCTCTGGAGTGAATTGACTCACTTGAATGCTGAAGGAGATCACTCCATTGTTGTTGACCTGTTGGGGAAAAGAAGATAGTGTGTTGTTACACTGATCTCTTCACATACTGGTAGATGGATGAAAAGATCACTAAGAACACCAAGAATATTTACACCAAGCTCCCAATTCACCTCTGAATTGAACACCTATGATGTTGCAATGAGATTTTTGGTGATTTATCTCACAGTTCTTGTTCATATTTTGGAGACTTACATAAAGGGACCTATAGGGTATATTGAAGAATATGAATGGAATTAGTAGTGGAATCTCTGGAGAGCTGCCATCATCCATCTTAGGGGTTTCAAAATCCCTGTGAGCTGGTCCAAAGGGGTAGAGGGTATCCTGAGAAAATGCTATGCAGAGAAAAATGGAAATGTTGAGAATGAAATGAAAAGAAGCATTGATCAACTGGCCATGTCAGGGTGTCTGGATTAAAAAGAATGGATTTAAACTACATAAATTCAGTGATGTGTCTTTTTGCATAGGCAATGTAAGTCATAAGATGTAGAGAAGTCATTTACAAAGACTTTACAAAGGTTTGGGTTCTTTTTTAATCACATCTTTACTTAATTAATTAACACTTTATTCAGTGCCTTGGCTCTTTTTGTCTATCAATCACTGTTACATCTAAAGAGGGGCTGTGGAGGCAAGCAGGAGAGGGTTTGTACGCAGTTGTGAGAGGACATCACTTACCTCCTCTGGGAGCAAGGGTGCTGAAAAGCTGGAGCAGAGAGACTAAAGTGCCTGTTCTGACCATCCTAAACACCTGAGAAACATATAGAATCAGAAAGAGCTTTATTGCCAAGTGTGCTTGCATACACAAGACAATTTTCTTGTTAATGAAGCATCTAGCGCACACATATAAATACAACAAGACACATATTAATACAATTAAAGAAAAAAGATATGAAGAACGTGAATTAAAATATTCATCACAAAATATCAGAGTATACTTTATTGGCACCAGCCTTCCAAACATCAGTTATTTTAAGATGAAAATATTTTGACCATTTTCATAAAAAATATTAGTATGATAATAAGCCTATTTAAAGAAATTAACAACTAGGCCAAGTTGCATTTGTTTCCAATCTGCCCTGGTTTAAAGAGCAGTCTCCCAGGTCTCCCATGGGGGCATTATCCCCCTTTCTCCCTCTCCATGGTGGGCCTGTTCGCCCTGAGTTGAAAAGGTTCTATTATGTGATGGGGAACAATGTGTTGGGATCACATTCTCCAGAACTATCGTGTGAGTGGGCTATGGTGATGCAGTTCCAGGCCTCCACAGTGCCAGTAAGCCCGCGGCTGGGAGAACTTGCCTTGCTCCTATCCATCGTCTGAAGGGTCCATTACAAAGTGTTTATGTTCTATGACTTGTTGGCATCAGAGAGAGGACTGTGAACAGTGAGGCTAATGGGTTTAATTTAGCAGGCTTGAGTTGCCAGGGTCTTTACGGCAACCCTGAGGGGCAGAAGTTTGGGTTTCACTCCCTTTAGATTCACCCAGCCTTAGTGTGCCAAAATAAACAGACATCTTCTCAAATCCGGAACGGAAATGATAATGACCTAAAATGATTCTGATGGTAAAACTAGAACTACTTTGTCACTCCGGACTTAATTTAGGTAGACCTATATTTTGAATAGGAGCACCAAATGTCTTTCAGAAAGGGCAATGACAAAACAGTTAAGCAATAGTAAGTAAAACTGATTCATCCAAATTATTTCCCAGTCTTAAGGGTGTTTCCACAGAAAACGTTCCGCTTGCCTCAAAATAAACCTAAACCGATACTGTGATATTTGTGTAAACACAAAAGCAAAATACTGCAAAAATTCTAGTGTCTGATTAAATAATTAGTCTATGACTTATATGTAGAGTGTATGACATGAAAATATATGTTATATCAATTATTTGTATTAGGCATGGCAATGCAATTGTTTTTTTTCTCTTATAGTTAATTTTGTACGTATGTACGTTTTTTACAGTATAACAAATCCAGAATGATGTTGTCAGATTAATATGAATAAATTAAAGCTTACATTATAGCTCCATTAATCAAAACATGGCAGTCTAATTAATAGTCTAATTAAATTTGTCATATTTCACACAATGGTGGAATCTTAATGATTACCTGTGGATATACCTTTGCCTCAGTAAGAAAATTATCCAGAGGAAGAAAATGTAATTTACCATCCTACAGTAAAGATAGTATAATTCATTTTTTTATATTATAATTTATTAAAAAAGCAGTCATAAAATAAATGAATGAAATAAAAAATAATAATAATGAAGGAGAAACAAAATAGAAAAATGACTTTTTCATTAACAAAATCAGCAATAATTTATCAAATAAAGCATTTCAAAACTTCCATGGAAACAACCTAAAATTTTAATTCAAGCTGCTTGCGTTAGGAACGAATACTCAAGTCGCAGTCTTACAAAAAGGAAGTGTACCATTTCTTTCTACTGCCAAAGAGAAAAAAATATCCACCTTCCAAAGCTGAAATCCAGTCTCCTGAAGAGAGCCTATGTATTTAGACAATGTCCTGCATAACATCTTCCGTCATGAAACCAAAGCACAGACAAAACTGGCATTTGATGGGATTCCCAAGTGAACCATGAGATACTGTGTGAGATGCCAAAAGGCAAATCCATTGCTCTCCACATCACATTACATAGACTTGAGTTCATTTGGCTAACCTATCAGAAACCGATCTCAAACAAGCTGCCTTGTCTGACGACTGGCATTAATAACAATGATAGATGTTATCAAAATTTCTTAGCACCGATTGGCAGGTAAAGCCTATCATTTACATTTTCACACACAAAGTGTGTTTTCAAAACAAAGAGAGAGAAGAGAGGTGTAAAAGAGGCAGAGAGCACCTGAACATCACTTGTGAGAAACTGACAAGGAGTGAAAGACAGCGAATTTGTCATAAGAAAACAAAACAAAACACAACACAACGTTCCAGTAAAAAAAGACCACAACTCAGAAATCAGCACTCACCTGCCTTCATAGGACGGAAGTTCAGCACGTCACCTGTGCATCAGCCTCTAAGTCACATCCAAGTGGGTACCATCAACACAGTCTCAAGAGCGGAGGGGCTCTGCTCTTGGATGCAGAAAAGGGAGGGGGAGACAGCCCAGAAAAACCCTCCTAAATCCTCCACTCACACAGAGTGCTGTGCTGGTCCAATTCCACAGGACAACCGCCAAAGACAAGAATGGCAAACACGGCCCAATCCTTGCTTCAGGGTACGCTTGATTTCAAAGAGCAAAAGTCTGGAGAAAGTGATCCCAGAATGAGAGGACGGAGAAGAAGTGAGAGAGTGGGTTCCCTGTACGGATCTACTGAAGGGAGACGCATCAGAGGCAGGCGCTACCTTTTGCACCAGGGATAGTGTTAAAGTTAATCTGAGATCGTTTTTTTGGGGGGAGGAAAGGGGAGGATAGGAGAGTCAGAGGGAAAGAGAGAGGGGTGGGGATGGAGAGTCGGGTTGAGACTTTCGAAAAGAGGGAACGAATAAAAAAAAGAACAAGTGCAGAATGGTGAAGAAAGAGTGGATGAGGGAAGGGGGTAGAGCTGAGGACCAGTGAAAGGTGGCGTTTGGTAAGTAACTGAAGGGAAATATTGAAACTAGAGCCGTAAGCACAAAGAGGATTTCTGAAGAAAATGCCAGGCCTTTGGATCTAACTCCAATTCCCTAGATAGCAGCCCTCTCCATAGCTAGTGCACAGTCCACTGCATCTCTTCTGGGGCTCTTCAGCCCACCCTTGGGGCATTTATTTACAAAAGAAAACACGGCAGAAAAACATTTCTTTATTTGATTTAAAAAAAGGAGAAGAGCTTGGGTTACCGCATTAACATGAATCCACTTAGACACTCCATGTGTGTGTGTGAGTGAGTGAATCAGTGCTCCCCCTCCTGTCTTACTGGCCTGCTTGCACCAATTAAGGACAGCCTCATTTGCAACAGCTCACTCAACCCTGGGTTGATCTCCAAATGGGGCTCATTTCCATAGATGCAGTGGTGAGATATGGACAAAAAGGGGGGAAATCATTGGTGCATCCACAGTGATAGGGTCTGGGAAGGAGATGGGAGCAAGATCTGAGTCAGACTCACCATTGTTTCTAGGAGGACAGTGGACGTAACTAGATACCAGAGGGGGGCAGGATGTGTGAAAGCCGACTGGACGGACGCAGACCCCAGATTCCCTGTGACCAATGTGGGGGTCCCAGCGGAGGGTTCTTTTACACCTTGTTGCTTTGTTGTGTAAATGCAGACCATACTCTTAACCAAACTAGTGCATAACAAGGACATCGAGAATTTGACAAAGAGTGCAATGTGGTCCCAGACTGACTGTTGGACACTTGAATCATCTTGTGCTGGAATGACCAGATACAGAAGAAAGAGTGAATAAGGACAAAAAGGAGACAGCAATCCTTATCTTCTCACCATCATCTCCTTCTGCCGTTGTAATTACTTACTAACAGGGTTTATCATTCTGTCTTGGTTTTTTTTTTATTTGTCCCTCATTCTACTTCATGTTACACCTACAAACAGAAACATTGTGGTTGTGGAATAGGTCAACTCAGCTGAGATAATCCTGCATCTTTACAACCAAATCTTTACAAAGTTTCAGTCCCACCAAGAACAAGAGATGGCTATGAGCTTGGTGATAAGCATTAACTCCACTGTCTGGGCATTGGAGTCAAGTGTCTGATAAAATGTAATCGCAAACTGTCAGCCCCATCAACCACCTGCCAACCAAACCTGGCAGATTGGAATCAGGCTGACTGAATTACCATAATGTCAGCGGGTACAACGAGGGCCTTTGGAGTCATCGAGCAGCTTCCGTGGGAAAGGACTCAAGCATAGATGAGAGCACTAATGCTGCAGTTGCTTGCTGGTAGGTTCACCAGGCCTGACCCTGTATGCTAGAAAAGTCATCCTGGGTCATCCAATATCTTAATTTTCATCCAAACCCCCTTGATGCATCCAACGCCAAGCAGTTGTTTTGCCCTCATTTTCTTTCCTTTCCTCAACAATGTCAAGCCCCCTTAAGGTAACTTAAACCTTCTCAGAAAACATCTCCCCCTCCTGGCCACACAATGAGCTTCCTTCAGCCTTCCATGCTTTATGGTGAACAGGGTAGATCAGGCTACCAGTTGCCCAGCCAGTTCTTTTTGCTCTGCTACAGAGTAAGGCGATAAAAAAAAAACTTTCTTAAAACCCCCACCTATCCAAAACACACCAAATCCCTCAACAGCTCCCAGTGTGACCTTGCCTTTGTAGCCCACCCCTGCTTTCATGCCCTGGCAACCCTTTGTCCCTCTTCCCTCAGATTGGCACAACTCTCGGTTTGCCAATCCACCAGTGAACTCTGGCTACAGGCCTACAGCTACACTCTGGGAGGCTATGCTGCCCAATAGTTAGGCCGCTAAGGAGATGGATGTTTTTTAAGCCTTGGTTGAACAGAGCTGTGGGTGAGTCTGAGAGTGTGACAGCGATGCCAGATTTGGCACGTGTAGCTTTCACCTGTAGGCGTGACAGGAATAGGCCAGCACTTCCAAAAGTGGTGAAACCAATTAGGCATGATGCTTTTTATCAGCCAAACCACTGTGGTGATCCAGGTGGCAGGCTAGCTTGTGGCTGTCTGGCTGGATAGACTCCAGTTGGATGCTAGCATTTGCCTAGGTTCTTGGTGAGGTCTCCACAGTGGCTTGTCCCTAGTGTGAGTTGAGTAAATACACAAATACGACAACAAAAGAGGAGCATGTACAAGAAAGCACAGCAAACAAAATAAAACGCAACAGGTATAGGTAACCCTGGTGAAATAAACATGATAAAATGTCACACAATTTGCCCTCAACACATTACCTTATCACCAGCTTATCCAGAAAAACTACCATAGCCTTAGATTCACCAGAGTATAATCAAGCTTTACTAGTTTTGCAGATTCAATGTCTGGACCAGCTTAGCCAGGACATAACATTGGGGATATCTGGATACTATTATTAACTTAATTAGCATTAACACATCTCTACTCATGTCAGATGAAACATGTAATTTTAAGTCAACTAACAATAAAACAGATTTCATTAAAAAGGAAAACTTCAGCTTTAAGACTCTTATGAATTTGCTTCTGTTTATTCCTAACATTTTTCAGTACTATGGCATTCTACAGAACTTCATGTAATGATAAAATACCATTATTCATAGTAACATAAATCACATATTTTACAGCAATATTCCATGTCAATGTTCACATATTCATTAATACAGAATTATTATCCATGACCCAAGCCACATTTTCTTTTGCAATCTGTAAAACACCATTATACAGACCCAGCAATAGGTAAATATTTCAGCACCTACTCTGTTAACAATTCTGCCATTAAAGGCCAGATGTCCTTTGGGAGCAGAACAGAGAGGATCAAGTGTCATCACCACAGCCAAAACACAATGAGAACAAAATATGAGCAATGAGAAACTTGTAGAGACACAGGTACTGCTGAAAGATGGGAGAAAAGGGGTGCCCAAGGACACAGACTGTGGTTTGTATATGAGATTGAAAGCAAACATGCAGTTCTATCTAGTGAGACATTGGCATAGTGCAGCTTATTATCCAAATGAGGACATTAGTAAGCATTATAAGGGATTTCCAATTATCAGTGAAGAATACAATTACACAGGAAAGAGGTAAACAAATGTAGCAACAATATGGTATAATCATAGGATTTGGGCAACAATATGACAATTAAGCTCAATTTCCAGTGATAGGACACAATTGAAACAGTGATAGGATTTTTAAACATAACAGATCATCAGTGTGACATATGCGGTTACACTGAAACAAAGATGTCTCAATATCTGCCAACAATATTAACGCAGGCTCTTCTCCTATCAATAGTGATAATATAGCTAATCTGTGCCCCTAATGGATTCTGAGCTCCCTGTTAACACCCTCCTCTGGGATAGGGTTGCATAGAGACAGCTTGGTAACTAGAGAGGGAGTCTATATACTATATCAGACACTCTAACATTAGAGCCATTCTGCTAGGAAATGGTATGGGAGTGAACAGGAAAAGCCCTGGTAATCCAATTCCTGAAATGTATAGACTGGTATGTGCAGACTTTGGTTAAATAAAAAGACCAAGACTAAATGTTACCATGTTAAAACTAGTCCCACAATCGGTATAAAACATTTATAACTGATTGTTATTTAGTTTGAGACTGAGAAAGGGCATGTCTTCAGTTAACTTACAATTCACTGTGGTAAGGGACACAGTACTTACGAATGGATTGACAGTCATCTGCAAGCTATTAAGTAGACAAAATAAGGATATTTGTGTATGGCTGTCCCTTAATGTTTAATGTTTCATGTCTTAACAAATTGCAACAGTAATATCTTCAAATTCCATTAAAACCTATAGAATATTGAGATGATAAGAAATTATTAATAAAAGAGTCAAAATTAAATAAATCAAAGTGTTCCACATTTCCACTTAAAAACAAAAAAAATCATATCTACAAATATTATTCCAGACAGTAACTTAAATTAAATATGGCTAAATTCTCATTATTATTGGTTCCCTCTAGTTTTCTTTCTCTGGAACATGGGACTGATAATAAAAAATAAATGAAGGTTTATAACCCACCAGCACATGATCTTCTTTGCACATCAATAAGAGTATGGCATCTAAATACTCCAAATAATCTTTCCACCAATGAGAAAGGTTGCAAAGGTCTTGCTGAAAACATGCCTGATTATCCGGTGACTAGGGGATTGCAGTCAGTCTGTGGTCATAATAGGGGGAGCCAAGTTTGTGAATGTAAAGTGTGTAAACCTTAGAGGGCTTCAGGCTTGTAGGTGACCCTGCTGTAATTCAAGCAGAAAAGAAGTGGCTGATGTTACAGCTGGAGGACAAAGTTCACTTTCTATATGCCCCCCTCCCCATGCCAGACCACCTACTCATCTAATGGGCCTAACTCTTATGTTAAGGGTAGCCCTCAGGTAGCCCTAGGTCTCCCCTTCTCTAAGCATTCACATTCTACAGATATTCTTGCATTCTGGCATTTTTCAAGTCTAGCCAAGATGCCCATCCATTGTCAAGTTTTTTTTAGGAAATGTAGACCGCAGTGTCTTGAGTGAAAAGCATGTATAGCTTAAATGTCTGGAGACACCTACCTCATTGTAGGAACACAAGTAAATTAGGTGCAGTGACTGTTATTTCTGTACGACACCATACTGTATGTTCGTATAACGAGTATCTTGGTATTTGTGTTATCAAGGTTCTTAAAGTATAAAATATCTTTTGTTTAAAAATTAACAAATAAATAAATAAATTATTAAGGAAGTATGCCTTGACTTACCCCGTTTCATGATGTTAATCTTATAATGATTTATAATTTAAGATGTTTGGTTGAAATTTCATAGGAAATTACACTTTTACATCATTCGTGTTTGTGTGGTTACATCACATCTGTAAATAAAGAGAAGAAAGTCTGACTTTTACAGCATGTGTATGATGCAGTGGAAGGTGTGTTAATAGATATCTAGCAATCATTATGTCCAATTCCAGTGTTGCCTAACTTTTGTAACATGATTTATTTTAAAATGCTTGTTTACAATGAGTCAAAACAACTTTGGAAGACAGTTACCTGCAACAAAATATGTTATTTATAGATATTTGTCTTTATTTACTTTTTACATTATGTCTTTAAGACATTAAGAAGGGGTCAAGTTTTGACATTTTTAATGACATTCACTCTTAAAATTATTGCCTGTACCTCAAACCATCATATTCATCTATGCTGAGGAGCTGAGACAAAGCCCAACTCCCATAATTACCAAAACAATGTAATTACCCCCCCACCCCCCCATCCTCAATTAATTATACCTTCATCGCAAGAGGGCCAAATATTCTGTACAGCACCTTTAATAAATGGTAAAATACTCTTTAGAGTAGAGGCATGTATGGGGTTGAGGGTAATTCCTGAGAAGCTGTCTCATAAACACATCAATGAAAATGTCCACACATTTTTAGCATACACACTGTACATACATCCACAGAACAGTGGAAGTTAAAAAAAGGGGTTTTAATCCTGACCCAAAATCTCTCTCTTTTTCTTTTTTACTATTTTATATACGATTGAAGATGCAGGGAAAAATATGTCTGTTGTAAATATAAGGCATGTGCACTGTTCACAGCATTTACATTGCCTTTATTGGAAGACAGTATTCCAATAAGTGTGGAAACATCGTATTTTTTTCCCCAAACAGTGTCCAGCTGTTGTTCTCTTTTCTGTCATTGTGTCTTAGGCACCACCAAGATCTCATCTCCATCTCGTATACTGTAGGAATGAAGTGCTCGAGCTCCATATTTCATCTCCTGAGGCTCTAACGCATAGCCAAGCTGCCGGTCGATATAGTACACACGTATCTTGTTCGGAGGTAGCTGGACCACGGCTCTCAACTGCTTCTTTAGGTCTCCCACTGTCTGATCCAATCTGAGCGCTAGGGGCTCTGTCTGGTCCCTGAAATGGACCTCTACTTGGACATTGCAGAGAGGGCGCAAATCCACTTCCGCAAGTGGGGCTAGGCGGCCATAGCGTGCTACCAAAGTGTGGTACCTGAAAAGAGTGGACAGCAGTGAGGAAAGAACCATGTGAATTTAGCCCATGCTATTTTTTGCTGCTACACCTAGTGACCCATTTATGTTAAAACAAACTGTTGAGTGGATTTTAGTTAAAAAGACTGTGAAAAAAGCCAACATAGAAAAAATATACAATAGCTCTGTTCTAAAACCTAGTGAACAGCCTACATAGAAAGGATTTTGAACCATCATAGGCATACTCACACAGACTATTATTCCAGACAGCAGGCAGCAACATTTTGCTTACTTTTTAAAATAACTTGTTTTGGCCAAACTGTAAATACTACTTTTACTACTACTAATGATAACATTGATTAAAAACGTGCAGTGTTGGGTCCTCAGGACCAGTGTTAAAGGGATACTCCACCGTTTTTTCATATTAAACTATGTTATTCCCTTAACTAAGACAAGTTGATACATACCTCTCTCGTCTCAGTGCGTGCACTAAATCACTCTGTCTTGCGCCAAAACTTTGTTAGCACTTAGCTTAGCCCAGTTCATTCAACAGGGGCCAAGCAGAGAAGCTACCAAACACCTCCACGTTTTCCCTATTTAAATACAGTTACTCGAGTAGTGTAACTCGACCTAGGACGGTGACACAAAACAAAACGTTGCGCTTTTCTAAGCGTGTAAAATGGATAACTATATTGTACGGCGGAATACCATAGCAAGTGCTTGGGAGCACTTCGACTTGGCGCAGTAATATCTTCACTCGTTCACAAGTTGGTTCTATTGACGGAAATGAGAGGGAGGAGGAGAGTGAGCGGGGGCCGGTGAGAGGATTTTTCACGAGTGAAGATATTACTGCGCCAAGTCGAAGTGCTCCCAAGCACTTGCTATGGTATTCCGCCATACAATGTAGTTATCCTTTTTACACGCTTAGAAAAGCGCAACGTTTTGTTTTTAAATAGGGAAAACGTGGAGGTGTTTGGTAGCTTCTCTGCTTGGCCCATATTGAATGAACTGGGCTAAGCTAAGTGCTAACAAAGTTTCGCCGCAAGACAGAGCGATTTAGTGCACGCACTGAGACGAGAGAGGTATGTATCAACTCGTCTTAGTTAAGGGAATAACATAGTTTAATATGAAAAAACGGTGGAGTATCCCTTTAAGAACGACTGCTGTTTACCTTTTTCCTGAGTAAACGATGAGTGCCGCCATGATGGATTCTAACTTCCGTTTGTATGCTGTCTTGTTCCAGTCACCATAGGGACTTATTGTTAAAACGGGGTGAAAAGAGCGACTGAATTAATTAAACATGAGCGCAGAGTTATGCTGTTGGCTACCACAACTGCAATAAACTGAAGAAATTCCTGAAGTATGCAAATCTGAAAAGAATGTCCATATGGCGCCATATGCCATGCATTTTATGCCAAAGACTGACAAGAGAATCTATGCACTCATTAAACTTTGATGGTTATGTCACTAACGAAAAACAGTCATTGCGACACTGGATGGCACCATGGAGCCATGTGCTGTTTGAAACCATTATCAGCTCAGAAAATACGTTAATTTAACTAGAAACACCGGAGACAAGAAATGTAAAGTATAATTCCGCTATGAGTCAGCTGAGACTTCTTGTATTCAGGAAAGAGGTGGATAGAGTGCTGGAGGACTGAGTTAGCTTAGCAATATGCTAACACTATTGGAATCAATTGTGGGGTCAAGTTTATCATACTTTTACATTAGAATACAATGTGTGTGAGATGCTGCCTATGTAGATTCTTCCAATTTTTAATTCAGTTCAAAGTGAGGTTTCTTGCTTTAGAAGGCAGCTAAGGCCCTGGACTTGCAATTCTACTCACAAGGTTTTGGAACAGAGCTAATGGGCTACGAAAGCCCAGGTAAAGCTAACTTGTACTTGATAAATGCTTGCAAAACCTGGTATGTTGATATGTCGTTTTCATCAAAAATGTCAATCACACTCTCATGTTTAAGAAAGGCAACTCCTACAAACCAATTTACAGGCGAAATTAATATCAATGCACCAAAAAAGTGACCATAGAGTTGTGTGTTTGTGAGAAGACATGGTTGTGTATTTGTATACCTGTTTGTGTGCTTGCACAGCACACTGAGTTTTTAAACTGTGAGAAAGTTCTCACCACCACCCCTTTTTTGCCCTCCCTTCTTTCCCATCTTGCTGAAGGATTGTGGGAAAGATAAGAGGAGATCGGCAGGCACAATTAAATAAAATCTCCACAAAAAAAGTCTTTTAGCTTTAGAGGGCTACAGTAACCGACACAGCCAATCAAAGTAATTTCCCCTGCCTGTCCAGAAAAGTCTCCCCACAAAGCAGAGCCTGAGCCTGGGTAGGTGCCTGTGGCTCCCTGCCTTCACCATGGGAATACTGCTCCCTCTATACAAAGTGCCACTCTGTCTGAGAGAAAGAACAGTCTCACTCAAGGGTCTCATTTAGTGTGGCTAAGCTCCTTAAATGAAGGCGAATGGGTGTTCGCTGTGATAACATAGCTGCCTTGGATTCCTCAAACAGTGCTTAGATCAGTCTCGAAGATGGGATCGGACAGTCGCCACCGTGCAGTGTTCATAGTAGAGCCATACAGTGAGTCTACTGTAGATACTGCATTTGTTGATGGCCTCAAAAACAACATGATCTGTTTTCAGGTAGATAACATGCACAATCACCATTAGCTAAATATTTAGATATCTACAACTTAACATCACAAATATCTCCTGGGACCCAAGGAAATTCATCCGTTATTTACTTGTCAGCAATTTGGCTTTTTATCTAAAGCAACTTCAGTACATGTATTACAGTGGCAGTCACCCTGGATGAACCTGGGGTAAGTGCCTCTTTGAAAGGCACAGCAGAGATACAGAATCTTAGTCTTTGTTCACACCCCAAACAACTGGAATCGGTGTTATCCAGTCTTTAGGATTGACTGTCATTTTGCATCAGTTGAAATCTGTTTTTTTAGACAGTGTAGGCAATAACTAGAATATCTACATGGGTTGCCATAGTAATGATGTAAGTGGTTGCATGAGACCAAGAGCATTGTTTTCTTTTCCAACTGAAAGTTGACAAGACAGAATCAGAGACAACAAACCAAGAGAGCATATTTTTACACAGTTCACTACAGGGTCCATGATAATATTTTTATGAGTGAAACCGAATCATTTGCCCTCAGTGTGCCCCGGACAATTTTGCCAGTTGTCCCTCCTGAAAACAGCTCTGATTTATTATGAAATTAAATTGAAATGAATTCGTAAATAGCTAGACACACTTGCACATTGTGTATGATGTTACATACACGTTGTGTCCTGAGTGACGATAAAAAGTACTTGAAATCCGATCACTGATCACTGAATTGCATTTAAGTCTAATTTGGTTCATGTAAAAAAATAAATGTTTTGAGTTGGATATGCCAAACGTTATTAAACCAGGTCCTTCACCTGGAGCTATCACGATCTCAATATATAATACCCTCAAATTCATTAAAACATAAATGGAGATTTGTTCCCTTAAATGGGAACAAGACTTGTCTATGTTGTCTATGAATCCTTTTATCATGACATATTTAGCATCAACATCTACCATGATGGATGCTAAAGAGCCTGGTTACTCCATCCACTTATCTTCTTAAATTTCTCATTGTCAGTAAAGAGTGATGCACTTAGATTTTCCCTATACATTTGCCTTCTTACATCCTTGTTCTCTGCTAGGCCCCTATGTTGTCCTTTACCATCAAAATGTCAACAAGGTCACAGGCTATGGTTACTCCAAGACAGTAAGACCAATAGCCCTTTTCATTTCCTTCACACTCTCCTCCTCTCATCCCTGCCTTTGCTTCCTCCACTCTGCTATCATTCCTGTGTTTCCAATTACTCCAGGGAGGATCATGGCCATGGCTCAGGTTTTAGTTACTAAAAGGCTGTTGAATGTATAAGACTCCTTCACCTATTTCACCCTCTTACCTATATAGCCTACACTATGTAAATAGTGTACCTCACAGTTGCCTAATGGAGGGTGACTAGGACCAATTTGTTTGCCAGCCTTGGTACAACTAAACTAAAGCATTTAACACTTTAACAGTACAAATAGCTATTCTAGTGCCTATAAAATAGTTTCGGAAAGATATTCATAAGTATACACTAATTAATGCATATAAGCCTCATCTAGGAAATAGATGTGAGCAATCAAGCAGTGAAGGGTTTGAATTACACTAGCCAGCGCTCAAATCTCAAAATCTTTTCAGCGTTATAAAGATAACAGTCTCATACCTACTTATGCCTAAAGTTTATGTCTAAGCAACCGTAAATGCGACTAAGGTTACTGTGAAATCACTTTGAAAGTCTCTCAAATGGTTCTATCCATTACATAAATGCTACCACAGTTTGAGTCTCATAAATTAGGCTGAATGGGTCTTTGCATTGGTTACGTCTCATGCATTCAAAGAGGGGCCAGTCTAAAGGTGTGTTTGAGGTCAGAGAGGCATAATTTCTTTCTGTCCATTTCTTTCACTATTTCTCAGATCTTTGCCCTCTTTCAGAGTTTTATCACAGAGTCGGTAACATAGCCTAAGCTCTGATCTGCACCCAAGGGGTGGGGGCAAGAGCAGGCTGGGTTCAAAAAGGGGGCAACCTTAACCCATATCTAGAGTTTGCCATCTAATTCTGCACCTGCCCTTTCACCCTCTAGTGCCAACTCTCATCTCAACCGCATCCCTCTGGGAAAATGGCTTTCCCTCCAGATAAACAGACAAAAAGGGACAGAGAAAAAGAGAAAAAGAAATAGAGAGGATGTGGATGGTGTGAGGAGGTCAGAAATTAGGGTCAGTGTACCTTGGTTTTAGTTTACATAGGAGTTGGAAAGAAAGTCTCTGAAGAAGTGGTCCCGGTGGGCACAAGAAGAAACAAATTAAAAAGTGACTTGTAAAAGAATAGTTACATTTTCCATTAAAAGTTTCTCATTCTCATGTTTCTCTTTTGAAACACTTATGATTTTCTTTCTTCTTTCAAAGAATAAATATACCCTTACAAAAAAACCACATGAATTTCACATGTGAAAAACGTCACTAGATGATTCACATGTAAATTACAATTACATGATGTAATTATTTAGATTTCACATGGGAAATGTTCCAAAACCACGTTTCCCATGTGCACACAGTTGTCAATATATATATATATTTAAGATTTTCAGTAAATAACTGCCTTAATTTAGTGTGTTCCTCACATACATCTATTGCATGGTGTCAGAAGACTTGGAATATAGTGCACTAGTTGTATGGGCCACTTTTATGATGTTTGTATCTTTTATGACTTTTGTGATGTTTCTATTGTTGATCATAATTTGCTCAGTGATATCGGGCTGGGTGTCAAGGCTGTAAGTTTTACCTTGCAGATAGAACCCTGTGTGTGTATATATATACTGTAGATGGATATAAGTCAAGTTCTTTGGAAATCTCTAAAGGGAGTCCCCCAAGGTTAATATTTTATATATAATTATTTATATAATATATATATGAGCTTAAGTTGGTACTTAATACTACGAAAACTAAATTTATGACATTTTAAATAGCTCACTCCCAGAATTTGGGAGATATTGCTAGTATTCAACGATTGAAAAAGCGGACTCAATCTCTTTTAGAGTGCATATTGTACACTTACTGAAGATGCTGAAGGTTAGGTTGGGATTGTTTAAAAAAAAAAAAAGCGTGATTGGTATAAAGACTCATGCTTATTTACCGCCCTGGTCATCGAATAACCATCAGGACACACTACAGCTGAATAATTTTGATACCATGCATGGGCTAATTTATAACGCTGATAATAATTATTATTTTTTTAACTCAAGAGTGTAATTGCTATTTATGTGCTGCATTTTGTTTGATGTATTCATATTCTATGTGTAACAATATATCGCAATACAAAAATGCAACAATATGTATCGTGGATAGTGACAATCTGTATTGTGTATAATTCACCCAAAATGAAAATTACTGTGTGAGAATAAATCTAAGTTTACTGAGTTTTAGTGTCAGTACTACATCAAACTATTATATATAATGTTGAATATAATGTATAATAATGCAATGGGGGAATATTTGTGGGCCAAAATTTGGCCAACATTATTTTAAATATATCTAGTCAGAGACAGAGTGCAAGCATATTTGTCTAAATTAATTCTATAATTTTAGCTTCAGAATTATGAACATTTTTATTGTTTTATTTTTATTTTATTATTGTTTATTTTTATTGTACATTTTGACTATGTCACCACTGTCCCGTGCATTGGGTAACCAGCACCAAGTCCAAGCCTATTAATTTCCACCCCCAATATAAGACCCAATTTAGCATTTTAATCAACAAAAACGCTAAACGCAATGCTTCCGCGGAGAGAGCAGTTGCTAGCGTGGCAAGTTCAAAGTTTGTTTGTTGCATTTCGCCACATAAATAATTATGGAGATAATAGATATTGATTTCAGATTAAACTGTTTTAAAATTGTACCTGTTTGTATCTTATAATCCAAAAGTGCACAAAACAATAGTCACAAAATGGCAGCATCTGCGTTTGTATGAAACAAGAGAGAGTGAGTCCACGATACTGGATGGCATAATTAAATAACTGTACACAAAATAATAATTTGACTGAGTTTTAATATTTTATTAGCTCACCAAATGCAAAACTTCCACGAAAAAAAAAACGTTCCTAGCAAGTGTATAGTGCTGCTGACTTCAGTAACCCGGATGAGCCTGTGTTATCTGTTTTTTAGTGGTTGTTATCTGGGAATAACATATCGCTGGATGGCGTGATTGACCAATCAGAATCAAGAATTCCACAGAGCCGTGTAATAAACAAAGGTTAATCCGCTTTCATTTTATGGAAGAGAGCGGCTCAGACATTCTGCTAAACATCTCCTTGATGTTCCACTGAGGAAAGAAGCTTATACAAGTTTGGAAAAACATGAACGTGAATAAATGATGACAGAATTTTCATTTTTGGATGATATTGATCCCACAACTTATTAACTCATGGCCACATTGTACTAATTAATTCCCTTGCTTTAATTTAGTTCAATCATGGCCACAATATAACTAAACCAAGGTGAATCTTGGGAATACCTTTGAGAGAGTCTGATAATACATTTCTGTTTTGTTGGAGCCGTGGTGTGCCGACATTATCTTTTTTCTTCTTCTGCTTAACGTTATCATGAGCACATTTCATAAGCTCATGTTTAAGAGAGGGTTATTTTTTTAAAGGTTGCAACAAAAACTAATTTTACTATCTGATTGTCACAGTTCTGTTAGTTTGGTCTTTTTTGTGTTTCACCACCCTCTGCCTGAGTTAGTCGTTTGTTGTCTTGGTTACTCATTATGTTCAGCAATTATCTCCCTCATTATCATGTACTTAAGTTCTGTTCTGTTTGTGTTTCATTGTTCGGTCTCGTCTGTGAATATGTGTGGTTGCGCTGTTTATGCCTTGTTCTATGGTTGCCTTTTGGATTATCTATTAAAGTCTTTACTTTGACATTCATCTTCATCGTCATTTGCCTATCTACAACCACGCGGTGTGACACTGATACTGGACATATTATAAAAGGACATTATTTCTGAGAAAGGCCGCTTCCACATCTCCAGTTTCCGACCTTCTATAGCTAGAGTAGGGATGTTGCGATTACCTGATTTCACGATTAACCGTTATTAAAATGGTCACTATTATTCAATTGTACGAATTTGGAAGCTACGGTTAAAAATTGGAAAAAACATGACAATCAGGGTTCTGTAAAATTAAATTCCAGGACTTTTCAAGCACTTTCAGTTCAAGCACTTTCTGGGTTTTCAAGGACTACAATCAAATATATTACTTATCAAACAATATATTTAAGGTAAAAAGAATAAATAAAAAATATACTATCAAAATGGTACAAATAAAGTGCAGTACATGTAAAGTATGGAATGACTGTGGCAACTTTAAGTATGGGAACCCAAAAAAGCCATAGAACTTTCAGTGCATAGAAAAGAAAATAGAAAGAGGGCATAAACTTCTTATACGATTCTTATTAATGATGTAATAACATTAGAAAACATAGGATTTCATTCGTAAAATGTAAAGCATTTAATTGTAACTAATTACAAAGTAAATATGTTGCAATCTAATGACTTGCTTGCACTAAAAATATTGGCACACTTGGTATTAATGATGGGGATTTATCAACAACTTTAGTGCAAGTTACACCAGTAGATGGGGGCAAGGGACTGAATTTAAGAGTGAATTAGTAGACCATTTATTAGAAGGAGTGGTTGAAGACGGGTATACAATATGCAAAACTTGCAGATGAAAAACATATTTCAGCAAATGCGTCAAACCCATCTAATCTGTTACAACAACTAAAGGATCACCACCGTTCAGAGATTCACACCCAGATAAAGGTAATAATTTTACAAACATTGTAAATATTATTTACCTTATTTGTAGCATTCCTCCTGTCCACTAATCACAATACGTTTTGTTATTTTGATAAAAACAAGGTCTCAGCTTTCAAATTTTGTATTTTTAATCACAAAATTCAAATAATAAAGCCATTTTGATGCTATATAATGTGGCGTGACAGATAGCTGTAGCCAAGCGGCATGTGAACCGATCATCTCTCCTACTTTCCTACTAGTTATAGCTCAATAAACATCAGAAGGTATGTGAAAGATGCAACGCTTTTCACCTCAGGGAAGCCACACAGTGTCCGTAAACATTTTACTTCCCAAGGGAAATTAACTGTCATCACTTACTCACCCTCAAGTTGTTCAAAACCTGTATGAGTTTCTTTCTTCTGTTGAACACAAAAGAAGATATTTTAAAGAATGTTGGTAACCAGACAGTTGACGGTAGCCATTGACTTCCATAGTAGTAAAAAAAAAAATACTATGGAAGTTATTGACTACCGTCAACTGTCTGATTACCAACAGTCTTTAAAATATCTTCTTTTGTGTTTAACAGACAATTATAATAAGTACAGGTATTTGTTTTCAACTTGTTTTCAGTTAGAAGTAGCAATGTAGATCTTAACTGCATATCCTAACAAATGCTGCAATAAAATTGTGATATTTTTGTGGGTGTTTTTATTGTTGTATAAAAGGTAAATTTGCAATAATTGTATAAATCGTGATCTTTTATCAGGCAATAATCGCACAGGCAAAAATTCATTGTGACATCCCTAAGCTAGAGCGGGAAGTTCTGTGTCATAACTGTTTAGACACTAGGTCTCAGAGCCATTCCAGAACAAAGGAAACAGCGTCTCCATCGCTCAACGGAAAAATAGGGACGTCATTCCATCCCCTTTCGAAAAAATCCTCCAGCTAATTCAATCCCCTCTAAAGCAAATGAAAAGGGGCAAGAGAGAAGAACAGGGAGGGAGAGAGGGGGATGTAAGGAGGGGAAGAACGAATAAAGCTGCCACCTTGTGTATCGATTTTCTGATTGGAGTATTCCAGTACAAAGGCGTCTTTGAGGAGGGAGAGAGTGGACACATTGTGTCCCAAAGGTTAGAATCCCCTGCTGGAAGCTGGGGCTTGCCGTAGTCACTGAAAAAGTCCTCCGTACACTCTCTCAGGTTAAGTGGAATGGGGTGTGCAAAAGAACGTGGGTGATCCATTTTCCATGTCTTTGACCTGCAAAGACCCTCCAAAATATCCCTCGAAAGGCCCACCAAAATATTCCCTGAAAGTCCCCCCCAAAAAACAAAATCAATGAGGAAAGGGGGGAGGCAGTAAGACTTAAGGGATGGGAGAGTTAAATGTCACATGGATAACTGGAGGCACCAAACTAAGGAAAAAGAAGTGGCAGGAAAACAGGTTTGAAAATGTGGATGGCCACCATGATACTTAAGACATGGCCAGAGAGAGAGAGAGAGAGAGAGAGAGAGAGAGAGAGAGAGAGAGAGAGGGAGGCTATTTTTGCTAAGCCGGAAAGAGGTGGCTGCTCTTGTTAAGATTTTATTACATTGGAAATTACAAAAATAAAATATTTTTTTTGTTTTTGTCAACTAAAGCCACTTTTACCACTTTCAATTGAATAAGCAATACTGACAAATAAATAAAATGCAAGAACTAAACTAACCTTCCGTGTTTAAGGAACGACTGTAAGAGAACCAAAAACACTTATTCAGCCCATTATTTCAAATTGAATACCGTACTGGTGACAGTATCTTTGATGACATTCAGGATCTCTTTCTTACTGTTTACAATCGACTGCAAAATCGCATTCAGCTGATCTGTATATTGTATATTAAGTATCTTGAGTGTAGTGGTGTAAAGGGTGTGTGTGGGGTTACCTCTGTGGTAGCTCATCCTCAGGGCAGTCCTGGTGGTAGCGGATGAAAAAGCGTTCGGCATCCTCTCTTTCTCCATCAGTGACAACACTTCCGTTCAATACAGTCACATTAGGCAACCTTACAAAACACAGCAGAAGGACAAGTGTGTGTGTGTGTGTGTGTGTGAGTGTATGTGTGTGAGGGAGTGCATTGACATTTATAATTCCATATTGGTGGCCACACTGATTTTTGTAATCATACCTAACAATAATTAACAATTGCACATTTCAAAAGTGGCCACTTTTGTTTACGTTTACTCACTGTGCTACCATAAGACAACGTCTCTCCTGATCGGTGTAGGGCTGCAGTAAAGGAATACCCATCACTCTGACCTCTTGAAGCTTTGGTAAGAAATTCAGTTTCTCGATGTCCTCCCAGCAACTTAGACCTAAAATAACACAAAAACTATGTATGAGCTAATAATCTATGGGGTTAGTTCACCAATTATTTTTTTTTTAATTAAATTACCCACATGTCATTCCAAACAGATAAGACTTTTGTTCATCCTCGAATAACAAATTCATTTTTGCCCCTCCATTGACACTCCACACAACTTTGATAGTTAAATCGCATCAAGCAAGCACATTTGAGCTTCCCTTTATCATATTAGATGTGCTGTAATAAATTATGCTGGAATTAATCTAATAAATGAAACTGGTCATCCTATAGAGTGACCGTGTTCGATTATAATGTGTGCATTGTTTTTATGAAGTTTTTGAAGCATCATAGTTTTAGTAGAATGGACTTTCAATTGACGGAAAGGGACAGAAATCTCATGTTTCATTAAAAATATCATTTGTGTTTTGAAGATGAACAAATATATTTTAGTTTGGAATGACATTTGACAATAGGGACAATTGACAATAGGGAGTAATTGATGACAGAATTTTCAGTTTTGGGTAAACTAACCCTTTAATAGTCAAGTCAAATCACCTTTATTACGGTAATATAGCGCTTTTTACAATACAGATTGTTTCAAAGCAGCTTTACAGTGATAACGGGAAATTAAAGCAACAAAGATTGTTTTGGCTGTACAGCAGCTCTAGAAGAAAGTCATTGACCAGCTTAAGTAGGTTCAGGTACCTAAAAAATATTTACACAGAAAGCTGATGACCTGCAGTGAAGCTGCAGTGGAGGGATAGATTTTCAATGAATTACAACTTTTTAAGTCTGTTCCTCATACAGATATATTGCATTATTTCAGAAGACTTGGAATACAGTGCACAATGCACCTTATGCACAGCTGCACTACTTCCTGAACTTTAGCCAGCTCCTTTGTTTCCTATCTGCCATTATTGGACAAACTGATTAATCCAGGTGTGCCTGACCAACAACCATAATCAGACACACCTGGATTAATCAGTTTGTCCAATAATGGTAGACAGGAAACAAAGGAGCTGGCTAAAGTTCAGAAAGTAGTGCAGCTGTGCATTAAGCCCATTCATATGAACCCCTATTTTTTGGCTGTACGTTTTTATTATTATTATTATTAATTTCATCATTAATTTTACTTTGACTGGTATTCTTTCTTTTCTTTTCTTCCCATAAATTATTTTACATCCTATATTTATATAATTCCTTAAATAAGGAAAATGATTTAGTCCCACCCCTCACCCCCATTGTTTAAGGCATAGTTACAGCCTTTCTGATTTTCTGTCTACAGACAGAGATGGTGTTTATGCAGTGCAGCACCTGAGTTGTGTAGGTTTATGCTGCGCAGGTTGGGGAAGAGTCTATGTAGGGAGTCCTCAGGCTCATGGATAGACGAGAGAGAGTTGTTTGCCAGGATAAGAGACACCAGGCCCGGATATATAAGGCCCAGCTTACGCACCTCCACCCATTCCTGCAGCTGGTTATCTGTGATATGCAGCAGGCGCAGGGATGGGTACGATATAGATGACACACTCACACTCTCATACTCGTTCAGACACAGAAACAACTCCTCCAGCCTACATACATACAACCACAAGAAAAACACAAGATTTAGTGCATGAAAAAAATGTTGGGTGCATACTTCCTGCAAATAGTGTGATACGGCAGCCACACAATGCTAAAAATAATCTCTGTGCAGTTACTAAGTCTCTGTCTTAGAAAAAAAGAAGAAGAAAAAAAAAGAAAAAGTGCACTAACACACAAAAAAATATGAGTTTGGTATAATCTAACAAAACTGCTTAACTACTTGGTATAGTATTTAAAAACATTTTGATTAAAATCAAGTTCATGCTTTTAAGAGGACTCCAAAACATCAGGCACTGGAAAAAAATATACTATATGTTGCTTGCAAAAAATATCATTATGGGTACTTTATATTGCAATTTATTATGGCCCCAATAATTATGTAGTTAAATAATCTACCAGCAGTGGCTTACAAGGCCTTGCTAACCAGCTAAACCACTACTGGTGTGAGTTTAGGGCGGTACAACATGTTTGTCCTAACAATGAATGCTTTGGAAAAAAATTAAGAGATTTTAAGAGATTAGAGATTAAATGCACATTTAAATCATAAATAACTTAAAAAAAACTTAAAACACAGACATGTAAGAGAAAGCTATAGATCATTTGCAGGGGGCAGCAGCACATGCAAGCTATTGAAATGTTACAACACACACACTTACTCTGGGGTCTCTCGTGTAAGTGTGTGCACCATGTCCCAGGTGACATACGTGTTATTGAGCACGAGGCGGCGGATGCCTGAGAATGCTTCAGCAGTTCCAGGCTCCAGACTCGACCCTCTCAATGGATTCATACTCAGATTGAGGAAGTCTAGATTAGGGATGTTAGACAGGATCTTGCTTATCTACATAGAGGAAAGGAAAAGAGAGAAAATAATGAATAGACCTAACTGACCAAACCCAACCAGTTTGTCTTGTCGAGGTTGTGTCAGGTAGCAAACCTCTATTTCATAATGCTGTTGAATGTTACAGTCTCACCTGTGCATAAAATACACTTGTCAAAGTAAAGGTGCAGTAACATTAGCCACATATGGCCGGCAAAAAAGCACTGCTAGTGACAGAAGTCTAGTGACAGAAGTCACTTTCAAAACAAGCAGTATTATGTTGGTCAACGTGGTGAATTTGTGGTGAACTCAATGCTAAATCCGCGAGGGGAAATGTTTCAAAAATCGTATTCAAATTTCCTGAATATGCAGATTCCTATTGAAATGACTGAACCTTAAAACTTATTTTACTATCCACCAACATCAGACTAGTGAAATCAGGTAATACTTTGGAATAAGGTTCTATATGTAAACATGATTTAATGCAACTTTTACAGCATTTATTAATCTTGGTCAATGTTAATTTCTACATAAACTAATACGTTTCTAAAATGTACATGTTGATGTTCATTGTTAGTTCATGATACCTTATGCATTAGATCATGTTAATGAATTGAATGTTATTGAATATCACCGTAAGTGTTACCTATATCTTATTGTGACATTGAACAGGAACATTCTTTGTGCTATATACACAAATGTAAATACACCGGACAAAACTTGTGACACAAACACATTTTTCTCACCTCTCCCCAGTCTTTAAAATGGTTGTGAGAGAGGTCTAGCTCAACCACGTGAGCACAGAAAGTAGCCACCTCCTCTTCATCTCCGGCCTCCGTAATTCCACAACCATCCAGAACTAGGATGCTGGGAAGATTTAGACGATCTAATACACAAACACACACATGCATGCACACACGCACACACGCACACACACACACACACACACACACACACACACACACACACACACACACACACACACACGCACGCACGCACGCACACGCACACACACACACACACACACACACACACACACACAGAATTTTAAATACCAGTTTAATGTAATTATATTATTAAAACGTTGAAGATACAAACATATTTATCAGTACAAGATTGATTAAAACATTATTTATTCACAGGATTAACGTCACATCCTTGAAATAAACTTTAGTTTTTGGCCCTAGAATACATTACTATAATGATAACACATGTGCCCTTCAAAAGTTCTACCAACTTCTACCAAGCAAAAAAAAATTTAAATGGCAACAACTAGTGTATCAGGATCCAGATCATATCTAGCACACCCTCTTTAACTAGGAGGCTCAGCATTTCACCTAAAGCCAAAAATAAAACTGACCTTTGACAGGTGAACCCTGGGGACTCGACCGGATCACCACTCCAGCTCCTGGCCCACGGCAGTATGGGAAGTTTTCTGGGCTGTACTTCTCACTGATCACCTGCACTAATGTGCGTCCTTCCGTCTCCTCTGTCTCCATCTCACCTCTCCTCCCACTCTCACACCTTCAGCTGAGCAAACATAGAGTAGCATGTGTGTATCATTCATTTGATTGTAGCATCAGTTCAAGTAAAACAAACATGTTTTTATCAGTTTTGTGGATGAGTGGACAAACATGTCCTTGAATGACATGATTTGATAACATTAGAATAGGGTTGTTTGGAATTTTCAGCCAGGGCAAAGGTTAGTACAGTTTTAAAAGAGCTGACATTTGGGTCAATGACAGTGTCAGTCCACGATAAAAAAAAAAAAGGGAAACTCTAGTTTAAAACACATGTGCCATTTGTACTTTATGTATTTGTACAATTTGTATTCATGTTGGTTTTATATGGTTTTGATGTTTTTTATACCATATACAAGAAAAGTAAGTTTCAATTTAATGACTTATATCATGTGATGTAAAAAGCAAGGAAAGAAAACCTTGAAAATCTTCCCTTAGACATTTAATACACATGAGTTTACACATCCTAAGCAATATATAATGTTTAATATATATATTTTAAGGTAATTTTTTATAAATATGAATTACGTTTTAATAAATAGCATTACGTTTTGGGGGAGTCTTTTCTAAGATCTGGACCACATAACCAGATGAGTAATTTATTGGATAAAAGTAAAAAAAACTAAAAAAACAGTAAAAACATTTTGTTACAAAATATGCAAATAAAATTAAATAAAATATAAATATATATATATATATATATATATATATATATATATATATATATATATATATATATATATATATATATATATATATATATATATATATATATATTATATATATATATATATATATGTAAAACTACTCACATTGAATGTATTTTTTTTTTAAACTAATTGATAGGACAAAAAATAAGCATCATTGATCCTTTTGTCACTTGAAACGATGTTCAAATGATCAAAACACTAAAACCACACTAAAAAGCTATTGATTTCTATATTAAGAAACGATGTTACAAGGTTAAAGCCAAAAGAGTGAAACCTGTTGACTCACATTTGATCTGGAGGTCAAATAGGAGCACATTGATGGTGGGCCTCGCCTCCAGTCTGGTTTTGATAATTGTCCCCCGATGGCTATGGACATACAGCATCCAGGAATGGACCTCTTAACCTGCGGCCTCGTAGGTCAGGGCTGGGGGTGTCCCACAGCCCCTGACTCAAAAATAGCAAAAAGAATAGACAGTAACGGACAAATGAGATGATGCACATGTGCCACATGGAAAGCTTGTGGTCACAGAACAATCATTCCTTTCTTTATGTCTTTATGATGTCTAAAAGAGGTAACACAAGCACGGGTATGGAAAGGTCTGCCCTAGAAATCAGATCCAATAACGCTTTGTCCGACTCCCATATGCTGCTGTTTTATACAAAAGCACAATGGGAAAACTCCAGTGGTACAAACGGATGTAGCGCTCTGGACATATGTGCAAGCTTCTTTTGTATTGACAGAAGAAACTACAGGAATAAAGAGGTCTTAATTGCTGAAATATTGGCTTGCTGAGTTACTCTGTCTGTAGGTATCTTTCCATGAGCAGAGTGATCTAAATCTAATCCTCAGAAATGAAACCGGCACAGACAGATATCTGTCACATCCTGTGAAGTCCATTCAAAGTACATCTCACAAACTTCACTTCAAAGGAAGATTCATCTTGCTCCAAAACCTTGTCTGAACACACCAAACAAAGTGTGTGTTTTTTTTTTTAGTAAAATGATCTTTTTATAATCTAATAGTTAAGGACTGCATTACAATTAGAGCCCAACATATTTTGTTTATGTGTCTGAAAAGCAATATACAGAACCAGTTTGTAATTTCAGTTTAACTTCAGTTTTTGGACACAATAAAAAGGGTTACATTTTACAACAAGTTCTCATTAGTTAATGCTAGTTAATGCAAATGGGCATTTTGGCATAATTATGCATGTTATTGTTCGCTCAAGCATGAAAGAAAACTCGATTCTGGCGCGTGTCTTTCTGTGCGTCGTGTGTATGTCACACAGACATTCACAGACAGTGCATTCTCTTTTGTCTTGTCGCGCTTGAATGGTTTAAAAGCATTTGCATGAATAAGAGCGTGTATAATGATCATATAATGTAATGCTAGCTCAAGGATGGCAGAAAAATATTTTTAACACATTAAACTAAAAAAATTAATCACATGGATTAATAACGCTCTAATTTTACCAGTACCAGTACTAATTAGTAAAATCTCTATATCAATGGACTATTATATCCACTCGTACAGTGGATTACTTTTTTTTTGTTGAATAGCACTTGTGTCTACCCATGCCCCTTAGCCATGACTATATTCACAAATAACAATATTCAATAAGCAGCTATATGTGTAATGCCTAGCAGCTATATCCTGCTCTACTTAAACAAGGCAAAACAAAATAGTTAAAATAAGAAGAAAAAAATGAAAAAAAGTATTTGAAAATCAGACAAAAAGAAAAAGGGATCTTTTTCACATTTCTTCAGGAAAAGAACTATAATCCTATGAAGTATTATGATGTTGAGCCTGTGCATGCTGCCAAAACAGTTCTGACCCGCCTCTGCATGGACTCTACAAAACCACTGAAGGTGTCCTGTGGTATCTGGCACCAAGACGGCAGTCGGTGGGGCGGCAGTGGCTCATGTAAGTTGTCTACAAACCGAAAGGTTGGTGGTTCCACTTGACCAAGTGTCGAAGTGTCCATGAGCAAGACACTTAACCCCAGCTGCTCCCGACGAGCTGGATGGCGCCTTGCATGGCTGACACCGCCGTCGGTGTATGAATGGGTGAATGTGAGGCAATATGTAAAGCGCTTTGGTGGCCATGGGTCTGTTAAAGCGCTATATAAATGCAGTCCATTTACCATTTACCAAGACATTAGCAGCATATCCTTCTAGTCCTGTAGGTTGTGAGGTGGCGCCACCGTGGATCGAACTTGTTGGTCCAGCACATCCCACAGATGCTCAATTTGATTGAGATCTGGGGAATTTGAAGGCCAGGCCAACACCTTGAACTCTTTATCATGTTTCTCAAACCAGTTCTGAACAATGTGTGCAGTGTGGCAGGGTGCATTATCCTGCTGAAAGAGGCCACTTCCACCAGGGAACACCATTGTCCTGAAGGGAAGTACCTGGACTGCAAAAATGTTTAGGTAGGTGGCACGTGTCAAATTTATATCCACATGAGTTTCCCAGCAGAACATTGCCCAGAGCATCACACTCCTTCATTGGCTTGTTGTTGTCCCACAGTGCATCCTGGTGCCATCACTTCCCCAGGTAAATGGCGCACACGTCCATGGCCATCCACACGGTGCAGTATATATATAAAAAGAGACTCATCAGAAGTGGTGACCTTCTTCCACTGCTCCAAGTTCCAGGTCTGGCGGTCGCGTGCCTGTTGTAGGTGCTTTCGACGGTGGACAGGGGTTATTATAGGCACTCTGATTGGCCTGCGGCTACGCAGCTCCATACCCAGCAGTGTGTTTGTGAAACATCTGCCATAACCATCATTCAAATTTTGTGTGACTTGTGCCACAGTAGACCTTCTATAGGCGCCACAGACCTTCTATAGACTCGGAACAGACGGGATAGCCTTCATTGCCCTCTTGCATCGATGAGCTTTGGGCGACCCTGTTGCCATTTGTGGTTTGTCACTCCTCGGACAACTGTTGGTATATTCTCCCCACTGCTGACTGGGAGCAACACACAAGCATTGCTGTTTCAGAGAGACTGTCCCTGTCCCAAATGGCACACTTTATATGCACTTTTGGTCTCTACAAGACCCTATGGATGTCCCATTTGTTATTTTAGGTTTCAGAAGGGTGCTCGCGAGCGCCCCCTTTGCGGTCAATATGTGGGGTAAGGCAGTGCTTTTTAACTTGATCAAAACAATCATACTAAAAATGTGTTTTTAAAGTTACTCTGTGCGGCTGGTATGAGACACTTGCGTATTACATATTGCAGTAAGATCGATATTAAAACATCATATTAGAATATCAATTGCTCCCCGGGCCACAGTCCACGGTTTGCAGTTTGTGTGTGTTCACTGCTCACTTATATCTATCCTAATGTGTGCGCACTAACTTGGATGGGTTAAATGCAGAAGACAAATTCCGTTTATGGATTGCCATCATTGGCCTTTCATGTCATAAAAGCTGGATGACTTGTGTTGCTAAATGGCATGCAATTAATTTTTAAAATGTATAGTATGGTGGAGAAAATGCTATATTACTGTTACTAAGAATAAAGCTTGATCTGATTATGCTATGTTAGCCACTTGACAAAATAGTGTTGTCTCTGAGGCATGGTACAAACATGTTACTCACGGTAAATCAAGAAAACAAGGGATTCAAACAATAAGACTAAAACTGTTTCGTTTTCTGTCGATAAAGATATCCAAACAGTAGCTCACCTGTCTAATAAAACACATAATATATTAAAGCGTATTTGATGTTTCCATGGTTTCTAAAATCGAGGGTAACATACATCATTGACAGGGGATGCTATGACAGGTCGTTACACTGGTTAAAATAGCTGATTTCTCTGGATTTTAACATTGTTATAAACATTTTATGTTAGGTACACAAGTCAACCAAATAAATAATATTGTTATAGTGGTTTTTAGGTATTTTCATCCCAAAAAATCTTACATATTGTGCATTTAACACGGGGGGCTGCTGCTTTTTCTTCTGTAGATGAACTTTCACTAATTAATATGTTTCACCACAAGACCAGTAATGTGCGCTAACAAAGTAAATAAGGTCAGTGTTGATTTATGTAAGAAGATGTTACTTTAATATTATTATCACTAGACCTAATATTGAAAAATAGAAATGTGTGAATATCAAACCGATTAGTGTTATTTGTATGTAATAACTGTATATCTACCAAAAAAAAACAGTTGTTTCACACATTTTTTTTTTTTTCAAGATAACATTTTGGAAAGTTGTTAACTTGACTAGACTTGTTCTAAAATAAGCCTCAGGTCAGGAGTCACACGTTTATTTGAATGCATTGCAAACAGCTGCGCATTGCGCATTGACAAGTTGTTGAATTTCAAATGCACGGCTGCCATGACAACGCGTTTGTTTTGGATTAGCGCTGTTCGACCAGATTCTGCAGCTTTGCAATAGAAACTTCTTTAGAATTTAATTTTCACTAGAGTGTTTTGGAGTGTTTAGAGTTTTAGTATTTAAAAAAATAATAACGCACAATACATGTCCCTTTGAACTGACTATGACTTCACGATAAGCTAAATATAGAGTAATATGTAACATTAGGCATCCACAGAGGTGACAACAGCGAGACAAGCGCGTGGAATCTATCTATCTAACGTTATCTCTATCGATCTATCGATCTATCTATCTATCTATCTATCTATCTATCTATCTATCTATCTATCTATCTATCTATCTATCTATCTATCTAACGTTATCTATCACAAAACAACTAAATGTAGTTTAGCGTTTTCGCTTATAAATGCGAACAACGAAATTAAAAGGCGAATGTCGTGCGCTAACCAAAGGATTGAATATTTACTTACTATGCTGGATGATTGAAAAATTAAATAAAAGTACGTTATACAAATACAATGCCTTAATTTATAATACATCGCCCCTCTCGGCATCTACAGGCACAATAAATAAAATTCGAAAACATGTTTGACATTTTACGTGAGTGTTTTGATACGCTTACCAATGACAAAGGTTCAGCAAATCGCTCTGCTTGTTTTTGTTGTTGATCCGTTGACAGTGTTTTGAACACGAAGCTCTGCCGTAGTTACTTCCTATTGGCGTTGTTTTGCAGCCTGGTGCTCCAATCCAGAGGGTGGCAGCATTACACCACAGAAATGTGAAAATTTAATCAGCATTTTTAAACCACAGACACTAATCACATATTGTAAACTGACATGAAAAGTAAAGATTTTGTTTATTACGTTTAACTTTAGATATGAGGTGTTTGTTTACAAAAGCATGTTTTACTTTTTTAATACGAGACCAACTTAATCATGTATTCTAAACAAATATTAGCCTAACCCTTTAATTGTCTATGGCAAATGCTAAACAAATAAATATTACATTCAGAAAAAAACTACTCCGAATAATAAATAAATAAATAAATAAATAGTTTATTTTGATTTTTTAAATTGGTTTTGTGTCTAAATTTTGTTTTATTTACTTTTTTTTTTTTACCAATAACTAGTTTGTATATCTGTTTTAGATATAGATACTCTGTATCTCTGTTCTGTTTCTTTTGCCTTTTATATTTTAGGAATACAAAAAAAAAAACCTCTCTAAAATGAATTGCTGTATGAAAAAGTAGACAAAGTGATGCCAAGGTTACATATTAGCTACAATAAAAGAGTATGTCTAAACTCTGACACATTTTTAAATGGTTAATAGTTAAATGGATATTTTATGAAAAAATGGTGTTGTTTGCCTTTACATTTTTTAAATTATTCTGTAGTGAGTGCCGGAGAAATATATTTGAAAATGTATTGCTATAGTTTTATCAACAGTTTTATCAATAGTTTTAGTGCTTCTTTTTAATTTAATATCTAACGTTACGCATGTCTATTACTACTAGCTGCTATTGTATTGCTGATTAAATTTTTATTGTAGTGTGACAGTCACACATGACACATGTTTTAACTCTCTATATATTATAATTATTTATGTATATTAGAGTTTTAATACAATTTTAAAACCGACGCAGACAACATTTTACACATTAGCAATATTGAGCTAGAACTAAAAATATTGTTATGGACAGCCTCAGCTTGTGTGCTCGCATCATGGCTAGCATACATCTCTTATATACTGTCTATGGGTCTATCTATAGCATTCATATGGGAAGCTCATGTTTGTAATGACTCTCCTGTCTGAAAGGTGGCACTATACCCTTCTATGTTACCGAATGCACCTCGTAATTTACTATAAAGAAGTACAGGAGGAAGAAAACATTCCGCGTGGAAAACATTGCGCCAAAAGTTTTCTAGGTAACGAAGAATTTTGCTTAATATCTATAACGTTATATTGCTAAACATATTTTCGCTTTCTTCCTGTAATAATGCTTTAATGTATTTTTTTTTTAAATTGGATGTGCGGATGACGCGCGATACACGTGCAATACTGTCAAGAGTCAAGTTGTAACGTATTTTTGAAAAGCACGATATTCAGTTTTCTGCCTTGTCATGTTTTTTGCTTTTTAAAGAATGGATGAAATGCAGTCAGTTTTGCGTAATAACACAATGGACCGCTTTAATGAGGACAAGGTGAAGAAGAAGAGAAAGAAAAACAGGAACGTGCATGAACTCACTGAAAGCTCAAAGGTGCAGACTGAGAAGCACAATGAAAGAAAGCATAAGAAAACAAACACTGGACAATTGGAGAATATAAGTCTGCAGACACATACAGGTAAAAAGAAAAAAAGAAAATTGAATGAAGGAGGCGAGGTGGTCATCTTTGAGGAGGCTTCAATGATGGATGGTGGTGTCACAAGCCTGCATCAAGTAAAGGACTTGAAAACACCCACAGCAGAATCACAAGAACTGCAGGGTTCAATTGAAGATAAGCCTGCTAAAGCAAAGAAAAAGAGAGCAAATGTAACCGAGATAAACTGTGATCACATGGCACAAGAAGAACAGTCTGTCATGACGACAGAACCTGAGGAAGTCCCAAACATAAGCTATCAGGAAAGTGACTTGCCTGCCGTACTAACTGGTACTTTAAAGCGCAGAAAAAGGAAAAACCGTTTGGAAGAACCACTAGTTGATCCAAATCTCCTGAATGAACTGAAAGAATTTTGTCCTAAAATAGAATCCAGAGACCCATCTGAAATCAATAAAATGATCATGTATGACCTGCCAAGGTTCAGAGAATTCAGAAAGCAAGGTAGGTAAGCTAATGATTATATCAAAGTATGTATAGTATTTTGGATTTGTCAATCTGAAGCATGCTTGTAATGATACTTTTATTATTAAGTGTGTGTGTGTGTGTGTGTATATATATTACACACACACTATTGTACTATTTTATTACAATACTGTCTATGTTGAAGTAATATATTTTTGCCTTTCACTCTAATGTCTGCAGGCATCATGTTGAGACATGGAAGATTCTCTAATGCAGAAAATGAAAGGTTAAGACAGAATGTTGAAGATTTTATCGCTCTCACAGGAGTGAAAGATGCTGAGAAGCTCTTTCATCCAAAAATGTTTCCAGAAGAGAAATGGGAATTGACAAAGTTGAAAAAGGTCTACAGGTTTTTTGAAAGGATTGGTGAGTCTCAATCACATTGGTTTAACCTATTTTTCTGTAATTTAGATGTTGATTTTGTTTTTGAAAGTTCCATGGTTATCATCCTTGTTTGTAGACCCACAATCAAAGCCTTTTTCAGACTGACAGTCAAATTGCAATTTATGTGCATATCCATTTCATTAGACGTCCAGCGCCACGGCTTCGCATTGGCATATTATAACTATTGGCATATTATACTAAGGCGTATTATAACTAAGATATAAAACATTTTTTGGCGTACATCTACCAACACAACGTCATTGCCATCGAAATCAAAGAAGATACTCCGGAAAGAGTGCCATGGGACACATAAATCAAATCTGAACTCTGGTCAACCCACCTCTCTGCACATTTTGTATCACTCTTTTATCTATCTGACACACTTAGTTCAGTTCATGTAGCTCTTTTTTTAAACGAACTGATGATCTAAATCAGGCATGTTAAATAAAGAAGATAGATAAAGGCTACATCCTTCGAAGGACTCGGACTTCAAAGTCCACGAAGGTCGCACCCATGGGACGGTCTAGCCTATGGAGGATGTTCTTGTCGCCTAGCAAGTGTGACAGCTGCCGTTGACGAGTGGCAGTAACATTTGTAACTTATATTTATCTGCCTAAAAGCAAACCATGGTTGTCTAAATATGTTCACTTCGGTCCATGTACGTAATAATAGTATAAAGTATATAAAATCGCATCTTGGTAAGTAAATGTATATAATGTAAGTAAATATAAATCAACATTTTATGTTTTATTTTTACATTTGTATCATTAGATGCATTACTTTTACCCAATACTTTTGCTACGTTTAAAAGTGTAATCCGGCAATTTCTCTTAAAAAAAATCCTGTCATCACTGGCACGCAAGGAATACTGGGATGGGCTAGGCTGTGAAGAATCCATCCGTTTGTATCCTTCATTGCCTTTGTCGTGCCGCAGTGACACAATTGGCCTTCGAATGCGGCCTCCGAAGGATGCGTACTCTGGATTGGGACGCAGCTAAAATGTGCAGAGTGGTGGGTCTACCGGGTTGCGTGTACTGAAACATTCGCTCCCTAAAAAGTCCCACAATACACTGTGAAAAACTGTTCTGAAGCGCAAAACATAAATCATGTGAGCCAACTCACTACACATGATGAGAAGCAATAGATGTTTTATTAATACAAATTATATTATTTAATTATATTTAAGTGTAAACGTATCTAGCTAACATTTGTAATTTATTTACATCTGAAATGTTGCATGTTTATGTAAAAAGCAAAGTATTATCATAATGTACCCTTTAAATATTTTAAAATAATGCCATACAGATACCATATCACTGGAAATCGAGTCATCCGTGTCCGTGTAGCCAGGGTCCTTGCTGTCCTTACCAGTGCCTGAATTCATGTACACGATATACTGATTCGCGACCTCAGAAGCTAGGGAACGGATTGAGACGCATCCAGAACCACAGTTGAGAACCACTGCAATACACAGTGTGGATAGACAAACATTTAGATTCGATTCCAATCGATACACAAATAATTGGATTTGGACTGACAGGATGATTGTAGTCTATGACAGTGGCCTAGCACCCCCCGAGCTCTTGGATCAGTATATCATGTTCATGAATTCGGGCACTGGTAAGGACAGTACACATTGGGACACCAATGACTCTATTTCCGGTGGCGTGAAAACCTTCTCATTGTACAACATCATTACTGGTATTTATGAACAACAGCAGAGCTGATATCTTCATCAGAGCTGATATCAGCCAGCAGCCATATCACCCTGTAGCCCAAGACTGGCTACTCCTATAGCTGGTGTGTAACCAAACGGTTCAATACGAAAACGTGTATCGTCGTTACACCCCTACTGATAATGTAATCCGTATGAAATGTGCATATGGGCAATTCCATTTCTGCGGAGTTGCATCTTAGCTGGCTGAGAATTAATAAATTATAGAATGACTAAATGTCCCAAACTGGATATAAACTAATGAATATAGACAGTAACAATCACAACCGCTGCTTCAGTATTCTTGGAGAAAATCTGTTTCCCCATAGCGTTAGCTACTGCTGAAGTGTCTCATTCCCTCCTCTCAGGGAACAGAGACGCTTAATGTGCGCGCATTTCAGGTGTGTGCGTCTCTCAAACAGCGTATGCATTTACTGAAATTAGTCCTCTTTCACTGCTTATTGTGCTTGATTGGTTTAATATCACTTGTTTTTAAACTGCAAAGGATTCAAATGATAAGATTTTGTGGTGGCGCAACACGGCAATGTCACATGAGTGTAACCACAATAGAGGCGATAGTCCAACCAAAATCTCTTCTAGTTGACAAATTTCTACCGATTAATCGTGTCTATTGGTATATCGGCTACCCCTGTACATCTGGCACGGCATGAGAATGAGTAAATGATGAGAGAATTTTTGTGTTTGGTTGGAGTCCCATAAACTTTTCATATTTAAGAACATATATGTAAACTATGAGAAACTACCGGTATAACTGAACATTTTACATTTTTGTTACTGTATCTTTTTTTTCCAAATCAAATTTGAACAGCGGATGGAATTCCCAGGTCTTGTCATGATGTTTTTACCCGTGGAACGAAAGTTTTTGATGGTAGAAACTATAAGGGAAGGTAAATCAAAGTATAATTTTAAAAGTAATTTATTTGGTTTGACAAAATTTACCTGCTATGCCTTTTTAGTTTAGTTTTGTTACAAACCTCCTTGGTTTTTTTCCTTTTCTTAAAAGGTTTTCAAAAGAAGAAATCCAAACATTGCTCAAGTATCATACATTACATGGCAGTAACTGGCGAAAGATTTCTGAGCTGACTGGTCGAAGTTCTTTTTCTCTTGAGAAACGTTTTTCCCAAATTAGTTCTGGTAAGTCTAATTCAGCAAGCGTCTTTTAAAAATGTCCAAATATGTATATTTCAGGTTTAGTGACTGTTGGTAATTTTGTATATCATCTCATCACACAGCTAAAAAAAGTGGGCCGTGGTCTGTGAAGGAGGAGCAGAGACTGTTGAGGGCTGTGCGAGACCATATTGTAACAGTTCTGAAATCTGAGTCGCCAAATAACACAACACCAAAACGAGTCAGTAGAGAAATGCTCTACCAAAAATTGCCTTGGTTCAATATTGCACTGGAGGTTAAAACTCGATGTTGGAGCAAATGCAGAGAGAAATGGTGAGAGAGTCATTTAAAACACTTTTATATTAAATGGTGGTACATTTTAAGTTATTCTCTATTTGTATAATCAACATTGTTGAATTTTCACCTTCACCCCTAAGGTTGAACATACTCGCTGTACGGATGTCTTCAGGGACTTTATGTAGGGGAAGGAAAGCTCAGGAGGCCAAAATCAGACTCATTAAAGCGTAGGAGATATTGTTGTTGCATGCTTGCTTAGCTTTTGTTATCCTGTTTTTCTTAACCTTGCTTAAAAAAAAAAAAAATCTTATCTATTCACACAGAATGTATCAAACGCAAGTGGAGGATGTTACGGATGTCGACTGGGATGATCTCACGGCTGTATTCGGGTGAGGATTATTTGCAGTTGGGGTGGGTGAAATGGCAAAAATATATAACAAATGTTTTTTCAGGCAGGATCATGATCTTATCACGGTTATTTTTCATATTGGTTTGCAAGACTAATTGTTAAAGCAGAACTGTCAATTTTAACATTGAGCTCAATTTTTTGTAATTTTTGAGTGCTGTCCATACAGAGAACAACGACAAAAATCTGTGTTGCCTACCCAGTGTTATCCTCTTTTTAAAATTTGCACCCTATTGACTTGAATGGGGCAAGGTTTAAACCTGCTTTTATCCTCTTAACATCCTTGATGGGTCATTACAAGTGCCCAGCCATGTTGAGTGATTCCTTCAGAGTGAACACGGTGAATCTGACTGCATTAGATGTGAAAGATATTAAGATGTTAATTCAACAAGCGCACATACCTGTATTTACTTCCTGTTTTCGGTCGAAGTCCACAGTAGTCGATTGTCGAGTTCACGCGCGTGATCATAGGTAACTAAGCAACAGTGGAGACTCAGACTGTCATCTGTCAGCCGAAGACGGTGCTGTGTGGTGTTTTGAGAATATCAGCTCTGATGGATATTTGTAAAAAAAATAATCTTAGTTACCTATGATCACGTGCGTGATCTCGACAGTCGACTACTGTGGACTTCGACCGAAAACAAGAAGTAAATACAGGTATGTGCGCTTGTTGAATTAACATCATTTTTATTAATATCTTTCACATCTACTGCAGTCAGATTCACCGTGTTCACTCTGAAGGAATCACTCAACATGGCTGGGCACTTGTAATGACCCATCAAGGATGTTAAGAGGATAAAAGCAGGTTTAAACCTTGCCCCATTCAAGTCAATAGGGTGCAAATTTTAAAAAGAGGATAACACAGTGTAGGCAACACCGATTTTTGTCGTTGTTCTCTGTATTGCAGCACTTCAAATTTACAAAAAATTGAGCTCAATGTTAAAATTGACCGGAGTTCTCCTTTAAAGGTGCCCTAGAATGTGAAATTGAATTTAACTTGCCATAGTTAAATAACAATAGTTTAGTACATGGACATGACATACAGTGAGTTTCAAACACCATTGTTTTCTCCTTCTTGTTTAAATCTCGTTTTTGAAAAACATGAATCTCCACATAACACCTACTGTGACGTAACCAATGGGATCATTAATATGTACGCCTCCAAAATTTGCATAAGCCAAGCCCTTTCAGAGATACGGTGCTACACAGCGCAGGTGAAGCACACACGCACACAGACACACACACACGCACGCACGAACGAACGAACGCACATACACACGCACACGCACACACGTGACTGTTAAGTTCGTACTGAAAATAATGAATAAACTTACCACTCCGAAACGTCCATTTGCATTCTACAAACAACCGCTTGTTCCTCAAACTCTGCATCGTCGTCTGAAACCGGCTCAAACATATTCGGTTGTACACCGAGTCTCTCCATTTGCACGTCGGACCTGTTTGCTGTGACTCTCTGAGCTCTTGCAATGAGCCCGCAGTGAAAGAGCCAATCAGAGCAGAACTCCTCATTACTATTCATGACCCTTCCAAATAAGGTAAAAACAGACCATTTCATTCTAGGGCCAATTTATAGGGTTGGAAATTGACCTGTAAAACCTTTTCTGGACATTTTAAATGGCTTTTTAAGCCACATACCCTCTATGTAGATATCAGGGACAAAATTAAAATATTATTTCAACACATTCTAGGGCACCTTTAAGTTACTTAGCAGTACCGCCTAATTTCCCTATTTAAAAAATAGAACCCTTACAAGGTAACAAAACATAAATAAAAAAGAATGACAGACCGTTTAGGCAAAAGGTAAGGGTTGGGCAATATAACCAAAATCTTATTTTGCGATTCATCATTTGATTTATCAACAATAAGAACAATCAGTAAAGCAATTTAAAAACGGTAAAAAAAAAAAAGAAGAAAAAAGTACAGTAGGCTATGTATTTTGAAGTAAGAAATACAGTATGTATTTCAAGTAAGAGATTGAATAAGCAAATGTAAAAATAAAACTCCATAGTTTTTACTGAATGAATTGATTCTTATTCTAAGAGTAAAAAGTGATTTTGAAGTTTGATTAACAATGACACAGACAGCAGCAAGTTTATTAAGCTTCTGTCACTTCAAAAGATGCATAGATATATTGAGACGTAAAAGAAACCCAACGAGTTGTCTCAGGCGGCTTTCTGTTCACGCACAGCACTTTTGTCATGATAAAGTACTCTAATGCCACGTGAGCATAACCACAATAGGGCCATTCCGTGTCAAGTCAGAGGTCCCTGACTCAAACTATTATATTTTTTTTTCTACCATGGATAAATATTTACTGAGTAATCCACTATTTTGTAAAGGAGGGTCAAAATGACAATTTTCATCTAAAATTAAAGCCAAATTACTGGGGGGAGAAAATGACTTAAGCAAAAAAATATTTTTCACATAGAAAAATTGCCTTTAGCAATCCTTGTTGCATTAAATACAAAGGTGACAGTTCAGAAATTGGGAGAAGCACATTTTTTATGTTTTTGTTCTCAAGAAGTACCGTATAAAGATATCTCAATATCCTTTTAGATTTTGGTTCTCAACAAACTAACTAACCCTTTAAAAAAATAAAAATTAGTTTTGACATGAAATGACCCAATAGGGATGACAATCAAACAGTAGAAAAAAATAAAATAGCAACCATAGAACTGCAACTGATAGAATGTGCACTGTAGCATAATATTAACAATCTATCTGTACAGGCAGATCGAGGAGACATTTTAATCATTCACAATCTATTATACACCCCAATGTGACTGAATAACATCTCACAAAAACTTTTATGTACCTTTTTGGTTGCTCAAACACCCAATTAATCTACTACCATATATATAAAGTTTGCCCCAAAATAGTATTTTGACACTGACATTTTTCTTTTAAATGATCAAATGAAATACAATGAGGTACATTTTCTGGGACTACACAAAGAACATAATTATCTGTTGAGGCAACTGCTGTTCACTTTGATTGGTGGTTTGTTTTTAAAATTTTAGTTTTACCATTTTAAAATGGCTACGTTCAGACTGTCTGTCCAAATCTGTTTTTTTTTTTTTTATGCATATCTGATTAAAATCTGATCAGATTTACCAAGTGTGAATGGCAAAAAAAAATCACATTTCATGTGATTTTTGCTAATCCATTTTGATCTACATTCATATGTGGTGTGAAATCCTAAAACGATAACAATATGTATTGCGATAGACACGTAATCGATATCAATAAAAAATGCGTTCGATATAACGTTCAATAATTTTTTTTTTCTTCTTCGTCGGAAGAAACCAGAGGTTGCGAAGCAAGTTTGATTGCATGAACAAAGGCACTCACTCTCAGGTAACCTAGCAACGTAGGGAATGACCATAGGGAGTGACACGCTAAAGGGGGTCGCACACCGGACGAGAAGCGCACAGCGCCGAGCCGCATGAACAACTCGAGGTATAGCACACCGGACGCACACTTTCTCAGTTTATGGCCAGCAATATTATGTTTAAGGACATTATGGGATTAAGATAATATATGTACGATGTTGTGATTGTACTATACTACAATTAAATACAATCGTTGCTAAGTCTGCAGTCTGAACACTTTACGTCAGAGCGTCCGTTAACTGAATGAATTAAGAATATCACCTGAAAATCAGATAACATCAGCAATTATTTTCATTCAAGCAGCTGATTTCTGTAAATGAATGTAAAGCTAAATGTATATTGCAGCACAAGGTGAAGTCAGTATACATTTCGTTAATTTGAGACAAATAAATTTCAATTTAATATTAAACTATGTAAATGCCGCTCTGTGGCGCAGCAGGATTTTGAACAAGGTTCTGAGCCGTTTCTGGGCGCCGCGGACCGACACTGAATGGCGGTGTGTGTACACCTTTACAGTCTGGTGTACACTCATAGAGAATAATGTGTTAGAATTTTAAATACGAGGCGTTGTGCAACGTGGCGCTGCGTCGTCTGCAAATTATGCAATACTGTCGTCCCCGACTGGTAATACCACAAACTTGTTTTACCACCTTAGCCGCGCTCACCCTTTGGAGCACAGCCATGGTTGTGTTGACATTTATGCCTTTATAACTGAGGGAATTATAATCAGAGGAAGGTTACGTTTAAAATATATATTTTTTTAAATGTAATATATTTTTCTCCTGGTCCTTATTTTAAATGGGTAATAAAAAAATATAAATAATTATCGATATCGACTGATATGAAACACTTATATCGTGATACAGTTTTCAGCCATATCGGCCAGCCCTCTGACTGCTCTGATTAGATTTTGCATGATATATGCGACTTTCTCTGTTGTTTTTGCGTATACCTACCAGTGCAACGCCATTGCCATAGAAACCAATGCAGAAGAATTTGACACCACATTACAGTTAACTATGTAAAAATGGTCCCACCAGGTTGGCTATAATAAAATGGCACATGAAATGTGTAGAAGTTGCTACCCCACTACCTTCGACTGTGCAGCCCACTACCATTTTGGATGTTTTGACATGATGTCATGACAGTCCAAGACTTGAAATATTTTTCTAGGTGGAAATTCATAATTGTGGTAATTCTATAAATAATGTGAATACAGCCTAATACCACCACATGTACTAATACACACCTCTAACCACAGGGAATAATAATACCAACACCTGTAAATAACTGATGCAGAGAATACAAAGGACAGCTTTGTTATATAACATCAGTGATGACTTATGCTGGGTACACACCAAAAGATAATCGGGCTGATTTTGGGCCGATTTCCCCCCTTCCGACAATCCTAGCTATGTCCCGATCATCTTGATGGTTCTACAGATTATTTTGAAAGAGACAAAGAATGAAAATCTTTCTGTATAAAAGGTTCTATATAATGCTGGGTACAATGTTTTTTTCCCTGTGAATTTTCTGTCGAGACTGGTTGAAAATCTGTTAGTGTGTGGTCAGCTATATATATATATATATATATCCTATAGGAGCAAAACGGTTAAATCTAGGATTTTTTTGTCCTCATGTTTGTGGTCTATCACATTTTGAAAATTTTATAAGATGTAAAAAATCTTTTGGTGTGTACCCAGCATTAATTAATTTAACAAACCTATAGGATCGTAATTATAGATTTAACAGTGTAATATTTATGTATATTTTTATTTATGAAAAAGAATGAATTAATACAAGATCTTAAATTCTACAATAAATAGTCAATAAAAAGTCAAAAATATGTATGTAATGTGGTATAACTATGATATGAGAACCAATTCAATGAAACCCCAGATTAATTTAAACGTTGGTGTTTGAACATTGGAAGCATTTCAAACAATCAGAGATATGTAAGGTGAGATTGCTAGATCCAGAATAAAGAGAATATCCCCAAGGAGTTAATTAAGTTGGGGTAAATGGCATCTGAGCACAATTACACAGGTTATATTATTCAGGTTCCCAGCAAGTAAATGGAATAATGCACCTGCTTGTTCAAGCATGATGATGATGCAGGTGTAAACAAGCTTGATGTCACGCCTTTGTCTCATAGGGATGTTCCTCCAGCACATGTGCAAGCAAAGTGGCACCAGCTTAAAGTTTGCTATGTGCCAAATTGGAAGGCCAAGTGTTTTGGAGGTAAGTGCTTTCATTTATTCCACATTATTGCTGAATTTAGGTTTTTGCATCATAGATAGTAGTTCTTCTGTTTTTGACAGTGTACTCGAAATATGGCTACCTAAAAATAATGTTTGATACTCAACATAGCCTTGTAAACAATTTACTTGGTTTACTTTACCGTTTTTAAAGACTAAAATATAGGTCAGAGCCTCGAGTACATGTAAAAAAAAAAAAGTGATCTTAAAACCTACCACGTGTTGGCTCATGTAGTGACTGGAGCATGAATTTCCTACTGAATGTCTATTAATGTATTGTATGTCTATGATGTTTCTTCTAGACATTGTTGACTTCCTCTATGAGAAAATCTTGCCAGCCCTGGAGAAAGATTGTGAAGACCTTGATGACAATGAGCTGAAGGTTGAACAGAAGCAGAGCTTTCTTATATCTGACATTTTTCTGGACATTAATGAGGATGATTGCTGTGACAGTGATGAAGAGAGTGGCCAGAAAGAGGACAACACTTAAATTGATTACTTGTACTGGATAATTAGACATTAAAAATAATTCCTTTAAACCATCACGCTAAATATTCCACCACTGTAAAGAAAAAGCACATGTTTAAGATGTTTGATAGTTCCTTTTTTATTCTTCTGTTCATACATTTATTTTGATCAAGCATTGAATAAACAGAATTTGTATTATGCCTTTAAAGATCTTCTGGACAAGGACATTTGTATCTGTCACATAAGGAGGTAAAACAAGGATAAGTAAGGTAAACAAGGTCTATCTCAGTTGAGAAATGTTAGGTAGTATGAAGTGTTTGTAGGCAGCTTGAAGCATTTGCATTTTACATTAGAACAAAAGAACACAAACAACCCCGTCTCATTGCCCCAACAAACCCTTAGGATTACATTTTCAAACCAGTCATGGCCCGTTGCAGTGGGTCAGAACTCCAGAAATCATGGTTCCAACCCAGGAACCAGCCTGTGAATGTGGGAGGTTCAAAACCCTGCTTCACTGTAACAATGGGAGTTCTCTTGTCCCTATTGGCAGGATCCGATTCAATATATTTGACCGCTAAAGTAAGAAAAGACAAGGATGAAGATAAATCATCAAATAATGAAAGCAGCAATGTTGCAAAAAAAAAAAGGGGTCTTTCTCACCTGAAGTCGAAGTTTCACTTTTTTCATCCTCATTGGCTTCATTTCCAATCCAAACAAAGACCTACGAGACAATGATTTCAAGCATGGAAGGCATTATATTTAATTTCCTTTATAGAGTACATTTTATTGCAAGTGTCACTGTGTATATACATATACATATATATATATATATATATATACACACACACAGGTTTACCTGATCCCAGGTGTCCAGGATCATGATATCATCTGGAGCCAAGTCCTCCTGTGTCATCTCTCCTGGCACCTCTTCAATCTAGATTGGTACAGAACAAACAAAAATTGTGAACTATGAAAGCAGGCATTTCAGTGATCAAAGCTCCAGCATCCCTGCGACCCTGCAGAGGATAAAGCAGCATGGATAGATTTCAGTGGACTATAATTAAATTAAACCACATCTCTTTTTCAATTTAAGAACAGTGAGGAGCATTGACTTTTTTGGAACTCATAGTCTTGTTTACTACAATCGTGTTTAGATTCTTGGCAACATGGAAACTCACAAGGAAAAGTCCTGTCTTGTTAGAGCATGCAAACAGCTTAGGAGGATGGGTGTCCATTTTGTTCTTAAGCCTTTCAGAGGTGCGATACTCTGTTTTTCCTCCAAGAGTGCTCCAGAAGTCATCTACGTAGAAATTTTAAAAATATTTGTTCTAGAAGGGTTCTTTAATCATTTGAAATGCAATGTCATATAAATGCATTAAAACACTCCTCTACCAATGACTGTACACCCACCTCCCTCTGCTCCTTCTGATATCTCTGAAAGATCCACTCCTAAAATACTGCCAAGCTTTTTGGCTCCATTCTTTTCTGCATCACTTATACCCTGACCCAGCCACAGCGTAGAGCCTGAAGGAGTCACCAAAACAAAGGCATCGTTGGAGTTGAGGCTGGAGGCCACAGCGTCAACCTGTTTCAGGCAAAGTGAACAACTTTTGTACAAGGAGAACCAATTTTGCATACATTTTCAAATGAAGAACAATAGACAAAAACGAATCATACAACGGTACAGCTAAAACACACGACTCGTTGACTCACCTCAACAGCTCGGGTGTGCCCAGCAGTGTTGGCACGCACTTGGAAAAGGCGGACTACAGGAGCTTGTGATTGGCCACCCTCTCGTGAAGTCCCACCCTTGTGCACCACCATTGGTTGCCCACCAAAGATACTCATGAGGTGAAGGGGTTCTTTGCCTTGAATTACTCGAACCTTAATAAACATGCACATTCAAGCTGGTGTTACGGATTTGTTTTAATGGTCTATGTCAAACAATTCTGCTCCAATCCTAATTAAGCACAACAACCTGCAAATCAAGGTCAGGATTGCTAGAAACCTTCAGGCAAGTGTGTTGGGGCAGTTTGGAGCTAAACTCTGCAGGACATTAGCCCTCAAGGAGCATGTTTGGACAACTGGTCTACAATTTATTAGATTACATGTAGAAGGTGAATATTGTAATCATTAAATACACCAAGCAAGTGTCACCTGCACAGCACTTCCACCAAGCTCTGCATCTAGATGAGCAGCTAGAATGGCAGAAGCTCCTCTTTCATCTTGACTGGACTCTTCCCCCTGCCTGTGGACAAACAAAATGTAATGAACCTCTGCAGTGATGACTCATCCTATTGACGAACAGAGGCCTAGCCTGGTGGGGCTAAGAGATAATACTCAAAGACCATTGTTTTCTGTTACCCGAGTGTTCTTGTGTAACATGAGCAGACAAAGCCCTTGGCTTAAGACCAACTCCTTAGACATTCAGTGTTTATTTTCCAGGTTCAGGATTCATAAAGGACTGAATGGAATCCAGAAGTAGGTCTGTAGCTCTTACCATATATATATAATCTGCCCCTGACGTCCCCCATGCCTGTAGGTGTACAGGATGATGTAACTATCTCCTCCAAAGAACTGCCCAAGAATGGATGAGTCAACTGGAACCTTGTCTGATCCCTCAATGCGCCAGATCTTTCCAAAGCAATGAAACAAGACAAATTGTCCATTCATTTGTCTTCTTAAAAATCACTTGATAGTTGCAATCTGTTACACAACTACAGAAGACGTTTACCTTTAACTCCCCCTTCCCGTCATCTACCATTCCATGTTGAGCAGCCATTGCTTCTGATTTGTGCAAAGATGATGCATCAAAGGGCACTTTCTTGATCTTGGCAATTCTGTTGGGCACATAGGCTTGTCCCATACCTTTTGTCTGCTCTGGATCATGCCAGAACTTAAAGAACTGTTTGAAAAGAGGAGTCTCTCCATTCTCAGGGATGATCTGGACCTCAGTGTGTTTAGGATAGCCCATCTTACTAATGAAGTCCTCGGCAGCTTTCATACCTGCACTCCGTTCTTCTTTATTAGCCTCTTTACCTGTTTTATTAAAGAAATATAGGTAAAGATTTACATTTAGGCATGTCCCAAGATGCAAATTTTGAATAAATTTGAATTATCTGCTAAGCTGACCTTTCCAAACAAATATCTTGCCATTGGAACCATGGTCCAAGATAAAGCAGTCAGTGGACTGCAGTTCACTCTGGGAAAAGGGGTTCTCTTCAGCCACCAAAGTGACAGACATAGTCCCACTGGCACTTGACACCTGAGCAAAAATGACCACAAGAATTACCCATTTTGTGGATTTAGGATAATTCCTCAGTGAAAAGCTAAAGTATAGCTTCCTGTACCTTGTACAATTTGGCCGACTTCCTGTTGGATGCGTCAGTCTTCGTGTCTTCAGACTGCGCATCAGGAAGATCAGGCTTTGGTCCAAGAATCTGATCAAATATAGTACAGCACTCATTCAGAACAAAATACTGAACACTTACTAAAGGCTGCAATACACTACATGACTTTCCCCCCAATTTGTAGACACTGGAAGAGTCAACACCAGTTGAGGAAGTCAGCCAGTTTAGTTCGAAGATATTACAAATGTTTACATTTTTAAGTCAATTTTAGAACGCATGTGGCTTTTCTTAGTCCTGTGTCTTGAACAATTGAGGGACATTTCTCTATTTGAGATTGTTGTATTCGGAACAACTTGAATGTCTAGTAGTGTGATCCTCAGTCAATCAGTGTACGATGGTCAGTTCTGATGCATGTCTAGTGTTTTAAGAGCTGTTCAGATTTTATAAGTTTTGTAGTGTATTCCAGCCTTAAGGCACTAACCTATATCAAAAATGAGTGAATAAAACATACTCATACTAAAACATATACTAACCGCTAGTATCTTCTCATTCTCTGATCCTTCTTCACATACAAAAAGTTTTGCTCTCCCACAACGCTCATTATCTCGAATATCTTTGGAAACATTGGTGGCCTTCAGTCTTTCAAACTGGTTACACTTGGACCCACACCACTGGTATATCTCCTGATGCAAGTATAAAATAAATAGCATGAATACATTATGATAAAATTATGATTTGATAAAATGCAAAAGAGAAAAGAAGCAGAACATTAATTCATATCTTTCACCTGTCCAAAGTCTAGGATGAAACAATCACCCTGGTTGAAGCTAGCCCAACTCACAGGTACTTCAATTGCCCGGATTACACGTCTGCCACTCACATGGAGAACTCGCTTCACATTCACTGCACCAGAAGCTATGTGTTTGAATCCAGAGGCAACTCCACCTTGCTGAAGAAATACAAATCAGTTTGATAAGTAAAATGACATCTGTGGTTTTGTTATGAACCAAGTATCCAAATACATTTTGTGCATCAAAGCATTGTAAATTGAATAAATCTACCTACCATGTACTTGAGGCCTGATTTGAAGTAGCCTACAAAGGTTTTTGACTCATATCCCTGGACCTCTCTGTACTGGATGGGTTTTCCTCCAAGGAAATCATCCATTTGGATGGTGAAGATAGCAGCGGCCCCACTCTCATCCATTGTGCATGCATCACCTGGAGAAACCATTTAACAATGTTCATAAACAGGTTTTCAATAAAAGTGGTCACAGTGGACAACTTATAGGCTATTTACGTTAACCACAGTATTACCTATCCAGAAGTGAACGTCATATTGTAGACTCCCAGACTTTTGTTTTATGGTATTGAGGATGAGGTAGGTATCACCTGTGTAGAAGCCACCATGAAGACTATGAGGAACAGGCACCAAATCCATGTTTTCAATCCTCCATACCTGCAGGCCTGTCTGCTTTCCTGCTTTCTCAAATTCAGGGTGGTACACCATGGTGCTGTAAAAAATTTTTTTTTTATAATATTTATATACAATAGCCATATTTTGCATACTTGTGTTCCACATGGTCTAATGTTTATAAATTAAGTAGAGGAAGGGTGGTGTACTTTGTTCTCTTTGATGGAAGCTGATGATAATGTATTTCATGGGAAACAAAGGCAGTTCCTGTCTATATGTCTAGAACACTTTTTCTACATCTCAAAATAATTCTAATGCTTTGTCAGTCAAACTGCTCTCTCGGTAATGCCCCAGGCAGATGTTTCCACCCCCACTGGAAAAAGAAGGATCAGAAAGGGTGGGGTCTCTCTCACACTTACACTTTTACACTTACCGATTCTCTAAGACTTGCCATTGTATGTCATTCAGTAGCCTAGTAGACAATAGTACAGGGCAGGCCAGGTTAAAGTTAATAAGGTAAAAGTTACCCTGCTGACGTAATTGATATATAATATAAATTATATAGATAATATATATATATATATAAAATGAAGGCATTATATACTTTTTTTGCACATATACACCCAAGATACCTACCCTGAATCAATTACGGATGCTTTCAGAGATGCTTGAGAAAAGTAAATAATTAATAGCAACATCAGATGCACTGAAAGGTGACTGTATCAGGAACTTATCAGGAATGAATGCTTTTCAATTAACAAAAACATCATCGATAAGAATATACATTCGCTTCTTAACTTATAAATAAATATATTATGCCTACCTGTTGGGTAATCTTCCTTTTAAGGTATTATCAGCAGAAGAGTCTGGGGCCGAGGCGACAGCAGTATGTTTGAGCAGTGAGCTTCCGCAAGTACTGGGAGTAACAGCTTCAGGTGTGTTTTATTTGCATATGAAACCCCTCCTCTTATTAGAAACAGACTTCAAAGATGCGTTTCTTTCAGGAAGAAAGTTTGCGGTTTAATATGAAATAACAGTTATAATATAATTTAGGTTTAAATGCACATTAAATGTTTGCAATGATTTAGTTAATGCGTTTTATCGCACTCGCACCAGTCGTAATAAAGCAGTGGGTGCCATTATTAGGCCTACCCATGACCATGAAGGTTTAAAATGGCGTGTAATAGCCTACGATTGTCTTAAGTCTCTAGGCATTCAAGCATGGGGCACATTGCATTTTATGAAACATAACTAAAATGCACAACAGAATACAAAATATAATAAAACCATTACCCAGGCCAACACATAGCCTACTACAAATAAAAGTAAAAATAAATAAATAAATATCTATATATATATATTATATTTGAAACACGACTTGCCTCGACCTGACATTTCTGGATAAATACACTTTTTGGCTTTCTCACAAAACCAAACGTCTTCCCTTTATGCTAACCTAGTTTCTCTGTTGGACAGTGTCATTTTAGAAAAAGCTGTTGATTAAATTTATAACCATTTGATCTCATATTTAGTTTTTAGTTTTTTTTCCTGAACTGACGATTATTTTCCTCGTCCATTTTTGTTAGTCCAGTAGAGGGGTGTGTGTTTGCCAGTTTTATCTTCACTAGAGGTGAGTGTATGGTGCTGTTGTTGCTCCAGTAGAAGTCGCTGCTCTCACTGTTTTCATCGCAGTAGCACTTTTAGAGGAAGAAAGCGACCGGACGGCTCACACTCGCCGATAACCAACCCACACCTCCAAAAACCACTTGAATTAATATTTTAGGTAAAGGATACACACATCTCAAGATCATTTTCACCATATTGCTTTTCAGAATTGCTTGATACTAACGACTGACACTGTTTTTAACGCTTTACGTGCCCCATTTTTGGGAGTAGCTGTTAGCTTTAGCATCTCTGGGTTTGGTTCAGCGCGAGGTCAGCTAACGCTAACTAGCCCTTTAATGCTCAACATTAACACATTTATCGTCTAAAATACGACACGGAAACGCAAGGGTCGCTGACATACGGGTTAAAACATTACTTTGGAGTGATTTATATTAGGTGTGGTCTTGCTTATAGCTGTGAAACCTTTGACAGGAGTGTGTGATTAGCTGATTAGTCAGTCATGGCGCTGGCTGATTGTAACGTTAGTGCTGCAGCAGTGTTTATGCTGCTTTAGCTCAGTGTCACGTTACTCTTTGCCTGTATACATTTCAATTTACATAACTATCGTGCTTGCTTGTCACTTATACATCATTATTATCCTGAATTTGCTTTGTCCTGATCTCTCACTACCGAGTTTTGGCGATCTTATGGTGGAAAAGGGAAATGTGCCTTCAGACAATAGTAGGACATTCGGTCAGCTGAGCGCTGCTTGATTACTGTCAGTGTGGTTTCATTTTGTTGTTGTGAATGCTGTATATTTGATTTATTTCGACTGTTTGACTGTTGGCTTAATTTTAAGGTTTTTACATATTTTTTCTTTCTGCTTTCCAGTGCAAAAATGACGACTGCACCATATAACTATTCCTATATTTTCAAATATATCATTATTGGTAAGTGAGCAGTTTGTTTTCCACAATTCTATCTATCTATCTATCTATCTATCTATCTATCTATCTATCTATCTATCTATCTATCTATCTATCTATCTATCTATCTATCTATCTATCTGTGTTATAGATGTTCTATAATATAAAATTATTTTTTGGACGTTTGGTTTGGCTCATGTGTGATTATTTGTTGTTTATAGGTGACATGGGGGTTGGAAAGTCATGTTTACTCCACCAGTTCACAGAAAAGAAATGTAAGTGCCAAAGGTGGTATGAATTACACTAAAACAAGGAATCCTTAAAGGTGCAGTAAGCGATTTTTGGTAAATGCTGTTGATTTTTTTTAAATCACCAAAAAAAAAAAAAAACACTCAAAAGGATCACACCCCTATCTTGATGCCTCCGCTCCCACATTCATGTACATGCAATGCAACACAGACTAGAATCTGCTGTGCCTGCCGCCCGAGGGTATGATGTAATCAATAAGTGAAAGCAATTAGTGTAACTATGATAATTCATGTCGAATATCTAACTGTTATTTAGCTCCTTTTAGTGTTGTCAAAAGTACCGACTTCGGTACCAAGTCGGTACTGAAATTTTAAAAATGTGACGCTTTGAGCGCTGTTGAGCGGAATCGTTAACACCTCGGAATGGCCGGCCATTGTCACGTGCTCATCAAATATGTCTGTGATTGGCTACAATGATCAGCGCTTCAAAAACATGTTGTAAATATACATCAATAACGCTCTTCAGCGAGCGATTACACAGATACACACGGGAGCGTTTGAAAGCAGGCGTCTATCAGCGGATCGATCCACTGGCCCTGATAGACGCCTGCTTTTGCTTTCAAAACACTTTCAAACACTTCCGTGTGCTCTCAAACGCTCCCGTGCGTTGATCATTGTAGCCAATCACAGACATATCCGATGAGCTCCTGAACACAATGGCCAATCAGAGGTGTTTATGATTACGCTCAACAGCGCTCAAAGCGTCACATTTTTTTAATTTCAGTACCGACTTGGTACCGAAGTCTGTATTTTTGACAACACTAGCTCCTTTACTCCTTAAATGGCAAAGTCATCCCTTCCAACCCCAAAAAAACAAACAGTTTTCACGAACAGGTCCCTACATAACACGATAGTCCAAAGTAACTAATATATTACAAATGTGACAGGATTAAGGGGCTATAGCGATCACTAATAGGGGAACCAAAAGAAAAATCATATATTATTCATTCATTCATTCATATATTAGGAGTGTTATTTCACATTTCGGACACACTTCGGGAGCCAATGCTTGAAACAGGCGGTGGAGGAGATTTAGTCTTTCCAGGCTTATAATAATAATGTGAATGAACAACCAAGCGAAGATGACACACGAGTATATATTCAAGCAAAAGACACATCTTAGTTCTGTGAAACACAACAAAACCAACGTTATTCATGTATCGAGAAGAAATAAGCAACCTCGGCATCTGTTTTCAGGCCTTCCCACACCTTAAGGTCTCTCCAGCGTTAGAAAGCTTCTCCGATATTAACGCGGGTCCCACCCATAGACTGTAAAAAAAATATGGTCGTAGTGTCCGTGACGTCACCCGTAGGTTTCTGAAGAGCATTTTTGAAGCCTAAAGTGGGCGGAGCCGGCCGTCGCCATCTTGGCCTCGCGTCACCGCTCGTCACTCCCGGATAACAGAATATGGGCAAAGAGGCGGAGCTGAGGAGCCTGGCTATCTGAAACCACGCCCACCTAGCGCGACGTTATGGAGTTAGCTCTATGAGTTAGCTCCATGGTTAGCGCAGGCTTGGGAGCTAATGCTATATGCTACTCACAGTACCAAGTCTGCGACTGCACAGGGGCTCGCGCTAAAGTGACACTGACAGTTGATTATTAAAATCAGAATGCCAATTAAAAAGGTCCTGTTTTTGCCCTTCGAAATATTATAATAGTTAAAAGACATAGCTACAAGTGAGACTGTGTATCGTGATTCTGTACAGCTATTCTGCTAGTTGAAAATGTATTATGCAGTAACTTTACAATATTACTCTGTGTGTGTGTGTGTGTGTGTGTGTGTGTGTGTGTGTGTGTGTGTGTGTGTGTGTGTGTGTGTGTGTGTGTGACCGTGATTATGTGCATACATGTCAGTCACTCTTTTATTACAGTCTTTGGTCCGTCAGCGACAGCGCGGCATCGCTCGTCAAGTTCGTAGAGAGCTTTATTATTCAGTCCATTTTAAATTCTGATTTTGGCCGCATCTCAATTCTCAAATGGGTCAAAACATAGATATATTACCTATGAAGTTCAAGTAAATGCGCTAGAGATCCGCACTCATTCAAGGATGTGCATTTATTGCATGGACGGAGAAACAGACATCTGCAGGATTTCATCTGACCGTACATAAGCATGTTATAATCTGTCCCAGAGCAACGGCACCGCAGGACGAGTGTAGCCTTTATATCTACAGACGCTTTTAAATCTGAAAACTCCAAAAAGCAACGAAATTGTCAGTCCTCCATTAGTGCATGTTCACCGAGGAAAACAACTGAAATACAGCGCTGGTCGTTCTCTCGAACGATACTTGACGACAACGGCGGAATCCGAAGGCATGGGCGAAGTAATGGGTGTATTAAATTATATTAAATAATACCGAAAAAAAGCACAAACACGGCAGAGATGGCAAGTTCAGCAGCTGGAGTTTGCTGAGGTGAAGTGACGGCTAACAGGCTAGCATTTACATCAACGGGAATCCACCTGTCACTCAAAAGTGGACACACCCTTAATTTTGCAGAACTTTAAATATTAATGAACTAAACGGGTAAGTTATAAAAAAATTCACCCCCCTCACAGTTGTTATGAAGGGCAAAATTAGCTGTATAGACCAAAGCCACAGAGAGAACCAGGCTGTAAACATGTTTTTTTCTGCTGTAAAGTTGGGCATTTTAACATGGGGGAGATACAGATTTGACTCCCTTCTGCAGCCAACCTCAAGCGGCCAGTCGATGAATTGCTGTTTAATTCACTTCCGTGTTGGTTTCAAGAGAGAGACGGGGAGGTTGCCGCTTGGTCCCACCTCTTGTCTGATCGTAACCCTTCTTTTAAAAGTTATATTCCCCTGGCCAGTTCCTCTTTTGTATTTTTCCTGCCATCTCTCTCTTTCTGATGTCTGTCTTGTGCACTGAGCTCTCTCTCTCCTCCCCCATCATGAGTGGATACGCCCCCTGCTGCTGATTGGCTACAAGTGTGTCTTGGTGCGGTTTCCGATCCACTTTTCAACAGCATTTTTCAAAAATCGCTTGCTGCACCTGCTTATTGAGGCACAGGCTAATATTAAATACGTTTGGAATTTCTAATATGCAAATGTATTACTTAACAATGTGACATCGCCAACTACTGGCCTGGCATGCATAATATGGCATTTTTAGTCGTTTATCCGGATCGGTGTGTACAGTGATCATTTTGATAAGTTCTTGTCTGTATGCAAAGAAAAAACATCTCAGATTTTAGTACATCGTTGTCATGTGAACATAGCCTTAATATATTCACTTGCAAGAATTAAAAGCTTCAAAATAAGTTCTTCATTACTTGAATAACTTCTACTTTGTATCTTTTTAGTTATGGCTGACTGTCCTCATACAATTGGTGTTGAGTTTGGCACACGGATAATTGAAGTGAGCGGGCAGAAGGTGAAGCTTCAGATTTGGGACACGGCAGGCCAGGAGAGATTCCGCGCTGTCACACGCAGCTACTACAGAGGAGCCGCCGGGGCCCTCATGGTGTATGACATCACCAGGTAGACCAATATTCCTACATACAGGTCACATGTTCAATACTATCTTTCGAACTGCGCTTTTTATTATTTAAGCCTCAAGGAAAATATGTGATTCGTGTTGTTTTTTGCAGGCGAAGCACGTACAACCACCTCAGCAGTTGGCTGACTGATGCCAGGAATCTCACCAACCCCAATACTGTACGTTTATTTTAACTATAACTTAAGCCCAAACTTAGTACACATGATGCTTTTCCATTTTGTTAAAATAATGTTGGGGCTTCATACATATTTTAACTGCAGATGTGGTTTGCATGAAGAGCAACGGGACAAAATCTAAATCTTTCCTCAGGTGATCATTCTAATTGGTAACAAAGCAGACCTAGAAGCCCAGCGTGATGTCACATATGAAGAGGCCAAGCAGTTTGCTGAAGAAAACGGTAAGGTGGTTGCAATTTAAATGAACAATTCATATCTTTAAAGAATCTTTAACCTTTAAATTAAAATACAAAAAAGAATCTCCCAAAATCATATTTCTTTCTATTTTCCCTTAAAAACTGTTTTTATTGAAGAACATATAGTTCTGTAATATAGAACAACACTTCTGGAATAACAAAACGACTTGGGGTTAATTTAATATATTAAATTAAATATGAATAATTCATTGTACTTTGCTGTGGGGGTGGGATGGTTTTTAGTTCATTTATTGTTGTTGTTAACTGAAAAGCTCAGATCAAAATGATAAAGTGGTCCACTGTTGAATCGACTTCAAGGCTAATACATTGTCAGACATCCCACACTCACTACAATCTTTTCAAACAGGTTTGTTATTCCTTGAGGCAAGCGCAAAAACGTAAGTGGCCTTTAGAACATCTGCCATCAGAGCGTACGCACGTAATTTGTCAAATTCCCAGTGTGATATTACAGTTCTCTTTAGCATCTCTGCATATGTCCATCCAACAGAGGTGAGAATGTGGAGGATGCTTTCCTTGAAGCCGCAAAGAAGATCTACCAGAACATTCAAGACGGCAGCCTGGACCTGAACGCGGCCGAGTCAGGGGTCCAGCACAAGCCTACCGCCCCCCAGGGTGGGCGGCTTAGCAGTGACGCACAGCCTCAGAAGGAGGGATGCAGCTGTTAATGACCATGGAGACTTCACTCTCTCCGTTTCTCTATTCCTCCCCCTCCCAGATCCCACCTCTGACTCCCTCTGTATCTAAAAGTCTTTCCCCTTCCAGTATGTTTGCTCATGGAGACTGGGGCCAGATGGCTCTGCGTGATGGAGGTGTAACATAATTCATGCTCTCTTCTTTCCCACCTCCCCTTCTTCTCTGTATTCCCTCACTTGTTTTGCTTGTTTCTCATACGCACACATCCCAGTGCTCCCATTAAGCACTCAAGGGAGGACGGCTCCTCCACTGAACACTAATCCTGAAGAGAGAAGATGATTGTCGATAAACTGAAGAAATGCTGGGTTTATCCTTTACAGATGTGATGTGCATAACTATAAACTAAACATCTCATGTACAGGGGCTGTCTGAATACTAGAGTAATGTAAATGAAATGGAAATATTGGCAAACGTTATTCGTGTTGAAGTGATCAGGAGGACATGCATCAACATTGTATGTAACATTTTGTTAAAAATCTAAAACTGAAATATTGTATTCTGTTTTAAATTAGAGTTTTTGCAGTTCACATCCAATCACCAAATATTTATCCCTGTTTGTACCTATTCAGGAAATAATATACATGTACTATAAAAGATTAGTATTGTTTTGAGGAGAATCTCAATGGAAGGTCCATTGTAAAAAAAAAAAAAAGATCCGCTATGGCTTTGGTCGTTTCAGACACAGTTATTTTAACTTAGTAACTGGTATAGTAATATATTGAAGAGGCTGGGACACATTTTAGGTCCTGAAGAATGTTTTCCGCACTTTGCAGTTTTGATTAGGTTTTTTCCAAGGGCCTGGAGCTGGTTTTGTGTTAAGATCTTAAGTCTACAAGGTTTCAGATCCCCTTTCGGGCTGTTTTTGAGCATCCGTAAACATTTCAACACCACAGTAGCTTAAGAAACAGACCAGCAGGAGAAACATGTACTGAATCTTCAGGCCCTGCAAATTGTCATCATATCAAGATATTCATAATGTTTTTACATTGATCATTTCAGTTGCCTTATGCTTTGCTTCTGTTCACTCTGATGTGCTGCCCTTTTTATTCATAATCCTCATGTAGCTTTTATCGAAAGAATTCCAGCGATTCACTTGTAATAGAGATTTTGCCTTTTCAAAACATTCCATTAAATTGATTTCCAAACACTGGTCATCTTTTGCGCTGAGCTGAGTTTCTTTAAGGTTGCTTAAGCATGATGCACGATACGACTCCTTTTACAGGCATCATGGTTTCCCCCAATCCAAAGGGAGTTCATAAAACCCTACAATTTATGAATATGTAACGAACAGGCCACCACAGCATGAGAAATATCATTGTGGGAAAATTCAGCCCTGATCCGATTAGTACAGCAGCTTGAAAAAACAACTTACAAAAAGCTGATGCGACAACCAGCAGTTTTCTTTTTTCCATAGATGCACATTTGCAGTGGACCGATAAAAAGGCAAAAACAAGCACTCCAAATATGATTTTTCTATAAAAATTTGTGTATTACAGTAGATTTTAGATGTTTTGTAAACTGAAAATCCATTTTTAATTTGTGTTTACTGTCTTGCTTTTTTCACATCTTAATGACATCTGCAAAAATTAATCTTCTGCTCTTGAACTCAAGTATGTCTTCTGACTGTAAGTGACTTTTATTTGTAATTATGTTAATAAAGACAATACTGTAGACTTGAGTTTTTGTCCACATACACGATTGATCGAACTGTATATGAGCAATAATGAGAGACTTCTTGGAACACAAGAAACGAGGCTATTAATTGTATTGCACAATCGCTTTAATTAAAGTATTTGATTTGAGACAAACTATATAAAGAGAAGTGCTGTAATAAATACTCTGCATAACATGGTTTTGAATACAAGGTCATTTTTGACAAATGAAACTAATTCGATCCAGAGCACAACCTGTTTTTGGGCATCACATGATGAAACCTGCATGTTTCAACTGGAAACACTAACACAACATTCACAAGGCATTGTCTACTTTAACATGAACAAAAGGCACGTAACAGTCATTAATAATTTCATAAAGCAACAACATAGAGGTAGAGAATGAACTTTCACCATGTTATTTTTTACCTCAAGTTTCAGTTTCCTTGTTAGTATGTGGAAACTGTTTTTTTTTTTTTTAGGTTTAAACACCCAGCCTCTGCTCTAACCAAAAGAGGAAGTCATTGAGACTGTCTTGTGTATATGTCTCAATGGTCTCTGTGTGCCCTTTTCTTGTAGATTCGGGGTTTAATCGAACAGCTCCTCTGAACTCATCTGTACTCCTGTAACCACCTGCTTCCATAATCCGATAAAGGAAGATAGTTTCTTCTTTATAAATTCTGCATGGTTAATATTCGGTATATGCAAATATTTGCTTATGTCAATACAGAAGTGCCAGTGGACCATTGTTTCTGATCCCTTACATTGGTATGTTTTGACAGGGCTTCCAGGTCACTCAAATAAGAGGAGTCTTTGGAAGAGTTGCCAAGTAGCTGGTCCAGTTTGTCAACATGTCTGCGCAGTCCCTGAATGCTGCCTTCAGTCTGCAGTCTGCGCTGACTCAGAGCCTCTTGCTGGGAGAACACGCAACTGCGCAGTTGAACCTGGAAACCATGGACAGACACTCAAATCAGCCCTAAGATTTCAAATATTCTCAGACAAAATCTAAATCAATGCCTAATAATATAAAGTGTGTTACCTTATCACAGGGACAACGTCCTGCAGAGTTTAACTCCAACCTGCCCCAACACACTTGCTTAGACATTTCTAGTAATCCTGGAGACTTTGATTAGCTGGTTCAGGTGTGCTTAATTAGGATTGGAGCTAAATTCTGCAGGATAGTGGCCCTCAAAGATCAAGGGCCTCGTGTATAAAACCTTCTCCAGAACATGCACAAAATTCCCTTTATAAAACCACCCCGTCTCTTACCCAAAATAACTATATGGGGCTTACAACGCCTCCTTTTACTATGCATAACGTCATCTGCATATAATTTTTTTATGCATATTCCAGCCACATGATACCATGTTTAACACAAGACAGTAGGAGAATATGAGATAAGAACTATTTGCCGTCACATTACATTACTAAAATCATTTAGTATCCTTGCCTTGTATTAGAATAAATACATCAATATTGTATAAAATACATTTCAGAGAAAGTTATTCTCAATCACAGGCCAAATAGTAGGCTATTTTTTAATCGCTTTAAGCAAATCAAATTTATGCAATTTTGCCTATAAGGTAAACATATTTTAGGATGGTTTATATAATTATAATGGAAACAGATCTTATCTTTTTGGTGATGTTGAAAAAATAAAACGTGCATATCTAATCATTTCCTTTAAATTCTATCCTTCAAATACAATAGTATTTTTCATAATAGCTCCTGCGCGCAGCAGAGGTTTTACAGCCTACTGTCACCGGACTTGTTCAAATCAGCCAATCACTGTTCAGTCACCGAGCGAGTCCTTCAGTGTCTGTCATTATACTGTCTATGTTGCTAAGAAATCTGCTTAGACAGAGTAACTTCGCATTACTGATAATTTTTTGCGCTAAAATATTTTCTCAGAACATGACATCTGCTATTAGGAACACAATCTAAAGCGGAATAATCATGGGCCAAGCGATCTTCGCTCTGGTTAAAACATTAAAACACAGCATGCCACAGGAAAAGTGTTCAAAAGCATTCACTAAAAATATTTCTATTTAAATTAATATAAAAATATTGTAACTTCTGGATAATGATTTCATGAAAGGTCAGTGATTAGCTCCATTAATGAGAGTGGCATATTTAATCTAAATGTGTATATCAGATGAGTTTAAATCATTCTGTTTATTTAATTCGCTCTTTTCAGTAAAAGAGTACGCACGGTCTAGAATGTCTGTACGGTGCGCGCATATTTACAAAGGCGTGGCCTACTGAGGATTGTTCTTGTCGCCTAGCAACTGTGACAGCTACCATTGACAAGCGGTAGTAACGTTTGTACTGGACCTTTTTTTTGCCTGCCTAAAAAAAAACAACCTAAAAATGTCTAAATATGTTCCCTTTGATCCATTTGTGTACATAGTAAAGAGTATAAACTATATAAAATCGATTATTCGAGGAGGAAGCACCCAAAACCATTTAAGAGAAAACATTTTGTTGTCACCGGCGTGCAATGAATTCTGGGGTATGCAAGGCCGTGAAAGGTCCATCTGTTTTATCTTTTCACGGGAAACGAAGGGCACATTTCAAGGCCGCATTTGAAGGAGCCTTCGAATTGGGACAGCCTTTGTCACGCCGTGGTGATGCAGTCGACGTTCGAAGGATGCAGCCTCTGAATTGGGACAGCAATTGAGATCCTGATTAACTTAACTGTACCTTCAGGTGGTCCTCCTGCTGCCTTAGTCTTTCCCTCAGTGCTTCCCCTCGCCACTGTTCATCCTGTTTGTAGCAAATGATCAGCATTAGTCATGTTCTTTGCATCTCAACTCCTGATTAACAAAACAGAGTTTGCAAATGTGCCAGGTTTGAAACTGCAGAATCAGAAAGAGATTTTAAGAGCTGAAGAAAATGGATTGTGCCCACCAGTCATATGAGCTACTTTTTGGTGCTTTATCGTTTTTGGAGCTCCCTCTGTGTTCCATGGATAGAATAATCAGACTTTTCAGTGATAAAATGGTGAGTAAATGTTACTTAAGAGCAGTGGTTCTCAATCTTTTTCAGTCCAAGGGCCCCTAATATCCACAACAATATTCAAAAGGCCTCCTAATTTTATATTCAAAACTTATTTTAAACTAAGTCCTTGTTTCTGTAAATTAAAAATAATTAAATTATGTAATTTTTATTATATTTATTCTACTTTCAATGCACTCTTGAATTTACGTGACTCTTTCAGTTGATTGTGATTTACAGCATAGGGATAAAGGACAAGGATTTTAAATATATATAGTAAAAATTGCATTATTCATTATAAAAATGGCCAATGTGTTTTAAGATTTTACTAATTTACCACAGTTTTCCAGGTGTTTTTCACACTTTTAGAATTAAGCTTTCCCATACAGTAAATCCAGGTTTACGAAGACAGTGGGGAACCTGGTTCTTCAAGCAACAATTAAATTAAAGGGATGGTCTGCCAAAAATAATTTATTCTTCCGTGGGACTTATTTTGAAGAATGTTCGTAACCAAACAGTTCTGGTAACCATTTACAATTTTTTTTTTTTAACATATAAAAGTCAATGGGAACCAAAACTGTTTGGTTACCAACAATCTCAAAATATCTTCTTTCATGTTCAGAAGAAAAAAGAAAAGTATACAGGTTTGAAACGAGTAAATTATAACAGAATTTAAATTTTTCCATTATTTTAAATAATTTAATTCATCATGAGACTTTCTAGATGTTTGCTGAGGTTCCCTAGTGGTCCCCGGCCCCTGATTGAGAACCACATCTTTAGAGTAATCTGTGCACTTTTACTCCTATACTAACACACTTGTTTAAGAGGTGCATATGAAAAGCCTCACCTTAGTGTTGTATGCTGGATTCCCCAAGGAGAGCGTAACACTAGGATGATTCTCTTTCAGGCTGTCTGTGTCTGAGGAGGCGCTAGAGGGCGACTCTAGCTCCCTCACCCCACTGTCAATCTCAGCTTTCATCTGTGATCTCACAGAGCGCATGCTGTCCTTAATCTCACGTAGCCGAGAAACTCCTTCCTCTTGGCCCTGCAGCTGAGAGAGGCACATGACAGTCATTCATCTTCCTCAAATGTCACTGATAACCATGTACACTACAGTAACATCACGTGTGCTGCAAAAATAGCTACAGACCAAACAAGTAGAACAAGTACAACTAATACGTTTATCTGCAACAGATCTATAACAGTAAACATGTGGTGTGTTACAATGCTCTTTCCTGTTTGTACCATGTCTTTGAGGCAGTGCAGCTCTTGGGAAATTGTGCTGAGCTGTTCCTGCAGCGTTCTGGCTTGTTTATGGTTTTCTTGAGCAGCTTTTTCCACAGTCAGCAGGTCCCTATGGAGCCGCACACGCTCCTGAAACAAGCTCAAGTTAGTCTGTCGGCTATAAACTATAGTAAAACTTACAGCCGGAGCTGACTAAAGACCTCGTAAAATGAAGGAATGTTCAAATAAAGCCAGCACAATATACCCATTCACAAAGGTATCATACTTAAAGTCTAAAGGCCTGTTCACACCAAGAACAATAACTATAAAAATAACAATAAAGATATAGTTCTAAAAATCGTTCTTAATATTTAAGAATAGCAGAGTTCATACCACAGCTATAATGATAACGGCACAGAGAAACAATATTGTTGGAATCAATTTTAGAACGATTTTATTCCAGCTGAAGCATTCCAGAGAAGCTTGAGCATTTAAAGCGGCAGCCAAACATGTGCTTAGAACAAACAGAACGATATCGTCCGCTGGGGTGGACGCTAATATAGTTATCGCTCTTGGTGTGAACGGGCCTGGCCTTAGTACTACTGGATTACTGCTTTCTGAAATATGGCAGTCTCATTTAACCAAGTCTTTTCAACTTGGGTTAAATTGAGCTTGATAATCTCAAAATTGCCAAATATAATCGGAATGAAGTTTATAATGTTGTTATTAATAACTAAAACTATTAAATAAATAAAGCTGAAATTAAATATTAATATTAGATAAAAAAAACGATTAGAAAACTCTTAAAATAAAATAAGTTCTAATATTTAAGTACTAATATTTAATTAAAATTCAGTTAAAACTAAAACTGTAATAAAATAAATTAAAGCTAAATAGAAAAAAAAGACAAAAACAACAATTATTACATAACAAAATGACTATAACTGAATATATATATAAATATACATTTAAAAATATTAATAAATACTATACGAGTATATAAATAATACTAAAACACTGGAATAAATGGCATGAAAAGAATCTTTTTTTTTCATCTAAAAAATTTTTTTGTGCATATAATGAAAGAAAACAGAGACATTCTTTAAAATATATCTTTCTTTATGTTGCGCAGAAGAAAGCAACCCGTACAGGTTTGGAATGATGGGGGCCAGAATTAACTTTTGAGGTAAATTTTCACTTTATTGCTGTTCTATGGCACTGTGCAACAGCTCCAGTGTCCATTAAATTTGCCAGTGTACTACTAATGGGTCTGTCTGCCAATCACCTCTTCCACTCCCAGCAGTCTTTGCCTGTTTGTGCGGCTGTGGTTCCTCTGGGCCTCCTGACGTCCCTCAGCGCTGGTCCTGTCAGACAGCAGAGCCTCCTGCAGGCGATGAGTCTCCTCAACGGCATGCTGGAGTCTGATGTCCCGCTCACACACCCTCTGCTCTGAATACACACTCACACTTCAGTACTTAAAGGCAAGTCGCTCTGCGCTCACCAGGCTAAAAGTAAGGGAACACGTGGTAATGCAGCTCACCCAGTTCATCCACCTGCTCTTGAAGTGCAGTGCACTGTTTGTGCTCCCTCTGCAGGTCCACTTCTGCGACTGTGTCCTGGTCCATCCGGTCCAGCCTCAGGGCCAGAGCTCTGTCTAATGCCTGCAGCTTCTGCTGCTTCAGCCTGTGCTGCTGCTCCAGATCAGTGCTCTGCTGCTGCTGTACCCTCACCATCTACCCACAGGACACAAACATGATGACATCATTACTCCTAGATATTGGTCACCTACATCATATCTTAGACATAATTATTTTAAAGGTTTGTTCACCCAAAAATGGAAATTCGGTCATCATTTACTCACCCTCATGGCAAACATTCAAACGGTCAAAGCGTTTTCACACCTGAAAGTCCGCACCAAGTTCTGAACCAAATTTCATGTTTTGATAAATTTTATACATTCGGTAAGTTTTGGTTTGGTTTCACATTGCAATTATGCGAGCGCACTACAGAACATTACATGAAATACTTCCTGTCGTCATCAAGTGGGCTGCATCTTGACATTGATTGGTTTGTAAAACGGACGTCGTCAGCAAGTTGTTAATTCGGCGGGTAACTTTGACAACAATTTTTTGTTTTCTCTATTTTGGATATATTGCAATTCTGACTGTACATTGACTTTGTTTTGTTTGAAGTGCAAAAAAAAAAAAAAAAAAAAAAACGTAGACAACAATGAATGAACAGACGCATATCGTTAAAACTATATTGTTATTATTATGGCATTACTACCTGCAGCACCAACTATACACGAGGCTAGTTCAAATTCGCCAAATGCACGTCCTCGTCGTGCGAACATTTTATCGTCGCCGGCAGGAAAGGAGGAGAAGACTGCAAGCGTTTTTTCCAGTTGACTTATGTCGTCATACCATATTTAAATGAAAAATCTATCGTTGTCTCTTCGGCTACGCGGTAACCACCGGAACTTCCTGTAAATGGTCTGAAAGTCTGAACCATACAGAAAATGCTTTCACACTAGAAACGAACCAAACCTTTGTTCAGTCTGATCCGGACCGAGACTACCTCTTTTCACCGGACCAAATTTCGTCTGTTTGGTCCAGACGTGGTCCGGGGGAGGTTTCACACCTGTAATTTTGATTCGGATCAAACTGAAAGGTCCGAAAATCTGGACCAAACAAGGTAGTTGTGAAAGGGCCCTGGGTGTGAGGGCAAAATTATTTCCAACGCAATTTGCGCAATAGGTTCAGTCAGTCGCGCAAATTCTCAGCTATAACAACAGAAGCTGTTTGGTTTAAAAGTGACTTCTGTGTAAGCAGCGCATCATACGCCTTCACTGTTAACAAAAGACTAATGACTTTTCCCCACAGAATTTTCTAATGTGATCGCAACTTTTGTTAGAATTCGAAACACAAGATAGTTTCAAAGAAACCTGAAAGATTTTTGTCCCTCCATTGAAAGTCCTTTAGGCAAAAAAGGCAAAAACTACAAAAGGCAACAAAAAAAAGGTGAGAGAGAAGTAATTTGACAAACTCTGTAACTTCATTCAACACTTTTCCAGTTATTAGGAAACGAATACTGGGGAAGCAAAATTAATTTTTCAGCTGCACACATTCAGAAACCAGTTACAGTCTTGATCAATATAATTGTTACGCCCTGTGGCTCAAAAGGGATGCAACAAAACTGGGACACACGAGAAAGCCTAACTTTTAAAGCAAGTTATTTATTAACAAGAGGAAACCTATACAAAAATTACTTATGAATAAAATCAATGGCAACTGTGATCACACCATTTTGCATGCTTTCCATTGGCTTCCAGTCCAATTTAGGATTGACTTTAAAATTCTTCTATTTTTGTATAAATGCTTACATAACTTTGCTCCTAACTACTGATCTATTGTGTCCCTAATCCTCCCAGAAGTTTAATATGCGGTAACCTTAACTTACTGTCCCTTGCTTAAGGCTAAATGCAGAGGAGATAGAGCCTTGATTGTGGAATAGCTTGCCAGTGCAACTTACAGCAGCACCCTCTTAATCCGTTTTTAAATATCTTCTAAAAACTCATTTGTTTTCCTTAGCTTTTAATAATTGTCGCTCCTTTTTACAGCCCTTTGGTCAGTCTTGAGGCCGTTTTAAATGTGCTTTTATAAATAAATAACATTAACTTATAGATATTTCTTGTTCTTGTTATTACTTGTTTTGCATATAATGTGTTGGATTATTGAACACAATCATGTCAATAAAGTACTTTATAATGGAAAACTGAGATCGTAGAATAAATCCATAAAGTAATTGATGACATAATGTAAATTTTTGGGTGAACTGTCCCTCTAACACATCTAAAGTTCATCATCTAGTTTCAAAGGTAAAGTGTATGAAATGATAGTATCTCGCTTCACCTTTTCATGTTCTTCAAGCTGTGTCTGTTTCATGGCTACTTCTGTCTTGAGCTCCTCCAGCTGATGCCCCAGTCGGTCCAGTCTCTGTTGTCTCCTCCTGATCTTCTCCTCTTTCTCCTGCAGTCCAGCCTTTTGCTCCTTTTGTTGCTTCATAAGCTCTTCCCGCTGCCGTGTCGCAGCCTTCACCTCCTAAACATGATCAATCAAGAGAAACACTTCATGCCATATAGTGATGCACAGAAATGTCAGTTTGAGTGTCTAAATCATTAACCGAAATGGTGATGTTTAATTAGCGCTTTTTCTGATGGTGCGTTTTGACTGTCAGAATCTATTTAGTGCACAAAACGTGCATAAGCTACAACAGGTTACCATGTTAACTGTGTGGACGCTAGGGTTGGGTTGACAATACCGATTTCTATTGTTAATAACAATAGACTTTGTGCTACTTTTGATATGAAACAATAGCCCCTTTCACACATACAGTCTTTACTGGTAAATTACCGGTAAGAGATCATGTGTGAACAGGACCTTTTCAAAAATACCTGTAAATTGGTTCTGGCAATTTGCCAGTTGTAACATTACCAGTAAATTACCGGAAATGTGCTCTGTGAACGCTGAAAGAAGATTACCGGTATGATCATGAGGTCAGAACGCGCTCGTAAGAAGTCTGTCGCGCTCGAGACCCAGCCATCTTTTCCATTCATTAGTGCTGCGGCTCTGCAGTTGGATACTATTATTACCGTCTCGTGTTTTTAAGAAGAAAAACAAGTTCTGTTTGATCATCCCCTTATGCTTTTCACTCAAGACGTCAAAAAATGTCGTCAGATAGTGAAACTAAAGCTCTTCCTCTCATGGAGACGAATGAAGACAACAGCGCAGCATAAAAGATTACTTTCGATGACTGACATCACAGAATTTACCGGTATTTTGGAGCTGATGTGTGAATGGTCTTTTACCGGTAAAAAGCCAGAATGTCGTTGCTTGTGTGTGAACTGAACAGCATATTTGTGTATTTACCAGTAAAGTCATTCTGGGAATTTTACGGTAATTTACCGGGATTGCTGTCTGGCTAATGTCTCAGCTTTCATATTCTGTCAACAGATCATCTCTTCCCCACAAGTTATACAACGAAAATAAACATGATTGAACACCAGAAGGTATGTTGAAAGTACAACCAACTGAAATGTATCGTGTTTCATGTAAAGGCTCAATCAGTGTTTTAACGAAACATAGAAACAATGATATCATTGTTTATATAAAATTTGCAATTTACATTTTTATACACAAGTTTTTTATACAAAACTTTTTATATAAGTTTTTATTTTATTTTATTATTAAATAAACGTTATTTTCGGTTTCAGGTTTTGGCTAAATTAAAACCGCTAGATATGCAATGCTTTGCTGTAAACTCACCTCTCTGATCTCATCTAACTGAGTTTGAGATTCCACCAGCTGTTTCTTCAGTCTGCTCAACTCTTCTGTGGGTAAAAACAAGCATTTCAGAGCGTTAATTTTCACAGTGCATGAAAACCAACAGCTAATGTTAAGGCTGTTGAGTGGATACCCTCATGCTGCTGCTGCGCGGCTGCCGTGTCTCTGCTGATCTCCTGACGCAGATCATGCGCGTGTTTCTGCTCCTGTTGTAGTTTGTCCAGCTCAGTCTGTAGTCTGAGAAGCTCTGTTTCTGCTGCCCTCGCCCTCGTCTCTGCTGCTTCCAAACACCTGAAACCAAGTCAAGTCACCTTTATTTAAATAATACAAAGCAGCTTTACAGTGATAAACAGGAAATAATGATCAATAAAGCAAACAGAATTCAATTCTGCTGTAAAAAATCAACAACGTCATCATTCATCAGAAGTCAGTTCAGTGTTGATTCAGTTCAGTTCAACAACTGTGTAAAGTTCATCAATTATGAAATAAGTTCAATTCAGCTATAAACTGCTCTTCAGAACGACAATAGTACCGTTATTCACTTTGAGACAGTTTAATGTTGATTCAATTCAAGTCAAATAAGCTATAAAGCAGCTCTGCAGAAAACAGTACCATCATGTAGCTCAGGGATGCCCAATCCTGCTCCTGTCCTATAGAGTTTAGCGCCAAACTTGCCCCAAACATACTTGACTGAAAGTTTCTAGGGGTGCTTCTCAAACGGATGGCTGCAACGTCATCAAGTGGCGCCGAAGGCGGTCATAATTTGAACGTTTTGAACATTTCATGTCCTTCTTCAGCTCATTTTGAAGGATGCATCAAGTGTATCCTTCGCATTCACCCATAATCCTTTGCACACACCCCAATTCACGAAAAAAAAAAGAACTGATGGAAAACGAGGAAGAACTGAGTTTCTCTGAGTTCATTATGAAATGCAAGACAAAAATAATGTTTTCGTAGAAGAAAGGCGTACATGTTAGCTTTTGTTTTTGTGTAAATTAATCACTTAACACTAAACTACCATGAATGTAAGCACTGGGAGACCACAGCTATGCTTGTCATTTACTGTACTATTGTGAAAGCCAGTTAATATAAAGATTTTTAATGCAAAGTATTTTTCCAAAATTAAGTTGTAATTGTATTTTTGTGCCCTGATCATGGAGGCGGGAACATGTGTGACGTAGTAGACAGACTCATTCTATAGTTTAATGCTGAGGAGTTTTGTTCTCATCCAATAACCACAGAAATTCAGCGGCCACACCATAAAGATAAAACTCATCAAGTCATTATTTATGACCTTTTTTTTGCTTGTCCAGGATGTTTCTCTGCCCTAGGCCTGAGGCATGCTGAGATAAGTGGGAATGGAAGATGCATATTTTTTGTTTGCTAAATTAAATTCGTAACTTTGATGAAAATATAGGTATTGTTGGTTATTCTGGACAAGAACTGCCCACTTAGAAACTAAGGAACACCCTTATAAATTATTGATCGACATAAAAATATAAGACATAAATCGACAAATCATTGTTAGATTTTAACTTATAATCATAATCAAATTCATTTTTATGATGATGATAATAACTAAGTAGTAGCTTCATCAGATATTGACACAGCAGTCTTTCCAATATAACTCGAAAATCTCTAAAGATTGTACAGACAAAAGAAATGTGTTTTTTTTGTTTTTTTTCACGTTACCTGTGAGCATGTGTGCGTCTGGCCTCCAGGTTTCTGCACTGTTCCTGCAGGCTGCTCCTCTCTTTGTCTGTTTGCTGTTGCAGGTCTAGGCTCTTCTGTTGGATGGTGTGCAGCTCTGCTCTCTCTTTCTCCAGCAGGTTCATCTGTCTCTCAGCCTCCCCACGCTGCTCCTGCAGCTCTTGCTGCACATGCTGCAGATCCACACGCACCTGAGCAGAGGAAACTCAATAACATCAATAACAGCACAGACAGTACAGGCGAAGATGGAAAAATGTTTAGGACTGACCTCTAGAAGAGTTTCCTGGCTCTTCTCTAGCTGGTCCAGTTTCTGGTTATGTTGCAGCTTCACTCCCTCTAATTCCCTGGTCTCCAACTGGACCATTTCCAACACATGCCTCAGCTCTAAACACACAAATTCTTATCATTAACTGGGCGAACCAAACGGATACGATTCAGTTTTTTTCACTCATTCAGACTTATTTTTGTAATTTGTCAATATCAACAACTTCACCACAAGCAGTAGTTTTTTATTTTTTAACTTTATATATGGATATATCAGGATAACCTTATCTCTTATACATTACTTACTGACCAATACATCACAGAAAACCAGACCAAAATGAATGGTCACGTGACTAAAACTTTTTCCAATTTCAGAAAAGCAGTGGCTTTTAGTGTCTTTCTTTTTACTATTAGAGTGTGCAGGCTTCCATTTGTATCTGTATATTTGTATCTTTTCAGTTCACGCACCTCATTTTGGACTTTTTGAAAGTTTTTGACTAATTCAAATTTTAATGTCAGCACAGGATTGGCTCTCAAAGGAAAGTGAGTGTTCCGTCAACTGGCCAGAAACAAGTTTCCACAAACACTCCCTTTCCACCTCTCGTCTGCCACTCACACATTGTTTGAGACAAACGTCAAACAATGTTAAACTGATGTCATGTCATGTCAAACTGGCCACTCTATCGCAACAGACCTGCTGTGTGTTTTTTGATGGCTGAACGAAGGCTCTGCAGGGTTTCTTCCTCTTGCTGCTGATCTTTCTTACACTGCGCCAGTCTGGCTTTCTTCTCGTACAGCTGAGAGTCCAGCTCTCCTTTCTGCACGGCAAGAGACTGGACATCCACTCGGAGTTCCTACACATATCCAGACCGTTTATAAATATTCATCCTAAATATTTCAACACTGCACTAATATTTTGTGCATGTAAAAACCTGAATGCGCTGGTGTAAGAGTTGGGCATCTTCTTCTCCCTGTCTGAGAACATCCAACAGGCCCTGCCTGTGCTGCTCCACACTAACTCTCAACACCTCCTCTTCCTGTCTCCACTGCTCCAGCTTCCTGTCCAGCAAAGACAGCTCCTCCTGCTGCAACACCACCTGTATCCCACACAAGAGACCCACAAAGTCACATTGATGTAATACTTTTTCAGCTACACAATACTGTTCCAAAGTTTTGGGTCGATTTATAGTGAAACACAATAACAATCTACAATCTACAATCTTTTCTATTTTGATATGTTTTAAAAATGACTTTATTCCTAAGATGGCAAAGCTGCATTTTCAGTAGCCATTACTTCAGTCTTCTTTGTCACATGATCCTTCGGAAATAATTCTAAAATGCTGATTTGGTGCTTAAGAAACATTTATCACCACATGTTTTTTTTCCCCCAGGATTTTTTGATGGGCAAATAAAATGAAGGCATTATAAATGTCTTTACTGTCATGTTTTAGGTCTTTGCTGGATAAAAGCACAATTTCTTAAAAAAAAAAAAACTAATCTTAGTGACCTCAAACTTTTGAACGGTATTTTTTAGTTGATACTGAGTGGTGATTTTCAGAGCTTGTACTTACTATTGTTTTGCTTCTTTACACATGTGTTACCTGAGTGTTGAATTTGTCCAGTTCTGTTTTGCGTTGTGTTAGGCTGTCTTCTGTCTCTCTGCAGCTCTGTAGGAGTTTCACCTCCAGGCTCTGGGTCTCTCTGAGCTCTTTCTCAACAGTTTCCAGTCTACATAGAAGAGACAGGCAGTTCAGTGGAGAGAAGTTTTCTGCATTCAGTGATTTACTGAAATTATAGTCGTAGCACCTGTCAGTCGCTCTATCCAGCATTCTGTTGACTTCTTGAAACTTTGCATCTTGACACGTGAGGACGTCCTCTACTTCTTTCAGAGTGTGTTCATGCTCCTGTTTCCTTTTCTGAAGCTCCTTAACCTCCTCTTGAAGAATCCTTTAGCAGCACATTTACATGTCTCATTTCTTGCTATTAGCAAGTTTTCCAGCTCAAACTTAACTTGATGCAGAATTATAAACAGCCTTAAAAGCTAAATTGCTGTTAAAATCCTTTAATTATAAGTAGACCATTCGTAGGTTGATTTCCCAAAAAAGTGTAAACACTTGCTTTCAACATCATGTTACCTTTTTGTCTAAACAATAGCAGATGGGAAAAGTGTTTGGTAAACCTTTTCGAAATGGTTATTTTTGCAATTCTGCTTGGTGTCACTTATGACGTATGAGTTGTAAGGATTCAGAACTGAAATAAGTACAAATAAAAATCAATGTGTGGTATTTGTGTTCACCTGAGCTGTTGTTTGGTTCGGACCAGCCTTGTGGCGCTGTCTTGAGCTCTCTTTTCCATCTCCACCAGCTCTCGTTCTGTCTCTTCCGCTCGTCTGCTGGCCTCATTGTAGCGCTGCACGCTCTCTTTAGTCTGCAAAGCCACATGCATTAGATCATTAGCAACTTGGAAGTTGACGTATACATGTAATATTTAAGAATCCCAAAGTTAGGGAAGCTACTTAAAAAAAAATGTATGTAGTTAAATGTAACCACAGTCAAGTTACTCTTTTAAATAATAATTACTGATTTATATTTAATATTTTCATTTATTTAATAATTATACTTTTTTAAAATGTAGTATATTCCTGTGGTCAAAGCTGAATTTTCAGCATTATTACTCCAGTCTTCAGTGTCACATGATCCTTCAGAAACCACTTTAATGTGCTGATTTGCTGCTCAATAAACATTTCTTATTATTATCAATGTTAAAAACAGTTGTGCTACCTAGCATAATAAATGTTTAAGGATTATTTGATGAATAACAATTTCTAAAGAACAGCATTTATTTGAAATAGAAATATTTTGTAACAAATTTCTTACTGTCAGTTTATTTGCTGAATAAAAGTATTAATTTCTTTATAACAAAAAAAAGACTTATTTGACACAAACCTTTCAATGGTAGTGTATTAATCAATATAAATAAACACAAAATTATTAAATTATAAAAAAACGAATAAAAACCTTAATTTATATAATTAAATTAAAACAGTGTGATTAACAGCAGTATTTAGCTAAATATTTATCGTTATGATTGAATCAGTGATTTTTGTAAAATAATTTTTTGTCATCATTATATATATATATGACACTGGAGATTTGATAGGAAAGGGGAAGGAGAGAGAGAGTACATGAGCTACACTGGACTACTGTAAGAGGCAATTCACACAAGTCAGTGGAGCGAAAAGGTCTGGAGATGTGTTTTTTAAAAGTTTAACTAATTTTAACTTGAGCGGCGCGTTTTTAGAATGGCGCATCATGCACGAAATGTAGAAAAAGACATTGAGAAGCAAACGCAACGGTTAAACACGTCCGTCTTGCACACACACGTTTACATTGATAAACAATGGAAAAGCGCAATCTGTGTGAATGGCCCCAACTGAAAAATATATTTAATAGCGTGGCTACGCAACAGTGCGGAACACTAGTGTCGGACCTTGGCTCGAGTGTCTTTGAGCTCTGTCTTAGCCTCTAGAAGCAGTCTGTCAGCTTCTCTGAGCTCTGCTCTGCGCTTCAGCAGGGTCTTCTCCACACACTCCACCTCTCCCAGCAAACACTGCTCCTCCTCTGCATGCAATACAGTGCTTTCCAGCCCACTCCTGATGAAACAAAACAATGAAAGGCACTAGATATTCAGTTTTATCCATAACATGTAGTTTACATTTCAGAGAGTCTGTGTGTTATACTGAGTTGATGTTGAGTAAGATATATTGGTGTTAGCATGCTCACTGACGTGTGGCGCTGCAGTGTATGGATCTTCCTGCGTAGACGTTTAATTTCCTGCTGCAGCTCTGTTGTTTTTTCCTGCAGTGTGTGCTTTTCTTCCTCAGTGTGAACTTTATCAGCACACTCGTCTCTCAGCCTACGCTCTGCCTTCTTCAGATCTCGCTCCTGAAACACATACCAAAACTACTTATCTTATAAAAATTAAGACCATTTCCATGTACACTACCATACATTCATTTGGGATCAGTTATTTTTTTATGTTTTTGAAAGAAGTTTCTTATGCTCACCAAGAATGCATTTACTAAACAGTAAACAGTAATACTGAAATATTATTATAATTTAAAATAACAGTTCCCTTTCGTCCAGGGAACTCCGACGTACGTCGGGTTCCCCTGACGAATTGGGATCACGCTAGGGAGCCTATTACCTTCGAGAAACTAAACAAAAAGCCAATGAACATTGGCATGCAACATTTGCATTCCGCGGACCCGCCCGTCAGCGCGGGTATAAAAGCCGGAAGTAAACATTGCATCATCGCCTTTCGCTTCGGAGCCTCAGTTTCCTGTGACTTCCAAGCCTTTTGGAGAACGAAAACAAATACCTGGAGAGCAGAAATCGCTGGTGTGACGGCGCGGTGCAGCGATCTTCGCCTTCAGCAGCAAAGGGTTGCAGTTTCCCCCGCCTGTCTGCTGCGTTGGTCCCTCGGCGCTTCGGCGTTTTCTCTCTCTCTCTCTCTCTCTTGTTTTTCTCTCTCTCTCTTTTTCTTTCTAAAAGAGCTGGCGGGTGTTTCGCGTCCTTTTCAGGATGTCGACTCACCCGTGCGTTTCTGGATGTGGTAGACTTCTCCCTCCGGATGATGGCCATCAACACTGTCTCGCATGTTTGGGCTTAAGGCATGCTGAGGCAGCGTTGTTGGATGAGTCATGCTCTCTCTGTGGGAGCATGGCCATCGCGACGCTCCGCTCGAGACTGAGATCCCTGAAATATGGGGGAGTCCCTTCGGAGAATGCTCGATCTAGTTCGTCTGTCGGTTCAGTTCGACAGGCGGCTACTTCGGTCATTCCCGTTGGTGAGCGTATGAGGGTTACAGTGCGGAATGTCTCGTGTGGTGAAACATCCTCGCGAGCTTCCCACTCCTCTAGCAGCTCGCTGCCAGCGGCGCTTCCGGGGGAACTTCCGGGGCCGTCCCGCACGGTTCCGGTTGTTTCCTTTGGAGCGCCCCCGGAGGACCAGATGTCCGCTCCAGTGCCCTTCTTCCCTGAAGTGCATGAGGAGTTGAGGAAGTCCTGGTCGGCGCCTCTGGCGTACCGGCGGGGGCCTCCTCGCCCCTCCCTCTTCACCACCCTTGACGGCGGGGCGGCGCACGGGTACGAGGGAATCCCCACAGTGGAGCGGTCTATCGCGATGCAGCTGTGTCCGAAGACCGCTTCCACCTGGCGGGGTGCCCCTTCACTCCCCTCCCGCGCCTGTAGGTTCTCCTCGGGTCTAACCGGGGAGGCCTATAAGGCGTGTGGAGACGCCGCCTCCGCCCTGCATGCCATGGCTCTGCTTCAGGTCCACCAGGCCAAAGCACTCCATGACCTGCAGGGGGGTGGTCCCGACCCAGCCTTGCTGCAGGAGCTGCGTGCGGCGACCAACTTCGCTCTACGGGCGACGAAGGTTACCGCACGTTCGCTGGGTCGGGCGATGTCCACACTTGTGGTCCAGGAGCGCTACCTATGGCTCACCCTTGCGGATATGCGGGAAGCCGAGAGGAACAAACTTCTCGACTTCCCCGTGTCCCAAGGGGGCCTCTTCGGCGAGGCGGTGGATAACTTGGCCCAAGAGTTTTCCGCCGCCCAGAAGCAGTCGGAAGCTATGCGGCATGTCCTGCACAGGAGGAAGGCCGCTGCTGGCCCAACTCCTGTTGCTGCACAGCCTCCGGCCGCTCGTCGCCGAGGTCGTCCTCCTGCGGTCGCTCCCCCTCCAGGCCAGCAGCCTCAGCCTGGGGGACGGAGGTCGGGCCGTAAGAGGGCGGCCCAGCCCGCTCCGACGCCACCTGCACCTTCCAGGAAGAAGAGAGGTGGACGTCGTTCCTGATGCGGGCGACCTGGATCAGGATGTTGCTGCTCTGCGGGAGGCGGTCCCTATTCGCCTCCTTCCCCCGGGGGAGGGCCGGGTGGAGAATCTTTGGTTTGTTTTTGTTCCGCCCACTTTTTCAATAAAAGAGCAGTTTCCGAAACATCCTTTTCCAGGTCATCCACGGCCGAGACTGTCGGGCACGCAGTCTCCCCCGTGCGAGAGGGTCGCAGCGGCGGCGCGTGTCGTTTCAGTGCGACACGGCCCCCGCTCCCCTCTCCCCAGCCTGCGGGTAGCGGCCTCGTGGAACCCCCCGCGTCGCCCCGGCCTGCGGCTGGCCACGGAGGTGCAGAGACGGGGTTGCGAGGAGTCAGGGCCTCGTTCCTCGTCTCTCCCCCTCCCCTCGCCATGGGGCGGCCCGCAGCAGAGGGTACACGAAGAACCTTCTCTGCCGTCTGCCCCCCGGAGTGGACAGGTGGGTGTCAGTACCTGCGCTCAGACCCCGCTCGCGGTCGCCACGTCGTCGCTGGAGCCGGGTCCCTGTCCCCCGCCCTGCTGCCCCTCCGCGGGTACGCCGGTGGTCCGGGTGGGTCTACTCGCTCGGTTCCTGGAGGCCTGGCTAGCGCTTCCAGCTCCGTCCCGGTGGATCCTCCGCACCATCCGGCTCGGCTACGCAATTCAGTTTGCCCGCCGGCCTCCCAGGTACAGGGGCATTCTCTTCACCCGTGTGCGGTCAGAGGATGCCCCTGTCCTGCGGAAGGAGATCGATGTCCTGCTGGCGAAGGACGCGATCGAGCCGGTCCCTCCTGCCGAGATGAGGTCCGGGTTTTACAGCCCCTACTTCATTGTACCCAAGAAAAGCGGTGGGTTACGACCAATCCTGGACCTGCGTTCCTTGAATCGGGCCCTGCACAAACTCCCCTTCAAGATGCTCACGCAGAAGCGCATTTTCGAATGCATCCGTCCCCGGGATTGGTTTGCAGCAATCGACCTGAAGGACGCTTACTTTCACGTCTCGATACTTCCTCGACACAGACCGTTTCTGCGGTTTGCGTTCGAGGGTCGAGCGTATCAGTACAGAGTCCTACCCTTCGGGCTGGCCCTGTCCCCCCGTGTCTTCACGAAAGTCGCGGAGGCGGCCATTGCTCCCATGAGAGAGCAAGGCGTTCGCATCCTCAATTACCTCGACGACTGGCTCATTATAGCTCACTCTCGGGATGTTCTGTGCGAACACAGGGACATGGTGCTCCGGCATCTCAGTCAGTTGGGTCTTCAGGTCAACTGGGACAAGAGCAAACTCTGCCCCACGCAGAGGATCTCTTATCTCGGTATGGAGCTGGACTCGGTCGCCCAGACTGCGCGCCTCACAGAGGAGCGCGTCCAGTCAGTGCTCACCTGCCTCAGGTCTTTTCGAGGCAGGACAGCGGTTCCACTGAAACAATTTCAGAGGCTCCTGGGGCATATGGCGGCCGCAGCGGCGATTACACCGCTCGGCCTGTTACATATGAGACCGCTACAGCGCTGGCTTCACGATCGAGTCCCCAGGTGGGCGTGGCAGAGTGGCACGTTCCGGGTCCAAGTGACCCCGCACTGCCGCCAAACCTTCTCCCCGTGGTTGGACCCTGCGTTCCTTCGGGCTGGAGTGCCCCTGATCCAGGTTTCCAGGCATGCTGTGGTTTTCACAGATGCCTCGGCCACGGGGTGGGGGGCCACGTACAAAGGGCATGCAGTCTCGGGTCTGTGGACGGGGCCCCAGCTGCATTGGCACATCAACTGCCTGGAGTTGCAAGCAGTACGTCTAGCTTTGTGTCGCCTCGTAGGGGTTCTCAGACACAAGCACGTACTGGTCCGTACGGACAACACTGCGACCGTTGCGTACATCAACCGTCAAGGTGGTCTACGCTCCCGTCGTATGTCGCGACTCGCCTCCCACCTCCTCCTATGGAGTCAGAAGCATCTGAGGTCGCTTCATGCCGCTCACGTGCCGGGGGCTCTCAACCGTGTGGCCGACGAGCTTTCACGGTTCACCCCCCTGCCCGGAGAATGGCGACTCCATCCCCAGGTGGTCCAGCTGATTTGGAGTGTCTTCGGAGCGGCACAGGTCGACCTGTTCGCCTCTCCGGACACGACCCATTGCCAGTGGTTTTACTCCCTGTCCGAGGGGACCCTCGGCACGGACGCCCTGGCTCACAGCTGGCCCCGGGACCTACGCAAATATGCGTTTCCCCCAGTGAGCCTTCTTGCGCAGACTCTGTGCAAGGTCAGGGAGGAAGAGCAGCAGGTCTTGCTAGTGGCGCCGTACTGGCCCACCAGGACTTGGTTCCCAGAACTCATGCTCCTCTCGACAGCCCCTCCTTGGCCGATTCCTCTGAGGAAGGATCTACTTTCTCAGAGACGGGGCACTCTACGGCACCCGCGTCCAGACCTCTGGAAACTCCATGTCTGGTCCCTGGACGGGACGCGGAGGTTCTGAGTGGACTGCCACAGGCAGTGGTAGACACTATCGCTTCCGCTAGAGCCCCCTCTACGAGGCGCCTCTATGCGTTGAAGTGGAACCTGTTCGTCGCTTGGTGCTCCTCCCGTCAGGAGGACCCCCGAACTTGCCCGATCGGCGTTGTGCTTTCTTTCCTGCAAGATGGGTTGGAGCGTAGGCTGTCCCCTTCAACCCTCAAAGTGTATGTCGCTGCCATTGCGGCGCATCACGATGCAGTTGACGATAAGTCGGTGGGAAAGCACGACCTGGTCATCAGATTCCTGAAGGGTGCTAGGAGGTTAAACCCTCCTCGCCCTGTACACTCTGTACCCCCTTGGGACTTGACTCTGGTACTGAGAGCTCTCCAGAGTCCTCCCTTTGAGCCTTTGTTGACAGTAGAGCTTGATATCCTGTCTATTAAGACAGCGCTCCTGTTAGCATTGGCTTCTTTTAAGAGGGTCGGGGATCTGCAAGCATTTTCGGTCGACGAATCGTGCCTAGAGTTCGGGCCGGGCCTGTCCCACGTAACACTGAGACCCCGCCCCGGATATGTGCCCAAGGTTCCTACCACTCCGTTTAGAGATCAGGTAGTGAACCTGCAAGCGCTGCCCCAGGAGGAGGCAGACCCAGCCCTAGCTTTTCTCTGTCCCGTCCGCTCTTTGCGGTGTTACGTTGACAGAACGCAAAGCTTCAGGACCTCAGACCAGCTCCTTGTCTGTTACGGAGGCCGGCAGAAGGGGAAGGCCGTCTCCAAGCAGAGGTTAGCCCACTGGATAGTGGATGCCATCACCCGAGCCTATGAGGCTCAGGGTGAGCCTTGTCCCCCCAGGTTGCGCGCTCACTCAACTAGAGGTGTTGCCGCTTCCTGGGCGTTGGCTCAAGGCACCTCGCTGACAGACATTTGTAGAGCTGGGGGCTGGGCGACACCTAACACGTTTGCTAGGTTCTATAACCTCCGTGTGGAACCGGTTTCCTCCCGGGTTCTGGCTTCGTCCAGTGGGTCGAGGGAATAGGTTGTGTCGGCTTGCTGCGCCACTCTGTAATCAGATAAGTGCGTCTCTTCCGCTCCGCTGGCCCCTAAGTGGTAACCTCGTTGAGCTCCTCCATCACCCCCCCGGCGCCCGGCGTAGCGGACCGCCCGGCGCCAGGTTTGCTCCTCTAGCTGAGTCGTAGCAGACTGGGTGTTCAGTGTCTTGAGTACCGTTTTTTGCCACGTGCAGTCCAGCCGTGTCTTCCCCCGACGGACTCGCGCCGTCGTCCTTGTTGTATGCGCTCCCAATTCCAGTGGTTGGGACCATCTCAGGGACTCCATATGTTCATTATGTGAATTCATATGAGTATTCCAGGCCAGTTCAGGCATCCTGGTTTCCGTAGTGTGCCTCCCCCCCCGGGGGTTGAGGCACGCTTCCCAGTGTTATCCAATGTCCTCTGTGTGGGTCTTGCGGAACAGCAGTGGATTCCTAGCAGCCCCCGAAATTTATTGAAACTGCTGTAGGGCGGCTTAGCTGGGCACTGGAAGGGGCCAGCACCATGGCGTTTTATTAGGGATCCCAATTCGTCAGGGGAACCCGACGTACGTCGGAGTTCCCTGGACGAAAGGGAACGTCTCGGTTACGTATGTAACCCTCGTTCCCTGAGTACAGGGAACGGAGACGTACGTCCCTTTGCCATGTGGCTGCACCTTCGCAGGGGTCCGTTACTTCGGCTCCTCAGCGAAAAGCGATGATGCAATGTTTACTTCCGGCTTTTATACCCGCGCTGACGGGCGGGTCCTCGGAATGCAAATGTTGCATGCCAATGTTCATTGGCTTTTTGTTTAGTTTCTCGAAGGTAATAGGCTCCCTAGCGTGATCCCAATTCGTCAGGGGAACCCGACGTACGTCTCCGTTCACTGTACTCAGGGAACGAGGGTTACATACGTAACCGAGACGTTTTCTGCTAGAATATATTTGAAAATGTCATTTGTTTTACATTTAACATTAAATTTTCAGCCGCCATTACTCCAATCTTCAGTATCACATGATCATTCAGAAATAATTCTAATATGCTTAGGTGCTCAACTTTATATCAATAGCTGCTTTTCCATCATCGGGCCAAACTGTTCTCGTTGCTTAGCCATTCCATTCCGTGCAGATCCGCCCAGCCGGTACGGATATGGTTTTATTTTCCACTGTGGGGCTGATAGTGGAGCTCATTGGAATGCAATACAAATGCGTCAGTCGTTGGCTTGGTAACGCAAAAATGTACAGATAATAAAAATAGCGACCGCGTGATCTACAGAGGAAATGGTAGCCAGGCAACAGACAAGTGAGTGACCAATCCTGAGTTGCGACATCACTACATGCATTCTACCAGCCAACCGTGCTGAGAATTCCGGGTCGAGAATGGTTTATAATTGTGACGTCACGTCCAGGAAATATAATTGTTCGGCTTGATAGTGAAAAAGCAGTTAATGTTATCAGTTGTGCTTCTTAATGTTTTGTTGAAATTGTGATTTTTTTTTTTAGGATTCTTTGATGAATAGAAAAGTTCAAAAGACTTTCTGTCTTTTATTCCATGCTGAATAAAAGTTTAAATTTCTTTAACATGTTACTGACTCCAAACTTTTGAATGGTAGTGTAGTATAGTGACAAAAAACAAACAATAGCACACAAGAACATGATTTGCAAAATATCATTGCAAAAATTTGTGATGCTTCTGATCTAATTTGGACATTAGTTGGTTAATAATATAATATAATATACCGTTGTATAAAAAAACTTTTTTTTATTCATATTTTCTTGTAATATTGGGTTTTATAGTCCTTACATTATGCACACATAATCAGAATACGACCAATGTAAAAATGTAATGTTAAAATAAAATGCTCTTATACATTTCAAAATTACAGAAAAATTATGTAAAGTATTGTAACAGTAGCGTTATTCAACAGGAAATAACAGAGCTAAATTTAACTAGAAATCTATTCTACACACAGTATCTCTCACCAAGTCCTGATGTCCAGGCACATTACAGTGCAGTGTCCCACTGGGCACCAAAGGAATAGTAAGATTGCTGGGAGGAGGTCCAAACACCAGTCTGGCTCCATCAGGAGGCGTCCCACAGAGGACTGTATTTGAGCCAGTGGGCAGGCCAGGTACAGAGTGACTGTAGATAAATGAACCGGGGGGGAAAGCGGTACCATCAGGTAGAGTAAATCCAGCAGAGCCAGATGGAGGCGTGAAACGTGTCCCCTCCATATCGCTCTCTCTTCCACTGTCTCTGAACATCTGAGCATCTGAGGAAACATGTGGACAGATATTAAAGCTTTGACATGATATTCATCACCATGATTATGTTGAAGATAAAGACTGTGGCATTTGCCTCTCTTTCCATGAGCGTGCGGATGGGGGGAGTAGACCCAGTATCCTCCATTAACCGCGGGAGGTCTTCTCTCCCTGTGTGCTCTGTGGCCGGACCGTCGACCTCTCTCAGGTGACTGAAGATGCACAGAGTCCAATCCTGAGTCTTGTGTGCCCTGAGATCCCAAACTAGGGGCCTGAGGATAAATAGCATGCTGATTATAATACAATACACTTACAAGAGTATTCCTTTTCTAATGCTAAAAGAACATGTTTCAAAACCTGATTTCTTACATTCTGATTTGATGGTACATAGTACCAATATCCTGTGTTTGGCAGGGGATCTCCTAAGCTGGACAGGAAGTTATTCTGCTGTAGAAGAGTCTCCCTCAGGGCTCCAATCTCTTCCAGCAGCTCTTCTAGATTTCCGTTGTTAGCTAAACAAACCACAATATAACAAGTCTATTTTTGCACTGAAGGAAACGTGCATGGTGCTTGCTTGGCCACAGAACACAGCACCATGATGCTAGGGTGTTTGTGAGGTGTTACCATGGAGAGATGACAAACAAACCTTCTTTGGCTTGTGCAAGTTGATCTTTAAGACGCTTGGTTTGAGCCTGTTGCTTTTTCAAGGTTTGGTTTAATCTTTCCAATTCTTGCTGTTGAATACTAGAGTTTGGGACACTGTGGAGATTCCCATCTGTCTCATGAACCTTCATTCAACAGAAACCAGGGAATATATTAACGTACAATGTACAACGGGGACAGGGTTTTAACAAATTTAAATCTCTAACAAGTAAGATACTGGAAGTCATCAATTTCCAAATGAGAGTAGTACAGGAGTTCCAATCATATACGTATTTGCATTTGAACTTTTGCAGCTAGAACATATGCGACTACCTGACAAGATGTGATCCATTCTAATCAAAACTATGAGCATGATAATGAGAAATACAAATATTTTTTAACGAAACTGATATCCTTTAAACACTATTTCTGTCAAATAGAGTAGACAGTTATAAAGGTCTTCAAAATGAACCATCACTGAACTTACTAAAGCTGGACTATGACACTATTTTCTTCTAGATCTGCTGTACAGCCGAAACAAACTTTATTGCATTATTTTCCTGTGATCACTGTAAAACTGCTTTGAAACAATCTGTATTGTAAAAAGCGGTATATAAATAAAAGTGACTTGATGACTTATACATAATTATTATAATTAATTACACTGATTAGCTCTAGAAAACCTACTATGCTTTTCTTTCAAATGTATTGGCAGTAATTTGTTCTGTGTGCACAAATTCATACATTCATTATTCATTCATTTTAGCATAGCGAATAAGCAGAGGGTTATTCACAAGTTTTAGTGCGACTACCACTAGGCCAAATGTGCCAATCGTACCCAAAATGTCAGATTATTTGAAAGGAAGACAAAACTGAAGACTAAAGTCTGAAGATTCTGAGCAGATACATTACCCTATCAGTCAAAAGCTTCTGGAGAACCTGGATTTCTGCTTCAGCACTAGCCAAGTCCTGAATGGCTTGAGCAGCCTGAAACTTGGTGCTCTGCAACTCCTCTGCATTCTACATGCATATAAACACATAATCATCAGTGAACTTTTCTCACATTGGTGCTGCTCCGAAAAGATCTCAAGTAGCCTGCACTTTGTCTTACCGCTGCTCTCTCCAGGTGTATTTTTTCTATAGTGCTATGAAGAGAGTGAAGTTTGTCCTTAGCTGCAGACAGTTGTTCGGCAGCCATTTTGTCAGCAGAGGAAAATGATCTCCTGAGTGCCTGCAACTCCAGACTGAGAGAATCCAGCTGCTCTTGAGTCTGGCTCTCTTCAGCTTTTATCTAGAAAAACAACAAACTATTACATACATAGCTGCTTAAAGCAATTTCAAGCAAGTTTAGGTCTACTGTGGATCTAAAAATTGGTAACACTTTACAATAAGGTTCATTAGTTAACATTAGTTAACTACCTTAGTTAACATGAACTAAGAATGAACAATACTTCTACAGCATTTACTAATCTTAGTAAATATTAAAAGGTTGAATGTTTTAACATTAGTTAATGCAGTGTGAACTAACATAAACAAACAATGAACAGCTGTATTTTTATTAACTAACATTAATAAAGATTAACTAATACAGTAACAAATGTATTGCTCAATGTTAGTTAATACATTAACTAATGTTAACTAATGCATCTTATCGTAAAGTGTTACCTAAAAATGAATCATAGCTGACTGAAAATAACGCATTTCTATAAAGGCACTGGTAACTAACTATAAACACTTATATTACTAAGGTTCCCTACACCTAACATTACATTTTGATTAAAGCTCTGAAAGTATCTCAATCATGACAACTTTGGCAATAGATTTAACAGCATTTTATATTGTGGTTTCAAATGTTGAATTTGTTAATCAATCTCATTCTGGCACCTGTTTATCTTGTTCTTCTAATTCAGCAAGCAGACGGTCCCTATCGATTTCGGTCTCTTCTAAGCGCTTCAGCATCAAGTACTGCTGCTCATGAGCATCTTCCAGCTCCTCCCTCAACCTATGGAGCTCTGCTTCCTCGCCACACTTCTCTGTTGCCTGATGGAATCAAACAGAGGGAGATCAGCATCACTTCATATAAAGACATTATACTGGAATATGTGAGCATCTGATTGATGGTATTTCAAATAATGATGAATTGAATGCTCACCTGAGTCTGGTATCTCTCTTGGTACTTCCTGAGTCTCTCTCTGAGCAAACCCATTTCTCCAGCGAGTCTGTCCTGGCAACGCTGGGCCTCGTGTCTATCTCTCTGGGCTGCAGATACTACACGATGCACCTCTTGTTGTAGCTCTATGAATTTTTTGTTCACTGGTTCCCCGAGGTCTTCAAAGCTGCAACTGGATGGGATAACAAAGACATTTCACAATCTGTTGGACACATCTGTAGCCACACAGTTCAATTATTTTAATTTGCTAAAACATATAATAAGAATCTATCATACCTTGGTTCATCTTGTCCTGTAGCTATGGCTCTTGACAGCTCTCCTAAATGTTTAGCCACGTTCTCAGGGTGAAGCAGCTCATCCTTAACCTGCTCTAAATCACCATGAAGAGCATCCACCTTCTCCTTAAGACTGTCTCTCTCCTCCTGTGAAATACATGTTCAGCCAGGGATTCAGAGACGTGAGTCTTACAGGAGGCTGAATGATTCTCATACATCATCAAGCAGCAGAATGTACAGTACACTTTTACAGGCAGTGAGAAGGTTTTTAATGAGGTGAGGGGTATCTGCACTTCAGTTATCCATCCTTTGGTCTTTCCAAGAATTTCCCCATGCTTATAAAGGGATAGGTCTGACTGAGCTTTATTATTCTGGTATGAGGTCTGATGTGCAGTAACACACCTGAAGAGTGTTGACCTGTTGCAGAAGCTCCGTGTTCTCGAGCACTCTGTCGGCAGCCATGTGCATCTGTGCCAAAGCGTTCTCTTTTGCCTGTCTTTCTTTCTGCAGCTCCATCTGCAGTGCTGAGTGCTCCATCTGTAAATGAGGAAGGCAAGAAAACTTAAATGTTAAAAATTCAAAGGATAGTTCACTTAAAAAGTTCACTACAAGTATATTATATCGCTAGTCATTTAAAGCCATTTGTGTGAGGAACAAATTTTAGTTATTCACTCTTCCATATATTCAAATCTAGTGTTGGGGTATTTTTTTAATAACATTAATTAATGCATTAACTAACATGAACAAACCATGAACAGTACAACAGAACAATACATTTGTTACTTTATTTGTTAATCTTTGTTAATAAAAATACAGCTGGTCAGTGTTTGTTCATGTCACTTAACAGTGCATTAATAATATTTCACAATATTGCTGTTGTTGGTATTTTTGAACAATTAAAAACAGCCTTGATGAGCATTAGAGACAAAGATACATTAAAAATCTTACCGACTGCAAACTTTTGAATGGTAGTGTGTTTAAGGAGCAAGCCGTGCTTCCAAAACGAATGCAAATAATTTTTGCTGATAATACACATGAAAGAATGTGAATATGTGACATCCAGCTTTTTGTTGAAGAATATTTCAAGATGATGAGGACATATCAAGAATATTTGAAATATAGTGCACAAGTTGTTTAATTGTAAGAGCTGCTCCTTTTTAAGGCTTGATTGGCACTAATCACTTTCTTTTTATGGAAAAGGGCAACGTGAATATTCAACCTAACATTTTGTTTTTGTTAGGTTAGCAACTATTTTTATTTTCAGGTGAACTATTCCTTTAAAAAACGATAGTAGCCTATATTATGGATGAATATGTAAAAATCTACGAAGAGATTTCCTACTTGACTGAGTCGACGCAGTCTGCCCAGCTCCTCCTTCAGTTGCGTGGCCTCAGTATCTCTCTCCTGCAGTTGGGTCTCCAGCTCTGCCTCATATTCACTGACCTGACCCTGAGCCTGCTTCAGCTCTTCGTTCTCCTTCCTCAGATCCTCCAACTCCTGCTGCAGCTCCTGTAACACAACAAACAATATGATAATGTTGACTTGACATATTATTACAGAGTGGTGTATTAAAACTATCTGCATTGTGTCAGAATCAGACTCCAACCTCCTGTGCGCTTTCAGCACACAGAGCATCTTTCTCCAGCTGTGTGCATTGAAGCTCCTTCTCACATAGGAGGTGCTGCAGAGTATCTTTCTCCCTCTGCAAAAGCCTGCAATCTGACTGGGCTCTTCGTGCCTGTTCCTTCATCCCCTGCAGATACTCCTGGAGACCTGAGATGATGCCCTCCAGGTCACGCTTGAGTACTTCATTGGCAGCTATCTGACCTAAATGAGTGGAGATTGTTTCTTCTTACTTATTTTAATTTAAATATATTGTATTCATAATGGATCCAACGACATCATTATCCAATGAAGGGGGAGAACATTTAAAAAAAGTTCCTCACCATCAGTAAGCTGTTGCTCTAGTTCTTTGATCTCCTGCGTTTCCTTGTGGATACGTGTGATCATATCATCCAGCCTGCCCTCCAGTTCCTGGTGCTTTCTGCTCATGATGGCCAGCAGCTGTGTCTTTTTGGACAACTGAGCCTTCACATGGGCCTGCAGAAGAGATGGCAGAGAGTCAGTGCAAAATCACAACACAAGTACAACACAAGTGATACATATGATGTCAGTTTAATGTTGTAAAACTTTATTTTTAGTGTTTATTTATTTATTTTTATATTAAGGACCATAACATCATAGAGATTTAAGGCAAGTTTACACCAAGGACGATAACTATAACTAACGTTTTAATAATCATTTTAATTCTATGAAAAAATGGAAGCCTACACCACAACAATAATGACACAAATGAATGATATCAAATGGAATCACTTTCAGATATTTTTTTTTTTTTAAATCCAATCCATCCTGCTTTAAGGAGCTCAAGCATTGAAAGTGGCAGAAAACATATGCAGTGCGTACTAATAATAAACATAACGTTGGACGCTAATATAATTATTGTTATAGTTATCGTTCTTGACGTAAACGGGCCTATGTGGACTCATTTGACGTGGACCACAAATGTAGAACTACTAGGTTTCATTATTAATGCATTTAAAACTGATCTAGACTGATAAATGATTTGCAGTCTTTTCAAATCAATCTGATACAAATCTCAGAACAGAACACATTGTAGTTATTGTTATAGTTTTGGTTGTGGTTCCCATAGGGGACACTTAATATTCTCATTGAGGACACTTAATATTCAACAATATTACAGGTGAAACTAGAAAAATTTGAATATCATATGTTTTCATAGCTGTAAGCCATAATCATCAAAATTATAACAAATAAAGGCTTGAAATATCTCACTTTGCATGTAATGAGTCTATATAACTCATTTTTAGTTTCACCTTTTAAGTTGAATTACTGAAATAAATGAACTTTTGCACGATATTCAAATTTTATTTATTTGACTGCACTGAAACATTTAGATGAGAACTGAACTGAGCTGGATAATGACATCAATCACTGTTTTTTTTGCAGAACTGCGTTAGATGAAATTAAATAATTTAATAACTGATTAACTTTTACAACGGAACTGAATCAACACTAAACTGACATCAGCTGAACAATGACGGTTTTATTTTTAGAGCTGCTTTACAGTCGTAAATAACTGTTCGCATCAATAAATAATTTTCCTGCTATCACGGTAAAGCTGCTTTGAAACAATCTGTCTTGTATAAAGTGCTATGTAAATAAAGAGTAGGAAAGTAGAAAGACTGAAATAGTGTTGTCTTGTAAAACATACGCCTATGTTTCATATACTCTATAATCTGAGAAATAGCTGGCGTTCTGGCACAACAAGGCTGCCGTCGCATCATCCAGGTGGATGCTGCACATTAGTGGTGGTTGAGGAGATTCCCCCCTTCTATGTAAAGCGCTTTGAGTGCAGAGAAAAGCGCTATATAAATGTAATGAATTATTATTAAATAATTTTTTACAGTGTACTATTGTGGACAGTATGCAAAATTGGGAAGAAGGGACAGTCGTGGGCTGCTCTCTTGAGTAGGTACTTATTATGAATAAGTAATTACTTCCCAACCAATAAAAAAGTACGTTCTATATAGTATGAATGTGTGTAGTATTTATTCGCCATGTTGCCCTTAACACGTAACCTTCAGCATCAGTTGTGTCCCGTCACAGCCATTCAAAAATCCTCTCTCGTGGCCTCATGGGATAGTAAAGTGTCCATCGTATGCACACTTCAGAATCTCACCGGAAGTAGTAGGTCATCCGGGTACTTTTTGCCTACTCTTTTATGAGTACTGTGAATTCGGACATACTTCGTTTGTCATATACTACTATATTGTAGGGTTTGGGAAGTATGCGATTTCGGATGCAGCCTTGGACTTCTGCATTCGTTACTTCTCCACCCATACACTTCTTCTTCCCTTCCAACAATTATCTCAAAGTGATAATGTAACACTTTTATTAAGCATTATTTTACACAATACATAGTTCAAAGGCCAGTTTGTTTTAAAACTTTGAACCAACCTTCTTTATAAATAAATATACCAGAGGTATTTATTTGTATCTAATGGTCGGGCCATAGTAATTTAACAATGTACATTGTTATGCCAACTGCTCTCAAATCCATGTGAAATATGCAATCCAGCAAACCCTGTTGACATAATGATTTAGCAATTTCCTGTTTAAAAACACGGAAAATATATTCCATATACATTCAAACTTACACATTCATGAAGCATGTTTTGATCAACTTAAAAAAATGAAATAATGTTCTTATTGTTAGGTACCAATAATCATTTCAACAAACAAAATCAAGAGTCCCAAACTGCAACACTATGACAGCAGCCTCCCATGAGCCCCCCCTTGACCCCAGTGGGGTATTTACTTACTAAAGCGGTGTGGCTGCCATCTCTTCACTTTCTGTCTCTATATATCCATTTTTCTCCTGTTGCTGCCCCAGAAGGGGAAAGAAAGAGAACATTTCCTGTCTCTTTTAGCTCCGCTACTCTAAACTTCAGAGCTTTTGTCCACAGAGTCCGACTATCATTAAAAGTAGCCCTCTCCTCTAGACTTCATTCTCCCCCTCCTCCTCTACCCCTGCGCTTTTTCCACCCTCCTCTCTACTCTCTTTGAATCAACACAGGAAACTTTCTGCCTCAGCCAATCAGTGCCCTTGTCTGGGGCCGGGTGGGAGTAAGGAACCTCTTTGGCTCCACCCACAGCATAAACAGATTTCGCCTAGGACAGAAGTTCTCTCTTCTTTCTTAAAGAGGCAGACGCCTCATTTTATACGACTTGATGCTGAGAATCATGGGTTAGTGATGATTAATTCCATAGAGATCTTCATCTTATTATTGTCACCTTTGTTGTTAGGGAGGTACCACAACACATCAGTTTTTGTATGACAAACATTTTCTTTAACAGAAAACAGGAAGACATGAACTTTGTTGTTATATAACATAAATAGACAGGATCTCAGATCCGAATAAAACATCTGAAGAACTCAGATGCTTGCGGTGAAAACAGAATATATATATATAGACAATATAACACACACCAATGTGCACACCTGAGTGATCACACATATGGGTGTAAACAGTAACACGTTATAATGTGTAACTATTGTTCTTGGTTACAAAAATGTTCTTGCATACATCCTTTAACATTTTAATGTATAAACTATACTAACTGTATGATACAATATTTGTTCTAAGCTTATTCTCAACCAGGGAAAAATAGCAAATACAGACAAAGCTGTAACGGCATTTCAGCTTAATTATATTTTAATGCTTTACCATTAACAGCCTATACTTAAATGTTAGCAATTGTTACAGAAATAAAAACGTAATGTTTTGTAACAATGTAAAAGTCTTTACTGTCACTTTTGATCAATTCCACTTAAAAGATTTCTTGAAAAAAAAAAATACTAACATTCAAAAGTTTGGGTCAGTGTATTTTTACAGTAAAATATTTGTTTTTACTGTATGTGAAAAGGTTTTATGTTTTATGTTATTTATCTATTTTTAATTAATTTATGTATGTTGTATTATTTAAGTGTCATGCATTTTACCCCGATGGTTTGTCTTTAAGTAACACTATTCTGTGTATTTTTATTTATTAGCCATTGTTTATAGAATGGCCGGTTTTAATGAATTGTAGTTTTTAATTTGGCCTTTTATTTTAAACATCTGTATTGTTATGTGGGTTTACCTTAAGCAGATTTATGTAATTTAAGTAGATTTGTATATTCAAGTTGTGATGCAACAGAAGAAGCAACAGATCTTTTCTTCTGCATTGTAACATATTTAAGTGTAATAGATTATCGAGAAAAAAAAAGAAAAAAGAAGTACAGTGGGGACTTTGTTCAATGTATTGGTTGTTGATTGGATTTTGAGATGTGGGAGAAGTCTGAGAGAAATCTGTTGTTTTTATCAGACTGTCATGTTATGATTAGAGAAGAGAAGAAGAAACGTATGCATGTATAAATTGTTCAAAATAAGATTTATAACATGCATTTAGAAAATAGATTCGTTGAATTTTCATTTCATACCGACTTTATATCAGTTCATGATACATACGTTTATGAACTGTAAAATATGCATATTTCCAGCAACCACAGCTGCTAGTTTTTATACTGTAAATTTAACAGGATGTTTTATAGTGTTCAGTAACTGAATTGCATTAACTTTTAGAAGAATTGTTTTTGTAATTATTATAATGAATTAATTTATTAATACAGAACATTGGTTACTGTGTTTTGCCTTTGTGTTATGACAACAATAATCCACAAGAAGTTGCACATAACAGAGATTTTACCATAATTAAGTGGGTTTTACTCACTCTGCAGCACATCGTCACAACAACATTACTTAACCATGGTAATATCACTGTAATTATTGCTTAAGCATCACAAGGTTGTATAAGCATAAGTGTTACTGACATGTCTGGCGTCACTGGGATCCAGGCTGTGCAGTAGATTCTGCAGCTGATCCATTTCATTCTGGGCTTGATTTCTATCAGCATTCAGTGTGTCCAGCTGCCTCTCCACAGCCTCCATCTCTCCTCTTAGTTTTCCCAGCCTCTGTATTCTCCTTTGAAGCTCTTGCCTGAACTGCTCCTTCTCAGCTTCACAGATCTATGTGCAAATCATGCAAATGCAAGTGCAAATCAACATAGATAAATTAAATTATTTAAAGCTGCAGTCCGTCGTTTTTCCTCTTTGTCGCCATCTCTGTTAGAAATCTGCAATTGCAGTTATTCGCGGAATTATTAACTGTGCGTGGGTAGTAAATCGGCATGAAACAGCGCGGATGAACACAATGTATTGAGGCTGCCGCGTCGCTGTGGATACTGTAGCCTACTGTCATCAGCAATCTCAGAGTATACTTTTTGAAAGTGTCAACATTAGAATTTTCATCGGAAAATGTCATCTGAGCAAGTAAGTAACATTCACGTTTGTTCTGACCAAATTCGGGGGGTGGGGGGAAGCATTGCAGTAGGCTATGCTGATTAAATCTAACGATTGCTTATACTATCACATCAAAACGTGAAAAATATATTTTTTCTGTAGCCACTCTGAAGTCTGAAGTCTTGGGTTTTACAACTGGTGAATCTCCAGTTGTCACTGGTGATTGTCGCTTTAAACTTTCGGGATCCGCCATACCAAGTGCTAAGTTAAATCTTCACCATCATCCACACACGCTATATAGCCGACTAGCCGGGGACTCCTTCTCTATGTGTACAGAAGTGACGTAATGACGCAAAGACATGCTCGAAATTCCCGCGGAAATCCACCAGTACCACTGGAATTAAAATCATTATTACAAGCTTACCGTTTTGAATCGAGGTAAGGCAAGCAGATAGTTTTGAACACTGGCTGGTTACTTTTTTTTCCAAAAATGTCTTTTTTGATATTTTTAAACCCAAAAAAGTGCCGGACTGCAGCTTTAAACAAATCTGAAATTTAAATGGGGACTCAAGTGGCCATCAAGTTTGACTTAAAAAAGAGAAAATATTCTCAAGGAGAATGGAAAGTGGTGTTTTAAAAACTTGTTTAATGGGGAACATCTCACCCGTCTCTGAGAAACTGTCTCCTCTAGCTGCCGGAGCTCCTCACTGGCTCTAAGGATCTGCTGCTCTCTCATCTCAATTTCTTTAAGTAATTGCTGTAATCGCACCTCAGCTGAAACAAAAACAAAAAACAGATGCATTAGGAAACCTGCAGAGATGTGGATCTTATAGTGGTCCCATAAAAACGGGAAAATGTCCTGCATCATTTTGTTTGCTGATGCCACTTGGTTTGATTATTTTTGGGGGCCACTGTTCAATAGTCAACAGTCGTTTCAGTTTTATTTGAGGGTAATATTGTACATACATACATGCAACTTAGTCCCAAACCTAAGCAGCATTGCTGGTAATACGAATAAAAAAACTACAGATTATTACAAGTAAAGCTAGTAAAAAATGAATAGCATGTGTAATATACAAATTAATTTACTTTATATAACTACAGTATTTAGACCCTTTAGTATAATGTGAATACACAGTGCCCTTGAACCTTTGTACCTCTGAGCTGCGCATGTCTGGACATGTCATGTTCTCTGGGGTAGTCTGTCTCTGTCAGGTCCGCTGAGGCTGGATGATGCTTGTCTCGTGCACCCAATAGGATGTTCCTCTTCTGACAAGACTTTCCTATGTAGGGACTCTCGATAGAAAGTTTCTCTACCTCCACCTCCTGAACAACATAGAGAACGATGTCTTTAAAAATGAATATAATCCTACAAAAAATGACTAAAGCAAAGTCAATTGGAGCTTTTGTATTTTAATCATCAAAGCTCAAATTAAATGTCACCTATAAATTCATCAGAATGTAACTAACTGTTAAAGACTCGCACTAAAATCGTATTAAAATATATATACCGGTATATATGTATATATATTTTTTAAAGTGGAACTGAATGAAGTTTTGAATTGAAATGTTTTAATTAAATTAATACTTTTTATTTAAATTAATATCTTTATTTAGCAAGGATGCATCAAATTAATCAAAAGTGACAGTAAAGACATTTAATGTTACAATATATATTTTTTTGAGCATTAACAGCTAGATATAGCTGGGCTCACTTTCAGCACAGCTCGGGCTCTGGAACCAAACTCCTGGGTTGAAGGGTGGATGGCGTTAAGTAGGAATACTCACAAGTCCCCAACTTGACACCACTGTTTTTATTTTTTTTTTTCTGTACAGAATGTCTTTATCTCCCACCTCTGTAGAAGTGATTCCTTCATCCCGAAAGAAGGTTGGAGACATGGAGACTTAGTGGACCCTGTTCAAATCCTGCATTGCGGAAGCAATTGGCTGTAAGGTTGTTGGTGCCTATCGTGTCGGCAACCCAAGAATACGTTAGCGAACACCAGCGGTGAGGGAGCCCGTCAGGTGGAAAAAAGAGGCCTTTTGGGTGCGGTTAACCTATGGGTCTCCCGATTCTGCCAACAGGTATTGGCAGGCTAGAAGGACCACAGCTGCAGTTGTTGTCATAGAAGCAAAAACTTAGATATGGGAAAAGCTCGGACAAGCCATGGAAAAGGACTTTTGGTCGACTTCAAAGAGGTTCTGGCAAACTATCAAGCGGCTTAGCAGGAAAGCATGGGCTGGGATACTGAGATACTGAAGGCCCTGGAGGAATTCGGGCTGTCTTGGCTGACACACCTGTTCAATATCGCATGGGAATCCGGGACAGTGCCTGGCGATTGGGTGTGGTGGTTCCCTTTTTTTCTGTCTTGTGGGGGGGCACTTTGGGAGCATGGGGTACCAGGGTCGCTTATGTATGCCATCCGATCCCTATACAACCATGTGAAAGCTGCATTTGCATTATCTGCGGTGTGTCAAGCTTGTTCCTGAATGCTGGTCTTCGCCAGGGCTGTCCCTTGTCACGATCCTGTTTGTGATATTCATGAACAGGTTCTCAAGGCACAGCCGGGGGCAGAGGGTGTCCAGTTTAGGGGCCTTAGGATGCTGCTCTTTGCAGATGATGTTGTCCTGATGGCCTCATCGGGCTGTGACCTTCAGTGCTTCCTTGAGCTTTTTGCAGCTGAGTGTGCAGAAGTGGGAATGAGGGTCACCAAATCCAAGGCCATGGTTCTCAGCCAGAAAACAATGGACTGCCCACCTCGGGTAGGGAGTGATTTGCTTCCCCAAGTGGAGGAGATCAAGAATCAATGGGTCTTGTTCACGAGTGAGAGGTAGGTCAGAGCATGAGATCTGGTCATTATACTGGACCGTCGTGGTGAAGAGAGAGCTGCTCATAAAGGCAAAGCTCTCGATTTACCAGTCAATCTATGTTCCAACCTTCACCTATGGTCATGAGCTTTGGCTAGAGACCGAAAGAATGAGCTCACAGATACATTGCAGATGTGGCCAAAATTAGTTTTCTCTGCAGGGTGTCTGGGCTGACCCTGAGAGACAGCGTGTAAAGTAGAGCCGCTGCTCCTCCGCGTTGAATGGAGCCAGTTGAGGAGGTTCGAGCATCTAGTCAGGATACCTCCTGGACACCTTGTGGTGGAGGTGTTGCGGAAAAGGCAAATGGGCAGCCTACTGCCATTACGACTCAGTACCAGACAAGTGGAGTAGAATAGATGGATGGATAAATGTAGCATTGGTGAGCAAGAGACTTCTTTCAAAAACCCTCAATCCCAAACTTTTGAACAGTAGTGTAAATTTACAAGTTAAAAAAAACCTATAATTAATCCCTTTTTTTCAAAACAAATCACAATGAATGATCTACTTATATCCTCAAGTTATTTTACAACTTAAACAAAACAAAAACTTACAGGGTCTGGATAAAATGGAAGAGGTTCAAACTTGACATCTATTTTGTGAAAAGCCAACTCTTGCTCGAGCTCATAGTGTTTTTGACAGGCCTGGGTCAACTCCACTGTTTTCTGCTTCAGCTGTGTAATGAGGAAGAGGTTATTAAACAAAACACTTTACATAACACCATAAAACACATCAGCTACACATCAACCTCAATTGGTTCTTAAAGATATGTGTACTACAAAACTGTTACACTCATGGAAATGCACAGAGCAATGAATGATAATTGAAGATTTCCATTAATACAGAATGCACACATGCAGAAACATGCTAAAGAACATAGCAATGCCATACCATCAACATCGCTCTCTAAAGCAAGAACCTGGGAGGACAGGAGAACATAACGTTGACATCAGTCCGTAATTGGTAGGGCACATAAGTTAAAAGACATTTAAGTACCTGACAGATGGAATCCAGCAGAGGAGCATGATATGGAAGCTGAGATTGAAGAGGGAATGAAGAGAAGAGACAGTAGAAGACATACAGATAGTTTAAATAAGAGCACAAGAGTGAAAGATAAATAAAATCAATAGGGAAAGGAAAGTTAAAAGGGATGGCAATAGAGCCAGTTCTGCAATGGATAGTTCTGGCCTCAAGTGGTCACTGGTCTCAAGTAGACTCCTAGCGGATATATGAAGTCAATTCTACTAAAATGTACCTGTGTCTAAGCAGATTAACCACAGCTATAGATCATCACATTAGCCATTCTCGTGGTCCACTAACGGTTGACAGAAAAGTGTCCAATTACAAGCAGTACCTTGAACAATATATATATTGTTTTAAATGTAAAACCTAACAAAAAACGATTTCTGTTAAATATTTTGATAAAAAAAATGTGCTCGTGCAATATAAATAAATGCCACTTTTTTTACATTTTGTATACGCTAAAAAAATATGAAAAAAAAGTGCATTAAAGCAATTAGTAAAAATTTGCTGTTCTAGTAGTTGAAACAGATTTTGTTTTTCCAAATGCAGGTTTTCCAAGAACTTTTTTAATTAAAGCGATGATAAATGATGCAACACACTCAAAAACACTTTTCAGTACCACAAAGTACCTTTAGAGAAGGTGACAAAAGCATGGAGTAAGAAGAGAGAGCTGAACAGGAAATGGTCTAGAAATAGACCGGAAAATGTATGTACATTTTGAAAACTTTGTTCACTGAGATGATCCGGTCTTGAATTCCGGTTGTCAGATGACAGTCAGAATGACTGGTGGCAGATGTTGTTGCGATGAACACAACAGATATATTCATCTCAGAGAAAAAAGTACATAGATTGTATTTTGTGTCATGTTTTTATTAATCTTGATTTCTCACAACTTTTTCTGGGCGGAGACGGAGTTAATTGCTAATAGACTGAATGAATGTGCCCAGTTGTGCACAGAAGACGAAACGGCCAAGCTCAGGATTTTAGTTAAATAATACACGCCATTCTCCCGGAAGCGTAGGCTGTCGTGAGAGTTCGCCGGCTGCACGATTGAGCACGCCAGGGATGTGAATGGCACGAAGCGACCTCATGTGCTATCAGGGTATCAGGGGGCGAAATGCTCCACCCTATTCACACTGAGCTTGATGACAGCAAAGACTCCATCACCCACCATTTCAGATTTGGTGTCCAGTTCTCTCCTGAGTTCCTTGTGTCCCAGCTGTTGTTCCTGGTTCTGGTGCCTCAGGTTTTGATTGGCTGTGTCCTGCCGCTTCAGCTCTTCCAGTGCTGCGGTCCGCTCTCTCTGAAGCTGTGCAGTTTCCTCAACTCTCAACTCCAACTCCTGCTCCAAACGCTCCACTTCCTCTATAAGAACAGCACAAAGGGGCTCATATTATAACAGCACATATGAAGATAAGATAAATGTAGAAGATGAGATGATGTACCCATATGAAAGCGTTGATGTGCTTGCTCTCTATCCTGTGGACTGATTGGCTGTCCATCCAGTATTTCCAGTGACCTCAGATGAAAGATTAGGAAGAGGTGATAATGGGGCAGGCTGGAGATAGGGTTTTCTGCTAATGTCAGATTCGTCAGGTTCTTCAGAGGCTTTAGTTTGGCCATCTCATGAAGCTAGATCACAAAGGTTGAGAATGTTATAACACAATTGTGCATTACAAAAAAAAACATTGGCGACAGATAGGATGGATGACGTCAGCGCTGATAATGATTGACAGACTACTGGACCAATCACGGATACCTAAGAAGTGATAGTAAACAAGAGAAGCGGGGAGAGAAACAAAGAAAACACACACGCAACACAGGGACGTAACACTGAGTATGAGTAGGCCTAATTCCCTTTTAACACAGTTAAATATGACATTAAAGGTATAATGAAAATTCAGCCATTATTTATTATGTCATTATTTACTTTCCCTGATGACGTTCCAAACCTGTTTGACTTACTTTCTTCTGCTGAAGAATATATTTTGGAGAATGTAACCAAACAGTATTGGTTCCATTTGGCCTTTGATTTCCATTGTTTGGACAAAAAAAAGATTTGCTGATACATTTTCCATAATATCTTCTCTTAGGTTTTACAAAAGATTGAAAGCTATACAGGTTTTGAACGACATGAGGATGAAAAACAATGAAAAAGTTTTCATTTTTGGGTAAAATATCCCTTTAATGTATTTTTTCTGTTGATGTTAAAGGATAATTCCGGTATTTAACACCTTGAGTCTATATTGTAGTTTGTTTTGGATGAACAAGAGTGGTGGACAACATTTTTTTGACAATGGTTCCTGTCTCGAGTTTTTGACTATAATAGAATTGGCCATGGACCCATTTAACATTGGAGTCAATGTGCATGTCCGAAAATGTCATTAAAACAGCCAATAATGTTCGTTTACAAAACTGTTAAACTCACCGAGTGGTTAGTGGTGTTCGTTGATGGTTATAAACAAGATATCGTCGCAATATATGATTCCAATCCGTTTATTTTGCTATAGTGGAACTATTTTTTCAACAATGGGATTTTACAAAATGACGAATAAAACACGACAGAAACTGTATTTCGCAACACTTTTTGGTTCTGGAACATCAACTAACATCACTAATCACTCGGTGAGTTGCACAGTTTTGAAAAATAATGTTAAAGGTTGTTTTAATGACATTTTCGGACATGCACATTGACTCCAATGTTAAATGGGTCCATGGCCAATTCTATTATAGTCAAAAACTCGAGAGAGGAACCATTGTCAAAAAAATGTTGTCCACCACTCTTGTTCATCCAAAACAAACTACAATATAGACTCAAGGTGTTAAATACCGGAATTATCCTTTAAACACGTAATAAACAAATATAAGCAAAGGCTGAGATTGAAAAACCCAGATAAATTGTACCTACAGAGAATATCTTGTTGCTGTGTAGGTTTATGGTCTGAAGGGATCTGAGCTTCTTTGCCATCCAGACCGGAAGATGTTCAATGTTGTTGAAGGCCAAATTTAGAACCTGAAGGTTTGTCATGTGCTCTAGACCTTCAATTTTTCTGTACATAATTGAAATATAAATTAGCCTATATCTTAAAACTTTTACTGGCTTTAATAACATTATATATTGTATTCTGTTATAACATAAAAACAATAAAAAAAATGGATATGTGGTACCACCACAGGGAATGTTTGTTGTCAAGTAGACAAATGTCACATTCTCTTACTGTATGCTGTTACTGGAAAGGTGGAGTTCCCGTAGTTGACATAATTTCTCTAGCTTCTCAATTTTCTCAATCCTGTTGTTACTGAGGTTGAGAACCTGTAGGCGCTCACACTTGTCCAAATTTTCAATATACTAAAAAATCATGAACACACAGAAGTCAATACAAATGAATGCAAAATGCAACAATAAACCAATCAAAACCATTACCAATCACACTGAGCATTAACCAAATAATGTCTAAATCTTACCCTAAATTGTTTGTCATGTCCCGTAGATGTAGACAGATCCAGAGTCTGCACAAGGACTACATTTTCACATTTAGTTAATCTCCTGATCAGGTCTTCTGTGATGTATCTTGTCCCCTTCCCCTTATATTTACTTTTGTCTAAGGGTAGATATTTGTGTAAATGAATAACACAATAACACTATGGAGTGGAAATATTTACAAAAACTGGTAGCAGCAAAGTAATTAATGATCTGTGAAGCTGAAATATGGTTGCAAGTTAAGTTCAAGTAAGGGTGAACCTCCTAAAAAATTATGAAATTATTCATCATTGTGCTATTACAAAACTCTTAAATGCATAAAATCAAAATTTGTTACTTTTCGCACTAGGGACTTAAAAAATAAACTCTAATAAACATTGTTCACATTTTTACTAGTTTAATTTGACTACTACTAACCAAGTCCAATAGGCAATTTCTAAAAGTCAGGGATATGTTCACCCCGTATAATTTTTAATCAGATCTCAAATAGTTTGTTTTTAAAGGTACAGTACAGTATGTAACTTTTTTGTTCAAAATTAACTAAATGTAGTCAATAACGTTCCAAATCCATTATAAATCCTTCTTCCAAAGCGTGTTTTTGTCTTACCCTGATTCACTATGGTAAGCCTATTTTAGACCGGGCAGGGTGTTTTCGCGTGAAATTGCATAGGATTGCATAGGTGAAGGTACGTTCACACTAGAAGCGACTTTGTCGCTGCAGGTCGCCAGTGGCCGGCGGTTAGGTCGCTAGTGGGCGTTCCCGCTACTGGTTGTCTAGTACCGGTAATGTTTGTGAGTGACATTCACGGATGTTTCTCCATGTTGTAGACAACAAATCCATTTTCTTGCTACTACAAACTAATATTTTGGAAGGAAAATTCTAAATATAAATGGAATCAGTACATAACATGCATAATATTAAAGATGAACGAGAAACTCCACTAACTTCACTCCTATTGGTTGTCGCTCCCGAAAGTCGCTCTTCATTTGCATAAAGTTAAACAGATCTCAACTTTGTCGCGTCGCCAGACACGCCCAATCAGGTCAAAACGCCTGCTCCCCATTGAAATGAATGGTAACGTGTCGCTTTGTCGCTTGTGTGAACGCACCTTAAGAGTCTTGTCATATCCATAAATAGAGAAAAGTTGTTCCGGCTACTTTGACGTAGGCTAGATGTATGGTGTGGCGGTGGCATAGGTTAGTTGTCACAACAAGCAAGAAAGGTTGACATTGAGCATGCAGAATCTCGAACCACTAGGAATCACGCTTTTTTTTAAAAAAGGAAAAGAAAAATGCAGAATAGAGAGAGTCGGCTGGAGAATGCGACAGTCACAGAGCGTAACGTAATAAAACGAGAATCAACATTGGTTTGTTTTTCAGAGATGGCGAGAACTAAGGGATTTGAAATGTTTTAAAGGCGTCATTAAAGCATTAAGTTTTGTGAAGGGTCACTTCATAATGGGTTGTTGTAGCGGTTTCACTTTTGATTAGGCAACCATGTAGCGACTTCAATTTGGCAGGCAGTCAAATTTTGCCATAACCCCGTTCACGACGAAAGTTTGGTCACCAGATTACGTTGCAGTTTACCATTAGCTGGGATGATTTATGCTTATTTCACTCTTAGTCAACATAGTTTTAAACACTAAATAATTGACACGTTAATGGATTTTTAGTTTAAGATTAAAATCCATTAAAGTGTGAATAATTTAGTGTAAATTATCCATTAGTTTTAGATTTTAGAAGTGCCCAAAGTTAAAGAAATATCCACTTGTTGAATGAATTTGGAGAAATGACCTTAAGACTTCAAAGGGACATATCAGATGAGAAAGACACCGGTACTGTAGGACATGCAGTATCTAAACAATAAGAGACTGAGATTTACCATCATCGTTAAGATCTTCTCTAGGACCTCCATCCCTCTCCGACCGTGAGATGGCGTTGGGGGTCACAGATTTGATCTGGAGGCTCTTGGAACATTTGGATCCTGTTGTTGGTGATTGTTTGCGCAACTTGCTTGCGAGTCTTTTCATTTTATTATATCGAGGGGGGTAGCTGCTATAATTTTATCAGAGGAAGCCAGCGATTACGATGCTCATCCTAACGTTAACGTTACGTTACGTTACCTAACTGTTAAATTAAGTCAATTGCTAAGTTAAAACCTAACGGTAACTGCTGGTAGTTTCTTCTGCTTTATGTGAAAAACTTACAATGCAGACCAAATCTGACAAAATGATTAAATATATATTAAAAGGAAGTTTTACATTTAACTGTATGGACACTCACTGTTTTGTGAAGACTCGTCCATTTTTGTTAGCCCAGTTTCCATAGCGACCTATTAGGATTGATAGCAATCACCCAGTAACCGTCAGATTATTATAATTCTCTCTTAAATACTGTCAAAGCGGATACAACATTGTTACCTTTATCTCTTGTCCAGGTGTCATATATATAGTTCATGCGTTTCTGAAAGGTTTAAACTGAGCTATCATTCTCTTGTCTAATTCTCCAGCCATGAACTCAAATGATTCGCGGTGATGTTTGGGTCATGTGACTCAGCTGCAATTATTTCAAAATAAGAGTAAGCTACTGTGCGTTCAAAGCAGACTCCATTTCCAAACAACCAGAATATTTTTCACAACAATGTTTAGCAAAATATTATGTTAATTGTATGCACATACATAAATAACAACAAACGATTTCCTAAACACATTGTCATTAAGCAACGAAAATGTAAAGTTGTTTGATATAACAAATTGCACATGTAATACTTTTTTTGTTTAATTTTGCATGCTTGTGGTTAATACAAAAAAATGACTAAGATTTTAAAATAATCACATATATTTTTTAGAATTTCTAGACAATATTTTTTATGTATTTGAACGCTTCTGTTTATTCTTATTCAGAGGATGTTATACAATAAGAACATGCATAAGAATTATCTCTTTTATTGACATTGCAATTTATTCACAGCCAAATAATTCAAAATCAAATCCAAAATCATCCAACGCTTTGGCATACTGTTTGCAGGCAGCATCCCCACAGTCAGATTCAAGTGGCCACCAGTCCACCCAAGAATGTGAGTCCAAAGGAAACTTATACCTGAAACATGGTATAAAGAAAATCAGTTCTGAGGCTTCTGTACTAGCCCACATAATAGTTAAATAATTAATGTGAAACACTCTCACTTTATAAAGATGATTATAATGTGTTTTACTAATGCAAGGTGCTACGTAACAGATTTTAGGAATTCATAATGAATTTGCAAAAAATTGCATATGATTTTTTATTTTTTTTGGTCTACAAGTAGATTATTCTTGCCCAAAATCTTGATCCTAAGGTACTGTATGATGTGTTTTTTAAAACATGAGAAAGAAAGCAAAAAATAGCTCACTTATATGCAGGATCCACTTTTATCTTCATACTCTCAGAAGTCATGACCAGATACTGCTTGCCAACTTCGAAATTTGTTTCATTGCAAGTTGCCTTCTTCACAAAATCTATCTCTGAATCGGTTTTTAAGTCGTCCGTTTGTTCTGCAGAAGAGAAATTCTGGATTGAAGCTCTGATGCAAGTTGTTTATTTAAATTGTTTATTTAAATAATATTACTTTGTTTAAATCATTTACAACTTAAACTTTTTAATATATGAACACAAAACATATTCAATATACTCTTGCCTTTTTTTAGCACTTTTTTAACTTTTGCTTTGTAGGTCACGAAATCTCCACTTGCCTCAGAGGATTCAATTAACACTTTAAATACTAGAAAAAAAAGATGGGGAAGTAAATGACATGTACCAAACGTATACCTCTGATCATGTGACAATGATTTTTGACATGAAGCTTCATGAGGATCATTATTTACCATATTTCATGCTTGCTTTGCACGTATCATTTTTGCGCTGTTCAACAGTGATTGTGGGATCAATGGTGGATTTAAAGTTGCAGCATTCCACTAATTTTGATGGAAATACAGACAAATTATTAAACTAACACAGACGTATTAAACTCAATACACATGTAAGCCTATGTAAATTATAACGTCATGCGACCGAAGTAGGCTATACGCCTCTAGGGAACATTCTCACAACTTTGGTTCTAAAAGTTATGAACAGACATTATTCCTAATGTTCATTCAAAGTTATCTAGTCTGTAAAATGTTCTTAAAATTTGAGCACAAAATCATTATTTATACATCTTTGATGGAGAGTTTTGTCTGAAACATAATAGTTGGATGTCCGTCTAGTCTGTCGTTTAAAAAAAAAAAAATGTTTCTACTTGTTTTAGAATGTTTGGAGAACTTTCAAAAGTATTGTTCCCATAATGTTTGCAAAGCATTTTCCTCTTGAACGTTCAGAGAACATTCAGAAACAACTTAATGGGAACATTAGCAAAATGATTTTATAACATATTTTTATTAGCTGTAAATAAAACCGATTTTTGTTAATAACTGTTTAATTTCAGTTTTTTTCTTTATTTCTGTTTTGTTTTGCTTTTAAGCAGCTTACCTGCCATGCACTGACACTGGTCTCCCTCACAGAGTCGCAACAGTTTGCGGCTTTGTTTGTGGTAAAACTTCATACAAGTAGTTCCTATTAAAAATGAGTAGAGAAAGCTTGTTTTATGTAGTCAAAATCAGTTCAGCCAGAGATAAATCAAACATTTGGGGAAACATTTGTGCTATACCTTGATCATTAAATTCATAAACTCTGAATAGTGAGGATCTGCTCATGCCAGTTTCAAATTCCTCTTGAATACGGAAACCCACACAATAGAAATCTTCTGATGGTATCTGCAGGAGAAGCATTGTATGGTTAGAAATATTCTTCAAGATGAAATACACACCATATTTTAATGCAAACTTTTGGAGAAAGTTTGTTTTGTCTAGCAATGCTCACCGAATCTATTTGAAGGATGACTTTGTCTCCCAATATTTCATAGTTGGAAATCTGAGACTCAAGTCCATTTTGATACTGCAAAATTTAGAAACAAAATGTCATTACAGTTTTCTGAAACTATGAATGTTTTCTATTGAAATGTATTTGCATCTAGTGTCTCACCATATCTAAATCCTCCTGGACTGGGATCACGCCGGTCGGCAAATTAATTTCCATCACAGTGAGTCCTGACTCAGTTTCAATTGCATTTTCATGTGGCTTGTATCTTTACACACAATGGAATTTTTTATGAGTTTTACATGCAAATCAGAAATTTACACAGACACTTAAAACCTGTAACTTCTCATCAGGAGTTTCTACAGACTTACTTTGCACAGGCCACAATCCGCTGTGACAGAAGCATAGGATCTGCTCACAAAGAAATCAAATTAGCTGCACCAAGTTCACTTTAAAAGATAACAAAGTGTATAAAAGTAAAAAAAATTACAGAACTTACCATCTGAATATGGGACACGGTCGTGAATGACAATTGATATATTAAATTGGCAATTTTCATTGCTCTCTGTCATCCCATAGTAAACTGTTCTCAGCTGTCAAAAATTAGGTTAATCAATAAATACAGTTGGTTTCATGCATAGAATTTATATATATATATATATATATATATATATATATATATATATATATATATATATATATATATATATATATATATATATATATTTAAAAGTCTAGATTGTTGTAGTGTTTATCAAATACACTGAAAATGACCATCCTTTAGAATGATTGTTTATAAAAGGATGATTTTGTCTTGTTTTCATTTTTTTCACCTGGTCGGTACTGGTCAATGGCATTTATTGAAATTCGATATACTATTTTGCAAAATCAAATTAAAACACCAAAAATGAAATCAATACTTTTAAATAATACAGGTGAAACTTGAAAAATTAGAATATCGTGCAAAAGTTAATTTATTTCAGTAATTCACCTTAAAAGGTGAAACTAATATATTATATAGACTCAATACATGCAAAGTGAGATATTTCAAGCCTTTATTTGTTATAATTTTGATGATTATGGCTTACAGCTAATGAAAACTACTCGGTTACTATCGTAACCTCAGTTCACAGTAGGGAGAGTAGGGAACGAATATTGCGTAGCTATACGCTTGGGGGGAACTAATTTCCTCAGATTTATTATTAAGCTTAAAATGTAAAGCGCATTGCAGCTGCACAGCTAGCACAGTGGGAGACTGGCTCACTTATTGGCTGTGCTGCAGCAACTGCACATTCAATGGCGAAGGCGCCTCTAATGTATGCGCCAATCAGCAAACAGCGTGCCTACATACATCAGAGACCGCCAACAGGGCGTGGCAGAGCCTATAAAATGAGTCCGAATTCGCCATTATAGCAGGGTTAAATCGACTGAAGCGACAAACTTGCCATGTTCCTATAGTGCGACAGGCTACGCAATACTCGTTCCCTACTCTCAGAGAACCGAGGATACGATAGTAACCGAGTAGTTCCCTTTCGAGAACGGTCACATCGTATTGCGTAGCTATATGCAGTGGGGACACAATGTAAAATGCCGCACCATAAGTAACTGGCCGAACATGAAACTCAGGACCCCTGAGTTCACGAAACAAGCCAGAATAAAAATATATGTATATATGCATAATATACTGATAAGACCGGACACCGTCGGGTCTGAATCAGGTATACAGTGATGCCACTAAGCTCATACCCCCAATAGCATATCAATAGACCAGAACCCTCGGGTCTAATATACGGGGACCAAAAACAGCCAGAGGCTGGTTCATAGTTAGGGATAGTGTGCTTATGAACAGGGACTTAATCATGCAGATAAGACCAGACTAGTCGAGTCTTAATCATACAGAAAGGACCTTCGCCTGCAGGGAAGGAACCTCCATGTTATAAAACCTCACAAAAGTGGAGGGCGAAGACCATCCGGCCGCCGCACAAATGTCCTGAATGGGAAACACACTTTTTGCTAAAAGATTCGGAGCGATAGTTCGGAGCGAAGCATGCTATTATACCGGCGGGATAAATGACTCTTACGCCCGACACAAATCTAAAATGGGTTGGTCTGAAGTAGCTTCATTATTCATAGGTGTGGTTTGGGCGTAACGTGAAATAAACCAATCAGAGCATCCTCTCACATTCACATTCCCGCTTGTTCCACGGCGGATTGCTATTATAATGGCGGATTTGCCAGGCGCACGCCAGGAGCGGTTCACAGCCGAGGAGACCGACGTTCTCGTCGGGCCGTAAAAGACAGAGAAGTGACATTTATGGGGATGGAAGAAACTCACCCAAATTAGCTCCGGTTAAACAGGCGCATAATAATTTGGGTAAATGTGTAAGCTAGATTTACCCTATGCCCATTTTTTTCACATCTTCATGTACACAACAATGATTTCCCTCGTGTGTTAATACTTTTCCTTGTAATAATGTATGATTTTCAAAAATGAAAACTGCTGCGTCTGGTTAGATTAGAGAATCAAAGTGTATGCGCGTTGTTCACACGCTACATATGGCCAAGCATGCGCCCTTAAAATAGCATATGACTAACGCGCAACGCGCCACTGTCTTTAGACTAGATTTTTCCTGGTCAGTGGCGGAATTGTTTTCTAAAACTGCAAAATAGCACCAGGGAACTTCTCTTTTCGCTGAACCGCCTCCCGGGAGCGCAAGTTCATTCCCTAATTTACCGACGTGCGTCTGTGGAGGGAAAAGTCCACTGTGTGCGGGTGCAAAATAGGAATGATACATGTGTCTGTGTGCAAATTTGCGCTGGGTGCAAGATAGGGCCCTATTTGTTTGTTTGACTGAAAAGGCTTGCGCCTCGGGCAAAGTCATAGTTACAACTGGGAGAGGGCCACCTAGTGTAGGGGGACGGGGAACACGTGTGTTGTGAGCTTGAAACATGCTCTTTATGTGTTTTATTGGGTTCGCTGTGGAAACGGCGTTTGTGTGCAGTACAAAATTCTCCAGCTGCGAGAATGATATGTTTCTTCAAGGGTGGTCCGGCTAGAGCTAGACACGAGCCCTCTCTTTTAACCCCGTTGCTACCCCAGGATCCAACGCAATACTGGGTCGGGGGCCCTGGCGCCGGGGCTGTGGGTAGCGCTTAGCTGGCCGCGAGTGGCGGTGGGTATCAGCCACAGGGCGGGGCTGAGGGACCTGCTTCGCTGGCTTCTTGGGTTGAGGAGAAGCATGGAGGTTAGCGAGTCCACACCGGCCATGTCCCCGCGTGCCTCGCTTTCTCCAGCCTTAACACCATCACTGGTCCTGTTTTCACAGATGGACCAGCGTTAGCCTCTTTGATCTCTGTGAGGTTGCGTCAAAGATGGAGCTCAAGCACAACCAGGTTGTACTTCACCCAATAGCCTGCGCGGTAGCCTTGGTAGCACGCAAAGCTAGGTCCGTGGCACTCCTGAGATCGCGAAAGCAGCTTGGCCAGAGGCAGCAATAGAGCGTCTGGCGAGAGCGGATGTGTTACGGCAAGGCTTGCTCGGGTGAGTCGTTCTAGCTTTCCAGCTAGCAGCAGCGTTTGGGCAGAGGGGAGCGGCCACGGCCTCTTCGAGGGGCGGCAACGATTCGTAGCCCTTTTCCGCCGCGCCGTCCACGGAGGAGAGCGTTGCGGAAATGGAGGAGTAGGGACGCTGAGTAGGGACCGTGCCACGTCTTAGTAAGTTCCTGATGGACCTCGGGAAAGAATGGTGCAAGTCTGTGGCAAGGGGCCTGCTGGCGCCACGTCAAAAACCAGCCGTCCAGCCAACTTCGAGGAGGTTCTGCGACAGCCGCGGTGAGGATCCTAAGCATCTCCGCATCCGAGTTAGTTCTAGCTGGGATGCTAGCGCTCGACTGAGAAAGATGGATGGGGTCGACAGAGCCCAGCCATTCCTCTTCAGAAGCTGCGATGGAGAGGCTGTCGTCCTCTGGCTGGGTGAGGATCCTAAGCATCTCCGCGACATGGCCGGCGTGGGCTCGCTAAACACCATGCTCTCGGGCTCTCCATCTTTTGCGAGAGCTTATTGTCTGCAGTACCGAAACAGGCATGCCCTCACAGAGAGAGCAGCCGCCAGCAGAGAGCGCGGCTTCAGCATGGGAAGGCCCCAGGCATGAAACACACTCCGAGTGCCCGTCGCACTCGTTCAGATGGGATCCGCACGTGGTGCATGTAAAACGAGTCATTTGTAACAACGCCCGTTCAGCTCTTTCAGACTGTATGCATAACAGTATTAGTAGAAAGGATATGTGTTGATCGCCAGATGGCCACAGGAGAACGGCGACAAGAGAAAGCGGCTTCAGATAAGAAGGGCGCAGTCCGCTGTGCAAAGGCTCGTTCTAGCAGAGAAGTCTTGTGTCGACGGCGATAGCTTAACATTTTTCCGGAGGACACGGAGACGGAGTTTGTCGCTGAAGTTGAGAAAATCTGCTGTAATGACGAATTCGGGCTCATTTTATAGGCTCTGCCACGCCCTGTCTGTGGTCTCTGACGTATGTAGGAACGTTGTTAGCTGATTGGCGCGCACGTTAGAGGCGCCTTCGCCATTGGATGTGCAGTTGCTGCAGCACAGCCAATGAGTGAGCCAGTCTCTCACTGTGCTAGCTGTGCAGCTGCAATGTGCTTTACATTTTAAGCTTCAATAAATGTGAGGAAATTAGTCCCCCCCCCCCCCCCCCCACCCCCCCACAAACACAAACATGTGAAAATGTTTTCATAGGTGTAAGCCATAATCATCCAAATTATAACAAATAAAGGCTTGAAATATCTCACTTTGCATGTAATGATTTTATATAATATATTAGTTTGACCTTTTAAGTTGAATTACTGAAATAAATGAACTTTTGCATGATATTCAAATTTTTCGTGTTTCACCTGTACATTTGAGCATCATTTCACTATATAACTAGACAAGTATAAAAACAACAGATTTTGACTTTGGGATCTGAAATTAATTTTAAGTGATCACTTGAAGATAGCAGAGGTAGTCTAAATGTAAAAATAGATAAAAATGAGTGTGGACAAATAACTATCCAAATTGTATATATATTAGTAATATCAACCAATAACTGATACTGACATTCCTTTGTTAAATACAAGCTCACTTACTTTGGCAAATGAAACACCAGAGCTCATTGCTGTTTTGATTATTATATCATCATTTTTGATCACCTTTTCAAAGAAAACAGATATGGCATTTATATATAATTTAAAATTCCAAATTGTTAACATCATAAAAAAATTAACGTCTTACCACTATTGGTTTAGCCACAGGCTTATGCTGAGTTAGTTTGATTCTGCTTATGTCACCTTTAGTCTTGTATTCAATGTCAACCACCATGTCTAATGTGGCTTGACTGGCTAAGATGCTGTACTTGGTAAGGGCCTCCAAAGTGAGAATGCTGTCCTGAAAATTTGAGCAAAGTCAGATAACATATGATAAAGACAACATTAAAAGATTAAGATGTATATATATATATATATATATATATTGCAGATACCTGTGTTGAAAGAATGCCCCCTCCGTATCTCTGGTCTTGTGTTAACCAGTTCAGGATAGGCTTTGCATATGTGGAATCACCTCTGACTAAAGAGTTAAGCAGGACATAAACTGTTGTTTCCACGGTCTTTGCTGTCGCACCACTGGGTTTTAATGAATCCTTGTTAGATTTAGAGTCTTCCCAGAAACGAATTGTAGCTGGGTTCCCTGAAAACGTTAGATGTTAAACTTTGTATTAAGGTATTGGTCAAATATGAGAGGGTTTAATTATTTTTTATTTTTTTGGTCAAGTGTGTGGAATGTCCCAATTCCCAAATAAGATTTTACCTTTAACTTGAGCCTGCTGTTTGATTTTTTCATAAAGGCCGACTGCCGGCATACTATTGATGTCTACCAGAGTCAGAGCATAGGATGCAATGGCTCTAACATATAAACTTTTAATCTTCTTTGACTTAGAGGAGATGTACTCCGTGGCACGATCTAAAGCATTTTTAAAGGCCTAGAGAGACAATTGTACTGTTAGTCACTGACTGAATGAGGAACAATCCTACATAGGTTTCTGATTGAATTTACTGCCAGACATACCTGTATGTTAACATTAGGGACCTTCAGGGCATTTTTAATTCCAATCATGACAAAAGAAGTGAGGAAGACTGTCTTCTCAGTGACATCTGCTCCGGCACCCTTTAAAAAAACAAGACAATCTTGATCAAAACACTGAAATATACAGTAAGATATCATGAACACTTATTTTCTTCACATACCATGAGTTTAAGTGGATTGTTTTGTGATTTCTCAGAGAACGAGCCATCATCATTCTGACGACTTTTAATCAGCCAAAAAATGCCGTTGACCAGCACTTCAGACTCCAAAGAGACATATTCATGCATGTCAGCAAAAGTCTTGACTATAAGAGCCGTCACCCTAAAGAAGTTTTTACAACATTACACCTCCAGTAGAATGTTAGTAGCATGTAAAGTTCTATATGTATTGCTTTCTATGTAAAACATTTGTAAAATATCAATTAGACAATGCTTCGTTTCAGCTGCCACTGAGGAAAAAATTGAGCAGTTGTTTACCAGGTACTGGCTAATTTGTCCTTCTTCGACCACATGCTGAAACCATGTTCATACTTATATGACATCATGCTGGTGATGCCTGGAAAGGAACAGTGAGTCGTTAAATCACTTTATAGTTAATTATAGTTAATTGTACTGGCAATAACTGATATAGTAACTTTCGTATAAGACAAGCAAGTAAAAAACAAAATGTACTTATTATAGGATGGAAATTATCATTACATTTTTGTTCATATTATATGGAGACCGAGTATACAACAAATTAAATAATGAAAATATAGCATCAAGCAGCAATTAACGGGGTTCAAGGTTCAAGACTTTAAGCACATGCGTATAAGTGATTATGTTTTATTTAGCAAGCCTGTAACCACCTAGTGGTTGCAGCCAATTTACTGAAAACATACATTGAAATATTTTTAACAGTTTTTGAGGTTGAGACAAAAACCTAGCACTAGTTCGCGAAAGTAGTTTTTTGAAAAATTTTCTATATAGAATCTCCAATATTTAATAATCAACGGTTTGATTGACAGTGGTGGTCCTAGAGGGAAAGTTGCTCAGAATGAGTTGTAACATATGGTATAAAAGTTGTGGGCATGTATGAAAAATCGCATGATATACAATCCTTTACGTGAAGACAACCCCTCAGTGGCCGATTTCTTTCAAATTTCTCACAGGTCTCTAAGGCCGTGTGTCAAACAAGCCCAACGAGTTTCCTTCCGATAGGCCTACATAACCTTATCTAACAGCTGCTCGAACTTCATTGGCCGACGGCGGCCATGTTTTCCAGATATTTGAATGTCCTTGTAAATAATTGCGGCACCTTGGCCAAAGACACCACCTACCAGTTTCAAGTCAATCTGACTGTCTGTTACATAGCTATAGCCGTTTTGTATTTTTTCCCCCTTCATTTTAAAGCGCCACCAAGTGTCCAGTCCTTTTCCACTCGACCACAGACTGAGCCCTTTCATAGGTGTACATAGTTTGGAGAAATGATCTCAATCGTTCAAGAGGGATAGCCATTTTAGTAAAAAGTACTTTGAACGGTTTGCCATCCCACCACGTACGTGAATCGAAATTTTGACTTTTTTAATAATTATTGACAGACTCTTTTCTGCACTGGTTTGGGTCCGATTGGGTGAAAAACCTAGGATTATTTCCCGAAAGTATTAAAAAAATTAATAATCCAAAATCCCCCAAAATTGTGCAGGGTAAAGATCGAATCCGATATGTGTGTTTTGTTCGTCTTGAGCCGAGGATTCCAACAATATAAGTCACTTGAGCCTGCGATGAATGGTGAAAGCCATTACATTCTTTTGATCGCTGTAGTGCCACCATCAGGCCGATTGGGGCAAGCCTTGGTAACGTTGACTGTAGATGGGGGCTTAGTACTACCATCACTCAAAGTATAAAGTCTCTATAACTTATGGTTTGGTCTGCCCGATCACTTTTAGGGGAGAATGCTGATCCTTGGAAATTCTTGAACCCTTGAACCCCTAAAAGACCATGATATACAAGAAATGTGAGGGGATTTTTTTTTTATTCTACTCTACTGAAACAAACATCCCACCAGCTTGCATTTTCCTTTTTAATTCCTTTTCACTTGCAGCTGACTCTTTCCCCAAAATGTCCCATTTCTCTGTCTTGTCTAGGTAGTGGTAGACATAGTAGATCGGCAGGAGTCTCATGAGCTCCATCTCTGCATTTCCCCGTGGCAGGTTAGTCAACTGTTTTAATCCTTCTGGGTTATTTATTATTGACAGAAGCTCCCCCAGTACTTCACCTGAACAAGAAAAACAAGTTACAAAATTGTGACTTGGCAACATTTCCTCACAATGAAAATACATAAGGCCTCTGGAACCTCCAGTATAATCAAATTTAATCTATGCAGTTTATAAAATAAACATTATCGCGCAAATCTGATATAGTTAAAAAAATTTGACTGAGCAGAAAGTGTCATTTAGCATCTGCAAAAATGGGTTCAAGCTTCACAGGCATCATACCATTAACTGTTAGAATACGATCCACAGTTGACTTGGGCACAATGTTTGGTGGAATGACATTTTTGAACTCAAGTTTTCGCATGGAAGTGCCTAAGAAAGGAAAAAGAAATGGCGTGAAACTCCAGCACATGAGCAGAGAGCATGCTTAAACTCTTCCTTAAAAGATGTCCTTACCAAAGACTCCATTTGGATCAATTCTTCCACCACTTTGTATTTCGGTTCTAATTCCCTCTGGCTGTGAAGTACCAGAACATTAGTCAGTCAGATCATAATCTCAGGCATACTGAACTGAAACTGGATTAGTTCTCAATAAACACAATTTTTAAGCAAAAATATCATGAGGAATCTATACTGTTCTCTTTTAAAATAAAATACTTCAGTGTACAATAAAAACACACTGTAACTTTCAAAACTTCCTTCTATATTAAAAATGTAGTTTGTACATCTTTAGAAAGAAGGGAACAACATGTTACAAAGATACAGTCCTCTAGCACTGACTGCCTATTGCCTCTTACCACCACTTTCAATTTCTTGACCACACTCTCAGCCCCCCACTCAGTTGTTAAAGAGAAAGTGAGCGTATGAGTGCCCGCTTCCAAGGCCATGATGTAGAACGTGACCAAAGCCACTGAACGGACTTCGATATGTCCCTTGTTTTCATTTGGCTTTTCATGTTTCCCTTGTTGAGTTCCACGAAACACACACACTCCCTCTGTTGCCGTCAGGGTCACACTGAACTATTCATGTATGTATGAGATATAGAAAGATACAGAGAGAAATAAAATTGTATTGAGTTTATCACCATAATGTCACATAAATATATACACCATTGTTCAAATGTCAGGGGTCGTTAAGATTTTTTAATACTTTTGAAAGAAGTCTCTTATGCTCACCAAGACTACATTTATTTGATCAAAAATGGAGTAAAACAGTAATATTGTGAAATATTATTACAATTTAAAATGTTTTATATTTTAATATATTTGAAAGTGTAATTTATTATTGTGATGGCAAGGTTGAATTTTCAGCAGCCATTACTCCAGTCTTTAGTGTCACATGATTCTTCAGAAATAATTCTAATATTCTGATTTGGTGTTAAGGAGAACCTCTCAGGTTATGACTGTACCCAGACACTGCGTCTGAGGCACATGTGTCAACTAGTCCAATGATGATAGTGAACATCACAGGCGGGTGACGTCACTACTAGGAAAGGATAAAAGCACATCTGGTCTGACCGGCGTTAGCTTCGATTTAGCCGAAGCAATTCGATCACAGGGATGCAGGAAGTATGGCAAAGTGATGCAGTGTCTCGTTCTTTTCTCAGTGAAGTATGGTTACAGTCATAACCCGAGACGTTCCTTTCGAGTTAACTTGCACTGCGTCGATGACGCTTTGGGAATGAGAATGCCCGAACACCATAGGCACAAGAACCTGTCGTGTGAATACTGGGATAAGGTATGATATAAGAACTCGTGATCCAGGGGCACTAAGGTCCAAGTCATAAAACCTGACAAACGTGAGCAGCGAGGACCATCCTGCCGCATCACAAACTTCTTGAAGGGAGACCCCTGAAATTAAGGCCTTGGAGGCTACCATACTCCTAGTGGAATGAGCTCTTTTGGTGATGGCTGGCCAGAAGCTTCATAAGCAAGAGAGATAGCCTCAACTATCCACTTGATAATAGTCTGTTTAGATGCAGGGATCCTTTCTTAGGTGACCCAAAACAGACAAACAGCTGATCAGACTTACTCCACAGGGCAGCTCTGTGGACATAATTATGGCCACCACGTACACCTTTAGAGTGGATGGAGTTAACCCTGCTGAAAAACAATCTTAAAGGAACTCTAGTATTGAACCCACGGGGCAGTTAACTAAATCCCATTGTCGTATATTACACCAAGTAGTATAAACTTTCCACTTCAGGCGTATAGTTTCCTTGTGGATGGAGCTCTGGAGTGAAGTATGGTCTTTACAACCTCGGTTGAGAAATCCTCGGTTGAGTCTATGAGTTGGGCCCCCTCAGAGGCCAAACCCACAGGTTCCATGTCTCTAGTTGGGGATGGAGGATCACTCCTCCCGTTTAAGATAGAAGCTCCCTTCTGACCAGAATCTCCAGAGGACAGCCGTCGAGGAGGGATACGTTCGAGAACAACACCCAGCTCGGCCAGTACAGTGCTACTGGCAGTAAACTTATTCTGTCCTGGCGGACCTTGCCCAGAACTCCTAGGAGTAGAGCAATCAGGGGAAATGTGTACAGGCACAGCCTCAGCTACGTCTGTACCAATGCGTCTAGTCCCAATAAGGCTGGATGTGTGAGAGAGAACCACAGTGGACAGTGTGTCATATCCTGAGACGCAAACAGATAAAACCTGTATGGACAAGCACATGATGGCCTCTTAGGTCGGGGAAGTGGTTCAATGCCATTAAGACCGCTATCATCTCCAGGCAATTTATGTGCCACGAAAGATGATGACTCATCCACAGACCCTGAGCTAGCTAAGCAGCCGTCCATTACTGCTCCCCAGCCAGTGAGAGAAGCATCTGTCGAGAGAGTGACTCGATGACAAAGAGCTCCTAACACTGGACCCTAGGACAAGAACCAAGGTTTCCTCCATATAACCAATGCGCGGAGATACCGCCGCGTGATTGTGAGTAGTGAAGTAGCCACTTCGGAGACCTGAAACTGGCAGGAAACGACTGATGTAACAGATTTTCGAACCAGACGCAGCGTCGTGGTGAAGTTGGATCATAAGCTTGAAGCCGCTGTGCCCTGAGGCACAGATGGTGGTGAGGTTGGCAGAACAGCCTCCTGAGGGCGGCACCGAAGTGGCGCGGGCACTGTGTAATGAGGTGAACACCGCTCCACCCTGGAGGGGGCTGCCCTCAGAAGTCTGATGCCATTGGCAGAAGTCTTCTTCGCGAAAATAACGTTCCTCAGAACAGTCTTCTGTTTGAAAGGCTTCTGTTTGGAAGGCTTCTCCTTCTGTTGCGCTCGATATGAGAAGCTCGACGGTAATCTTTAGTAACAATGTAAAAGTTTTTATTGTCCCTTTTGATCAATTTGATGCATCCTTGCTGAATAAAAGTATTTGTTTCTTTTTAAAAAAATCTGACCCAAACTTTTGAACGGTAGTGTAGGTCATAAAGTATAATTTCGATTTAAACTCATCCTCCTGAATAAGAAGTGAACCGCTTACCTGAGTTTTTGAAGAACGCTGATTGTAGACTGAACCCCTGAGCTCAATCTGCTCTCCACGAACCATGGAATAAGGCAAGGGTATATCCACACTAATGTCCTGGGACACCTGAACCTTTTCATCTGAAACACAGATCCCTGACCAAAGGAACAGGAAAGTCTGAGGTTCACCCCAACAGGTCTGCATGCATGCTGGGTTATTTCCAGAATGCACTGTTTGTAATGATGGCTGTTCTTGTGAAGCTCATGCCTATGGTCGGAATATTCCCAAAAATGTAATCATAATTTCAGGTAAATCAGGCCCTGACGACGGGTGCTAAATGATGACAGAATTTTTTTTTTGGGTGGACTATCCCTTTAAAGGTAGAATGTGCTACTGTAATTCATAGTTAATTAGTAGGTAATTCAGGTAATCCATGCATGTAGAAAATCTGCATTCTAGCCTACTGAAGTGATAATAAGAGTTAGTATGTTAGTATGCTATTTCAGACTTTCCGAAAGCTTTTGGCTAACGTTACACATATTCCCCTTTTCAGCCACCAGGTGATGCTAAAACAAATCATTTCGATCCAGCTTGTTGCCTCACCCTCACTGAATACCCCAACTGCTTTCAGCTCCCACGTAGTCAGTGAATCTGGAAGACTTTTGGTAATGCTTACTGACCCAGACCTTAAACAGACAGATTCAAATGAAAGGTATAACTGGATAATTTATCAAAAAGAGAGGAATTTCACTCATATGTAGATTTTGATGTATTTCAAATCAGTTTATTAGCAATAGTACAACCCTAATGGATATATTTTAAGAAAATTTTTCACATTTCTATTATAAAGATTATCAATTAGTCAGTTTCACGTCTTCTGAGAGAGAGAAGTGCTAGCTTCCGGGTTACGAGTGAACGCTGGCGCGCATGGTTGCCGCTACTCCCCGGTGTCTCTGTTTGTTTGTATTCGTCTTATGTTTCGTGTGCTACTTCAAACGTTACTGTACGGCGCTGGTCTGAGCCCTGTTTCCCTGGAGGCTTATTTCGTGCTGGATTACTAGGCCCGGTCAGGAGGCCTACTACGCATATTGACTGGTATATTACCAACATACTACGCATATTGACTGGTACCTAAACGTGGAATTATTTCACTCCCCTGCTGGGATTGCCTGGCTCGGTCAAGACTGCTAAGTGTTCGCCAAACTGACGGGCAGCTGCTGCGTCTCCCCTTTTCCCTGTTCTGCTTTTTGCGAGCCCTCTCAGGAGTGATCCACTAACACTGTTCGTTGGTAAGTCTCTGCTTGCTTTGTAAGATTGTACATTGTACATTGTAACATTGTAAGTTTTCTTGCCTATTTGAACTGTTGTTGCTACTCGAGGGGATTGGCCACCTCCGTTGCTGGTCCCTTAGAGTGCAAAGTGGTTGCCCTGTTGGCTAACGTGTAAAGCTTACGGAGGCTGGGTCTGAGTGTGGCGCTATTTGCTGTTGTGTTTGGTAGACTTGTTTGGACTGAACTGGATGGTGTTCTACTCATACCCCTTCCTAATGTATGTAACAATCGTGACGCTGCTCTGGTTTCTTGTCTATGGGCCAGAATACTTACGCTACGGAGAGCCTAATTATTCGCACAGGCTCCTCTATGCCTCTAGCATGGCATTAAGATACTCGTCAACTTATCTCCACTGCCTCGGGAACAAAGTCTATAAAATTCCAGATGTTCTTCGTGCACACCAACATCTCGGTCTGCTGCGGCGTCCCAAATATTTACACAGAGGCTCCGGTCGGAAGTTTGCTCGCTACCACCACTCAAACAACATCGATTCACTGTGGAGTCTGTCTCGTAGAGAAACGTGGTCTGTTGCGGGGCGAACTGCCGACGTGGAAAACTTACACTTCATAAAGCTGGAAAAAACCTCCCTTGACTACCCTGCCTCTAGAAATGTGCAGTTTGGTTTGCTTAATGTGCGTTCTCTTAACAAAAAAGCACCTTTTATCAATGATGTCATTACTGATGCTGGTATTGATTTATTTTGTTTAACTGAAACTTGGCAGATACCAAATGATTTTATTACATTGAATGAAGCTATTCCTCCTGGTTATGAGTTTGTTGCTAAGCCACGTTTAACTGGCCGGGGAGGTGGCCTTGCTGTGGTCTTCCGCTCCAGCTATAGGGTTGTGTCAGTGCCTGTGCATGATTATTCATCATTTGAATGTCTAGCCATGAAATTCACTGCTGGGTTACCACTCCTGTTATTACTTGTTTATCGGCCTCCAAAAATGTCTTCTGCTTTTATTAAGGAATTTTCTGAGTTACTGTCATCTGTTAGTCCTATGTACTCATCCATTCTGGTGCTTGGTGATTTTAATATACATGTAGATTCTGGAAACTGTAATTTTGCTGAAAAATTTCTGAATCTGTTAGACTGTTTTGACCTCACTCAGCATGTCGATTTCCCTACCCATTCAAAAAGCCATATATTAGATCTTGTCTGCACCGCCGGCATCATGCCAACTAAGTTGTGTCCTAAAGATTTTTCTGTGTCTGACCATAGAGCCATTATGTTCAATCTTGCTTTTCCTGAGCCTCTCTTTCGCCAACGTGTCTCTCGCTCCATCACATATAGGAACACAAAGAACATTACTACAGCTGCTCTTTTAAACACTCTAAATTCGAAATCCATCATAGAGTCACTGGATGTTGGTATTGATGACTTAGTCCTGCTGTACAACACACATCTTGCTGACTCTCTCAATCTTCTTGCACCCCTTAAGACACGCCTTGTCTCTTTTACTCACTCTGCCCCATGGTTCACACCTGAGCTTCGCAAGATGAAGGTGGCTGGACGTCAGCTAGAGCGACTTAGTCGGAAGACTGGCCTAACTGTCCATGCCCTGGAATACAGTGATCATGTCGCCACTTACAAAGAGTCTCTTAATCAGGCTAAGACCATTTATTACACCACCATCATTGACAGAGGTTATAACAATCCAAGAGCCCTCTTCTCCACTATTAATAAATTAACCCAACCTACTAAACCTTTCCCATTTACCCCATCCACCAAACTCTGTTGTGAATTCCTTGAATTCTTTCAAAGCAAAATTAACTTGATCTACGATCAGATTCAGATAACCCAGACCACTCAAGATGATGTTCCCCTCTCCCCCTGTCCAACACTAAACAGATCCTTTTCTGCCTTTTCACCTGTTGATGAACAGGATATCTTAGACCTTGTCAGTAAGTCTAGGCCTACTACCTGCCTCCTTGACCCTATGCCCACCCCACTGGTTAAGGTCTGCATACCTGTCCTCTGCCCCCTCTTGGTACAAATAATAAACTCTTCCCTCTCTCTGGGCTCTGTTCCTCTGTCTCTCAAAACAGCAGCTATCACTCCTGTTCTGAAAAAGCCTGGGGCAGCCGCAGAGGATTATAAGAACTATCGCCCCATCTTTAACCTTCCGTTCATTGCAAAGCTCCTTGAACGTACAGTTGCCAAACAGCTCCAAGAGTACCTCAAATGTAACGGCTTTTGGGAAAAGTTTCAGTCTGGTTTCAGGGCCATGCACAGCACTGAGACTGCCCTGGTTAAGGTAGTCAATGACCTGCTGTTAGCTGCTGACACGGGCCATGTCAGTCTTCTTATTCTCCTCGACCTCACAGCTGCCTTTGACACTGTTTGCCATAATTATCTACTTTCTCGATTGGAGACCTTGCTTGGTTTCACTGGTGTTCCACTGTCCTGGTTCAAATCATACCTCACTGACAGACAACAGTTTGTTTCAATTGGGAATTTCAGATCTCCAAATTCATCTTTCTCACATGGTGTCCCCCAGGGTTCTGTCCTAGGCCCCCTGCTGTTCATAATCTACATCCTTCCCCTTGGCCAGATAATACAACATTATGGTCTCAATTACCATTGTTATGCAGATGACACTCAGGTTTACATCCACACCAAGCCCGCTCACACATTATCATTATCCAATCTGGTTAGCTGCTTAAATGCCATTAACAACTGGATGACTCAAAATTTTCTCAAACTCAATCAAGATAAGACAGAAGCTATTCTTATTTCCACCCCTAATATTCTAAAAAAACTTGAACATCTGCAGCTATCTATCCCTGGCTATTTCACTACAACTTCTGCTGAAGTTAGAAATCTGGGCGTAATCTTTGATCCTACTCTTTCTTTTGAGTCACATATAAAAAATATCACCAGAACATCTTTCTTCCATCTCAAAAGCATCTCCAAGCTCCGCCCCTCCCTAAACTCTTCTGCAGCAGAAACACTTATACATGCATTTATTACATCGAGGCTTGACTACTGCAATGCTCTACTTCACGGCATCCCGGAAAAAAACCCTAAATAGGCTACAGTATGTCCAAAATTCTGCTGCAAGGCTACTCACACGCACCAGGCCCTGGGATCATATTTCTCCTATCCTCCAGCAGTTGCATTGGGTTCCTGTCCGCTACCGCATTAATTACAAAATCCTCGTTTATAAATCCCTAAATAATTTGGCCCCATCTTACCTATCAGATCTCCTCACCCCATATCTGCAATCCCGCACCCTTCGTTCGACTGATACATGTCTCTTAGCAGTCCCCACATCTCGGCTTCGCTCCATGGGTGACAGGGCGTTCAGTGTCGCAGGTCCTAAACTATGGAATTCTCTGCCACTTGTGATTCGCCAAAGCACAAGTATATCCACTTTTAAAACTAAGTTAAAAACACATCTTTTTAGCTTAGCTTTCCTGTCAGCCCTCTGATTCCGATGTCTTTTCTTTTTATTGAATTTTCCCCGTTTTTTTTATTTTTATTATATATTTTTATCTGTCTTTTCTATGTACCTTGTATGTAATCTAGGTCCTAATCTGACTGTACTGTTCGTACTATTAGTGAATTCAGCCATGAATGTAGATGTATTGTTGTTTTAGTAGTTCTTTGTATTTTTCCACGACTATACCAATTTGTACAGTGTCCTTGGGTACCTTGAAAGGCGCTTTTCTAAATAAAAATTATTATTATTTTATTATTATTAATTAGCCAGAAAGTTGTAGTTCAGAAAGTTGTCTTACTTGATGGTGTGTTCCTCCCATAACCAGCTCTCAGGGAAGTAGCTCCTAATCTGAGATGGCATCACATCCATCAGAAAGTCGATTGCTGCAATTTACGTAATGGAGAACTTTAGATTCTGTCTTTTTACATGTTTAGTCATCTAAGTTACTAGAAATTCATTGTGTTGATGATGTCATAAGTAACAACCATACCTCCACGACTTAGAATGATTCTATCCACATTCTCTTTACGTTGCTTCATAGCAAATTCACAGCAATCCAAGAAGACATGCTTGCACCTTCTCCTCATGTTCTCAGTAAAATCTCTACAGATTTGTCAGATGAAATTATTCACAGGAATACTTTACACAGTGCAAAGATACAGGCTAATGTTAAAGTATAATATAAGGGTGAATTCAGGGTGATTGGGACATTTTTTGCCATTGAGATGACTTGGATAAAGTGTCCCAACCAACCGGAATGAACCAGTGTGTTTCATTCAGATGGATTATGTTAAAGCATGTGGCTGCCATTTAAATGAACTCACAAAAAAAAAACATAAAATAAAACATAAAATAAAAACACTTATCCGTAATGTGTTATACATTAAATGAATGAATTATAGTAGCAATATCTAATTAGGCTCCAGAACAAATTTTCACATCAAATATTATTCATTATTAAATTAATAATGTTGGTTATTACTTGATAATGTCAATTTAATTTATTTTATGTATCATGTATTTATGTAACATTGGCACTACAACAAAGAGAAATACATAATATGAAACTCAAAAAGAAAATAATTAAAAGAGCTTAATTCCTTACTTTCACTGTTAATTAGCTTTCACTGTTATGCCCACGATACTCAGCTGTATATTTCTTCAAACCCTAACAAAACCTACCAATTCACAAAATTAACGGAATGCATAGTTGATATAAAAAACTGAATGACTAGTAATTTGCTACTAAATTCTGAAAAAACAGAGATTCTAATTATTGGACAAAAAAACACTTGATGGCTGCTCTGTTAAGTCTTCGTCGTCGGTTAGGAACCTGGGTGTGCTCTTTGATCCCAATCTTTCATTTGAAAGTCACGTGTCTAGTATCTGTTAAATCGCATTTTTCCACCTTAAAAATATATCTAAATTACGCCATATGCTCTCATTGACAAATGCAAAACAATTAGTTCATGCGTTCATGACCTCAAGGCTAGATTATTGTAATGCTCTACTGGGTGGTTGCCCTGCACGCTTAACAAACAAACTACAGCTAGTTCAAAACGCAGCAGCTCGAGTTCTTACCAGAACCAGGAAGTATGACCATATTAGCCCCGTTCTGTCAACACTGCATTGGCTGCCTATTAAACATTGTATACATTTAAAAATATAGCTGATTACTTACAAAGCACTAAATGGTTTAGCTCCGCAGTACTTGAGCGAGCTCTTAACGCATTATAGCCCTTCATGTCTATTGCGATCTCAAAATTTCGGCCAGTTAATAATACCTAGAATATCAAAATCGACTGCTTGCGCTAGATCCTTTTCCTATTTAGCTCCAAAACTTTGGAACAGTCTTCCTACCATTGTCCGGGAAGCAGACACACTCTGTCAGTTCAAAGCTAGATTAAAGACACATCTCTTTCACCTAGCATTCACATAACTCATTATAGACTTCTATAATTCAATGTTAGGCTGCATAGATTAGGTCAGCCGGAACTGGGAACACTTCCCATAAATGCTTATGTACTCGTTACATCATAAGAAGAATGGCATTTACTCTGATTTTAGTGTCTTTGTTTATCCCAAGGTTTTTCCGCAGCCTGCCGGATCCAGGCCGTATCCAGATCTGACGAAGGACCTTCGCCTGGACCCGATGACAACGCAGTGCTGAAGTGTCAACTAGTCTCTCCCTATGGAGGATCCCTTTACCACTCTACAGATAAAGCGTTGTCGGGATAATTTCGCGTAGTATCTACCCCGAAGTGATAAAATTCTGTATCAAACTTTTAAGGCCAGACAAGTAGTTTAAGGCTTGGTTTGTAGGGAATTACAAACCTGCGCACATATATTAAAAAGCGCATAACTATAGAATTAATTCTTAATGCGCACGTGAGCGCCATCAACATTTCATACAGGTTTGCGTTTAAAGTCTGTGTAGAGAGAACGATGTCGTCTTAGCGGTCTCTAATTTAATAACTAATGATCGTTGTGACGGAAGTGAATCAATCAAAACTAACTTTAGCTGGAAAATATCTTTTCAAGAACCGCTATAAAGCCAAAACAATCTCTGTTACCTTAAATTATCCGTTTATTACTGTAAAGCGCTTTGAAACAATCTACATTGTTAAAAGCGCTATATAAATGAAGATGACTTGACTTGACTTACTCAGTAAAAAACAATCTCCCAGAACGATCTCCACAGGTTTCAAGCGTAGGGCTACTGTGTGTCCCAGATATGCAGTACTGCTTGCACGGCCCATGCGTTTTGGCTGTACAACAAACATGTGGCCATAAATGTATTTTGATGATGTTGCAGTGATAAAAAAGGTTATTAGCGCATACTGTCTGTTTTTAAACAAAATGCTTGCATACAGACCCTTTGCTTTAAGCCTTTGCCCCAGGACAGGTGAACGTTTTTGCCTAACTATGTCTGAGCAGGCCCCCCCTAAAAAAAAAGAAGAAAATAAAATACATTTGCCAGTGTTTCAGCAAATTATCACGTCCTCTATTGAGATGTTTTAATGTAACGAGTCACACTCGCTCATTAACTTTACATGCGAGCATGTACCTGCAGAGGCCTTGGCGTTTGCATTGGTGATGAACATAAGGCCAACGCGGTCCAACACATCAGCATTATTTTTGCCTCCTCCTCTTCCACAACCCAAGTCACTTCGCTCAATATGTTGTAGCACCTGCAACAATGAGAAACAAAACATAGCCTATCATCACTCATTTTTATCATCACCTCAATTTTTAGTTTGTGTCTTTAAAAGCACAAAAAAAATCGTACAAAGCTGACCAAATAGGCCATCTTTTTGAACAAGTCTGCTGTTTTACCTTTTTTAGAGGGTCTTTGTCGTTAGATTTTAGGTCGTACAAGGCTGTATCTACAGCAGAAAAAGCCACAAGTGACTCCTCTCTAGTTTTAGTTGACACTCTTATTTCGAGTTTATCTTTGGGTTTATACTGCGAGTTGAGAGTTGATATGTCCACCTGAAATATATTCAAATGAGGTCATGATTTCACTATTCATAAATAACATAAAACACATCACAACTTTTGATGACAGAGAAAAAGTCATTACATTTAAATTGTTAACACATTTAGCCTTCACATCAATCCACGCAGAGTCTGCCACCAGCTCCGCTTTTTCCTCCCCATGCAGGACGTAGTACACCAGTAGCCGAGCAGACGGCACCATGTCAGGGGTGATCTTAATGTTAAGGCTCTGACTCTTTTCACTGGCACGCTTAACTGTGGCAAACTGCACAACTTTTCCTCTGGAAATGATCTTTAAAAAAATGATTCTGTCATAGATGGTTCACTGGAATACTTATAATGCATTAAGATGGATACCATTTAAAACACTTAAAATTATATTGAAATGTATAATGTTACAGTCTCTGGCAAAAGTTTGGGAACATTATTTTTTTATATTTTTGAACAAAGCCTCTTATGCTTACCAAGGCTGCATTTATTTAATAAAAAAAACAGTAAAACCAGTAACATTGGGAAATATAAATGTGATGCAAAGTTGAATTTTCAGCATCATTACTCCAGTCTTCAGTGTCACATGATCCTTTAGAAATCATGCTGATTTGCTGCAAGAAACGTATGTTATTATGATTATTATTATCATTAATGTTGGAAACCATGTTTTTTTTGCTTAACATTTTGTGGAAACCATGATACCATTCAAAGATTTTTTGTTAAGAATAAAAAAGAAAGAGAAATGAATACTTGTATTAATCAAGGATGCACTAAATAGATCAAAAGTGACAGTGAAGACATTTACAAAAGATTTCTATTTAATAAATGCTTGAATAAAGTTAATAAATAAATGTAATAATGCAAATAAATGCTTTTCATTGAACTTTCTATTCATCAAAGAATCCTGAAAGTATTTCTGAAGGATCATGTGACACTGAAGACTGCAATGATGTAATGATGCTGAAAATTCAGCTTTGCCATCACGGGAATAATTTACATTAAAATATATTAAAATTATAAAACAGTTATTTTTAATTTTTAATAATATTACAACAGTATTACTGTTTTTACTGTATTTTTTATTAAATAAATGCAGTCTTGTTATAATAGACTTTTTCAAAAACATAAAATATTTAAATTTCTCCAATCAATTTATATATATATATAACCTCAAGAGGAGAGATGCATTGTACCATATTATTATTATTATTATTATTTTACCTGGTAGCTGAAAGTCTTCAGAGAAAGGTAGTCACGATAATGAAAGTAAACATCGATGTTAATGTACCGTCCAACTTCAACTAACGAGGATCCAGGATGTAAATCGATGTACAGGTAACGATGGTTGACAGAAATATATGATTCAGCCTTTAGTTTAAGTGGAGTCTGACTCCAACGTGGATCTTCTGTCTCAAACTGAAATGAGTACAATATGAATGTGCATTTAGCATGTATATCATATTATAATGCTAAATAAATAATTCAATGATTAAACAGTTGTCTCTGTCATTTGAACCTACTCTTGGTCACAGTTTTACTCACAGTGAATTCAGCTTCTTTCACTTTACCAGGTATATTACAGATGAAGTAAGCAATTCCATCTTCCCGACTCATCACTGTCATTGTATCCTGGTGTCCTAAAAATTTGAAGTCCTCCAGTTCATTGTCAGCTGTAGTTATTGTTGCCCTTATCTTGACTGACACACCTTTCACTGGTTTACCCAAAGGATCCTTCACCAAGACCTATGGGTCCCCAAAATATTCGGATGGATGAAACATATATATATATGCCTGTTCAAATACCATAAATTTACTTGAGGATACATGTTTCTTACTCTCATAGCGTATGGTAGACCCGGTTTGATGAAAGGAGGGGTTGCGCTCAGACTCAGGGTAAACGGAGTTTCTACAAATTTTACACTTGAGAACTCTGCCTCCTGGGAGATACCACCTGACAATGAAGAGGTGTCAAACTTGTTTGCTTGATATTTTGATTGAGGATAATGCACTCCTGTTTCGGTGAAACTAACCAGACCTACCAGTTTTCTCTTGCAGAAAAACTGTCACACGAAGAAAGCTGTTTTCTTTCATATCACTCAGACGTTTAGGCCCATTGGGCATGGATGACAAAGCTAACTTGATGTTTAAGTTGACTTCTTCCTTTCCATTTGTCAGCTACAAAAGCAAAAAAACAAAACAAATATACCCTCTGCAATTAATCATTAAATTATGTTTAGTTGACTGGAACACTGACTTTACCGTATATCTTCTATATGTTTCTGGTATCATGACGGTTTCTTCTGGAGAACTGTATCCAAACATCAAAAACATATCGGCCAAACTAACTGGAGTTCCATGGACATACCTGTCAGAACAAATGTACACATATTTAAACATTTATGTGCAAATATATGAATTGAAGCAAATTAACTGGATATACAATAGTAACATTTTAAAAGTTTGGGGTTGGTAATATTTTTTTATGTTTCCGAAAGACTCTTATGCTCACCAAGGTTGTATTTATATGATCAAAAATACAGTAAAACATTAATATTGTGAAATATTACTACTATATTTGAATGTGTTTTAAAATGTGATGTATTCCTGCGATGGCAAATCTGAATTTTCAACATATTTTACAGTCTTCAGTCTCACAGGATCCATCAGAATAATAATCTTTCAATAATACTCTGCATTGCCTCCCTCGGGAGTGCCAGCGTTGCCCGAGTCGGATCCAGAGCTGGCGGCCCGCCGCCCTCCCCCGAGCACACAAGGCTGGATGATTGGTCCTTGGGGTCACCAGGCACCATCCCCAGTGCCTTTCTTCCCGGAGCTGCATCAGGAGGTCACCAGGTCACCAGGCTCCAAGGCGCATGCCATGGCCATCCTTCAAGTCCATCAGGAGAAGGTGCTCAGGGACATGCACAAGGGGAGGGCTGACCCGGAACTCATGAAAGAGTTGCGCACTGCCACCGAACTCGCTCTACCGGCGACGAAGGTCACTCCACAATCCCTGGGTCCAGGAACGACATTTATGGCTCAACCTGGCTGATATGAGGTAGGCTGAGAGACATCTCGTTTTCTCAACTCCCCCATATACCTGGCTGCGTTCTTCGGCGGTGCGGTCGATGACTTCACTCAACAGTCCTTGGTCGCCCAGAAACAGACTGAGGAGATAAAGCATATCCTGCCCCGACAGCCAGCTGCTGCCTCCACCCAGCTGTCGGTGCAGCCCCCTCAATCTACTTCCTGCCGAGGCTGCCCTCCTGCGACTCGCCGTTCTCCTCCCTGCTTCCAGGGAGTCCGCTATATTATGGTAGGTGGCAATGCCCCAGTCATTCGAGATGAGGTCCGAGCCAAGATGAGGTCCCGGTTCTACAGCCCCTACTTCATTGTACCCAAGAAGAGCAGTGGGTTACATCCAATCCTAGACTTGCACGTCTTGAACCGCAGCTCGCCCGTCTGGGCCTTCGGGTCAACTGGGAAAAGAGCAAGCTCTCCCCCGTGCAGAGGATCTCTTTTCTCTATATGGAAATCGACTAGGTCGCCATGTGCGCACAGCTTACTAGCAAGTCAATTCGAAGGCAAAAGTGCGGTCCCACTGAAGTTATTTTAGAGGCTCCTGGGGCATATGGCATCCGCAGCGGTAGTCACGCCACTTGGACTGCTTCATATAAGACCGCTTCAGCACTGGCTTCGCGATCAAGTCCCGAGATGGGCATGGCAACAGGGCACGTTCTGAGTGCTAGTCACTCGGGCCTGCCGTCAAACCTTCACGCCGTGGTCGAACCTCTCTTTTCTATGGGCCGGAGTGCCCTTAGACCGAGTTTCAAGGCATGTTGTTGTGTCAACAGATGGGGTGCCATGTGCAATGGGCAGGACCCCAGCTCCTGGACAGGACCCCAGCTCCTATGGAATGTCAATTGCCTCGAGTTGCTGGCCGTATGTCTAGCTCCGTTTTCGGACATTGCTGGAGGGCAAGCGCGTACTGGTCTGTTCAGACAACATGGCAACAGTGGTGTACATCAACCATCAGGGTGGTCTGCGTTCTCGCCATCTCCTCTTATGGAGTCAGAAGCATCTGAGGTCGCTTCATGCCATTCACATCCCGGGAGAGCTGAATCGTGCAGCTGACGAGCTCTCACGACTTCGGCCATATCCCGGGGAATGGAGACTCCATCCCCAGACGGTTCAGCTGATCAGTTCGGCGACGCACAGGTAGATCTGTTTGCCTCCCCAGACACTTCCCACTGTCGCTGGTTTTACTCCAGAGGGGACCCTCAGCTCAGATGCACTAGCGCACAGCTGGCATCGGGGCCTCTACAAGCATGCGTTTACCCCAGTGAGCCTTCTTGCACAGGTCCTGTGCAAGATCAGGGAGGACGAGGAACAGCTCCTTTTGGTTGCGCCTCATTGGCCAGCCCCTCCCTGGCCAATCCCTCTGAGGAAGGACCTCCTTTGGCACCCGCGTCCCGATATCTGGAACCTGCACGTGTGGGTCCTGGACGGGACATGGAAGGTTTGAGTACCCTACCACCTCAGGTGGTGGCTACCATCACTTTAGCTAGAGCCTTGTCCACGAGACACGCCTACGCTCTGAAGTGGAACCTCTTCATCACCTGGTGTTCTTCTCACCGAGAAGATCCCAGAAAATGCCCGATCAGGTCTGTGCTCTCCTTCTTCCAATTAGGGTTGGAATGAAGGCTGTCTCCTTCCACCCTGAAGGTTTATGTGGCTGCGATCTCTGCGCACCACAACCTTGTGGAGTCTAAGACGGTGGGACAGCACAACCTGGTCATCAGGTTCCTTAGGGGGGCCAGGAGGTTAAATCATCCCCGCCCCTCTCATATACACTCTTGGGACCTCACAGTGGTTCTATCTGCACTGCAGAGAGCTCCCTTCGAGCCATTGCACTCAGTTGAGACACCGCTCCTGGTTGCTTTGGCCTCCATCAAGAGGGTAGGTGAACTGCAGGCATTTTCGGTTGAAGAAGCGTGCCTGGAATTCGGGCTGGCCAACTCTTACATCATATTGAGACCCCAGCCTGGATATGTGCCCAAGGTTCCCATCACTCCTTTCAGGGATCAGGTAGTGAACCTGCATGCGCTGCCCTCGGAAGAGGCAGACCCAGCCTTGGCACTGCTCTGTCCAGTACGCTCCCTTCGTGCTTATGTAGACAGAACGCGGTGTTTCAGGACCTCAGACCAGCTCTTTGTCTGTTATGGTGGGAAGCTGAAGGGAAAGGCTCTCTCCAAGCAGAGGTTGTCTCACTGGATAGTGGACGCCATTGTCTTGGCTTACCAGGCGCAGGGCCTGCCATGCCCCCTAGGGGTGAAGGCACACTCCACCAGGAGTGTGGCTTCCTCCTGGGCTCTAGCACATTTCGCCTTGCTAACAGACATCTGTAGAGCTGCAGGCCGGGCGACACCTAACACTTTCGCAAGATTCAACAATCTCCATGAAGAGCCAGTGTCCTCTCGCTTGCTGCGCCTCATCGCTTGCTGCGCCATTCCACTTCACGGACTGGATACGTGCGCTATTTTACTCAGATGAATTCTCCATAGACCTCCTGCACTGTCGATGCCATAACCAGAGTGCATGCCCGGTTGGTCAGCCCTCGCGATCGGTTAGGTGCCTCCTCGGCAAGACCCCTTTTGTCATCTCGAGGTTGAAATATTCCACCCTGCAGGCTGGATACCTCTGAGTTCTCCATATGTATCGCATACTCGGGTAATATATGTATATTAAGTCCTCCCTGCGGGTAGGCACGGTCACATATTCCATTTTGGAATATGCTACCCAGTGTACCTTGGTATTCTTGCGTTAGCCTGGCCCTTCATTTATGCTAGCCCCACAACAAGGAGCTGGGGCTTGCGCAGGACACTGGAAGACAGCCGCATTGGCGAGATTAAATTGGGACCCCCATTTGGGGCCACGTATGTAACCCTGAAGGAGGGAGCGGAGACGTTACGTCTGCATGCCACTGTCGCTGTATCACTGAAACGGCCGGGGCGCATTAGTCTCGGCTCTTCAGCAGGTAACATAATGCAAGATTGCACTCGTGGCTCCTTTTATATCCATGGGTGGGGCGGAGTTCGCGGTGCAAATTCCGCAGACCCATGGTATTTTCATACCATTGGCTCGTTTCCTAATACTCGAAGGTGATAGGGCTCTCTAGCGAAACCCCCATTTCGTCAGTCACTTACGTAACGTATCCGTTCATCCGCTTCAATTTAATGCAGAGACCAGAGACAGAGGGTTACATATGTAACCGAGATCATTTGCTGCGCAAGAAACATCTTTTGTTATTATCAGTATTCAAAACAGTTGTGCTGCTTAATATTTTTGTGTTAAAGGAGATATATTCTTTGATTAACAGAAAGTTCAAAAGAACACTACTTATTTGAAATATTAATTTATTGTAACAATGCAAAACAGTCTTTACTATCACTTTTGATCAATGTAATGCATCCTTGCTAAACAAAAGTATAAATTTATTTTAAAAACTAAATAAATAAAAATAAAAACTAGCAATATAAAAACAATACTGAACCTAAACTTTTAAACAGTAATGTATGTATGTGAAATAAAAAAGGAAAAACATACTTGGCTGAAATCTTCAGCTGGAAAGACTCAAAGTTCTCTTCGCTGATATAGTTGGATTCAGGCTCTATGTGGATTGAAATACTGGGCAGCACTGAGAAACATACCTTGATTTCAGATTGCATGAACTCTACATGTCTACATAACACCTGAAATGTTGGTCTTACCGTATTCTTTGACCTCAAACTCAGCAGTGGCAGTTGTTTTAAAAGTGTCGGCATAGGTGGCCTCAATTTTCCATAATCCATAACTGATGAGATTTGCGTTGTGAATAAAAAAATGATGCAGATTGAAAAAAAAAAAAAAAAAAAAACAGAACATAAAAACTATCGTTTTGAAAAGACTGCATGGAGGCTTCTTATAATTATCTTTACCAATAAAACTTCCTTCCGACAAACATCACCTGGTTGATGATTTTTTTTTTTTACAGTACAGTGCCACAGTACAGAGCAGTATAATACAGTCCAGTTAGCTATTCAGCAGAATATCACTATTATTCCAAATAATAATTTAAACATCAGATAATTTAAACATACAGCCTAATTATAATAGACTGTAATGAATTGGTCTTACGTCGGCTTTAAAGGTATTTTGAATGGTGGAAGAAGGGGTTTTGCTCCAATGATGTCTTCCATATCAATAATCTCTACCTTGATACCATCAGGGTCCTAAAATTAATTTAAAACATTAACAAGGTTCACACAGAAAAAAAAAAATTAATGCGAAGCAGGGGAGAGTGGGGATAGTTGCAACACTTTTTGGATTTCCTTGTGTTTCTCAGAAACTGCTTGTATTTGGAAAGCCAAAATATGTCAGCTACCCACCCACACTGCTAGAACATGTACATAATACATGTACAATTTATATTTGAATAGATAAAGTCAAATGTTGCAAAGTCAAATGACAGTTGCAACAGTTTGCAGGGGCAGTTGCAACATTCAATAAAATGTAATAAAGTCATTCTTTAACAGACAGGATTTTCACTGAGTTAAATTGACTGTAAAGACAATAACTAGTCTAGTACTTGTAAAAGGAAAATACAACCACTTTTAAGTAACAACCAGGTTGTGGTAAATTATTACAATACATTTGAACTAAATAATTTTCTTAAATCAAAATCAACACAGAATTGTAATAATACTTCTTTGAAAGCATACAGGACTGTGTGTGTTTAAGTGAATATTATTATATATTATTGCAAGGTTATGTGGCAAATTGCGCAGTCTTTTCCCTCAGACCTCAGTGTCCTGCCTTCATGCTTCACTAACATCAGAAAAGAGGGACACCCCTATCTGTTGTGCATTTCATCTCTTGTGGGACATAGATCAAATGTGTGACTAGTCTGATTTTTTACTTAAAAACTGTTTACTTTAATAAAAAAGGAAATATACCTGACTATTAAATAACATTATAAATTTGTTATAGGCCTATTATGATGGTTTTACATCAATGTTGTGATAAGGGTTGCAACTGTCCCTATCTGACAGCCATAAAACTTGTTAGCTTGACACAATAGCTTTTTGACACAGATATGCCTTTTAGAAGCTAAGAAAACACTGATTAAAATGATTGATTGAATCACTGATTTAAAATGATTGATCACGCAAACAGACAGTAGCCTATGAAAAATATATGGGCCTACTTTTTAAACTTGAAATTAAAAAAGTGTGTAGGCTACATATTATACATAGGCCTATGTGTAATATGAATGACAATATAATATGAACTCTCTAGCTCAAGCCGTGTTGCAACCGTCCCCACTGTGAAGAGAGAAACTCACCACGAATGTAAGGGTGACGGTCCGTTTAGATTTCCTCAGCTCCTCGTTGAGGGAGTAAACACGCACTTGTACTAAGAAAGCAAATAGGTTCAAAATATGGTTTTGAGGTGATTGTCTCTTTCATTTACTCACACACTCACATACTCTAACACGCAAGAGAGATTCTTATCATACTGACCCTCTTGTTCGGGTGTGTAAAGCGGCTTGTCAGTCTGAATAAAGAGAAACCCATTGACAGGAGTAACTGGGATTTTTTCATATGCAGTGAAAGCAGAGGAAATCGCCTGGAGGTAGACATATCTGTCCGCGTTTGGGAAATCTATAGACATGATCTGGGAAAAAGAAAAGGGTATTTTCAGGGTAGAATATCATTCACTAAAAACATCCATCGCAACTTTCCATATTTTTTGGAAATGTGAATAACAACACCTTAGCCTAAGTGAAACATTTCAAACAAAAACTATCTTCTAAAGTCCTTTAACTTTGCAGTCTTACCCGTAAAGTAGCCGAAGCTTGATAGTAATTCGCGGCGTTGAGCGTCAGGGACTGAAATGCATATTCTTTATAACCTGGTGCCAATGAGTTCTTCAGGTAAAGATTTACTATAATTTCCTGGTCATAACCAAACAACTGCACCACAACATTTTCTGAAGCATCGAGACGCAGGGTTTTAGGTGCAGTTATTAGGTATCTGTAAAACAAGACAACATCGGCATTTCACTGGCAGATGCGAAAAACATAAGTTTAGCCTATAGCCTATAAAACACGAATGCCTATGTTCAGACAAAAATAAGGGATAACTCGCTCCCAATCTCACATAGCTATGCGTTTCTTGATCGTAGGGAGATTTCCATTTAGTTTGTGCTGCTTTTTGACAACACAGTCCACTACTGTCATGTAGAACATTTAATAGGCTATGTAAATTGTAACTTACGCATTTTCCTGAACAGTAATGCAGACGAAGAGATAAAGTATACAGAGCAAAAATAAGCGTGCCATTATAAACAGTTTGCTCCTTAAAGATAAAAAGAGGTCAGGCATTTGCTCGGGGTTTTTTTCCAGCCAAATCAATATCTGGTTACTTATCAGTTAGGCTACTTATTAGCAGAGGTGGAAAGTCCAGGTTCAGAAAGTAAAAGTCCTCCTCAGTATTTTGTTCCAATCACCTGGATTTGCTAATTAGCACAGTTTTTCAGCCAGGAGATAGAACTAATTAGTGAATTTTTCAAAATTAATCAAAAGTGCCCTTCTCAAAGATATATCAATGATAATATTGTGGTCAATAAAACAAAACGCATTTGCTTATAATTTACATGACAATGTGTACAAGACTAAAGTAGCCTAAATTCACGTTTATTTTTACGTTTCTGTCAGTCTGAGGTGTCGTTGCTACAACGCGTTGCTATGGGTTGCGTCACTTGCGTCAAGTTGTGCGTGTCGTGCTTCGGTCTTGACTGACGGTCTCCATTTTCGAGGCTCTAAAACTCCGGAGTAGTGTGTGGGCGGCCGGCAGGCATAATTAACCGTAGCAAAAGTTATGCGCTTTAAAATGAAAATGTATTAGTGTACACGTAGGTATCCCACACAGTCTGCTTGGGAACCGATGCTCTCGAGCGTCTTTCAGTGAGTATGGCTCGACGGCAGAAAAAAAGAAAGAAAAAAAAAACTTTTTTTGTATTACTATTATTATTTTTTATAATAAAAGGTTGTGTGTCGATTCAATTAAAAATCCACATAACACATATTTTAAAATATTACTTAATTCGCTGAAGCCTGTTTGTCATGCATAATACACCGACCAATCGTCATCTGGCACAAGAAGTTCAAATATCATTGGACGGTCATTTATAAATAAATCATTTGAAAATTACATGGACAGACGAATTTACATTGAAGTGATCTGAATCTCCGTCGTTGAACTAATGGATGTTAATTGACTACAAACCAGCACCAAAAGTAGCATTAATGGTAAGTATAGTATTCAAGTCACTTGAATTTAGGCCTAGTCTATATATTGATACACCGTTTACATTATGAAACTATCATAGTTTGTTAAATGTAGCCCAGGCCTACTGTAGGCCTATTATGTGAAGTGTAGGCTGCCTGACAACAACAAGCGAAATGGTTACTTTATTATTTTAACATTTTTGCACACACACATTACTTTTTTTTTTTTTTTAAAGAAGTCCCTAATGCGCTTTAAGCCTGCATTTATTTGATCAAAAATACAGATTTTTTTTTTAAATAATGGTTTTCTATTTTAATATACTTTAAAAATATAATTTATTTCTGTGATGCAAAGCACATATATATTTATATATATGCCCCTTTTTATATTTGAGCCCCTGCCCCTGAGGAACTCTCTGCACGTCCCTGCACTGTTCTGGTAGAAAAGTTTAACGATTGATTGTGCAATGCTCATATCGATGTAGAGTTTGCTCAGTGGAAGTTACAAGTAGAGGTAAACAATCTCTGTTTACTGCTTAAAAGGGATTTCATGGAGATATTTGCTTTTCAAGGGATTTTTTGTTATTGTGCAATTCTGGTAACATCTGGACATCAGTCTGACTCTTGACATTTGTCATTGATTCACTGAATCGGAGAAAAATATCCTCTGCACAAATTTGAATAGAAAACCAATGATGTTGAAGAGCGCTCACTGTTCTTTGAGAAAAACAGTGGAATAATAGATTTAACAATTTACATGTTTAGTTCTTCAACAAAAAGAAAAAAAAAATAAAAAAAAAGGTCACAGCCCTCCTGGAGATGGTAGCAAAATTAATCAATACAAAGTGACAGAAATATGGGATTATTTGTTAATTATTTATTGAGCATACAAGTGAATACCCAAATAATTTTATATAAGCAAACATAGTATACATAATATAATAGAACCAAGTTTTGTAATAATACTTTAAGCTTTACATACATACACAGATAAAGTGACTATTCCTGTTTTTGGAAGTAAATCTCCAAATCATATGTACATTCCTTTACATACTTCATATTGTTCATTCACAATAAACATGCTCTGATTGGACTGCAGTGACACAAATCGGTCACTAAGTGGTGCTTGATCCCAGTGGATCCATTATAGCGGCTAAAGCGAATGGGGTGATGGGGCTTTATCCTTAGTTGAATTGGACAAAACAATACTATTTGCATGCAAATATGAATAAAATATACACAGACTACCGATCAACATAAATGACAATGTCTGATCAGATATAATATGGCAGTTATCTGCCGGAACATATGCACTAGAGCCATCAGTGCGTGTAGTTCTGGCAATGGTAAGAATTCAACATGAACATACGAAACAGCCCTTCCATGGCCATTGTTTTCACTTCAGTGCTGTCAAGACTGAGTTCTACAGGCGTCGATCATCATATCTGACCACTTCTTCACCTTTAAGGAACTACAAAGCATCCACTAAAGGTGAGAGTACTCAGGGCCTGCTTGGCATAGACATACTTCTGCACTGAAGAACAGCCTGTGAGATTGCAAACATCTGAGATGCTTCATGCTATCTCATAGCACCATGGTAGGAATGTGATGCACCATGGAGACCGGGTGAGGAACCTGTGCCAGCTGAGGAGGTGGAGGTGGGGGCGAGTGGGTCTGCAGACCCACTACAGACCCTGTGTTGGTCGGCCGGTGCCTGGCGCTCTTTTGGTGCGCCCTCAGCCCTGCCAACTGGGAGTATGCGCTCTGGCAGACGTGGCACTTGTAGGGGCGCTCTCCCGTGTGGAGCCGCACATGGTTACGGAGAGTGGATGACTGGCTGAAGCGGCGGTTGCAGAAACGGCAGACGAAGGGCTTGTCCAATGTGTGTATGCGCATGTGGGAGCGCAGGTTACTGCGGGAGTTGAAGCCGCGGTGGCAGATGACGCAGCGCATGCGGCTGGCGGCGGCGAGAGAGGCAGCAGAGGCGGTGTCGCACAGGTGGAAATCATCTGTCGGGAGAGGATAGAGCTCGGTCAGAGGACAGAAGCTAAAAGGTCAGATACTTTAAAAAACAGATGCTAATGGAGTTTTAACTAAAGCTATTGTAGAGCTGTGATACAGATCAGTCTTCTTTTCTTAGACTGAAATTCACCCAAAGCCCTATAGCCACTGAATTACTCACCATTTTTAGTCTTAGTTTTCTGCTGTTCATCCTCTATGCCAGGGACTCCCGGGATACCCAGGAAGGTGTTGTGGGAATTCCCATACCACACAAGCAGTTCCTGGTCTGGGGGTATTGTCTGTTCATGGAAAAAAAATAGATATATTTATTTAAAACACATACATACACTTACAAAAACACTTATATATATGCACACACACACACACACACACACACACACACACACCTATTTAAATAAATTTCCACTTTTCCAAGTTGAATTACTTAAGAAAATCTAGTTGAAATTCTAAACACTCAAAGTCATGTTGAAATTATGAAAATGTAATTTGAGTTGGAATCTAAGATGGAAAAATATTGCACAGTGTACATCGACGTACGAAAATTATTATTATCAAATAATATTATTCAGTTCAAATTATGAAAAGTAAAACAAATATGTATAAAACGAACCTCTACTGCTTTGTAAAATATGCTGCTTCCGATCTGCACAACCTCCAGGTTCTGTTCTTGCTCATTGCGCGCGCATTTGATGTAAGTCATCCAGCTGCGATGATCCTCTTGACTGGCATCGATGAAATAGCGCACCGTGCCATCTTCATTGAAAACCTGAGAACAACAAAAAACGCTTGCCATCAATCTCTGACTTGGGATCATATTTTAGAATAAAAAAAAATAAAAAAAACCGCGCCCATGCATGTGACACCTGTTGAACGCTGCTTACCTCCCACATGAGATTGTTGTTCTTGAAGAGATCCACATGCTCGGGTGAAATGACCCTGCCTGTGAACGGTCCCATCTCGGTGCCAGCTTTTATCCAGGTTTTGGAGAAGATGCCAAGTCCTTCTCCAGGGATCGAGCTCTGCGCAATGATGACTTCACTTGGCAGCACTAAACTGGAGAGTTTCTGGACCTCTGAAGATAGAAAGCGGCAAATAAAGTAGGAAGTTAATTAGGAACATTTAGAATAGATAACTAATAAAAACCAGGAAACATAAAAAAAAAATAAAAAAAAAATTGAAATGCAATGACGCAATCTATTTGCAAGTTCATATAGCAAAATAAAAAATAATTTGAAAAAATATGGGTTATAGAGTAAATTTAGTAGCCTACAAAATCCTTTTTTTATATTCTTATTTTTTTTATAATTATATTTATATTCTTAGTTTAAAAAAAAATCGTTTGTATTGTAAAACTATATTAGGCTATAGGCCAATATAAAGGAATGCGCAATCAGACTTCAAATGCGGCTCTCAGGCGAGACTCAAATAAATGTCAAACACGTATTTACGTCTAAGAATTCAGCCATTTTCTACGCTTTAAATGTGACGAGGCTATATATTCATAGGCAAGAAACAACTTATTCCGTATTCATTATCCTTTCAGAAACTTTGTAGCACTAAATGTGCGCTGAAAGAAACGAGAACCTTCTTTAAACGGCCCAGGAATTTCTGACAAAACGGAGAAAAGGAGATTAGCTGCTTGACATGGTGTGAATAGCGGTAGAATCAGCTTTCACGGCATATTAACAGCGGGACGGAAAACTTTAAATGCGCCTGAGAGGAGAGAAAAGTGTCAAAGCGGGGGTGTGGAGAGACTGTCCCGAGCTGATGAATGACGGGCTTTTCTCTGTCTAACGTCCTGGCTTCACTGGCAACATTCTCAGGTCAAGCACAACGTTCCCCTCATGATTTTAATAGCCTTATTTAAATAAGTTTCAATTTGCCAGTAAGTGACTTGTGAGTAACGTGACATTAAGTAACGATTTTATGATATAGCTAAATGCATTTAGAAAAAAAATGAATTCCCTTATGTTCTAGCTACTTCAAACCACGTGCGAATAATTTAATGACTTTCAAGGGGTTGAAGGAATTGTAAACTTTCAATTCAGTCTCGCGAAACCCAAATTGTCTTGAGGCGAACGTAACTCTCATAGCTATAGACGTTTTAAACCAAACAGTAAAATTATTATTTCCTTGAAATATGCAAATAATTTATAGTAAAGTAACACAAAATGACAGCACTTATATTTAGCCGGTATACGTCCCAGAACATAAGCATCTTAAGTTGGATAGGCAGGTGAGCTTGACTTCTGTTCTCAAGCGTCTATTTCATATGACTTTTAAGACTTAACTTTTGTTGTTATTATAATGTTTGAAAATGCCTTTGAAATGTATACTGTAAAAAATAGTAAATACTTTAAAGACCCTCCATTTCACGTCCTGGAATGCGCCAGACTGATATCATGTATTTTTACCTGCGCAGTGCGCACTGTGATGCACTTGCACTGTTTAATTCAATTAGTTCCCCCCATTTAATAGTCATAAGCCATCAAATTAAGCATGTGTGTCTTTTCCATTATTATGAAATAGACATCTCTTTTTTCTTTGTTATGCCTATTTCAAGCACGTTAAAGTATCATTAATTGTATTTGAAATATGACAGCTATAAAACTTCACATAAGATCTAGTTTGCAATAAAAATAAAATGTTTGCTTTACAACAAAATACTCTAGGCTATAGTATGACGGATCCATAATCCACGAATAAAGTGAGATGTTGCGGACTCACCTCCGGAGAATGACTGCGCCAGGACCTCGGCGGTGAAGGCTGTTTTGGGGCTGACAGTGCTGGTCTTCTCCTCGAACAGGTGTTCCCCCAGCACGTTCCTCCAGCGGCCGTACAGGAAACTGTGCAGGATGTCTGAAGTGATGATGTCGGACAGGGCCAGAGACTGCTGCTTAAATCCAGCCTTCAGAACCAGAGCATCTGCAGGCAACACTGAACCCATCATGAGCCAAATGCGAAACCCTTAACTAATAATCCCTGCGATTAAAAAAAAAACGAAAACACCCCCCTTGCTGTTCAAATTTAGACCGAGTGTCTATGTTATAAAAGGCGAATGTAATCGATGAATCGGAGGCCGATGAAATGTGAATATGCTCTCTTCTTGCTAAGTGTCGAGAGAATATGTTTCGTCTTTCCAAGGTCCCGGTGGGCTTTATATGCGTCAGGTCTGACCCACGGTAATTAGTTATTAATGACCCTCCCCTTGTGTTCTTTAGACTTGTTCAACCAGAGAAAAAAAAAAACGCCACACTCTTTATTGAGTGGCTACTCCTTAGGGGGTGGGGAAAGAAGTGGGAGCGATGTGTGTGTGTGTGTGTGTGTTGATGTTCAGGATCCAACAACCGCGTTTTGGCTAAAATAACAAGCCCGGTCTCAGCACTGTGAGCTCCGCTCCAGCTGTTTGCTTCTGAGAGATGAACATGAGATGAGATGAACACTTTTGGCATGGAAAACCTAAAAGCAAACTTGACTCTCAGCATCACGACAGGGTCCCAGGTTAAAATAAGTTAGCTGAATTTTCTCGTTAGAGAAACTGACAATATCAAGTTATATCAGTCTTTTAAATTGCGATTTAACTTATAGGCTAAAACAAGACACCGAGAACAAAGGCATTAAAACAACTAGTGGCTTTTGTCTCTTATTTGCCCGCTATATTTTCTTTCTGAGTGACTGAATTGAAAAAAAGTGTTTTCTTACTTTTGTGCCACAGCATTCATCATTAGATCAATAATTCTATTAAATATATATGCATACATATTATAGTCATAAATATTAATTCATTACTAATTTATTTAAAAAATAACAATTTGAAATGAACGTGTAATTTCCCATCTAAAATGCACATTTAGCTGAACAACACAAGCACAAACATCGCGTTTCTGTTCTTCTCTATTAATATTAAATGTACAGAACTCTGTAATCATATCGAAATTACATTCGCATAAACCAACTGAATAGTTTTTAATGATGTGCTTTGGAGTACGAAAATATGCAAAGCCGTCTGGGTCAAGTATATCTTTTATTCAATCTTTTTCAGGCCGAAGTAATTTAATATTCATGGATGTTAATTTAAAGTCTTTTAGTATTGTGTGAGGTGTATATGAGCTTTTTTTTCCTGAATAGCCTCTTGCCTTTCCCCCTCTTTCTCCAGGGTTGATGGACTGAGACAAAATGGGCAGTTTCCCCCCTTTCCAACAGGGAGGACATCTTTATTCCTTCCCCGGCTTGCGGGTTTCCTATTCAGCTCTCTTCAAAATAATGCCGGCTGAATGAAAAGTGCTGCAAATCAATCTTTCATGGTGTTTTTGAGGGCAATTTGACATCCATGCACTCTTCTTTTCTTTGAGATAAGTACAAGGGGAAAATCTGGACAAGGATGGGGTCTGGCGAGTGGGGAACTTCCAAAGAGAGATGCGAGGAGAGCGCTGAGGAGAATATAGGTGAGTGATAGGGCAAGAAAAAAGATTAGGACTCAACAGCTGCTTTTGGGGGATAACCCCCCCTCCTGGCTTTTCTTTTTCTTCAGGGGTTTCACCCTCCCTGCTGAATTGGATTTGCACAAGTACAGATTGATTTGTTTTTATTGCACTATTATTGGTTTCAAAAATAAGGGCAAACTTAACCTGCATGGGGTGAGAGATGCAGTCTTTTTCCCCCTCATTATAGAAAGACTGGGATGTTACAATTAATATCGGAGAAAAAAGTTCACAGAAGTATAGAGATACGTATTTTAAATTGAGGCAAATTAAGAGAGATAAATGATGTAATCGAGTGATACAATTCAACAAGGCTGATCTTAAGTCAAGGATTTTTTAAACAATATTATCGTGTCAATAAATATGGCTGATATAACGTGCAATGACACTGGCAGGCGATTTGAACTTTCTGTTGCATGTATCGATTATTGATTTGAGGGTTCCGACTGTATGGTGATCAACATGCATTTTTTAGATGTCGATTTGGGACAGTCTCCTCTTGATGTTAAGCTTCAATTGTGAAGAAAAAAGCGAATATTCCTTAGATTGAAAAAAACCCTAAAAAAACCCATATATGTAACTGACTAATGTAATAATAAAAAAAACCTGCGTTTCAAGTGGCGACAGACCTTGTAGAGCATGCAATGATAATTAATAGACGGCAAATCCGTATTCCATGAAATAATCACATGCAAAAGACGGCGTGGAAATAATTGTGATTTCAATAACAGGGTGATAAAGAAACTTGCTGCAGCGCGTAATGCCTTTTGCATTCATGGCCTTCGTCTGTCCCGCGCGTCTCGGTTGCACAAAGCTGCAAGCTGTTCCGCGGTGCTTTTATCACAACAGAAAGGAGACAAAAATCCCACAATAATGGAGATTTGCAAATGTTTTTCTATTGATTTGACTCAATGAACACTGGATTTTTAGGGCTAGGAAAAAGAGAGGACTTGGGCTAGAAAGCTGAATTGGGAGTGTGGAGGAGAGAAATGGTTTTTATATGGCTGGATAAAATTTAATTAGCGTAGTACAGCCCTTGAAGGACAATAGAGGACTCAATATGTACCCAATCTGAATCTCATTGGGGATCCAGACCGCAGAAAGTCAAAAGAATTGGAGAGAGAAAAGCAAGCTTTGAGAAAGGGAAGGAGCGAGGCAGACGGCAGGTGACTGGCACGCGTAAAAACAAGAGGGACACTTTTGGCACACGGCTGATTATTTGAAAGAGAGAGAAGACAAAACAAAAATAGAGGTTTCTTCAGGTTTGGCCCACTTAGACCAGCTGAGACTAAGGAGTGAATAGAGCACAGAGACCAGAGGGGGACTGGAGAGCAAACAGAAAACGCGAAAAAGCCGAGTCACATCACACAAGTGCTTATGGGAATGTACCCAAATGGTGGAAGAAAACCGTGGCCAAGAGCAGACAGCAATATCACGCGAGTATTATGCATATTCATCGTCTGTGTTCGTACAGTGCAAATCAAAGCTCTTATTGAGCAATGGATATTGCAGGAGCACGTGCGCAATTTTCATGGAGATATTTAAGGGACCAAAGCATCTGGCTCGCTGCCGCTAATGTGGATTGACACTTGGATGAAGAGTAAAATGTTTGTGTTTTATCTAAGACATTATTAAACGCCTGTTTTGAGTCCAGAAACGTGGTGTAGCCTAATCATGCTGCTGGTCTTTTGGTCACCGAAATGGCTTCATATTTCACGAGTAACTAAATTACTTTAGAGAGTAAAATATGGATTATCTGTTACACGGTCGCATAAAAATGTATAGACAAATTGACAAGTAAAGAAAAAAAGGAAAACAATTGATTGCATAAATTAATCGAGAGTGCGCTGCCAATATTTTTCTTACCTTTTAGTTGAAGTTGACATTATGTTGTAGACTAGTGCAGGTTTTAGAATGACTCAATTAGTCGTTTGGTGTTAAAATAATTAGGAATTAACTAAGTACTACTCAACACCATTATTCCCAGACGTTAATGTAATCCTAATAGACACCATTTGAATATATAATATCCAATTTTTAAATAAATAGATATTTAAATATTATAATTAATACAGTTGGCTAAACACTAAAAAAAAATAAAAAAAATCACTAAGCACTAAAACTACAACATGGGAGGCAGATTTCATGCTGGGTAACAGAGTTCCGCAGCTTACAGACAGATGGCAGAAATGCTACTTTTTTAATAAATATTATTATATAGTGAAATAAGAATATTATTATTATTAATTATTACAGTAAAATATTGCCAGGTGAGCAGAAGAAACCTTAAGCTCTGCTTTGTGTCTTATGATTTCTTGACCTAAAGATCACTCTTTAGTTGTAAACTGTATATGTATAAATTAATCTTTTACAGAGAATAATTACAGAGAATAAATTCTTAAATTTTTTCACAGAGCCGGCACACTGGAAATGAAAACAGATAAGGCTGGTTTAATAGCTTTCAACTAATTAACACTGGCAAAATAATTAACAAAGCTTTCCATGGTATTTTGTTTTCCATTCATAATACACTGTACCTGCATAGCTCCATTGATCAGCCAATCAGCACGCTCTGAATGCTCACAGACAGTTGTGCTGTTAATGATAGCAGTCTCTTTCAGCTTCAGTAATTGTATTATTTGTTGATTATTGATTATTCTATAAAGTGGAATGAGTGCTGTATAGGGGCATTTGCCCTGGTATTATCTTTTCTCTAAAGTAGATTACAAAATATAAACAATCAATAAAGTGAGGATTCTTCTGAGTACATTTTAAAAGCTCATTGATAATGAAAATAAAGCATGGAATGATCTAAAAAGGAGCAGAATTTGAAAACAGCTGCTGCCAGAGTCAGTGGGAGATAGAGACAGGTCTCCCGGTGTGTGAGACCACAATATGGACCAACAGCGGATTTGGCAAATCAGTGTGACACAGTTCATAGTAAGAGGGATCCCAGGAGCAAACATATAACCATTGTTATAAGAGAAACAAACCTGTTGAAGATGAAAAATCAAAATGTAGAAAAAAGCAGGAAAAGCTATACCATAAAGTAGGATTTTATTTTGGATTAACTTGATTATCAGTCATATAATTCCTTACGTAGCTCTGCAAAATTTAAGATATAAATACTAACGTATTTAAAACTGAATTATGACTATGAGACTCCAGAACAATTACCCATTGTTTTTCTTTTTATAAAAGCTTAAATTGTTAATGTCACCAAAACATTAAGACAATTCTGTTTATGGCAATTATCCATTCACTTCTGATGAATTAATTGCTGTTAATACAGCACAACTTTAATTTAATGTTAATTTGAATAGTTTTAAAAGAGGATAGTCCACCCAAAACTTTAAATTCTGTTATCATTTACTCACCATCATGTTGTTCCAAACCTGTATGACTCACTTTCACCTGCTGAACACAATATAAGATATTTTGAAGAATGCTGGAGCCATTTTTAGTGGCCATTGACTTCCTTACGTCCCACAAAAGAAAGTAATTCATTCAGGTCAGGTATGGGATGACAAAATAATGACCGAATTTTCATTTTTGGGTCAACTATCCCTTTAATAAATATCCACTTAACAGCTGAATGGTGGGTAAGAAAGGGGTCCCAAACATTAATAATAAACATTGAGCCCCCCGTACTTCACAATTCAAAGGGACCCATTTGATACAATGTACATCAACCTGTTACAGTTACAAAACTCAAGGTGAGAGTACAAGGATAAGCAGCAGTATAGACCGAACACATCCGAAACATGTAGATGTGATGGCAATAAAACACGACCCACATCATTCATGCAGATAAGTGATGGCAACAGCAGGCAAATTTCCTTTGAGAGATAAGTGCATTAAAAGAGAAGGTAAATGCTTGTAAAAAGTAAATATGGCTTTAACTGATGCCTGCATTTACATAATTCACCTATCATTTTGCAAAAAGGTAGAAAAAGACATACCCCTCTTGGGCATTGTAGTCATTAGAGTGATCTTGACATTTCACTGGGAAAAATGTCACTGCATCAAACGATCTCAAAACAAAAGACCTCTTAGTCCACACAATAGTCCACTTACAGCTTTTCCTAAAGTTTTTTTATTTTCACCCAGCACACGTCAAGTTTGTGACTAATGCATTTTAGAATTAAGACTGAATGTGGTAGATAGAGGTCTATTATGGTCAGAGAGAGAGAAAAAAAAAGTAAAAGCAAAAACCTTTTCTCCCACTAGAGCCTAAATTTTTAATCAGTGGTTATCTATCTAAAGGTCAGAGAAATAAATGCAGGCTCATCAGTATTTACCCTTCCACTTAAGAAGATATTTCCTGAAATAATCCATCTGCTTTTATTACAGTGTGGCACCACTCTCCCTACTCTCACAATTCAATTAAGGGACACCTTCTGGGTCATTACCCAATAATTACTCATTTGCTACTGATGCCAAATGTGCTTTTGGCAATGGGCTCTGTGTGTCTATTACTGCAGAGCGTGTACAGTACAGCTGCCCCGGCAATTCCCATGCTGACACCCTCATAACACGGCCTTTCACTCAGCTTCCTGTCTCAAACTTTTCAAATGGCTACTTAGCGCTCAGGACATCAATTTTAAGTTGTTGTCATCTGATGTGTAATTACTGGTAAAGACTTGATGGCTGACATCATCGTCAGTCTGACCACAGATGTAGAAGGAGATGCATTGCACACAATAGGCTAGTAGGCACTAAGCTAGGTTTGATACATGCTTGCTTGTAGCTACAAAATTAAACATATTAAACAAATATGAAAAAGACTAAAAAAGGGGTTTTTCACAGCATATATTAATTATTTTAGGTTGCCCAAATATATTTTATCAGTGTGACCTTTTTCTAAAAAAAATTATTCTTTCTAAAAAAAAATGTTTTTGTTTCAATTTGTGTTTCAAACCAAATTCAAAAACCATATACTTTTTGGTTTTGATTTCACTTCATTTTCACTTTAAAAAAAGTATTTTATCATAATGTTAAAATACTTCTTCTTCTTTTCAGATTTATTATGCAGAGACATAGGCCTATATAAGCCATTCAAAGTTTAATCCCCCTAAACAGTGTGAACACTATGGCACAATGAATTCATTGCATTGTTTGGGCATCCTGAGCTGGGGTGCATTTCCCAAAAGCATTATTACCAACATAGTTTTATTTTTAGTTTGGTGTTTCCTTAAACCAGATCCAATGATCATTTGCAGTAGTGTAAAGTTGTGTGGTTGAAACTACAGCCATGTGACAGAAGCTTATGTTCTTGCTACTTTCCGAAGTCCTGTCTGCTAAACATACAGAAAAAAATATATATAAATAATAGTAGTCAAAGTACTAATATAATATAATTAGATTTACTAATAGGATTTTCTTTTGCCGATATAATACTGATTTTAACAAAAGACTATTCACCGATACCGATATAACTTTTGTAATTAAAATAGATTAATGTTTTATTTGATCATGTTTTATTAGCAAAGTTTAAAAACGCTTGCATTAAGGTAGCCTATACTAGCTAGTTTATTTCTGGATCATCAACTTATCTTCATTAAACATGGATTGGATCCATTTAACACTCAACAGTCCAACATGAATATTACAACAGAACAAAGCTGCATAATAAACAGTGCTTGTCAGGAAGGTCTAACAGTAGTTTCCAGGTACACAAATTGAACAAAGTAATCAAATGTAAGATAACACTGCTGTATAAATGAAATATATATTAATCCTTATTAAAGTTACAAAAGTTGTTTAGTCAAGAGCAGTGAGGGATTTAGTTGTCTTTTGTTGTTTGATTAACATTAAAACACAGACAGCAGGAATATTATGGTGCTGTCACTTTGAGAGCTGTACGGATCCAATACACTAATACATAGTACATGTGGTTTATGTTCCCTTAAGCTATAACCAACTGTGTTTAATAGGATACTCGCCAAGATGGATTTTGGTACAATTTTATGTGAATTTGTCCGTTCAAGCGCAAGAAGAAGCGAAAGAGAACTCAATTCAGTTTAAGCGCTGTCTGAGACAAGGCTTTCTGAGTGTGGGCACACAAAACTTCTCACACAGCAATTGAGTTCTCTTTCAGATCTTCTTGCGCTTGAATATTTAAATTGGCAAGGCTTAAAAACACGTGAAAAGGATAAACTTTTCTGACGATGCAGCACTGGCCCACTGAGTGTCATTCATGCTAGCATCGGAGAGTCGCATTGTCGAGCCCTGCTATACTTTGAACAGGTTTTGTTTTGTTCTGGCAAGCATTTAATTATTTAATTATATTTATATTATGCAACTCAGTGCCTTCATGCAATTAATCAAAGATCGTACAGTGGTGTTTAAGCAGTGAGCTACGTAATTGTACTGTAAATGGAGAGAGGAGTGATCAGGGAAACCTATTTTAAATAATCATTATTTTTCACAATTACATTTGAAAAATTACACACTTCAGCTTTACGTCTTTTTATATAATGTTTTAAAAAAATGTCAATTTCCAAATCCAAATTAATTTGGAACATAAGTTTGAACCTTAACTGCAAAAATAGTTACCCATGTTCATTCTAAAAAGTGTCTCCAGGGCATCCTCTTGGCATTCATTGGCATGTATTGCTTCATTCTACAAATTGCTGCCGGTTGTTATGCAAAGGTGAATATAAAAAGAGCGTTGAGTGCTCCTGTTCCAACACGGCCTGATAAAAGGCCTGTGACTCCTCTCGACATTTTCCACTAACATCCATGAAAATCAGAGACAAAAACAGACAGTGGTCCCAGCCTGGAGGAGAAAGAGCATTTCAGGAACACCAGCAGCGTATACCACCCCCATCACGACCTATGTGCGGGGGTTGCATTTCAACAACAAGCAAAACAGAACTGATTCAGCAGGGGTTATAAAGGGAAAAATCCAGGAGCGACCCCCCACCCCCTTTTTTAGCTTGGCAGATTGTGCGTATTCATGAATCGGTTTCCCCTTTCTGCAAAAAGTCCCTCAAAGACCAGACAGCACCCTCTTTAACGGGCCAGGCTCGAAAAGAGTCGGCCAGAGATGTCCGAACATCAATTACATGTTTGTTCACTTTTGGGTGACACACAGTTGACCCGGGGTGAACTTAATCTGAAAAGGCTGTAAAAAAAGCCTCCTCCTCCTGTTGGCCTTCTCCCAGTGCCAATAGACTACCCTCGGGCCATTAACCCATTGTCAACCAAATGCAACTTCTGCATTAATGAAGCCATTATGAGGTCTACAGTCAGAGAATGAGAGAAATAAAGACACCGACTATTCAATTCATAGAGTGGGCCTTGGCAAGAGGACATAATAAGAGACTCTCAATGAAGCAGGTTAGGGGTGCCACAAGAGAAGCGAGGCTGGGCGGACAGCTGCGTAAAGGAATGTCAAATGGATAAGTCGCAAAATCTGTCCGTTCACGAGGATACGGCTATGTGCGAAAGCGATCCGTTTTAAGGATTTGGCAGACGCTTTTATGCAAAAGTGTATTTTAGCAGTTCATGACTTCCCTGGGAATCGAACCCACGACCATTAGCACAATACGCTACCAGTTGAGCTACAGGAACAAAAGAAAGCTTCATTATGCGTTTCTCATGACAACAATGAAAATTATCTATAAAAAAAAAAAAGTCCTCTTGACTCCACTTTGAGGACTTTGCAGGATCTCCCGTGCGAAACTAGAGCGCCCGAGTGGCACGGCAGTCTGACGAGGGCGGGTCCAGCATGGCGCTGGCTGCGTGCGGTATCGTAAAGACATTAATCACCTCCGCTAAAAGATCCGCTGACAGCGCCCAGACCGGCTGACTTCCAGCCATATTGGCCTGTTTCTTATGTTAATGCAAGGATGGGGCCCTCTAAAACCAGGTCTATTTGTCCTATTCACTTCCACACAGAAGGCACTTGACATTTCTATTGCTCGCCTTTTTTCCTTAACTATCATAGTTCGAGCTGCTGCCCATCCATCCATCCCTGCCCTCCAACACAAACACGGCCACCACCGCTCATTGCACACTCACTGCGACCAACGGCCCGTCCCTAAATGGTCAATGACTTTTAAATAGCAGGCAATAGAGTGTACGTGAATGGCAAATCAGCTAATTTGACTCTGTCATTCACTCATTCGAGTCCATCGCCTTGAAAACGGCTTTCATTTAAAGCCTGAAGCAATCTTCCAGATGATTGAGGGCTGTTATTATCAACCTCAAACAATTAATGTCACATTACTTTACATGCATTATCCCCTTCATTAAGCACTTTACGTAGGGAGCAAATGGTACTTTTAAAAGCCATATATACATGAGCGAAGAGAAAGAGAATGAAAGTCAGAGAGAGAGAAAGAGAGTGGGAGAGGGCGAAAGAGACAAAGAGACACACACACACACACACACACACACACACACACACACACACACACACACACACACACACACACACACACACACACACACACACACACACACACACACACACACACACACACACACACACACACACACACACACACACACACACACACACACACACACACACACACACACACACACACACACACACACACACAGGCCACCCAGGTGAATAGTCTTCATTATGAAACTTCCAAGTGATGAACTGGGAAAAATATTAAGCTCTACAGGATGAATTAACGTCATAAAACCATTACAGTCATCTCAAGCTTTATGCTAGAAAAGTCAGTGTATTAAAATGCTACTTATACTGTAAAAGGAAGACCCTGACTTCAGAGTAAAGAGCAATACACAGTACAACACATTATCATGGAAACATTTTAGAGAGTATATTATAAGCAATGATGACACTTCTAGTCAGAATCGTTTTGGCAGAGAGATTGTCTGGTTTGTCTTCTGAAGAGTGATAGGAATTCGTAAGACGACTCTTATCGATACAAGCTTGTCAATACATTGGGTAAATTAGGTAGGTTTCGCTTGTACTTTCTAGTCGAGCTGGTAACCCACTGTGAGGGAAGAATGAGAAAAAAAATATGACGAGAGACAGATTGAGAAAACGATTGGACAATATGCGAGTTAATCTTTTCGTCTCTCTTAAAAAACTTAATACAAAAACAAATTCCGTAGCTGTCGGGCCAAAACACCAAATTGAAAGTGTAATGATCCAGGACAGATCTGAGGAAAATGGAATGAAATGGCTATGTCAATATTTTCTATAACAGACTCTCAGTTGGTGCAGCAGTGGGTTCAGAATACACGATTGACTCTCCAGCACCTTAACACTCATAGACTGAGGTGCTAGCTGATAATATCTTAGCCCTCTTGTCTTTCATATTCAGCAGTGGGTAATGAATCTTTGTGCAAAATAAAATGACTGACTAAACGTGCCAAAGATGCAATGTGCCAAATTGTGGATGGAAGAGTTGACAGAATTCTTCAGCCTAAAAATTAATTCAAATGGTTCCAGGTGTCAGCAAAACAATCCCATGAAGGAATTGCAGAGCACTTCTGAGTAGTGTAAAAAATAAAGGCTTGTTATGAAGCCTCAACATGGATTAATTGAACTGTATCAGATTATAAAACATATTAAAAGAATGTGTCAGAAAGAATGTTTGGATGATTACCATTGAAATTCGATCTCATTTTGTAAAAACGAGAAAAAACAAACAAACATATTGGCGAAATCTATGGGGCCATATTGAGTATGCTGGACCATATTTGTTCATTCTTAGTTCATTCTTGGCAGTATGCTAATTGCACTGACAAACAAACTGGTGTAGAAACAATTTTCACTCAAATTTCTTGTTAATTTCACAAATAGTTACAAAGAATCGCATGTAACACATTGAATTAAACGTGAAATTTTGATTTAGACTGACTTAAATGATATTGCAAAACGAACTCCAATAATCTTTTATATTTACAACTTCGAAAAAAGTTATTTTTAGTGTATGCGAGAGACTGCATTTGAACAAAGCTTGCAAAAATATGTAAATAAGAGCTTTGAACGAAGACACTCGCTGTTCAGGAATGTCTACAGTAGACCCTCCGAATCGCAGGATTTCGTCTGTGTGTATAATCTCGTCTTTGAAGCCTGCCGTGTTTCCCTCATCACGACTTGGACATTTTTTTGTCCTCAAACTGAGCTCAGTCTGAACTTAATCCAGTGGATACTTCACTGAACCTTCACAGACATTATGGCATGGTTCCTTGTTTCCCCCTAGCTCCCATGGAGTCTATTTACCTACAATAGGAAATAATTCAGGGCCTGGGGATCGTAGATGAAAAGATCAGTGCCAATAGACAGTGCTATCATATCGCACAATAGTGTACGTCACTCATGGGCTAACTTAAAGCCTCTTTCCATTTCTTTTAGGATGGTTAAGATCTCTTTCTCTGTTTTTCTCAACAGGACAAGCAGTGAGAGGAGTCAGAGAGTTGGCAAACTCCCATGTTAGCCAGACGCTCCATTCTCCAACTGTTTGCCATTTCAAGGTCCTTTTTGCATTTTTTGCTGAAAGAACTCCAGCATGGCTGAGACTTAATGGATGGCCCGACAAATAAAAATCTCTGCATACCAACTGTCACTTTTCATTTTTTTTGTGTTTGTCTTTGAGCGCTGAGCACACATTGCATAAAATGCTTTTATGAGAGGATTTAAATAAATTTAAAACACTGGTAAGTCAAAAATACCAGAGATTTATGAGTCCTCCAGTGGAGGGCTTTTTTTTTAATGCAAAGCATACTTCCATTTCATGCTTTACTCATTATATTTTTTGTGTGCAGATAAATTGAGGCAAGGCACAAGATGTGTGAATTTGCAGGAATTTCATAAATGAAATGAATGAATTAAAGAAATGGATTATTTTAAATCATTCAAACGTCAAAACCTGCAAATACCGGCATTCATTGTTGAGAAGCTGTATATTGTCATGCTTAATGAGTCATATTCAAAGAAAGCATAATTCCCTGACATCCCTGAGAAGCTGAAAACACTGCTTTCCACCAGTCCATATCAATGTCTTAAAAGTTTAATTAGCCAGAGAATGCCAGCATTCAAACCCTCCAGGTGAGTCATTACTCTAGCTAACGTGGCAGCCCTTTCCTTTTAAAATGCACAGATATTGGTCTGCAATTAAAGGGATAGTTCACCCAAAAATGTAAATTCTGTCTTTAATTACTCACCCTCATGTCGTTCCAAACACTTTGATTAATCTTTGGAACACAAATGAAGATCTTTTTGATGAAATCTGAGAGGTTTCTGTCCCTCCATTGACAGCTAGCAACTAGCACTTTGACGCTGCAAAAATTAATGAAGAGATTGTAAAGCTAATCCATATCTTTGAGTGGTTTTGTCCAACATTTTCTGAAGAGACTCGATCACTTTTAGACAGGCTTTTATTCACACATCAGTTGGGGTAGACGAGCTTACGCAAGAACCAATAAGGTTTGTTCCCGCGCGTCAAGCAGGTTCAGTTGGGCTTCTGTTTATGTTTGCTGATCAATGTTTATATGTGAATAAAAGCTTAAATGAAATCTGTTCATCATATAAAGCGATCGAGTCTCTTCAGAAAATGTGGACTAAACTGCTCAATTCTTATTGATTCGTTTTACGATCTCTTTCTGAACTTTTTCATGCGTCAAAATGGTAGTTGCGTAGCTGTCAATGGAGGGACAGAAAGCTCTCGGATTTCATAAAAAAGATCTTCATTTGTTTTCCGAAGGTGAACGAAAGTCTTACAGGTTTGTAACGATATGAGTAATTGATGACATAATTTTCATTTTTGGGTGCACTATCACTTTAAGGCTTGTGATTTTAACCTATATGACCTGCAAAAAATGCCCCATAATAAAAATATATGTTTAGCTATATTAACTAATAGGGATAAACGATTGTTGGAAGTCATAACTCATTTTCTCAAAACTTACATTAGAAAGTATCCAGTCATCAAGTGGTTCTTAGCCAGGGGCCTCAAGATGACAATGGTTTAAAACACACACACACACACACACACACACACACACACACACACACACACACACACACACACACACACACACACACACACACACACACACACACACACACACACACACACACCACACACACACACACACACACACACACACACACACACACACACACACACACACACACACACACACACACACACACACACACACACACACACACACACAATTAAATATTTAAATAAATTTGCTGCTTTGTAAAATATGCTGCTTCCGATCTGCACAAAATAAGTCAGTCTAAAATAAGCTAAAACAACTTTTTTTTGGAAGAATCTGAATTCACAGTCTTGCATTTATGAGGAAGCCTAACATTTTAAGTGTAATTTCTAAACTTCGAAAAGTCGAGTAAATTATGAAAACCTTATAACTCCCTTACAAACTTTACAATGAATATAAATTGTTCTAATTATTTAAAGCTTTGAAAAACACTTTTGCTGCTATTGAAGTGGGATACGGCTAAGGTTAGGGACAGGTTTGGTGCTATAGTTAGGTTTAATGGTGGGTTAAGGGGTAGGGAAAGGAGTCGTGTAATTATAGATGTAATGACAGAAGTTAATTGCAGCAGTAATTTCATGCAGGTATTTTTAGAATACAGTACAAATTAAAAACATACACAATAAATGTGTTGTATCAATTATTCATTTAAATGTTACATAATAGTTAAATTTGTATTATTTTTTATTATTATTCTCCTTAATCCTTATCCATTAAAAAAGTAATAAGGCCTTTGCATATAGTTATGGGCAAGGGGGAGTGGGTGTAGCAGCAGGAGGTATATTTCATATCTCAATGATACATCAAATATTACAGATTAAAATCCATGGACAATTCTGTGTTGAAAAAAGGATGAAATTTACTCTGGTTTGAATACCCAATTAAGAACGCACAGCAACGAGTAACTCATTACGTAATAATTTCTATTTTGGAGGAGGGAATTCACTTTCACCTACACAATACCCTTCTCAGAGTGTCTGATAGGTGATCCTCATGGAGGAAGCCTGACTTGCACCTTAACAGCCCGAAATCCAACCCCCAGAACTGAAGTGAATGAGCTCAATGCATCTCCTCCTCTGACCCCTCCGAGTGACAGAGGTGACCCAAGACCTGCCCTGGTCACACACCTGGCCTGTAGGTCCAGATGGCACTGATTGGAGCGATAAGACAGATAAGAGATGCATTCTTACTGTAGTGGCATGTGTGTGTGTGCACGAATGTTAGGGTGAAGGGAATATCGCATTACTTTCTCTTGCATGGTGATGATGACTTGTCTACATAGTGAGAGTGAGATGTAGTAGTTAACAGAATGTGACTGTTAGGTGCTCCAGTGGTCAGAGGAAGTGATGGTATAAAGAATTGATCAGTTCCAGTTCTGGTTCCTTAATGGTCTAAAGGTCTAGTAAGGTTCCTTAATTGTCTAATAATAATAATTTGCCAAATAATAGAGACAATAATATTTATTTTCTTGTGTATTTTAATGACTTTTCAAATCCTCTTTAGAGGTGGCATAGAAGTAATGCCATAATTGTCAACATATTTCATTTTGTTAGACAAAGTGCATATTGTTAGCTATGCTGCCATGTGACTATCAGTAACTACTCATTTCTGTCTCACCGTTAGTTGTGTGTTTGATTCATTAGAGTCATTATTTTGGGAATTGGACTACATGGGTTGCGCTGTTTGTTTTTAAGTGACTAAAAAGAACGAACTCATAAGAGTAATTCTTTCAGGAGTCAAGTCAAGTCACCTTTATTAAATAGTGCTTTTTACAATAGATTGTTAAACAGCTTTACATTGATAACAGGAGTATAATGCAACAGAGTTTGTTTCTGCTCTACAGCAGATCTAGAAGAAAATAGCGTCTGAAAAAAATTCTACTTCCTCTGACCATTGGAATAACGTCATAGTCCAGCTTAAGTAAGTTCAGTGATGGCTAAAAAAAAAGTGATTCAGTCAGAAAACAATACTTTAGCCATGTTTCATGGCTAAAGAACTGTCTCAGAAAAGTATTTTTTTTTTCAGAAGTACGATGGTTGTGTTGCATATTTAGCAATGTAGGGGTGTTGCAGAAGCACCCCTTTCACAGACTGATGACGCATTTCCAAAGTTATTAACATCGTACAGTAAATGGAGATTTTTTATATTTTCATAAACAAATGTATGTACATTCATAACACTATACTTTGATATACGTTGTTTCATTACCTTAACATTAATTTACAGAAAATAGCACTGCTGCATGACTGTTAATAATACAGCAGAGAGTGACAGCAAATGTGACATATTTCTCTCTTCTGAAAAAAACTAAATAAATTTCTCAGTGTTAAATTTGATCTCTTTTGGTCCTAACAACAATCAATTAGGTAACACTTTATTTTACAGTGTCCTTGTTGCATATTTTACATGTAATTACCATAGTAATAACAGTAAATTATGCATAATTACATGCAACTAACCCTCAATCAAATCCTAATCCTACCCTAACCCTTTGTGCGCAAAAACAAAACAAAAATAACTTCTTTATTCAACTATTTATGTTGAATAAAGTGCAATACAGACGCGCTGTGCAATCACGTGCAACACAGACGCGCTGCGCAGATATACTACGCAAACACACTCAGGCCCACGGAGAATATAATGAATAGTGGAATAAAGTTCGTTAGTTTTGTTTGTTTTTTGCGCACAAAAAGTATTCTCGTCGTTTGATAAACATATGGTTGATCCACTGTAGTCACTTGGACTATTTTAACGATGTCTCTACTAACTTTCTGGGCCGGCCAGTTTCAATCCCTTAAGAAGCCTATGGAGGAGTGAGACAGCTCTCAGATTTCATCAAAAATATCTTAATTTGTGTTCCGAAGATGAACGAAAGTCTGACGGGGTTGGGACAACATGAGGGTGAGTAATTGCTGACAGAATTTGGTGAACTATCCCTTTAATGTAAATGCTAACATTTTTAATTGTTTTAGTTTCTGTTCACCATTAAGTTTACCCAACTGACGACTTCTGCTTCTGCTTCTGAGAACCCTTGAAATGTGAAAAGGGCCAATTAAGTAAAGCAGAAATCTATATGTATTTTTGCATGGTATTCTGCGTGAGAATGCACATGCACAAATTGCAAATTGTTAACATTCGGTTTCAGATTTTTTTAAAGTTCCCAAACCAATTTTTTTCAGCTCCTAAACCTAGTCGAGGCAAAGAGTTACTTAGGGTGACTAATTTTCAAAAGTGGTTCACTTATTTTATCCTTTAAAACTCATCTATGATCACCAAAATGACATACCTCTTTAAATGTTTTAAAATAAGCTTGAATGTAACTCTACACCCTTGCCTCATTAAGTATACATGGTTCTATGAAAATGCAAATTAGCCCCGCCTCCACTCACTCACACCTGTTCAGAGGTGTACTCGTTGATGATCACACACTGACCTGATTGGTTACAAGTTTGTGATGTCAGAAACACCATCGGTTTCAAACCGCGTTTTTGAGAGACTTTGGTTCACTGCAGTTTTAAGAAGAAAATACGTAGCAATGGTGTTGACTTAAAGGTTGTATCAGCGATTTCAGGCCCAAAAATAAATGATCACATTCATCTAATCTTTCCTAACGATCCGCCAGGAAGCTTCCTCATAAGCAAGCTGTCAAAAAAACGCGTCTCTGTAGGCAGCCTAGGCTCTGAGATTTGCACACAAAAACAATTGGTTTCACCAACCACTCAAAACCAAAATAAACAGTGTTCCAACCAATCACCGACAGGGGCTGGGTGTTGTGAGGTTTTGCGCTCGTGCACGATGGCGGCTGCACGCGAAGTCGGAGCTGAAGAAGAAGTCAGCGTCTATCAACAAGAGAAATTGAACATGCTGAGTCAATCCCCAAGAGGAGGAGGATTAGGGCGAAGGAATGCCATTGTGTTTATTCCAAGACACGTATAGTTGTAGGGAAGGCTTTTGAATGGTGGAAAGAAATTAAAGTAAAAAACAAAACAAAACACTTTTTTTTTTTAATCGGACGCCGAGGTTGCACTGTTTGTTCTGGACAGGTGAGTAGCTGCTATAGTGCTGACTTGTTTGGATGTGAACTGTGTGTGAAAATATCCTTCAAGAAAAAATATGAGCGAAGCTCAACTAAACTTGGGTAGCTCTAGCTAAGAAATACACGTGCATAATGGTTTTTTTTCATGATGCACGAAACGGGAGGGAGGGGCGAGCTAACTTGGTTTGTTTGGGATCTCGCTTCAATTAATAAAAGAATTACACAGAAAACAAACAAGTGTCATGGCATACATCATCAATTGGTAAAGCATACAAAAGGACATAAATCAGCCATTCCCTAAAGCTGCTTTCACCCTGTGATGTTACAGCTGTCCAGGAGCGATTTCACTTAAAGGTAGGGTAGGTAGGATTTATATAAAAACTTTTTACCAAATTTGATTAAACTTTCTATATATATCAATGCATAATTAAAATGTAAGTACTCTGATAAAAAGAGTATAAAAATCGAGTGACTCTAGACCGTTTAATCTTCATTAAACACAGCTCATTATTTCCATTCGGGACGAATCACAGGATTGGCTTGCGCGACTGTCACTCGACGTCGCCATGACTACCGCCGTTATTACTGGCTCTGCCCACGTGCGCGCAGTCGCGCATCCGTTTTTAGGTGGGAGTGAATGGAATTAATGAGCTGTGTTTTATGAAGATTAAACGGTCTAGAGTCACTCGATTTTTATACTCTTTTTATCAGAGTACTTACATTTTAATTATGCATTGGTATATAAAGACAGTTTAAACAAATTTGAATAAAAGTTTTTTTTAGACAATTCTGACCTACCCTACCTTTAACGTTACTGGTGAAAATGATGGTATACATATTTTCACGGTTGGGCTGTTCTGCTAATTACAACGTCAGACAAGTAGGCAAGTCATATCATTATCATGCTCATGGCTAAAATTCAAAAGCCCCAATATAAAATGTATGGGTGGGCCTCATCTCCCCTGGGCCCAATAAATGACTAAGGTATATCGTAAAAATTCTTATATTTTCCTCTCTGATAATGGCCCTGAATATTATATATGGAAATTATATCATAAAGTTATTAAATATGATGTCTAATCTTTATTTTAATATATATTATACAATTTGTGTAATATAATGTTATATTTTTATTAGTGCTGTCAATCAATAAAAAAAAACCTAATTAATCACATTTTTCTGTAATTAATCGCGATTAATTGCACCTAACATTAAAGTTTTTAATATATTTTTATGTTGTAATACTTCCACGTTTAATCTCCAAAATAATGTAGAAACAGGATACAGTATATTTTAAATATATGTTTAATGTCTTCTTTTTACTAAGCACTATGAATGAAGGCCAGAATCACTGACACCAGTACTGATGACAGGATAATTTTTTATGTTGCCCTTGTTCTCCTTTCCACTGTAAAATCAAGTAAATCATGAATAAGGCCAATAACCGAACCAGCCTTCTAATCAATTTATTAAACCTATTTTTATCATCTACAGTGATACTGTACAAAGCACTGCATAAAACAAAAAAACTTACCAGGATTTCCTGATAGAAGCCAAAGTCCTCTCATTTGCTCCGACGAATCAAACGACAGAATTTAAAACAAAAATATACTTATTCGGTTTCCATCGGATTTTGCAGTTGAGAGCATGGTATGGACAACCCAATCTCATAGCAATGCGTACAAATTTTACGAGGTGGCTAATTCGTACCAATTCATACGACCTCACTCGTACAAATTTGTACGATTTTTGCTGAATCGCACATATTTTACGAGTTTGTGTGAATTCATACGAATGACCTACCCTTGACCCCGCCCCTAAACCTACCCGTCACGTGGGTTTAGACAAATCAAATTCATACGAGTGAGGTCGTATGAATTCGCCACCTTTTAATCATTCGTAAAAATGTGTGCGAATTGGTCGTAAGATAGCGTTGGTATGGACGAACAACACAAATACAGTGTCAAAGTGACATTACTGTGTCAAAGACAGAATCAAGAACCTTCAACAAACAAATCCCATAGGTTTAAAGGAAAATCTCTCTTTTTGTCTCCAATACAGAATGCAACCATCAATACCTTTGGTAAAAAGGTCAATCATGATGTAGAATTACTTTTTAAGAAGGATGTCAAATCATTGAAAAAGATTTTAACAATAAAAGAGCAAGATGCATTGATTTCCCAATCAAAAAACAAGGACTTGGTTATTAAGCCAGCGGATAAAGGTGGAGCTGCATTTTTATATAGAAGAGGCCTATCAACATCTTAAGAATGAGGACTTTTCGCAACCTTTACGGAATGATCCAACAGAGAGGATGAAAGAAAAACGGTGTTATCTTTATTAACTGATAAAAAAAAAAAAAAAAAAAAAAAAAGAGAACTGGATCATGGATAACAAATTAAAATTTCTGTATGTAAAAAATATTTTTTTTTATTGCCAAAAATTCATAACAATTTTAATAAACCTCTTGGACGTCCTGCCATTTCTAATAATGGGAGTCTTTTGGAACCATCTTCACAATACATTGATTATTTTATTAAGCCTTTGGTAATTGGTACCCACCCTTCCAGCTTTTATTCAGGACACAACAGATGTAATTAAAAAGATCAAGGATATGTCTGTTGATCCTGCTTCTTTGTTGGTAATGGTATGGATGTGGCGGCTTTATACTCCAACATCAACCATGATGAAGGTCTTCGAGCCTTAAGATATTATTTATCATCTGGATTGAACGTCAGAATTTATCCTGACACTAACGGAATGGACTTTGAAACATAACTTTTTTGTGTTTGAAGAGAACTTTTTCCAACAGGTTAAAGGTACTGCTATGAGAGCATGTTTTGCACCAAATTATGACAATATTTTCTTGGGAGTTTGTATTCAATGCTACGATTAATCTTTTTTTCACGAAAATAAAATGGTGGACCAGATATATTGATGACATCCGATCTGACATCTGATGACATTTAACAGAATTACAAAGTTTTCATGTATTTTTGAACTCCATAAACACATATTTTTTTTTAGACATAACTATTTATAAAGACCCAGAAGGATGTCTGCATACTTCACTCTTCAGATAATACCATCCTGCACGCCAAGAGCTTTCATCCAAAACATCTAACGGAAAGCATTCCACTGGGTCAAATCCAAAGATTAAGACAGTTATGTGGTCAAGAATCACATTTAAATCGTTTGGCCATGGATATGAAAAAAAAAAAATTTTAACGGAGAGGATACCAACAAAAAAAATGGTTGATCCGGCTGTGAATAAAGTGTCATTACTACAACAGGATGACCTACTTAAAAAGAAAGAAAAACAGCTATAGTGCTATCTCACATGAAATCACGCATAATTAACAGGAACTGGTGGATTATTCAAAGTGATTTAAGTCTACGTGAAATTCTTCAGGCACCGCCGATTGAGAGCTATAGAAAGGCTCCCACAATTAAAGACAAAGTTAGTCGCCTGCTATGAAACGGACAACAAGGTAGGACAGAGAAATACAAGGAGTGTTTAAGTGTGGCCATTGCAATTACGGTGAGAATGATGTAATTCAAACCAAATCATTTTTAGATGTCTGCACGAAGAAAATGTATTTAACTACATCCTTCATTAATTGTAAGAGTACGTATGTTATTTATAGGCTACAATGTCCTTGTAATTGTTGTGGGCCATAAGCGTAGACTGCAAGATAGATTATGGGATCACAAAAATGCAATTTGTACAAGAAAGAAAGACTACCCTATGGCAGTACGTTATGCATCTGTACATGATTCCATCTATTAGAAAGGTTACAGATTTTTACAAAGGGAAGAGCAAACCCATTTCTCCTGGGTTGAATAAAGAATTAGATTAAACTTTGATTATTGTTTGTATTATTATGATTTTTTGTATGCATGTATGTGATTATACTGTGTAATGGTATTATAGGTCCCCCTGAAATTTTATTTTAGGTTTCTCCTATTTCTACTGAGTAATTAATTACACCTGTAACTCATTTAGTACCTGACACGAGTAAGGCTGAATGGCCGAAATGCATCACTGTGCAGTGTTTTAATCACTTTTAATGTTTATAGAGTGAGCCATGTTTGAATAAAGGCTTTTTAACATTTTTGAACCAGAATTTTTTCTATAAATATCTTCTTTTGTGTTCATCAAAAGAAAGAAATGCATACAGGTTTGGAACAACTTGAGGGTGAGTAAATCATGACAGAATTTCCAAGTCACAGTTCTTGTGCAATATGGGGAGGAGAATAATATATTTTTGTGAAGATGAAAAGCCTGAAATAGTGCAATGGCAAAGATAAAGGATATTTTCCAAAAATTGAAATTGAAATTTTGAAACTGTCTAATCAAATGTGTGATTGATTCACAGCACAGAGGAATTATGTCAGATGAGTTTCTTTCAGACAAATTAATGCTATTAAAAGGGCAGCTAAAAGTCACCACGCTCACAAAGAGGGTCCCTGAGGGTGTCAAAATGACCACTGCAAGATATGTAGAGTTCCTAACCAACCATGTTCTGTCATGGTATAAAAAGAAGAACCGTGATTTCTGAAATAAAATTATTTTCATGCAGGTCAATGCACCATCCCATGCTGCAAAATACCTTAGTTGCTCTGAGCATAAAAGGAGAAAAAATCATGATGTGGCCACCATCATCCCCTGACCTCAATCCTATTGAGCATCCTTAAAAGGAAGATCTATGAGAGTGGGTGGCAGTATACCTCAAAACATCAGCTCAATACTGGTATCCCCAAATGAACTATGGCAGAAACTATACATAGACTTACAAGTTCAATGGATCAGAGTTAAAGCCATCTCAAAGGGCTGACGTATTTACATGTAACTTGAACTCTAGTCTAAATATGTTTTTTTGTTTTAAATTGTGTTCAGTTTTTAAAAAAATTATCTGTCCATGCAACACACATGACAGAGTTCTGTCAAAATAACAATAATTGTTGAGGAGAAATTTTTTTCCTTAATAATACTGACTGTAAAAACCTGACTCAATAATTTGGAACACAGTGTATAAATATACAATGTTGCAGGGTTGACTTTTTTTTAAGGCCAAAACCCCGAAATGAGTTTAGCACTACAACAGTTAGACACAAATCTGTCTTCATATTGTCCGAGTGAGCGCTTTGTTTGTGTTTGGAGCTCCGTCGAAATGATTCATAAATCATTGATTTTCTTCTTTACACTCATTTATAAACGAGCATTTTCTATTTTTCCAGCGTGTGAACATATCTCCGATACTACTCTCTATAAAAAACAATCGGATTGCTTTGATATCGCTAGTTATATCCAACTTTCCGAACTTCTGTTACTATCTCTAACGTTAGCCCGCTAGCATTGCACGCGTGGTCTCGCCTATCGACCGTCTTATTTACACTCGAATCACTGAAATCGCTTGTTTGTGTTGGAGTTTGTGTTTGTGCTTCGAATCGCTTTGTTTGTGTTTGGAGTTTGTGTCTGTGTTTCGAACCGCTTTGTTTGTGTTGGAGTTTGTGTTTGTGTTTCGAATCGCTTTGTTTGTGTTTGGAGTTTGTGTTTCAAATCGCTTTGTTTGTGTTGGAGTTTGTGTTTGTGTTCGAATCGCTTTGTTTGTGTTTGAGTTTGTGTTGTGTTTCGAATCGCTTTGTTTGTGTTTGGAGTTTGTGTTGTGTTTCGAATCGCTTTGTTTGTGTTTGGAGCTCCGTCGAATTGATTCATACTATTTTTCCAGCGTGTGAACATATCTCCGATACTACTCTTTATAAAAAACAATCGGATTGCTTTGATATCGCTGGTTATCTCCAACTTTCCGAACTTCCGTTACTATCTCTAACGTTAGCCCGCTAGCATTTGCACGCGTGATCACTGGAAGGATACGGGTTCTATCCATGATTTCAGTCCTAAATTAGTAGTGATATTGGTAGCATCACTGCTAATTTATTGTTCATCTGCTATAATGGCGAATATATCGGATGTGTGTGTACCTCTGAGTGCAGGTGAGGACACGTTTGAGCTGCATTCGGTGCGGCTGGAGCTGGAGTCCGTGGAGAAGCAGATCCGTGATCTGCTGGGGAGGCAGGCCGAGCTGCGAGACCGACGATCAGCACTTGAAGCATCACGCGCCGATGCTCACAAGTCAGTGGTTAGTAACTTTTCGACTCCGGCCTCCTCTACTCCGTGTATTTCTCTGCACAGGACCCGAGCATCCCTGCCCTCATTCACTCCGGCACCGACACAGCACCATGGACCCTGGATGATTCCACAACGGAAGACGCGAGCCAGGACCAGAGCAAGGACCTCTCCGCCCCTCCCGGTCTTCGAGATCTCCACCCGGAACCGCTTCTCCCCTCTTCGCGAGACGGAACACGACGACGCTGTGATCATCGGCAGTTCCATGGTCCGGCATGTCCGCGCTACCTCAGTTAAAGGTATGGTGCGCACTCACTGCTTTCCTGGTGCTCGTGTTCTCGATGTCGCTGCGCAGGTCCCCGAGATCCTGAACGGTGACGAGCGCGTCTGAGCTGTCGTGCTGCACCCGGGGGTGAACGACATCAGGCTGCGGCAGACGGAGGTTCTGAAGAGGGACTACAGGAGCCTGATCGAGATGGTACGCAGAACATCGCCTGAAGCAAAGATCGTCGTGTCTGGACCGCTTCCCACGTACCGACAAGGACAAGAAAGGTTCAGTAGATTGTTTGCACTAAATGAATGGTTAATGTCATGGTGTAATGAACAGAGACTGCTCTTTGTAAATAATTGGAATCTGTTTTGGGAGCGACCTAGGCTCTACCGTGCTGATGGCCTGCACCCCAGCAGAATCGGAGCGGCTGTTCTGTCGGACAACATCTCCAAGACGTTACACACCATATGACTAGCTGAAATGTGTCATGTTGCGCCGCGTTATCGACCAGGCAGAACAATCCTTCCAACTACTATAGATAGATTCTTGAATAGCTTACCTGATCTATCTCAGCTTCTCAGTGAACCCAAACAAACAGATGAGCTAGAGGAAATGACTAGCAGTATGAGCACCATTTTCTCTAGTACATTAGAAATTGTTGCAACAATTAGATTAAAAAAGGTTAGAGAGAAAACTAAAGCACCATGGTACAACAGTGCTACGCATGTTATCAAGAGAGAAACTCGTAACTTAGAGCGCAAATGGAAACAAACAAATTTAGAGGTCTTTAGAATCGCGTGGAAAGACAGTATGTCACGTTATAAAAAGGCTCTAAAAGCAGCCAGGGCTGAGCATCTCCGCAAACTAATAGAAAATAACCAAAACAATCCAAGGTTTTTATTTAACACCGTGGCTAGATTAACAAATAAACAGACATCACCTGAACAAAATATTCCGTTACATTTTAATAGTAATGATTTCATGAATTTCTTCACTGAGAAAATAGAAAGCATCAGAACCACAATTGTAAATGTACAATCTTTGACAGCGTCTTATGATTCAGCCTCAATTATCGCCCCTCAAGAACAACTACAGCGCTTTACAACTATAGGACAGGAAGAGCTAAATAAACTTATCACTGCATCTAAAACAACAACATGTTTATTAGATCCAATACCCACTAAACTACTGAAAGAAGTGTTACCTGTAGTGGAAGAGCCTCTTCTCAATATTATTAACTCGTCTCTATCTTTAGGTCACGTTCCAAAAACGTTCAAGCTGGCAGTTATAAAACCTCTTATTAAGAAACCACAATTAGATCCAAATAACCTAGCAAATTACAGACCCATTTCAAATCTTCCATTTATGTCTAAAATACTAGAAAAAGTTGTGTCCGCTCAACTGTGCTCTTTCTTGCAAGAAAACGATATCTATGAAAAGTTTCAGTCTGGATTCAGGCCACATCATAGCACAGAAACTGCGCTGGTTAAAATTACAAATGATTTACTTTTAGCTTCTGACCAAGGCTGTATCTCAATACTAGTTTTACTCGATCTTAGTGCTGCGTTTGACACTATAGATCATAAAATACTCTTAGATCGACTTCAAAATTACACTGGTGTTCAGGGATAGGCATTAAGCTGGTTTAGATCGTACCTATCAGACCGTTACCATTTTGTCCATTTAAATGGGGAAAAATCAAAGATACCGTCAGTAAATTATGGTGTGCCGCAGGGATCTGTATTAGGCCCCTGCTATTCTCAATTTATATGCTGCCACTTGGTAATATTATAAGAAAACATGGAATAAGTTTCCACTGTTATGCTGATGACACTCAATTATATATTTCATCAAGACCAGAAGATAACACTAAATTATCTAAAATGACAGAGTGTGTTAAAGATATAAAATATTGGATGACGTGTAATTTTCTTCTATTAAATTCAGATAAAACGGAGGTATTACTGATTGGTCCAAAAAACTGCCCACAAAACCTCTTACAATACAACCTTAATCTAGATGGACGTCCTGTTACTTTATCCTCTACAGTAAAAGACCTGGGTGTTATACTAGACCGCAACTTGTCTTTTGAAAATCATATTTCAAATGTCACAAGAACAGCCTTTTTCCACCTTAGAAACATTGCTAAGCTACGTAATATGCTATCAGTTTCTGATGCAGAAAAGTTAGTTCATGCATTCATGACCTCGAGACTAGATTACTGTAATGCTTTATTAGCTGGTTGTCCTGCATCCTCCGTAAACAAGCTACAGTTAGTCCAAAATGCAGCTGCTAGAGTTCTTACTAGATCAAGAAAATAAGATCATATAACACCAATTTTATCATCTCTACACTGGTTACCTATTAAGTTCCGTATCAATTACAAAGTATTGTTACTGACCTATAAAGCCCTAAATGGTTTAGCTCCTGTGTATTTAAGAGATCTTCTATCGCCATATAATCCATCGCGCTCTTTAAGATCGCTAAATTCGAGGCTTCTGGTCGTACCTAGGATATCTAAGTCCACTAAAGGAGGGAGGGCGTTTTCACATCTAGCTCCTAAACTCTGGAATAGCCTTCCTGATATTGTCCGAGGTTCAGACTCGCTCTCCCAGTTTAAAACTAGATTAAAGACGCATCTCTTTAGCCAAGCATTCACATGATGCATCTCATACCTTTTATACTACAGTTAAATCAGATCAAATGCATTCATATTATGAACAGCAGCTACGCTAATTATTTCCTATCTGCCTTTTTTGTTGTTATCTCGGGACGCCTGTCCCGAGATAACTCAAATAGAGTTTGTCAGCTCCAGTTATGTATCCAGCCTCTCATGGAGACTTCAGATGCCCCAACGCCTGTGATGAGACGACTCGACGCCTGTGAAGAGACGACCCAACGCCGGCGATATGTTATGCCCTAAATTTTATGATTAACTAACTGTATTTTTGTATGTATATTTTTGAAATGCATTTTCTGTAAAGCTGCTTTGAAACAATATGTATTGTGAAAAGCGCTATACAAATAAACTTGAATTGAATTGAATTGAACAGTATTATGTTCCATGGGCCAGAAGTCAATGGTTTTTCAAAAATAGATTTAGGGTTACATGCCTGAATATTTAATACAAGCTCAAAATATTTTCAGGTTTTATTCTTTAACATAAAATACTGTACATCAGTCATACCCCCTTATGATTTAAAAAAAAAAAAAAAAAAAAAAAAAAAAAAAAAAAAACCTTTTACTTAAAATTCGCAGTTGTTTACAATTGATGCTTAGTGACCCTGACACCCTATGTAGTTTTTTTTAGCCATCACATTGAACAGGTAAACATATATACAAAATACTATGCTGTAAGTTAAATGAAACAAGCAAAGAAACTTTAGTATCATCTTCATATTGTCGGCCTAAAGTGGCAACACTCACCGGTCTGTGAGAGTGACCTCTTTAAAGTGAAAATAAACCCTTTTAACAACAGGATCCTGAGATAACTCGTATTGCTTTACATGAGAATTAGAAGTGAGTTTTGTAAACCTCAAACTCAGAACAGAGTCAAATAACTGCAAGACATTTGAATCAAGAAGTACCATTCAAAGATAAACTCAACAATGGCAATGCTGGGTTACAGAGTCATTTGGTAAATTATCAAATCTTCCTGAGGAGAGAAACGTCCCAAAAGCAATATTTCCTTTCAGAACAAAAACCCACATCTCACTTGCATTCACTAAGTGAAATCTGTCTTCAAAAGGCAAGAGGCCATCGGAGACAAATTGCCTTCATTCTCACTAAAGGAAAGCATTACAAAAGGAGCCAAATGAAAACAAAATTACTTGAGGTAGGTATCCGGCTGAAATGACAACACATAAAAGCTCTGTGGAAGAAAAGAAAGAAAACAGTTTCCGTTCTTGTAAGAAATCGTCAATTGGATCTCCGGAGGGTACTCTTCTGTCTTATTACCTTCCCCCTTAGCTTTTATTCATCTATGTATCTGTATTTTAAATGACTCAATTACCCAGGACCCTGTGGTGAAAATTACATATGTTTCTCCTATGTTTCCTTTTTGGGGCTGGGGCATAGGAGACCTCGGTGTGCCCAAAACCCTCCCCCGCCCACTTTCTCTGACTCGCCTTTCTTTAACGCTCTATTCTCTTCCCCCATCTGTTGCAAAATGCACAAATATTGTGGATGCACAAGCCCACTGTGAGAAAAACCACATGGAAAGATGTTTCGGCACACTGTAAAAAATAGCATAGCTTTAACGGTAAAAGACGATAAATAATACGATAAAAACCTGTTACTTGGTTAATGGTAACTGTAATACATCTAATGGACATTTCTGTCAAAAATTGGTTACAATAATGAAGACAAAAGGATCTAAAGGCAGCAATCTTCTTTTAATTAACAAAAGGAACTCAGAAACAACCTACTTAAAACGCAAATTAGAACTGACAATGAACTGAAAGAAACAAACACATAGCTTAAATAGACAGAACAAGAAACAGGGAAAAACAGGAGAAGCCAGGGTGGTGACTGAGACAAAGCTGGTTGTGGGACTGCAGGGACCGGGCGATAAAGCAGGTTCTGGTGGGCAGGGCGGAGCCACAGTGATGAGCAACTGAGGTAGAGCAGGGACGCCGGAGGACTGGGGCGAAGGTGAGGCGACCGAGGACCAAGAGGGAAGGCGTAGCTCGACGGAGCAGAAGGGGATGAATCACAGCTGAAGCCCCAGAAGTCTGTGGCATAGGCAGAGCGATGAGCCACCAAGGCGGAGCTGGAGGGACGAGGAAGCCTGGTGGAGCCGAGGGAGGGAGTAGCCATGGTGGAGCCAACTGCTCGACAAACCTAGAAGGAGTGACAGGCACGGAGGTTGTAGGTGGAGCTACTGGGTTGATCAACCAACTGTGACTGTGGCAACCCAGTGATGATCAGAAAAGGAGCCAAATGACTATGTAGAGCCAGTACAGACAAGAGTCCTGGGCAGTACAGATGGGGAAAAACAGACAGGCACAACAAGGTAACACGGAACAGGTCTCTAGGCTGGCACAGGACATGAAGACTTGGAACAGGCAGATTAAAAACAGGCAAAAGAAGAGGGGAGCAGGAGTCTGGATGGGAAAATCAAAACTAAGAGCTCAGTACTGCTAACAGGGACAGGCTCGTGAAGGGAACAGAAATTGGCATTAAGCACTCACTCTCGCAGTCTATAAGCAGTTTGTTAGTTGTAGTCAAGGGGGTTGGGCTCCAAGACATTCCCTCATACTCCACCAGTACTCTCATACCCCTTTTCCACCAGCAAGAATCAGGTGCTGGTTCAGAGCTAGAGATATTGCCGGTTCGGAGTTGGTTCTACTGATGGGTCTTCTAAGAACCGGTTTGCCTTTCCACAGGCTAGAGAGCCACAACAGAGCCAGATCTTACGTCACTGTATACATCTCATGTTGCCCAGCAACGCTAGCGCGGCAGCGCCAACCAAAAACACACCAGGCTTGTTCGAGATGGTTCGGCTTCTCGCAGACCGATCGCCACATGACATCAAAGCACTGCGAAAGCGATCCAAAAGCACAAGGAGTCATATGCTCTCCAAACACTCCCGGAGCTCTGATCGGTCCGCGCCGCTCCGATGCATCTCGAACAAGTCTTACATCAACAATGGCGGTCGTTTACAATTGATGCTCATGGCTTGGCGAACCTACATCGGCATCCAAACACGGCGAATCCAACGCGTTCGTGCAGCTTGCCGTAACTTGCATAGACGGAGATTACAATCAAGCTGCTATTAGCTCGATTAGCTGCTATTTAAAAAATGGCGGTCACAAGTTTCTGTTCGTCTTGTTGGTCACGGTAACCCCGCCCCCAGCCCCTGCTCTCCTCCCTGACTTTAAAATTCCCCAGATGCCCGTCTCCGGGCAGACACACCCTGGTCCTCTCATTCAGGCAGTCCCAGAAAAACACAAGCAGGTGTCATAGTGAACTAGATGTTGAAGGTCCAGGAAGTTCCTCTCTTGGTTCCCCTACGAGAACAGGAGGATCTGGACATAACTGATAAGAAAAAATAAAGAAGAAATGGACAACGAACTGAAAAAAAAACACAGGGCTTAAATAGACAGAACAAACCAATTAAAGAAACGTGAAACACCTGTGACAACTTAATCAAATCACTTGAAACCTAGGAGACTAAATAAAACACAGAGAAACGAGAGAAAACTAAGGGAAACAGAACACTGTTAAAAATTTTGCCCGATCTCATGAAAGTGCGTATCTATACGACGAATGTTATTTCTCGTGCCATTTATACGCCAAAAATAGTTTTTGCGTGCATTTTAATTTTTTTAGATGTGACCAGTCACTAGAAAATTTTGAGTTGGGGAGGTTAGAATTTTTTTTACAGTGAACTGAAACATAATAAACCCACGCAATCATAACACAAACTCAGATTATCTCTAACAATTTCATGTAATTTACAGACAGTTTTGACAGTTTTTAGTACTTCATTGGGTTGGTATTTTAACAGTTACTGATCAGTTAATACAAAAAAATATAGTTTTTTATTACATTTAAACCCGCAAAACCTAAAATGTTGCAATTGTATTTTTTATGTTAAAGTTCTGGCAAGGACAGCTGGTTTTATACCATATGTCAAGTTTTTGTACTGTGCAGCTATTAAATAATATTAATAACCATTGTCATAATAATAATTCCCATCAAACCTCACATGAATTTTCTGTAAACAAGCGATGCATGTGACGCGTTCGCGATTGACTTTGTTTATTTTTATATTTGCCAATTAAATCAAAATGGATGGAAATCCATTTGCTTTCTTAAATTTTTTAGATCTGTATCTCTTATTTTGAACACTCCACCAGTACTTCTCAGACTAGCATCCTTAGATTTCCCATCTGTCTCTATTAATGGAAGGCTTTTCATCCTTGAACTGAAGCAGTTTCACAAGAGTCAGTCCATTTTCAAGAGAAATGGCTTTTTAGTGGACTCATTATACGTTCCTACGTTACGTCTCAGCCTCAGGAGTTTGTTTGCCGTAATTGGCTTACCATTGTCTCGCCGAAATCTCCGATATTTACACACATGCAGCAACACATTTGACTTTGTCAAACACCATCAACAGACCACATAGACCATCCTCTGCTGAGTCCCATCTGGAAATGCCTGAATCCTTAAGAGCCTTTAGCCATTAAGGACACACTTGCATTTCTTATTGGTTATGATTGTTTTATCCCACTGCGAGGATGGAAAAGAGGTTATGCAGAAGCACTGTTAGTGGGCTGATGTCACATGTGACCTGCACAACGCTCTAAGGCACTCTTAGGGTTGTGTTTTGTCTGCTTTTGTGTGGAGAGCTCTTGAGCGTCCATGATTTTCCACTTGGTGAAGCCTCTTTACACAGCCCAACACAATCAGAAGCTGTGTTGATTGAGTCAACACCCCGTCCCGCACACAAATATGTCACACTGAAGCATTCACACGCTTAGATAAACAATTGTGTGAACAACAGCATGTGCGCATAGACCCTGAACACTTGCACATCTCACAACAGGTCTGTTTATCTGAACTTTAAATGCTACCATGACTTAAAATCTGGCATCCCTGTAAAGAACAATATCATTCTGTTTATTTCAAGCACATGCTGCAGTCATGTCGTCTTCCGCTTTAAATTCTCAAGCTCTTTAAAAAAGGATGGATTCTGATTGGCAGTCAATGTTTTTAGCATTCATCAGGAAAAATGTTGTGAAACTGATTCCAATATTGTTTGTCTGTGCTGTTTTAGTTATAGTTGTGGTGTGGACTATTCTTTTACATTCAGAATTATTTTAAAACCATCTCTATATCGTTATTATTATACTTATCGTACTTGGTGTGAAGAGGATAAACAATTAGATTTAAGTAGTTCTGTTCAGCCTTTATTTACATTGTTTTAAATTGTTAATATATTACCTGCTTCATCTCACATTTTCAGTAAGAAACATATATCACTGAGCAAATTTCTTGTTGTCTAAACCCATATAATGCATAAATAAGCAGCAGTCTGCATTCAGGGACAGTTTTGACCTGGTGGAACTTAAGCTTATAACTTAATATTTTTTCAATAAAAATATTGTATCTTCTGAATAAATGACATTTATCATTACCAGGTTACTACTACATTATCACATGTTTTATCATTTGAAAAAATAAGAAAATCTTAGACATTTTGAATTGTACATTAAAAATCTGTGGTGCTAAAATATTTGTATCAATATTCTAAGAAATTGTGTAAGAATATATAAGTAGCCTATGACATTTATAATTTTTTTTTAAGAATTTATAATTTATGAATTTATAAGACAAAAATAACCCGTTACCAAACAGGACAAAAAACAACAACAACAAATAACCTGACAATAAAACCACAATGAAACCACACGAATGAATTATGCCCTAGAGCATGCTGGGAGGAGGGTGAATGGGAGTGAACTTTGTTATCAGTGTACAGTAACTCAAAAAATGCATTAATCCAACTCACCTGCTCTGCTTGTGCGTATACTTAAAAGATCAGAGTATATCAAAGTAGGAAAGCTGCATTACTTGTATATCAGGTTACACTTTACAATGAGATTGTATATTTTAACATAGTTAACACAATAGTTAACATGCATTAATGTATAATATTCTAATCTGGATTAATGTTAACTTCTAAATTTTTTACATGAAAAGTTGTATGTTAACTAAATGCATCACGAACAAAGAATGAACTATATAAATGAACACTAAAGGCCGTAAAAGATCATCTTTTACAGATGATCATACATAATTAATTAAAGGGATAGTTAACCCAAAAATTGTCATCGATTACTCAACCTCACATCATTCCAAACCCGTAAGACTTTCTTTCATCTTCAAAACACAAATGAAGATATTTTATGTCCCTCCATCGACAGTCCATGCAACTACTTTGAAAAAGTTAGTAAAGAGATCGAAGAACTAATTCATATGAATTGAGTGGTTCAAATGTTCTGAAGAGACACAATGGCTTTATGTGATGAGGAGATTGAATTTAGGCTTTTATTTGCATATACTGTAAACATTGATCAGAGAACACAAAGCTCAACCGAACCTGCTTGACGCGCGAGAACAAACCTCATTGGTTCTTGTGGAAGCTCAAACGTGCTACGTGACACACAAGAATAAACCTTAATTGGTTCTTGCACGTCAAGCAAACATGTTTGAGCTTCCGTTTACCACAACTAAGTTGATGAATGTTTATGTGAATAACAGCCTAAATTAAATCTGTTCAGATTAGTTTTATGATCTCTTTATGAACTTTTTGAAGCATCAAATTGGTAGTTGTGTGGACTGTCAATGGACTGTCTCGTAGATTTCATTAAAATATCATGAAAGTGTTACGGGTTTGGAACAACGACATCATTTTCATTTTTGGGTGAACTATCCCTTTAACACATAGAACCTTATTGTACAGTGTAACAATGTTCTTGAAAGCAGCAAGTTTATAACAACAACAACAAAAATTTAAAATAGTGAAATAAAAATGTTTCCAGATTTATTCACTTGAATAATTTTATTTAAAAATGTTCTCCACAGTAGTCAAATAGTTCCACACATAACCGTGTGAGCACACACAGTTTTGTTTTGCAAATGTTTTCCCAGCAACATCAAAAACAGATCAAAACATACTCATAATTGTGCTTGCAAACAGACGACCGCACTCTGGGGACTCGGCAGTAAAGCCCCCAAAAGTGAGATGAAGGTATTGATTGAGATAAGCTGCTGTTGCATTATTGCAACCCCGGGGTGTTACGGAGACCAGACCAATTGAACAGCCGAGCAGCTGGTGAGAGGTTAGACACCCCTCATGCGCTCACCTCTATTCACAGTCTAGTCAATACTTGACACTAGACTTACACTCTGGTGTTCATAAGAGGACTCTGGAACTGTGTCTCGGCTGAGATTAAGTCTCAGCAGGAGGGAGAGTGAGGACTAAAGCGCTAACGTCTCCCACATGATTGATAAGAATATCATTACTGTGGAATCTGAGAGGCAGGCCGCTGAAGCTATGAATGGATAGAGTGAGATCAAGTGTGACAGTCAACTGTTAAAGAACTTGCTTTGGAGGTTGGACACTGATGCATTTTAAGACAACATTTACGCATAACAAAGGAAAAAGAAAAGAGTGCATTTGTTATACTTCTTCCATTCTAACCTTGTGTTTTTATGAAGACAAGATAATGTAATTATCAACATTTTAGGAACACTGTCACCTTTGGCTTGCTTAGTTGGGGACATTTAATATTCAACAATATTATTGATCTGCCTGCATTGACACCATTATATAAGAACTGATCTGAGCTGGACAATGACTGTTTTGAGCTGTTTTCTCTAGAGTGGCTATATATATATTCCTGTTATCACTGTAAAGCTGCTTTGAAACAATCTGTGTTGTAAAAAGCGCTATATAAATAAAGGTGACTTGACTCTAAAAGTGTCATTAAACCGACAGGGTTTGCAATTATCATTTTAATGCACAGTTATGCACTTTTCATAAAAAGCTAAATGGCCTCAAACTATAACTAAACATTGTGCTGCTATTGCAAAAGTGTCAATGAGGTGAAAATGATATTTTTCTTGATTCAAACAGATATTGATTTAGGTAAAAACACTTACAAAACTATATGTCAACTTTAAATATCAACAGAATTGATTTCTGAACTTCTGGGGCATCACAATATCTCTATGACAGGGACATACTGCTTCTCATTAGCTTCATCACCAATTCCAATCCTACATTTATGCATTTGGCAGACGCTTTTATCCAAAACGACTTACATTACATTCCAAGGTACACATTTTACATTCTTATCAGTTCATGCTTTCCTTGAGAATTGAACCCATGACCTTGACGTTGCAAGTGCCAACGCTCTACTGTTAAGAGCAAGAGCAGAGCTGATCTTAGATCAGTTAGTGAAGACCTCAGACCACCAGGGGTGTGCTGGCCCTCCAACTATCGAGCATTGACCCTGATTCTCTTACATAACACACGATTCCCCACTAGGTTTAGAAGCAGCCACACTAAGATACACAGCATGATGAGATTACACAACATTCACTAACAGTTTGTGGGCAAGATTATAAGGCAAACATTGACAAAACAACCTCTTGACCCACCTCATCATCTCATACCTGAGGAGGTTTTATGATCAGAAAAGCAGACAGCGCTGAAAGAAAGAAAGAAAAATCTTATCTAAAACATTTTATTGAAATTTTTATTTGTAGAAAATAAACAACCAAATTTGTATTTGTTTTGAGCTATTCGATCAGTAAAGACTGCAGTTGTCTCTCTGGAAAACCTTACTGGACTGCTTTGTAACTAAGACTAAAATCTATAATTAGCATTGTTGTAGTATTTCCCGTTTTGTAACCCCAGCTTTGGTTCCACAAGAGCAGAGAGTGTGACTAATGTCCGAACTCTGTGTCACAGTCATCTCCTGCTCTTTAACATGAGGAACAACACAGGTTCAGGTCTTAGGTTACACCAGCCAAACATTTTACTGCCCTCATTTAGTAATTGAGCGCCTGCATGTATTGTTCTGCAGGTTTTGTGGAATCTGCTTCACAGTGGGCAGGTCATCAGACCAGGACCTGGATACCTGAGTGTCAGAGATTGAATGACCCTCAGGTATCCAGATCTAGAAGGAACGGCAGGAGAGAGAGAGAGAGAGGGAGGGAGAGATTGAAAAATAAGAGAATGACATTAATGAGAGTACAAGCTGACAACAATTAAACAATACAATCAGTCAGCAGTTTGTTAAAGGATGGACTTAAGCTCAAACAATACCATTCGGAAAGTTTAGGGTCAGTGTCTATAACTTAAAAAAATCTATACTTTTAATACCAATTCATATTTTTATTCAGCATACATTTAATTAATCAAAAGTGAAAAGAATGTTACAAAATATTTCTATTTCAAATAAATGTTCCTTTGAATTTTCTATTCATCATATCATCCTGTAAAAATGTATCACGGCTGGACACAAAAATATTAAGCAGCACAACTGTTTTCAGCATTGATAATAATAAGAACTGTTTCTTGAGCAGCAAATCAGTATTAGAATGATTTCTGAAGGATCATGTGACACTGAAGCTTGGAGTAATGTATTGCCATTGTAGCTTTGCCATCCCAGAAATAAATTACATTGTAAAATACACCAAAATAGAAAATAAAAGGTGAGCAAAAAACATTTGAAAAAAAAATCTTACTGACCCCAAACTTTTGGTAGTGTATACAAAAGACTTGTATAAGAATCTTCAGACTTTGATGATACAGAAGACACATATGACTCATATCAAATATGATATGCCAAAGTACAAAAACTGAAAGGAAGCAGCCAGCAGAAACTGAATCATGTGTTGTGGCTTAGTGTGCAAAGAGAGCGAGATTTTCTGTATAAATTAGATGGGGTAGGTACATCACCTTAAATGTACTTCCCCCTGAAACAATGGCTAATATCTTAATGAGTGTCTAAGGGCTCCCGCAGGAGGCCGAGAGGGTCGTCTACTGTTATTAATGGGATATAATGGACGCAAGTCAAGCATCATTAATTTGACCTCCCACCACTGACAGGTACCTCTTACAGCCCCTGGCATTTCAGGAACATGAAACCTGTGAGTGGAAGTCAACTGAAGCTCTTACTGAAACCCAGGGCCAGAGTCCATCACGTTAACAGAATTATACATGTATTAACTTTTAGCACAGGTAAATGCAAAACCACTGGACATATTAACACAAACATATAGCCTACATGTAAAATGTTCATATAGCTTAACAACAGCTATGCTGATTCATGAAATGACTTAATCTTAAGATCATTTTCTTTAATTAGTTATCATGGCAGAGTAATTGAGAGGGATGTGGCTTAACTGATTTCATGACAACACACTACTAATGTAACTGAGAGATTGGTTAAATGAAGAGATATGCTTTAAAAGTGATTGAGGAAGACAGCTAATTATAGCCTAATTAGCCAGATGGGGGACCTCGGGGGATGCACTGAACTACTGTGATGGTTTTATCAAAAAACTATAGCCACAGGAAAAATTTGCAACTGACAGATCATTAGTTTAGTATGACAACATTCACCAGTGGTTTTGATCGCATGGTGTATTCAGTTTGTACTGTTTTTATTTATTTATCAACAGCTACTTAAAAATATGAAATACATGAACACTATTGTTCAAAAGTTTGGGGTAATTAAGATTTCTTTTTAGCATTTTATAGAGCAAAGATGCATCAAACTGATCAAAAGTTACATAATGTTATAATAGATTTCTATTTCAAATCAATGCTTTTCTTTTGAACTTTCAATTAATCAAATAATCCAGAAACAAATACATCAGTTTTGACAAAAATATTAAGCAGCACAACTCTTTTTCTTCCTCTAATAATAAGAAATGTTTCTCGAGCCCCAAAATCAGCATATGAGAATGATTTCTGAAGGATCATGACTGGAATAATGGCTGCTGAAAAGTCAGCTTTGCCATCACAGAAATAAATTACACTGTAAAATAGCTATATTAAAACAGAAAATAGTCATTTTAAAATGAAATCATATTTGATAATATTACTGCTTTTCTGTATTCTTATTCAAATAAATGATCATAAGAGACTGCTTTCAAAAAGCATAAAAAAAAATCGACTGGTAGTGTACATACATACAAAGCTTAACGCTTTTTGATACTGTAAGTAATATTTAGCAAGTAGAATAGAAACAAAGGACAAACAGAAACAAACTATTGGATATAACCCTGAACATTTAAACAGACAATAAAGGATCATAAAAAAAAAAAAAACTTCCATCTGAGCAGAAAAGTCTAGTTACAATGCAATTCAACAATAGTCCATGTCATACAAAAGAGTTCCCAGTCTTAAACACCCTGTCACAATAACTGACACACCATCTAGACCATGTCCTGCCCCCTTAGCCCCTTTCTGCACGCTCATGTCCACACAGGTCTCACGACCAGCTGACCAGCACACCTGCTGGGTCCAAACCCATCTGCAACAGATTAGCCTTTCCTTCCACTACAACAGAGCCATTCCAGCCTCAAATAGTCCCATCACTTCCGCTAGAGCTGAGAGATTGCCTATCGACCAGACTTGACCCAACATCTTTATACATAAAGATATATGCAACACGATTCTTTTTCCTGCCCACTATCGCACCTGCCTGCCCTCGAGAGAAGGGAGACGGTCTCTCTGCTGTGAATGACTAAAGTGAGACGGTTATTATTTACGGCTGAAAGCTAAATTTCAATAATTGTGCGAGGAAAAAAGTAGCAGGTTTCAAAGCACTTAATTTTTATGTGAGGTGGACCTTAGTCTTGACTGAAGTGGTAATTGATGATATTTTAAACATGACCTGGACCTGTGCGAAATGGAAAGATAAAATACCGCCCAGAGATCACAATACAGCACAGAATGTCGTGACAAAAGCGCAGCCTCGATGAAATGTCATCATTTCATCTGTTTGACCCAAGATGCTGTTGAATTCACAGGCTTTAACAAAAGCACAACACTAACAAAAGGTGTAAAATTCATTTTTTAAAATATCTTATTACCTGTTAAATGTATGTAGTCTGAAAACTCTCAATTATAAGCATCTAAAAAGGTCAGAACAACCAGTACTTTATAAAACAAGCTATAAAGCCACAAAAGCAGATGATGAAACTTATAAATACAGCAGCGTCCTTCACATTCACTTCAAGTTAATTCTCAAGCCTTCGGTGGAAAGAGGGGCTTTTAAAAACTAGCATTGACAACAACCGCCATCCTGACTAAGAGTGTTTTTATGTCCACTTAAAGGAAATCATTCTTTTGTAGCAGTAATCCACTCAGTTTTCTAAATCAATATCGTGAAGATTTTAGCGTGTTTGAACATTTATGCATCCTTCGGTTTGGTAACGTGATGTTGATATACAGTAAGGGGTGTACATCCAATATTAAGATATAATACTTTACGCCTGCTTGTTCAGGTTCAGTAATTCAGTGCTGAGAGGTTACATAAGGAGGTTTCGTTTATTCTGCCTGAGTGTACATCACATCCAGTTACATTATTGATCAGCCACTTTAATAGACATTAATACACAGTTGCAAATATCTGCTTATTTTGACCACACTAATATCTTCTGTATAAAATAATAATACAAAATATATAAATAGTTTAATCATAATCATAGGTTCATTACAATAAGGTTCATTAGTTAACAACATTAGTTAGCATGAACTAATAATTAACTTATACAGCATTTATTAATATTTGCTAATGTTAATTTCAACATTTACTAATACCTTATTCAAATCTTATTAACATTGGATAATGCACCGTGAACTAACATGCACAAACAATGAACAGCTGTATTTTTTATTAACTAACTAACAAAGATTAACAAATACAGTAACAAATGTATTGCTCATAGTTCATGTTAGTTAATCGATTAACTAATTTGAACTAATTAACCTTATTGTAAAGTGTTACCTCATATTTATATACACACTGGCTGGCCGAAAAAAGTCGCTATTTGGATTTAAAATGCTTAAGAGTCTACGATTGGATCATTATGTCAGTGATTATTATAGCATGTTATATGTTTAGCAACAGTTCTTCTAACCTGATGGAGTGTGTATCTTTTAATTTCTTAAACAACCATGTAGGAAGACACATCATGGCCATATATTCCAGGATGACAATGTCAAGATTCATCAGGCTCAAATTGTGAAAGAATGGTTGGGAGGGAGCATGAATAATCATTTTCACACATGAATTGGCACCTCTGAGTCCAGTCCTTCATTGAAAGTCTTTGGGATGTGCTGGAGTAGACTTTACAGAGTGCTTGACTATTGCATTGTCAATACAAGATCATCACAATATTTATTTCCATCAAGAGGTGCATACATTTTGGTCTTTGAGATGTGTACTCCAGCATATCCCAAAGACTTTAAATGAATTTAAGATCTGGACTCAGAGGTGCCAATTCAATGTGTGACTTGGTGTGAAAATTATTCTTCATAATCCCTCAATAAATGGAAATAACATATGAGCTTATATGTGTCATGAACATGTGCACTATACACTGCAATATACACGACAAAACACCACAAAGTTTTGATTTTCAACAAAACTTACCCCATGTCTAACCCTAAGCTCAGAGATCTGATCTTCCTGGACTCTTGCTGAATACTCAAGTGAAATTTGAAGCACAAGTGCAGGGTTAAAAATGATCTGAATGAATTTTTTACTGTTGATCAATGCTATAGCGTCACTGCTGCTGTTTTTTTCTTATGGAACTAGAAACATGAGTGAAATATTCACTTACAAAAAGTGAGGTATTCAAATTTGAAGTGAAACACATCAACACACACACACACATTAGACAACACAGTCCCTACAAAGAGTTGCATACATCCACCAAAAACAGACAATTCTCGTTCGGTTTAAGCTCTTTCCTCCCATTACAAACCCCTACTTTCCTCTCTCTCCACTTATTTCTCCTTTTTCTTTTCTTTCAGCATGAAAACACACTTGCTTTTATTTTTGCGCTTTTCTTTTTTAATGTGAGCTGCGTGTTCAGCCTCTTTTTCTCCTCCTCAGTGTGTCTGTGCTCTATAATTACGGTAGTTTCTACCTACTGCGCCAAAGAGCGCCCACCCCTCTTCCTCCCCTCCCCGAGCGGCCGTGTCTCCCCATGCTTAATGTGACACCGTCAGTCAAAGCCTTTGGAGAGCAGCCGAGCAGAAATCAAAAGACAGGGATGAAGTGTGAGGGACAAAGAAGACAGTGGATGTGATAAACACAGAGAGAACCTGAACGTTACCTGACAAGGGCCCTCTGCGCGCCGAACCTGGTTCCTGCTGCTTTTGAAGGTGTAGGGAGTGTTTGCATCTCTGTATTCATCCGAGAGTGATTTCACTAAATGAACTGAATGAAAGCAATCCATGTGACTCCTGCCAAAGTCCAACCTGTTATTTTGTGTCATCAAGTAAAAGACTGAAGAGATAGGAAGCTAGTTTGACGAAGAAGAAAAACACACACACACACACACACACTTTGATAAAGTTAGTTATTTTTCGTTTAATGTGCATGCTAAATGAATGCTTTTTAAATGTGAAACTTTTTAAGTGTAGTGTTACCTCACCTTTTGGTCCTACTACTTAATCGACATCAGATATGTTCAGAGCAATACCTGTTATTTATATTAATGAGAAGACTATCAGAGGACTTCCTGAGGGCAGGAACATCTCGGTTACACACTCCGCTGTGCTGGTCCCAAGCCTGGGGGAAAGGGCCTTACCAGGCCTGAGCAAGGAGGAGGGTGGTCATTCCGCCGAGATAACCAGAACTGGGCAACCAGGGAAACTAGGCAAGAAATCAATGGACCTGCGATTAAGTGCAGAATTTCAAGTACTTAGGATCCCTGATCCAGTAGAAGAAGCTTGCATCAGTTGAAGGAGTATAATGTCAAATCGGCCAAGTAACAGCAGTGTTTACATCGCTCAAATGGTGCGTGTGGAAAAAGGCCAACATCACGATTGCGACCAAGATGCGCCTTTTCCGGATCATGATCATTCCGATTCTACTTTATGTATCAGAGACTTGAACCCTTCTGAAGACGGAAATCAACAACTTCAAGGTCTTTCACATGCGATGCCTCAGGCAAATCTTGGGCGTATCTCAGTCAACGATTGAAGAGGTAATACAGAAGAGACGCCTGCGGTGTCCAAATGGACAGCGTCAAACTACTCTGCCGCTGATGACCACCAACATGGAAGGTACACCGCAATTCGCTGAAGAAGACATGGCCGAAGCAAGTCGAAGACCTCAAGAATCGTCGCCTCAACCTTGCGGATGCCAAGACCCTATCCACTGATTGTTCAGCATGGAGTCAAATTGTGAAAGACACCGGAAATCCGTCGGCACCTACAGCAGCGTATGAGCTATGAAGACGTCTTTGGCACGACGCTAGCTAAGGATCAAGACACATATGTAAGATGGAAGTGTGGAGAAAGTTGTTATATTTAAATACTTCTGATGTGCAGGCTCAATAGCAACATTTCTGGAAAACGATATGTTGCTTCTTGCACATTTCGCAACACTTTCAAGGTGAAATGTCCAGTGAGTCGTACTAAAAGCAGGTTCGGTTTTATCCGAAACAGATGAACATGAATCTGGCAAAGTTTTATTACATTGGTTCTTGTACATATCGTGGCAGTTCAGAAATGAAATGTCCGGTGAGAGGCGATAAAAGATTAGTACTAGGTATATCGCGTTAAAAAATAACATACCACCCTAATATCACCACATACCCTACACTTAACAGATGGCCTTAACAAAAGCAAAGATAAAAAGTATTTGCTGAAACGACCATGCCATTTTAACTTGCTTCAACAGTCTTTGAGATCTTTCACGGGACTCGTACCAAAACACTGGGCAATGCTGTGCAATGCAAGTTTACTATGTCAGAAAAGTAATACTTATAGAGTGTCACGGGTGCAGCTGGCAGGAAGTGAAGAGAACTCATGGAAGCAGACATAACACACATTGGAACGGACACCAACTGAAAGAACCATGGAGCAATAAATAAAATACTAGAACAAATGAGGGAGCTGATGAGATAATTAATAGGACACAGGTGAATGTAATGACTAATTAAACAGACTGAGGAAAACTTAGGCTGAATCCGAAATCGCCCCCTATACCCTCAAATAGGGCGTTATTTGAAGGGTCAGCCATTTGTAGTGGTGTCCGAAACCATAGTGGACGTTATTAAGTGCACTTATTCAATCCCACAATACACCTATAACACGTGATGTACTCGTTGCATCATAAGAAGAATGGCATCTATGCTAATGTTAGTCTTTCCGTTTATTCTGAGGCTTACTGAAGTCAGCCAGATCCGGGCCGTATCCAGATCAGACGGTGAACCTGCGCCTGGACACGACCACAACACATCCGTGAAGTGCCAGCCTCATCGGCCCTGTGAAGGCCTCTTGGACACCTCAACAAACTCGTCTCCATACCGGCGTGATGACTCCGACCTCCAACCAGATGGAACTGGATAAATATTGTGAATGTTCTGATCTAATCTGACTTCTGACCTCTAATGTTGCCTGAATCATCGTTCGTTGGTCAGAGGAGAACTGGCCCCGACTGAGCCTGGTTTCTCCCAAGGTTTTTTTCTCCATTCTGTCACCTGATGGAGTTTTTGTTCCCACTGTTGCCATGGATTTTGGCTCGCTTAGTTGGGGACATTTATTATTCAACAATATTATTGATCTGCCTTATTTCAGGTGGACGATGACAATGACGCAATTTTCTTCTAGAAACAAACTTCTTGTATAATTTTCTTGTTATCACTGTGAAGCTGCTTTGATACAATCTGTATTGTAAAGATCTGTTAGTGATATTTATGCAAATTAGCACATATGTAATTAGATTATGCACCGTTTGTCCATGTTAACAAACTATTTAAAAAAACTTGTAATACATTTTTGTTTGTCTTGATATACCGGTAAGTAATCAACTCAGTAATTTTGATGGTGATATCTAAAGGTTACATTTTTTACCCGATTCATGGGAGAAAAATAATGAATAGGCGTATGAATAGGATATATTTGGGTCTTTTTCGTAACTTTCCCCTAATGGGATTCTTCGGGGCTTTTTTTTCCTTACTCAGGACATATGGAGGATACAAAATCAGTTGAGTTTGATTCTGTTGCAATTTGTTCACGGTTGACCCCCATTTTGGCTTAAAACCCCTGGACTATATATAAATAAAGGTGACTTGACTTGACACTGCAATAACGAGTGTACAACCGATGTACGCTCAACGGCTATCCGAATTTGCTCACTCCTTTTCATTCACTCCTTCAAGTGAACAGTATTAGTGGACTAACTTAGGGAATAGTGAATGAGGGTTTAGGGGACGATTTCGGATTCAGCCTAGGTCACAGGACAGAACCAAAAACACAATGAAGGAGGGAACCTAGAACATACATGTGACATGGAGCTGATTACGTGATGCAAACGTCAAATTGTATTACTGTAGTTTACAAAGCATGCACTATAGTAAATGTTTTGAGGCCATAAAAGTATTATGCAAGGAAACGCATGAAAATAAGTCTTTATGAATTGATAATCTGACATAAGCATAATTTATGTGAAAAGGAATATAAATTGTTTGTGACACTATGATCACTCTATCTGGAAACTGCAGTGAACTAAATGCAGGTACGTTTTTGCAGTTTTGCAAAAATGTAGGTAGAGGCATGTTTTTCCAATGACAATAAGTTGCAAAATTGTCTGTGCGCTTTAATCCAATTTGACAAATATAGAACCTGTGTTGGTTCTTTAATAATTTGATATTCGCTGTTATGATTTGAGATGTGTTTGGACAAAAAAAGGGCAAAAAGGTTTAGTATTGAGGGGCAAAAAGAGAAACATGAGTGAAACGAGTAAAGAGTCAAAACTCTGTCTAGGTGCTTTAAATGCATACATATTCTGTTATTTTAATAACATTAATCACATTACAAATGTAATTTATTGACACCCTAATATTTAGAAGTCATAAATTCCTTTTATTTTTAGTCAAATGAAAGCCAAATGAAACCCTTTCAAGTGCACATACCCCTGGTTGAGAATCAACTCCCTGTTCAAGAGATGAGAATCAGCTAATCCCTTGCTCTTCAAATGGCCATTGATTTCTTTAATCTGCCTATCATTTACACAGGGGCAGGTCTGCCAGCTACCAAACACTGAGTCACCTCTGTGTAAGATTAGTAATTCTGACACATATGTTACTTGTCTGCCTTTAAAATAGGTGAATCTCACCTTTCCCGCTGTCTCGGTGCTCTCTGACAGCTGGGCTGGAGCCTGAGGACAGGCTCTCTCAATGGAGACTTTCACTGGGCCCATCTGTCCCCTTCTGTTCTGCACCTCTCAAACACACTGCCTGAGGATAACAGAGAACAGCTCTTCACCTTCAGCACACACATCATCTGGACGACATGACAACTTTATATTAAATACTTATTATTATGTTTTAATGACATACATATTTACAATTACTTCACGGAGCTATACAATTAAATGATTTACAATTCGATTTTTTTCTTCTTCATGTCTGGAAGACAACAGCAAGAACAATAATAACAGTAATAATTTACATAAACATTATTTATATAATTAATTGTGTGATAATAATAGGTTTTATGTCTGTGTTTGTTGTTGTACTTTCTTAAATATAAAATAAAAATAAGAACAACAGCAACAACAATAATAATACGTTTAATATTGTTGTTGTTTTTGTTGCTGGAGTAATTTTAGTTTTGAATAAACCTTATTTTACAAGTATTTTTGTTTTGTTTTATGATAGGCCTACTTTATTTTATGAATCCAAGACTTTATAGACTTCTCTGACAGTGACAGTTAATCATAATTTGGCTTCTGTGCATGAGAATGAACTGTGTTTATCTTCATCCATTACATTGAGAAGTTGCAACGAGACACAAATGAACTCTCTCATTGCACTCACAAAGGCATCAAAAAGAAGCAAATCAGAGGAAAAAGATTAGAAACGTCACATCTTGGTGACGAAAATGATCCCCCTTCACATTGACAAGCGCCCCCGCAGTTTGCCCCCCTTCCTTTTCTACCCATGCAGCCATTAAAAGGCATCTGTCATTATAGCCCCGCTGAGGGGCAGACAAGTCCACTCTACTCTCGGGGCCCACCGTGAAAATCTCCAGCTTCCCCATGGCTGAGCTGAGCTTGACGCGAGTAAATGACAGGGTAGGGCCCGGTTCGGCCGCTCAGCATCCAGAGGCACTGCACTCCTGTAACCCTGCAATTAAACCTCTCCTGCAGAAAAGGGAGGGGGCATTGTTAAAGGAGGGGGACAACACAAAGAGAAAGTAAATCAAATGAACATTTAAGTGTGAAAATGAAGCTAGTGGTAAAGAGTCCAAAAGGAGGCTGCAAATCCGAGGATGAGTTTATGGGCAAGAGAAATAATACCACTTTGAGGTCATTTTTCCCTTAATTTAACTTTTTAATCATCCAAACCCGGATTTTACAAGTAACCGTTCAGGAAATTCACAAGCTACGTCCACTCTGAATGTTGTTGACAGTTGGTGCATCAGACAGGGTCAAGGTGTGTGTGTGTGTGTGTGCGTCGTGGGCTGTGCATTTGAGGCTAAAATACTGCTAAGTGCCGTGTTTGGTTTTAAAGGAGGTGGGGTCGTAGTGTAAGTGCTGTGTGTGTGTGCTACTGGGTGTATTGTGTTGAGTGTAAAAAGGTCTGTGTACGATGGCTCAGTGGAGTAGGGAGCAATTCACAGCTCCACACCTCCCTAAAAATGATATCCTCTATTGTGTCATATACGTACCACTGAAACCAAGCAGGACACAAACAAGTTCTGCACAAGATCGTTGCAAATGGAGGGTCTGGACTCTCAATGCCCTTGGGACCCTGGGGACTCTCTCTTATCTTACGATAAAGTGATACTAAGAGGCATGGAAAGAGATGCCTAGGGTGCACCTTGAGGTGTGTGTTAAAAAGTCCAAGACAAGACTGTGTGGCAACCAGAGTCATAAACCAATAAATCAGGGCTGGACTCACATGTCAGAATTAATCAGCAAGCTTGTCAATCAGTCAATCAATTAGTAAGGTCTTAATGGTCATGAGATAAATCAAACCAATGAGGGCCATGTCAATCATCACAACACCTTGGTCAACCACGTTTCCAGGAAAGTTCTCTATCTGTTTTCTTAATTGACCCTAATGATCTTAATGATCCTAATGTGTAATTGATGTACATTCTAAAAGGTGAAACTTTAAGACCCACCTGCATTAAACATGCAGTAACACTAGACTGTGCTGAGAAATTGAGTGGCAAAAAAGAAAATTCTCTATGAAATTAAACCCGCCAATTCATATTTTGAATGGAATATTTCATTATTTTTTTTAATAAGTTATTTATCAGTGCACATCCTTGTTTTTTTTAAACTAATGTGACCTCATAATCTTTAATAAAAACATTAACGTCCTCTCCCCGTTACAAATTGACATCTCTTCCTTAATGACGTATACAAAGACGCAAGGGCTGGGGCCGCTGGGCTATAAAATAGTTAGTTGTCTAATGGCCAGACGACTTTCAATCCTTTCCCTGCAGCAACTTGACAATGATAGCTGCAATTAGCAAATGACAGTGATCCAATTATTTTCCGATGGACAGATAGAAGATTACATTTTTTAAAAACATTTTGTGGTAGCGTGATGCAAACGTGATGCAAACAAGTTGATTACAGCAATTAATTAAAAATGAACATAATTTCTTGTTTGCGTAAGATACACAGTTTATTAAAGCTCTAAACGTGTGATATAATTAAATAATAAAAGGGAACAAAAGGGAATAAAAGTTGATTGCAATTTCCGCTTGATGCCGACTTAATTGATTAGTTAGTGCATAAACTTTGGCAACCATAAAATATTATAACTAAACTAAAATTAAAATTAAATAGAAGTAAAAACTCAAAACACCCTGCATTACACAAATATAGGTATGCATTGTGCATTTAAAACATTCACAATTACTTATTATTATCAACATAAATTGGTTTCTGCCACTGAACTCGGAAAATAAAAGTTGAGGTGTAAACACAATAACGAGGTTTCTGTTGGCAATTACTGTACATCTTCATGGTGCCATTCAGTCATGCTGAACTCCTAAATACAGTCATCCCAACATGGCAGCATTTGTGCCATATGTGATTACATAAGGCTTTCAACGAACATACATTGGACACATAACGTATAAAGTTGCACATGTAGTCAGACATTTTCTTACCCTCCCTGTAACTAAGAAAAAGCAGCATGAGCTTTGAAATGAACGTTTAAAGGCAGTTATAAAGAGAGAGGGGCGAGTAAGGTAAGTGTACCTCATTTAATTGCTCTCTTGGTGGCACGACTCACTGGGAGAGGGCTCTTTTCAGCCTCTTGTGTGACTGCACAGCAGGGCCTCCGTAATGGAACAGGTAGAAAAGGCGTTTATCAAATTTGCTTTTATTAGGAGGAGAATTTTAATAGACTGAGAAAAGGTAGACCTGCTGGGGAGAAAGCCGCCACTCTCACAGGCCTATCTTGGTAAATTAGAGGCTGCCAATGTCCACCGAGGACTCAGTGGGCTTAGCAGCTGACAGTCATCGGCACAATAGTGAAGATCCAGAGTCAGATGAAGACCTCCTGACACTGCCAGGGTGATTTTCAATCCGTTAGGTGCTTAAGCGCTACAGCAAGGCAAATAAACCAATACTTGAGTGACACGATCAATGGAAGGACGGATTGTCTGTCAGGTTGACATGGACGACCGGATTCAAAGAGTGACACAGCAGATGACAACAGCTGCCACGGCTCTATTCTCTCGAGCCATCATACACATGAAAACAAGGTGACAAATATGACACACTCTCCTCCTGAGCCTCTCTCCAGTCAGAGTTCCCACCTTCACACTCAATAGACTGCTTGTCACCACGCTCGCTAGTTAAAGCTATGTATTTACCGCATTTATATGAAAAGGAAGGAGCAGAAAATAACCTGATGCAGAGAAAGAGAAGGAGAGCGTCGGTAATCTCTGGAGCAATCAGCGGAAAAGTGCGCTTCGCATTTTTCAATTTCTACCTGCCACTCGCAACTCAGGTTGCAGCGGATATGCTTGGCAATTTGCCAATCAGTGTGTTGTGTTGCACAGGGGGAGTCTGTCATGCTTCTCTGAGTCACACACACACCTCCAAAGAACCACGTCTGATCGCACACACACCGTCTTTATTAGGAGTTACGTACCACCAGCTAGTAGATAAAACAGATATGTCTAGTAAACAGGAATGATGCGTCTTGATTTAAGTTTACATGGGGGAATATTCTACAGTTTTGACACAACGGAGATGTCAATCAGGTAATCAGGTATTTTTTTTTTCTGGAGCTAATTAAAGGGGAGATACACTTGCTTGTGATCATGTTTATTCACAGAAGTGCATGTGTCTGAGATTCAGCCACCTAATTGGCCCTCCTCCTGAGAGTTACAGGATCATTTAATAAGGAAGAGGGGGGCTCTGCTAAAGAGAAGAGCTTGATAAGATATAGTTTACTGATGAAGCTCAGATGTTTCTATAAATGTTCAACAGTTCCGGTCGTACCAAACCTGTAGGCCTACTTTATTACTTGTGAAAGATTTAAAAAAAAATTTATTTTGTAAATCTTTCATTTATTGAAATGAGCACTTGAAGTGTACTTCAAATCATAAATGTATAAAAATGCAGTACATTAATGAAGCGTAAAGAGAGTGCACTATGGCCTGGTTTCAGATTAAGCCAGGATTAGGCCTTAGTTCAGTTAGGACATTTAAGTAGCTTTTATAAATGTTCCTTAGAAGAAGAAAAAAAAGCATTGCTGTGCAAACCAAAGGCACTGACATATTTTAAGATATGTCTGTGTAAGTTGCTTTCAGTTAAAACTATCTTAACCCTTGTCTATGAAATGTGTCTTAACAAACCTGAATACATTTTGAATAGTGCACTTGGTAATGTCAAATTAAGAAGTATACTAATTTTGATAAGTTGAATAACAAAGCACATGTAAACCATATTTCAAAGCCAACAGAAGTAATTATGAAATTACATATAAAGATCCTATTAAGAGGGTCAAAAAAGGACATCTTATCTAATATAAATTCTGATTACGATAATTTTCATTAAATTGCAATTCTGAAATGTGTTCAAACGGAAGTGATTTCTGAGAAACACTTGATATTTGAAATCGACAGCCAAACAAACACACCCCTCCTTTTTGTTGCTCCGCCCCCACAATAACAAACTTTCAACTTTCTTTTATTTTTATTTTTAAGTGTTTCTCAGAAATCGCTAACTGCACCTATAAGTATATTCTTTTAAAGTATATTATTTCCATAATAAGCACTATTTTTTTTTTAAGTATGCTAAAGTGTATTATTTTTAAGGGGGGTCTAATGCAGTTTTCACTGTATGGACAAAATTCTTATTCAGAATATCATCTTTTGGTTTCCGCAGAAGTAATACAGGTTTGGATCATCATGAGGGTGAGTAAATGATAACACAATCTGTATTTTTGGGTGAACTTCCATAAAGGATTAACAATTTATCTTGATTTCCATCAGGTATTCATAAATCAGCCGAACCATGAAGGCTCTTCACCTTATGACACATTGCCAGTTTGCTTCCGCACCCATTGACATTGCTTTAATAAATGTTTCTTTTGCTGCAATTTTATTTTAATGTAAATCATTTTTATCATTCTATTACTTCCTGCCACATTACCACATAATGCCGTTAGGCCTGTGAATTCCAAGGTGTTGAATATATGAAGTATTTTAAAAAGGTTTTTCTATCAATACCCAAGGCCACCAACTCCGCCATTCAGAGCACTCCACCAGACATGGTATGGTGTCGGACTGTATAAGGCATATTGTGCCAGGGAATAAAGAATATGAATGTATTTGATATTGTATGGAGTCTAGCAAAGAGAAGCCGACTAACCCTTTCTCACAGAGTAGATGTTTGTGAAGCAAATGCTCCCTTTGCCACCATAATTAATCGCTCTCATTAAAATGACAATTCTTTCAAATTGCCGTCGCTTCATTTGATAGGCACACATACGGGCCTGAAAGGACAGACGTTTCTAAGGCCAATTCATTGAACGGGCTATGCAAGGAGTGGTGGAAAAAAAAAATCTTAATTAATGTTTTTGTTTGAGCACAGAACAATTCGCTGCTTTCTGTTACCTTGATACGTTAATGTCTTTGTGCGTATCTAAAAATTCTGTTTTACTGATGGCACATTGTACCTCTTGTTTTGTTTTGATTACACCACATGCAATATGCAAACTGCAGAGGCAAATTTTACTTTCCTTTATTAGAGAGACACAGGGATGATAATTTCCTAGACAAATAGAGGAAGATTCTTTGCATTTGTTTCAAGGTGGACAAAACAGTGTAGGCTACATCCGTGTAAAAATGCGCAGCTGATTGCCAAAATAATGTCCGTTATATTAAGATGTTAATGTACTGACTAATGAAAGCGTATGCTCTCGTTAATGCGATTGTCATGCAGTTATCAATACCAGAACAATCAGTGAAGAGCCTTAATGTGTTTGTTTATGCATGGAGAAAAAGAGCTGCAAACCTGAATGATGATTTTCATTTTCGCAAGGAGCACATGTCTTGGAACTTTGTATACTACGAAAAAGTGAAATGGAAGAGAGATAGATGGCTGAAAACTAAAGCAAGCTTAAAGGTGCACAAAGTAAATTCTGGTTTATGTTGCGCTTGCTGCTGTGAGAATCTTAGACTTTATACTGACACCTATAGTTGTGGATGCAGCATGGCACAAAATACAGCATTTTCATTTACTTGTGCAACTGTATGGCCATTTCCCAATATGTGTTCTTAAGCGATCTTGCGTCTTTGTGTTTTCGCACTACGTCATCATCAACCGTCAAATTCCGGTTCCAATACTCAAGAACGCAAGTACAGAGAAAGTACCTGGATGTGTTCTTGATATCGAGGATGCATCGAGTGCAAACTTGAGAAAATCGAACAGTTAAAAATCCAAAAAGTCATAGTTCTTAACTATGAACTCTTGTTCTTAATCAAAAGATTCCCGCTGAAAGGAAAGCTCACAAATACACAACGGCTTGTGAAAGTAAACGTGTCGTTTTGTCTGGCATAATTTGAATAAAGTTCTAATACCTGGAGAAAGCCTGCAGTAATTTTTAATTGGCATATTTAAAAGAATCATTGACAAAGCATAACTTTAAATAGGCTACATTTACACAAATACTAAAACAAAACAATATCAAATAATGACAATAATGTAATTAAATATTTTAATAGGTTATGACATCTGTGATGTTTATGCCATATTTACTGTGCATTAGATGGTGCTGTCCCACTGCATAATATGTAAACGCTCAGTTGAGCAACAAGATCACAGCACATCTCAATTCTCATTTCTCGCAAAGATGCGTTCTGTGTCCTCGTGTCCGAGTTCATTCTTTCAAGGTAGCCTGGCAAGACCGGTCTCCTGTGAATGCAAGTGCATTCTTAGAAACGTTTCAAAAAACGAGGGGTTATAAAAAAAAAAAAAAAAAGAGCTGGTCATGTGATCTCAATATGGCAGCCTCCATGAGGGACCCACACTATGTAAAATAAAAACACCTTTTTGGGCCACTTATTAGACTGGAGTCTTCATCTTAAGTCAGAGTACATGATTTAAACAATATGAATCAAAATCAGTCATTGGGGTAAAATAAACGAACATACTGCAGAAAAAATGACTGCACCTTTGAAGTCCTTCAAAATCTATTTTCTACCCACCAGTGAGCAATATGCCATATTTGGGCCTCTGATCTAAAATTTACCTGCACTTACTGAGCTAAGTGCACTAACATGCTCTTCATTCATGTAGCATAGCGGCGAGGATCAGCTCTCAGGGTCATAATGTGTAGCTTTGTCCAGCACACTTCACGTCCATTATCCACTTCATTACATGTCTCCTCTCATGCACAGTGCAGCCTTATGGCCTTTTAGAATAGCCTTAATAACCTCAGGGCCATAAAGCTAAAGCTTAAGGACAGAACGGCACATCTAAACCTTGAGGCAGAGGATCATCGAGGTCACCTTTGACCCCTACCCCAGAACCAGTCCTTCTATAAAGAGAGGGGAGAAGCATCAGGCCACACATGGGCTTTGTGAATGTCCAGACATGAAGGCAAAGGGGCAAAGGGCTGGAGAAGGAGAAAGGCTCTGAAACCTAAAGTATGTATCACACCACAAGGAATGGTCCCATACTGTTTGTCGCCAGTAGCATTCCAAGTTATGATTGCCCTATGAATGCCACTACTGCCAGTATGCAGTGCCACTAAAACTGAACATTAAAGATTATAAACATCATATACGTATTAGCTGCACTAGTGCATAATGCACCATATCAACACCATGCTCTTTGCCAGTGTGTCCATATTTCTGATCTGAGGGTGCAAACGTACTTACAAAATTCACTGTCAAAATTAGGAAATTGTATCTCACAGGAGATAGATCATGTCACTTACAATGTTTTCACTTTGATTGATATAGTCTGCATGGACCTGCTCCTTATCTGCATGAAGATCCATTTTTTCTCATGTCACTGGACACAACTACTCAGGCCTTGTCCACACTAATATGTTGTCATTATGGATGCACAAGATATCGGCCACCATATCGGTATCGGCCGATATATGTTAATGTTAAATGTTATCGGTATCAGCCCAATAAGAAAATCTGGCCGATATATTAAAGCCTATAAATAATGGATTATTTCCTTCAGCATGCTGGTTTTGAATGGCTTGAAATATGATTGGAATCACTTCAAAAAAGGAAAAGACAGTAAAGTGCAACAATTATAAAATGAGAACATTATAATGGTGCGCTTGAAACATGGCTTTTAATGGTGAGACCTTTTGTAACCAGGCTCTCAAAAATGATATCAAAATTTCGATTTAGATTTATTGGCGAATATATCGGTTATCGGCTATAAAATATAAAGAATTTTATATTTGCGTTTTTAGCATCGAAAACAAAGCTTTTTGAAAGTGGATAGATTTGTTATGTTTCCATGTTGTAGTGTGGAATGTGAAAACGGAGGTATTTAAATAAGATGGCGTAAGTTTAGTAATGGACCTTATTCCTACTCTCAAATTACATCATTTTACATTACATGGGATAAAAAATTATTTGACAATTAAAATGTGTTAAATGTGACGTATTGTCAGCCAAGAATAAAACCGCAAAATCCATTTATATATAAAAAACAATAAACAGCACTAGAACAATAAACGAAGATAAATAACCATAGGCAGAGCGTGTGTAAGGCCAGGAAAGCGGTAACGTGCCTATAAAGGCAGCATTTTTCAGGTTGAGGACACTGTCAGGGACTGAGGAAGAGGGGGGAGGGGGTTTCCGAGTTCCTCCACAGGTGTGTATGTCTGAAAAAAGGTGCTCCTAATCTGAGCTGATTATCAGCAAGTTGCATCTCCCCTAATAGCACCTCGTCCGTCACATGCTCAGTCATCTGACAGAGAGACCCTGTCAGAGAAGGAGGGACGGAGGAACTTGAGAGGGAAACTTAAACCAGTAATTAGGCTCAGCTCATCTGGTTAGGGGAAAGGGCCCGGTTTCTTCACTGTGTTAACCAAAGAGCGCCCAAACAACAGCCTAGAACAAGTAATGCTGACACCTTTATATACAATAAGAGACAATGTACAGTCAGACAGTCATTATCTCCTAGAAGGCCATATTTTACAATAACGACAAGTTGACTGTGCATAATCTTTCTTATTATGCGAAGACTTACCAAAACATTTTTTAATTAAAAAATTTAATTTATATAAAGTATGAATTTGATTTGAAATTATCTGAGAAGAAAGGAGACCACAGAGTTATATGAGAGACGTTAAACTAAAGAGTTTCGATGTTAATCAATCAGTTTTGGAAAAGGTTTATAAAAGCCATGTTGAGAGTTAATATGTTAATATGTCGAGAGTTAATATTACAGCTTGGTATGGAAACCTGGGAGTGAGGAATAATAATAAGTTGCACAGGATAGGGAGAGCAGCGAAAAAATTATGGGACGCCAACAAACACATTGTGATTCCACACATCCACTTTACTCTGAATTTGTAAAGCTATCAACTGCAAAGTTTACCGGTCATTATACTGTCCAAAAAAATTTCACCTCATCAATGAGAATGAAGTGGAAAGCTGTGCAAATATGATCAAATTAAAGAAAATTAGTTGAATTGTTACCGTATTTATATTTATAATTGGCTTTGTTTATGAATAAATCATTGAATGAATTGATACTGAGGCTACTGTGTACGATATCGCGTAAAATATGCAACGCGGCATATAAGAGGGGCAGCCAGAATCTGACAGCTGTGTGCTGAGTGTTGCATTTATATCGATTATGGCTAATCTAATGTCCAAGTCTAACCGTTAATGAAAAAACATCATCTAATTGGATTTAATTGCTATTAACGGGCAAATGTTTAATTGGCAGTTATATGCCCCTTTTATCTCAGAGTGGTCCTCCAGTGAACAGCCCCCATCCACACATGAACACACACGTTTGCATCCATCCCTGACACACACCCACACTCGCATGTAGCGTACACAATGGGATGAAAAGAATTCATTTGTCAGCCTCCAAGAGAAGATTAATTTTATATTCTGAAACTAATGGATGGATTGTATTGCCATTTAATATGACATACGTATAACGCATGTTTTCTACAAAGTGTTATTAAGGGACAAAATGTATACCATCAATTTTAAATTATCCGGAACTGCAAGACTATCTAATTAAGTAAATAATGCAGAGATTGGATCAAATATTTATTGACATGTGATGGTGGTTAAATGGAGCTAATGAGGGATGCAAAATACCCTGCCTTCAAGTCATCAGGCAAAAGAGGCTTTTGAAATGAGTTGATCTCTAAAGGCCCGATTACCTGCACAAGCCCATTTACTGCAGGTCAAACAGCTCTACTGGGATAAAGACAGTAAGAGGGTCTGGAATGAGATATTTGCCATGCTTCAATCACTTGCCATGTTGCAAAGCATGTGAAAAGACCTTTACATGTACTAAAGGTTTAATTAAATCTGCCTTTGACTGTCCAGCGGAAATGCATTTCTCATATCAAACATTTATGGGTGACGATAATGTTGTTTTGCTCGCCCCTATTAATTTATTCAAAAATACATTAATGGATTTAATTTTCTAAATGGCCTAAATATTTTTTAATTAACCAAAGGTCTCATTAAAAGGTTAAGAAACAAAAGGGTAACACTTTATTTTACAGTGTCCTTGTTGTTACATGTACTTACCATAGTAATAATAGTGAATTATGCATACATGCAACTAACTCTCCACCTAATCCTATACCCAACCCTATAGTAATTACATGTTCTTAATTAACTCAGTACTTTAAATATACAATTACACTGTAACAATGAGACCTTAAAATAAAGTGTAACCAAAAAAGTTACTATAGTTTTTGTATGATCATTATTTCTTAAAAATAAAAAGTAGTGAGCAGTTTTATTCTGAAATATCATTAATATTTGATCTGTCTCACCAACATGAAAACAACAATTACATTTCTAAAACATTGGCAAATGTTCCTTCCTTTCCATCATTTTGGATCTTATTCATCTTTGACCCTTAGGTGAGAGAAACAAGTAACAGGAAATGTAAAACAGTAAGCCATATTCCTAATATTTGGGATTTTACACTGTATGATGGATAGGGACTTCAGCCTCTGAACTATTTGATTTCTATTTGTAACAATTACATGTCAGTATTTTTATGTGAGGGCACAAGCGTGATGTGGGTCCCCTTCTGGTCTGTCCTGCAGTGGCGCAGCTGTGGGGGGTTCAGTCAAACAGATGGGATCAGGCGGCCCTCTGCCCTCTACGGGTCCCTCCCACACACGTATGTATACAAACTCTCACCCTTTACCGTACACACACACCACATTGACGTCCATACAAAGGACAGCTGCCCGTACCTGCCAACATTCAAGACTGGACTAATTACTTCCCAGTCATCAGTTACCCAATGGGCTCTGGACAACAAAAGGAGAGGGGTGGGGGATCATAACTTCACAGAGCTTCATTAGAAAGGATCATTTGTCAGGACTAACAAGCCGAGCTACACAATGATGACGTAGATGGTCTCTCCATCACCGTCTTCACAAAAGTTTCACCGAGCACCAATGTTACAACAACACAATCTGGGATATTACAAATTCTCTTCATGTTGTAGTGAAATGCAAAGAAACATATATGCTGAAAGATGTGCATTGAGGGTGAAGTATAACAATTTTCACCTATGAGCGAATTTGACTGGTCAAGTCAAGATATGATGAGTTTGTAAACAAATGCAAATTAAATGCATAAAAGAAATAAAAATGCGGATTGATTACGAGGGCTCAATTACGGTGGAGACTGATGGGCAAGGTGACTGGAGAAAGGTGCATGATGGGATTGTAGGACAGATATGGACATAGGAAATATATCCAATGAAATCAAGAAAAGTTAGTGCAAGGGAGACAGAGGTTAGTTGTTACAAAAGGACTTGGCTCAAAGGTGGTATCTTTATAAATAAGGCTTAAAATCAAAAGACAAATAACACAAAATATATTTTCACTAACCATGGATTTGTATGTTGGTTTCATACACCCAGTTTAAAACTTTCTTAAATTATTTATTTTTTAAATTCTCTCCTACAAACTAAACAATATCTTATTTTTTTCTAGCTGTTGCAAACCACACTGACATACATTCTGTTAACAGTCAACTACATAATGAAGGGTTGTTCTCATGACTAGAGAGTTCATAAATTTCATCAGGTTTTTAAAAACATTATACATTTAAAATTCTATAAGTATACTGTCTGGACAACAACTTTTTCAATCAAGTTTTTGTCGACTAGACAGAAAATCAGAGCTGCAGGGCTTTTTAAACACTATATCATCCATAAAATATTGTCCTTGCCATTAAAAAAAGCAAGGACAAGTAAGCGTACAAATGAATGAGTCACTTGCACAGAGTGGCAAATGTTTAAATGAGCACTTTAATGTGAAGTGACTATTAGGGCAAACACTATTAGCAAAAACTTTGTGGTCCAACAAAACAAGACAATTCGATTTCTATCGCAACTAACTGAGCCAGCTCTCTGAGAGAGGAGAAAGAGAAAAATGGAGAGAGAGATAAAGAGAGAAGGATAGAGAAAGGGAAAGGGAGGGCTGGAGGTGGGGTGCTTACTAATGAGAGCAATGCCTAGATAGGCAGTAAATAGGAGTACCAATATATCAAAAGCTATTCTCTTCAGTGAAGGCTGTGAAATCTTGAGCAGACCCTTTCCTAATTGAATTTCATGCCTTGCTTTTGTCATGTGCCACTGCAGCTTCTGTCCCACCAGCTCTATACAGCAGCAGGGTCCGAAAAGGAGGGTGAGACTGTGCGCATGGGACTGAGAGATTAACACGGGGTGTGCGTGGCATTCGGCTCACCCAAAAAGTGTGCGCAGACTTACAAAAAACTAGATCCGACATTGGAAACGCGATAACGAGGACGGAAGGAACACGCAGAGAACTTCTGTCAGGATACGGATGCAAGAACGTTCCCCCACCTGCACACACTCCGGCCCCCAGTCTCCGTCCCACCACGAAGGCCCCTCCTCTGGCCAGATCAAGGGGTTGGATCCCATGAATTAATTACTGTCCGCCTCTCTGCCTCCGGGTTATTAATAGTATGAAATGAGCAATAAAAGGGCTTAGGAGTGGGAACAGGGGTGGCAGACTGCAGAGGTGATCCGGAGGGGGGCAAGAGGGGAGATTTGCGGGGACAGAGAGAAACTTTTGTGGACGGGGAGAAAGAGAGCAGAAAACACTATGGTGCTAATCTTCAATCCATCTGGGGTTCATTAGCATTTAGTGTGTTTGCAGTTGCCAATCAAGCCTTAAAGGCGCCTTTCTCATCCTCTTTCAGGCCTCCAATGTAAGCCCTGTTAGAATGGCGCGTAAAAGACTTGACAAAATATTTTTGGACAAGTGCTTTTGTCAGCGACCTCACCCCTCCCAAGGATTGGCCTCTGTACCGGTGCTCTCAACGGCACAAGAGCTCAGGCATACAATTCGCCTATTACAGCCGCAAAGCTTATTATCCCCCAAAATAGTTAATAATTAGATTAAAACTTCAAATAAATGAAGTGGTACTGTGAATGAGCCAGGCGTAGTCTCTCTACACGCAATCTGTCTCGCAGTCTATCAATATGGATTGCCAGGATCTCTCTTTTTCAGAACTCGCGCACAATGCCGCAGCAGATGCAGCCGTAAAGAAAATAGTATAGCCATGTGTCCTTTCTTTGCAGCACGAGGAATTCATGGCCTTTGCGAGAGAGGAGGCGGCAGAGGGAAAGACGTAGCCATTTAGATGTGTTTGTTGTTCTAATCTGGTTCTAATGGCTATTCGTGTCGGTTTTTATTTGCTGATTGCGGTTGTGATCGACATTAAGAGCAAAGAGCAAAGAATGAATAGCAAATATGCAAGTGATAAGAGAAAAGAAAACAGCTTTTCAAAAGTATATAAATGCATCTCTTCCAAAAGGTTAACATATATGTTATGTTTACATTTAAAATCTAGCCATGTTTTTGTATTTTGCTGCACTATAGTCCCATTTATCCATGTTTTTATGAGTTTTTCTGCTTATTGTGAAGTGTTTACTGTGGAGTATGTACCAAAAGGACAAACTTTAGATTAAAAATAAAGTGATTTGTAATGCCAGCTTTAAGAACTGTATTCCATTCAGTCTGAGACGACTAGTGAAAATGCCAATTACAAATTAAAAGTATTTGAATGAAAAGTCAACACACTGTCATGACAATTCATAACTATTTTACAGTTTAGTGAATTGGTGGATAATTCATACAATCTCATTTGTATGTATTTATATATAAAACTATAAAACTGACAGGTTTAGGGGTCAACCTTCATGCTTTAATTTTTTTTTCAGACATTTACATACAAATCACATTTTAGGTACACATTGCTATCTTGCAAAATAGTTACGTTTTCTCATGAGATCAAGAATGTTTTAGTATTTGGCGCTCAAGATGCATGAACTCCACAAGTGTGTGAAACCTGATGATCATGTTCTCCAGCGTGATTTAAAATGATTCAAAGAGCATTTTGAGCTTCAGAAGCAAAAGCTGATCTAATCGCTATAAGCAAAAACTGAACACCTGATCATCTGGAGTCACATGGTCAATGTCACCGATTAATTTAAGCATATTTCTGTTTATTTTCTGAGTTTAAATTAGACTTTGAATCTCAGATTTAGGCTGCCAGTTTTAGGCTGTAACAGTGAAGGAGAAGCAGATCAGAAAGAAAGAAATAGAGTCACAGAAAATTGAATGGGGGCAGCAAATCCAAAGAGAATAGAAAGAAGAGCGCAATGATATTTTCCCATCTTGATGGTTTCACTCCACTTGAACAAACATTCACAGCTGGAGGCTTGAGAGAGAAAAGAGAGAGCGAGAAACTCGGGGTGAGAAAGGGTAAATGAGAGCGAAAGAGTGCATGACATGTAGACAGAGACGGTCTATAGAGGTTAAATACCGCTTAGTTTGTGAGGTCACATATACTTGAACTGATGAGAACATGTAACAGTCACGAGAAGAAAAGCGCATTTCTGTCTTTAATTCAAGGCATTGTCAGAATTTCATTGAACGATCAGTGGTATTCCCAACTGTATTTAGTGTGACAGTGAGCGATAAAAAGAAAAGAAGTATTTTCGCCTTGTAGATACTCGTCCCTGGAGCTATTATAGAGTGTTTCTGCTTGATACACAAGAGATTAATCTATTTGAATGTGAAGAGATGTTCACAAGCACATGCACCTGCCACTTAATAAAAAAAGACAAAAAACAACAACAACAACAACAACAACAATTAAACGCTACTCTGTTAGTTATTCAAACAATTTTTTTAACAATATACGTCTTTTATCATGGACTCTCTGCATCCTGATGTCCAGTTGTCAGACATGGCAGTGTAACACCGTTCTCTCGGACAACCTTCTCAATCGTTCTCTCGCTTTCTTTCTCTCTCCCTGACTCTTTTTAAATCCTTGGAACAGTTCAAGAGACAAATTGCTTCTTGTGCCCGTATCAATGCATTTCATTTAAACCTCCTCAGCAGGGGGGTCCGGCCGAAAGATGTCATTCAGCGAGAGAGGAAAAGATAAAAAATATGCGGGGGAGAAAGAGGAGAGCATTGGAGGCAAATGGGCCGTGAACTGAACCATCATGTAGCCGCTAAGAACCTGCTTGCAGGCTTTATTCAATCGCTTCTTATTGTGGAGCGGCGGGCAGCTGAATGCTCTCTTTCAGAGAGGTCTGCAGCATGAACTTAAAGCAAGTAAATTTCTATCTTTCTGCACATTAGCTGCCTCATTGCCCTTCAATTGAGTCCCTAAGAGCTCAGAGAAAAGAAACTGGTGGCAGGAGAAAGATCGAGAGAATGAAGCGAAAAGTTAGCCACATAGGCAAGAGAGGATGGGAAAGAGAAAAGTCGGAAAAGAAAAGGACCGGAATAAATTGAGCGACCGTTTCGGTCTTCAAAACTTCTGCACTTTCAAATGACTTCCATAATGACGGGTTATCGTGAAACGCTTGCTTTCTGATCTACACCAGAATATGCTATGATTTAACCCGTGACCTCCAGAGAAATCTGAGGACGGAGCCAATGACTGTCCCTCAGGCTCTTGCCATTATGTCAATCAAACAACAGAAGACAATAGAAATCACCGGCAGATCGGTCACACTTCCTGTAGCACTGTGAGGCATAATCTACCCTTCCTTCTCTTTCCTCTCCTCCATCACAACATCAACAGGTCGCTCTTGCCATGATCAAAGAGGCTCTTGTGTTTATCCAACATTGACAATAAGAGCAAATGTTAGATTTCGTGTCAGGGATAAAGGGCTGTAGGAAGTGTGTCGAGAGCTGGGAGGGGCTAATGCTGACAGATCCCTCGGGATTGAGAGAGCACTTGATCACCTGAGAGCTGTGTGAGGTTCTAAGCAACAGGTGGATCTATGTGGTTAGCATAGACGGCAAGAGGACTGCTACTGTTAGTAGGTCTGAATTAAGCATGACACGGTTACAACTCCTGAACTACAATGCAACACATCTTTGAGTACCCTTGCTCTTACCATTGCTTTTATGAAAGTGGTACTACATCATTTTTTTTTATTAAAAACAAAAATTTCATTCAAATGCTCATTAAAGATGAAGTGCATCATTTATTTTACACACGCATCACCAGTTACAAAAATAATGAATGTTTCAAACAGGTTTCTTCCTCCATCTGTTTAGTCAAAAAGGCCCCGTCCCAAACACCCTCCTTTTGTTGAGTTCAATTCATGAAACTCTTGAAATGATTAGGTCCATTTTATTCTCAACCCTTCTTGCCACTTTCAAGGCCCAGAAAGGTAGTAAAGACATTGTTAAAATAGTCCATGTGACTACAGTGGTTCAACCTTAACTTCACGAATCACGAAGCGACGTGAATACTTTTAGTGCGCAAAAAAAAAAAAGTATTCTCGTCGCTTCATAAAATTAAGGTTGAACCACTAGTCACATTGACTGTTTTAAAGATGTCTTTACTACCTTTGTGGGCCTTGCAAATTATTACGGTGTAGTCAAAAAGCTCTCGGATTTTATAAAAAATATCTTAATTTGTTTTCCGAAGATGAACGAAGGTTTACGTGTTTGGAACGACATGAGGGTGAGTACTTAATGACAGAGATTTCATTTTTGGGTAAACTAACCCTTTAAGTAATTCTGAAGTAAGTTCAAAATGGTCACGTTTATTTAATGGATTCACTCGAGTTAACAGTTATAGTTTCGTTCTGTTCCGTGCAATTTCTCCAAAATTTAATTCTTCAAAAAATATGTTGTATTGTAACTGAAACTGTCACTGTACATTTATCTTTATGGTTTTTATGTTGTTGAGAAGTGGATAGGTTTAGAGTAAGGGGTTGGGTTATGGCTTAACATATCTAATTATACACTGTACCCTATACATTTAAATATACAAAGGATTCATGAAGATGTTTACATTTGTAAAGGTATAAATAAATACCTTTACATTTTAGCATACACAAATGTGTGTTACATACAAATAGTTATGAATTCTTAAGAGGCTAACTGTTTTTTCCCATTAAAATGTCATATTTTTTAGTTTAGACAGAGCATAGCAATTAACTAAGAACTGTTGCCATAGTAGTGGAAGATGAGTCGTGAAAATGTTGGAAGAGACTGTCAATTCTAAATGCACATATCTCAAACTTAAGAGTTCACTAGCAAAAAAAAGAGACCTTAAAGTTCACTAACATGGACTAAAAGCCATAAAACTCCAACTTTTCCAAATTCTTCATATATTTTCCAATAATTTCATGGCAACTTTGTATCATCAGTCCCTGACGACGTGTCAACCTACCTATGTTAAGGTGAACATTTGGTCTATGCATTGCATGTATGGGTGAAGAGTTAATTGTGGTGGTAACGCTGTACTGACCAATCAGCTTTCAGGACGAGACCAGTTTTGTGTCTTGGTGAGAGAGGTGAAAAACGTCTATAAGAGAAAACAAAGACCAGATCACAATCACAAATCAACACTTGATTCAATTATCTGATGATCAGTCAACAATATCATTGCTTTCACGGTGCCAGCACTGAGAACAGACAACTGTTTAACCAGGGAATCTATCGGAAGATTGACAGCACTAACAAGTGTGAGAAAGAAGCCACATTTCCACACACGTCACATCAAAGAGCAGAACAAGCATGACACCATTGAATCTGACTTGCTGAACTTGAGTCACCCTCACCGATGACCCCTTTTATGGCTTATGAGGAGCGTCGATCATGAATGCCTCCGATTTTGCAGCGCATGGTTAATGGTGACATTTGGCTGTCGGGGCGCTCCGAGTAAAAGCGTCCCGCACACACAGTGGCCTGCGGCTGGGGCTCTAACAATGGCCGGGGCCCACAGTGGACACACACACTTCCAGCTGTGGCTGACCATCCTGGCCTCTTCTCCGGCTCCCATGAAATTGGAAATTATCAGGGCCGTTTCTGGTGACAAATCATTGTCTGTGTGTTCCTGCCACTTTCCGAGGAATAGAACAGACCGAAGGAGGGAAGAAACTCTTTTTGATGGGACTTGAAGGCTGACCTCGTCACCCTCTTCCTTCAAATCTCTGACCCCACAGAGATGGACTCAAAGTGTGGCCTGAGGTTGACTCTTTTAAAGTGCTACATTGATCTTTAACCGTTCCCACATTTCCTGCAGAAGCATCGAGAACTTCAATATACGAAAGGGAATGCTGGCTTCCTCAATCTACCCGTCTACACCATTGACTAGAGCTATCGACCATAGTCTAAATTTTTTACAACAAATGTACCATCTGTGAACTTACTTAATCTGGGCTATGATGACACTATTTTCTTCTAGATCTGCTGTACAGTTGAAACAAACGTTGTTGCATTGTTTTCCTGTTATCACTGTAAAGCTGCCTTGAAACAATGTGTATTGTAAAAAGGGCTGTACATAAAGCTGACTGGACTTATTCAGGTTAGATGCCATATTGGACTTCACACAGATGCAAAAACAGGCTGTGAGTGATAGACTTAAGCCTGCAATATATATTGGTGTGACATTATTTTGAACAAAATCAGGCAAAACGAAGGTCATTTCTGGAGTTTGAAAAAAGCTTGCCAAAGTGAATTGACTGTTCTTCATGTGTAATACAGTAAAGCTGCTTGCTTTAAAGCAATCTCTTTTATTAAGTGCTATATAAATAAACGTGGCGTGACTTGATTGGAGTTCAGAATTGCTCAGAATCAGATTCTTTCGTATCCATTTTCATTCGAGTTGTATTCATTTTTGTTATTGGGAGGAAAACATGCATCAAATATCCACGTCTTCATCTAAACGCCACTCTCAGAAAAGTGGATGGTGTCGGGATGTTTGCTGACAGTATATCGCAGCAAAGGTATTGCAAACTCCTTTTTACCCCTAAGCAAATAACAAAAACCTGAGTTGAGAACTGCAATGAGAGTACATCAGGGCATTTACAGACGTTACAATAGCACGCACTGTATAAAAGTAATATATTACACAATTCTCACAACTTATAAATTGTTTTATGTTTTTGTTTACTGAAAGTTTTTCAGAAAGACATATCATCAGCAGAACTTACAATCCAATGAACACCCTGTACTTCTGTAACTCACAGCCTTGTTTTCATTCCTGTCCAAAATGACATGGCACTATACCCTGGTCCCTGGCGAAGGTTTATTCCCTCAAGGCTTGTGAATGGGATGTGTATGGTAAACCAGAGGAATCTCCACTGACCTGCAGCTGAACTCTGCTGTACCCACAGCATCTTTACAAACTCCTGCTAGTGTGGCCAAGGAAGGAGGCAGTATTTGTTTATAAATAATGTTTCCTTTACAGAGCAATCGCTGCTTGGCTAAAGGCTGAGGAAGTGAGTTGGGCTCAAGGATAAGGAAAACAAAAAGATGAAGGGAAAACAGCAACGGCCAGTTATGTTGCCAGAGGGCCTGTTCTCAATATCAAATATCTCTCGCAAGAAATAGGCTACTGCAGTACTTGTTTTGTATGTTGGTTTCAAAACCCTCTTTGAAATTTGAATAATTTTAAGTTTAATTTGGATTCCCGCAAACTGAAGTTTCAGTGGCCAGCATAATATTTTTGCAGTAAAATGCAATAAAAGCACATTATGAAACAGGGGTCCAAAGTATAACTAGTCAACTGGTTGAACTGTGTTCTCAGGACAAGAGTATTTAAAAAATAAATAAATAAATTTCACATTGGGGCAAGATGTGACATCTTAATTTGTATACAATGCAATGATGCAAAATGTGTTGAAAAGAACAATTGTAAGGAATTTCTTCTAACTAACCGTTACCATTTTTTTTGCCGTTTCATAATTGTTTAGGTTAGGCTAATCTTTCCTTTTAGCAGATACGAGTAACTTTCCATTAATTGATTGTTAATGGCTTTTTATTGACAAAACGCCAAATTGAAAGGATATATTTTTCTTTGTAGTCAAGAATTAAAAATGAGTTTTTAAAGAAAGTGACATTAAAAAATAAGCCTAACCCAAGATTTATTTACTGAAGTAAATTGTGACAACGTTAGTTTCGATCGCTAGCTATATTCATGTGCCATGGTTATGTATTCGAAGTTACCACAGCACCATGCTTTACCAGGGCCTAATATTAAAACACACACTATACGGACACTTTGTGGCACTTTCAATACCAGTCAACCAAATATCTTATGTACGCTGATATAGCTAGATATAGCAGCCTAACCTAAAATATATCACTGATTCTTGACAGTCGGGACAAAACACGTTTTAAAAAACTTTTTTTTTAAATACACACTATATCAATTAGAGTTATTCGTTTCTGCAGAGAAAGGTCTTAGCTATTTAACCATGTAAAGGAACAGGTTCTAAATAAAAACACATTTTAAACAAATTTACATGTTTCCCTTCAGAACTGGATTTGTGTCAACTCCGTCAGACACACTAAAAAGTAAACAATTTAAATTCTTCCAATCCAACAAGAATCTAAAGTTATGAAGTATATTCTAATAGTGTTTAGTTACTCTGATATGTAAACAAAATACAATATATAAACTTAAGTTGTGATTTCACACTATTCTGAAAACTCAGATTTCTAAATATTTGCATTTTCAAACTTTGATTTTAATTTCAATATTGTAAAAACAAATTCCTTTAATAAATAAAACCTAAGAGGATGTAGATCAGATGGTCCTTTATTACAAAAACAACACCAACTGAAGGAAGAATATTTTTTTCCCAAAAAAATTAACAAAAACATACATCCAAACGTCGAAGATCTGACGGTGTTGACGAAAAACTGACGGTGTTGACGAAAAACTGACGGTGTTGACACAAAATGTGTGCATTGCTGATTATTGAACAGATGTGCTCTTTAAACACTACTACTAAAACTACTCCTTGTTATTAGAGTATTGAACTTACTGTAAAGCAAACTATAATAAACATATTGCACATACACCGTTTCCAACTATTTTAAATTAAACCGTTTCCAACTATAAAAAAACAAAAAAAAACAATAAGGGAAACCAGGGGCTACCCTCTGCCGTGATAATTTTTTTTGGCCATATCGCCCAGCCCTACACTGGCTTCTCATTTGTCTATCTGTCTCTATATATATAAATATATATATATTAAAGTGCTGGCAAAGTTACACGTTACACAATAATAAGCAGACCACTGCCTGCCCATTCTCTACAAGTCAGATGCGTATGGTTAAATAATGTAATGCATGCTATGTATGTGCATTTATGTGTAAATAAAACCCTGAAATAACAGTTTAACCCTTCACTATATTCACAAATAATATTATATTCGCACATTAAGAGGTTATTGGTGGATTTGTCAACTCCGTCATCGTACAGGTCAACTCCGTCAGACATAGAACCTGACGGAGTTGACGTCTGACGGAGTTGACGTAAGGGCATGTATTTTCCACCAAAACATGTATTGTACACTGCAGCTAGGTAGTTTTCCCTCAGTTGCTAGCTGTCCCAATAACCTCACTAAAATGCTTAAATTCAATCTACTATGGTTTAAAAAAAGTATCTTAACAGAAAGATGGTATTGACATGGTGCAGCTGTGACCATAGGAATATTGACATTGTTTGTCTAAAATATATAAAAATGTAAAACGTACTAGAGCATGTGTGGTATTGCTGCATTCACCACAGGCAGGGAGATGAAAAGGGGTCCTCAGGGATATAGCTGACCATGCTATTTCCTGATTTAAAGAGCTTTATGAAAATATCTGACGGAGTTGACAGAAACTGAGGACACAACTTTAATAGGCAGATTTCTATGGAAAATATTGTTTGATGTTCACTTCATGCATTGTTTTTTATATGTATACCCCTTATTTTGTATTTGATATATATGTTTTCACAATTGTAGAGCTTTTTAAAGTTTTTTGGGATGGTTAATGTTGTGACCTCTTGCTGAGGACAAGTGCAATAACATGGACCTTCTACATGGACCTGTAGAAAACCTTCAAATTTTCCCCAAAAAGATAAAAAGTTTATTCTAAAAATCAGATAGGTATATACAAATCCTTTAGATTTAACTTTGTAAGTATGCCAATCATGATGAATTTCTTAATTTTTGCTATAAATTAGACTTTTCTATGTGGGACATGTTTTGTCCCGACTCTCAAGAATCAGTGATATATCAAATGTGATGTTAATCAAACTCTTCCGCTCAATATTGAATAATGATTAGCCTAATGTATTTTAGCACTTTGCGTTTCATAGCATAGTTAATTAGGCTAGTTAAGAGTAACCGTAGAGGAAAAAACAACAATTAGTCTACCGTAAAAGAAAATACCTTTTTTGAAGACTTGAGAGGACGACTGTCTGAATATCTGATTGCGCTACCTGAAGACTAAAAAAATCACATGTAAAGAAATGGTTTGAAGCTAGTCGTTAGAAACAGCTTTAGCGTCCTCTACTGCTTATCCTCGTGTACGTCAACTCATGTACGTTGATTGCATTAGAAGCTACATTTCCGAAAAACAAAATTATAAATACATTGGCAACAGCACAGTTATTATCGCAGTCTTAGTAAAATTACATTTTGGCTATTGTGACAACAATTATATTTCCTTTTGTGTAAAGATTCTAAAAAGGACATCGAAGTAGTAGTGATTTCACGTCTCTCAGTCTCAACACACAAAATCATCAACACTATTGTGTGTATAGCTAATGGATCAAATCACCTTAACGCTCTGCAGGTACAGGCGATCATACCACTGCAGTTCTGTGGTGATACTGTAAGGTTTTCCTGGTGGTCCACTTGGCATTATCTTAAATTTCAGTCCAAAGAATGTCCAAAATCGTAAATAAATACCCTTGTTTAGGTAGGACAGACAAAATATTTTCTCTCGGCAAACAAGCGTCTAAAAAGATAAAAATGACTATAATAAACAAATAGAGGAGGCTTTCCTCCGTATATTCTATTTACTTCCAAATGCATTCATGCAATATAGAACATTAGGCAATAGTTTAGGCCTACAAAAAAAATCTGACCACTTCACAATTTCTGTGCTGAATGTTTGGAGAAATTGTCTCCTTTTACTTCCGTCTAGAGATCATAATTTCTGCTGGTTGTGAAGGTTTGAGAGACATGGACATGATGACTACAGTTTTGATTATAACTAACAGCTTGAACATAACTATGTCCAGACTACCACCTTTAGTGACCGTTCTTTTTTTTAGTCATGTAGACAAAAAATGTTTTGCTTTTTGAATATTACTACATTTTATTGTTGGTTACTCATAAAAAAAAATGGTTAACTATAAAAATAAAAAAAATAAACAACCGACATTTTTTCTTTTCCCTTTATATGTCAAAACAAATATTTAAAACACTTAGAAAATCAATATTTTTCAGTTATTTCTTTTTTTTTTTTTTTGTACAAAGAGGTTAAACACCAAGTCTGACAAACCACAGGGTTTCAATATTCTCATCTAACTCTCTGCTTGTTTCAAGAAACACTATAATTCACCTGTTGTAAACTTTAAAGTGACCTGACAAGAGACAGCAAACACGATTACAAACTAACAGCTCGCTACAGGAGCGTGAAAAGCCAATGAATCCTTAGAATGGAATGCAGCATTTTTCAAAATGGCCATTAAACTTTCATCTTTATATTTAATTACTTTGAAATGGTAAAAAATATTTATGAATAAGAATCTCTCTTTGCAAACTCTTGTTTTGCCTGCTGAGAGGGAGAGATTGACACATATAAAATACCCAGTGAGCAGTCATTTTCAACACAGCAACAATATCAGTTGAAGTCCGGCTGACCCATGAATAAACTCAATGACATCGACTCTCCATTTTACTTCAAATTCATTTTGTGATTAACTAAAATGGCTTATATGAACTCGAAGGCAAAATGAAGTATATCTCTGAGGATGCGTCTTTGGTACACTGACTTGCAATTGGCACCGAAATAAAAAGGCAGAGAAAATGGCATATTAGATGAATTTGTTATTCGTTCAACGTGGTCGTAGCTTTTATAACATGGATGTTCCAGATTTTCAAGGGGGTTCTCAAAATAACAGAATCTGACCTGAACCTTAGAAAATAAATATGATAACCTAATATGTCTAAAAGTGCTGGTAGAAATAATTCAGTAAGCACGCAAGATGAAAACATAGACAGTGCATGGGAAGAGCAGGTCATTCTGTTGGTCCTTGGATGTTTTTGTGAGGCCACGTCTCAATTGGCTCCTTCCTCTCTAAGTAGTGTACCTGCTTTGTGTGATAACTGCACAGAAAAAATTTGCAAAAGGGCAAACTACAGAGTGAGCCGTTTTGAGTTCAGTCCCGTCTCACCAATCTTTCTTCTTCTCATCCATGGACACTCCACCTGGACCTAATGCTACTATCAGCAAAAGGCCACCGATCACTGATGTGGTCTGGAAGAAGTCGTACTTGAGGAAGTCGTGCATGGGCTTGTAGGTTGGTATGGTCCAGAAAGCATTGAAGTACACGTTGATGGCCATCAGCCAGATGACCAGGGTGAGGGCCGCCAGTTTAGTCTTGAAACCAACAGCCACCAGGACAATGAGAGCTGTACCAACCAGGTTCTGCAAAATCTGAAGCAAACAGATACTTTAGAAACAGGAAGTCAGTGACGCATGTGACTGATGTAAAACTGTAATACAGGAAGGAGGATTCAAAACTGCAAAAATCATCTATGCAACTGAAAACCTGTCCACGTCTGACCCCAAGTGGTGAAAAGGATTACTACAATGGAGAAGGACTGGTTTTGGGACACATTACCAACACTGGGAATAAAGACAGTTTAAGATACAAAAGTAAGAAAATATCCTAAAATTAAACATTGAAATTATTATTATTATTGCTGTAAACTGCATAGGCTTAATGGCAAGTTATCCATGTTTGGTTTCCAACTCTTACCGTGCAAGATTTTGGAGTTAGTAAGAATTTTATTAAAATAAATTAATACTTTTATTTAGCAAAATGTATTAAATTGATCAAAAGTGACAGTAAATACATTAACATTGTTACAAAAGCTTTCTATTTCAAATAAATGCTGTTCTTTTTCATTTTGAATGGTTTGGCTGAAAATCACGTGAATAAATCACATTTTAAAAATATATTACAATAGAAAACACTTATTTTAAATTGCATCTCCTCACAGTATTACTGTTTTTACTACATTTTTATCAAATAAATGCAGCCTTGGTGAGCATAACAGAGTTCTTTCAAAAACATATCTAAAAAAAAAATTCTTACCAACCCTAAACTTTTGAACGGTGGTGTTTATTGCTGTTGACAGACTTGGCACACACGATTTGGAAATCTTCCTTGCAATTGAACCTTTAATTAAAGTAGTCTGTGTCATATTGTTTTATTCATCATGTGTAGTTTTGTTTGTGTATTTTGAAAATGTGTGTATGTTGTGCAATGTCACCTAATATGGATGTCAGATGAATTTATGCCAAAATACTGAAGAGTATGGCCTTTAATGTCAACAATAAAAGACATGCGAAGCCTCCCTTTTAAGTTGATCATTCTAAGTACCGGTATGTACTACCGGTCATAACCATGTACAATTAGACGATCTATAACTGGACGTAATGCCCACATTTTGCCTTTGCTATCCATGACTGTATCAGAACAGACTTTGTGACGTGACGTGTAGCCATGTATGGTGTCCCATACTCAGAATTTGTTAATACGCACGCACACACACCAGCCATTTTTGCTGAGGTGATTGGGGGTTCGATGCCTTGCTCAAGGGCACCTCAGTTGTGGGTAATGAGAATAGAAGAGAGCGCTGTTCATTCACTCCCCCCACTTACATTTCATGCCCGTACTAAGACACGAACCCGCAGCCTTCAGGTTACAAGTCTGACTCTCTAACCATTAGGCCACAACTGCCCAAAGAGGCAAAGCAGTGTCTCAGAATTGTTCCATGGAGATGAATGACACCAGTGCTGAAAACTGTCTTGCCATTATAGCTATTGGGCCCTATTTTAACAATCTGAAACGCAAGTATAAAACACGAAACGCAAGTAACTTTGTGGGCGGATCTCGACGCAAATCTAAAATGGGTTGGTCTGAAGTAGCTTCATTATTCATTAACATGAAATAAACCAATCAGAGCGCGATCTCACATTCCCTTTAAGAGTAGGCGTGCTTGTTACACAGTGGATTGCTATTATAACGGCGGATTTACCAGGCGCGCGCCAGGAGCGTTTCACAGCCGAGGAGACCGAAGTTCTCATCAGGGCCGTAAAAGACAGAGAAGTGACATTGTATAAGGATGGAAGAAACCCCCCAAATTAGCCTCGGTTAAATTGGCGTATAATAATTTGGGTAAATGTGTAAGCTAGATTTATGCCTATTTTTTCACATCTTCATGGACACAACAATGATTTCCCTCGTGTGGTAACATTTTTCCTTGTAATTATGTATTGTTCGCAAAAATGCGTAGAATGTAGATGAGAGAAGCAAAGTGTATAACGCGTTGTGCACACGCTACATTATGGCCAAGCATGCTCCCTTAAAATAGCATCTGAATAACGCGCCACTGACTTTAGACTAGGTTTTTCCTGGTCTGTGGCAGAATTGTGGCTCAAACTGCAAAATAGCACCAGGGAACTTTTGCGCCGGAACACGACTCCTCTTTCCGCTGAACCGCCCCCGAGAGCGCAAGTTCATTCACTAATTTTCCGACGTGCGTCTGTGGAGGGAAAAGTCTGCTGTGCGTCGGGTGCAAAATGCGTCGGTGTACAAAGTCAATTGTGTCGGGTGCAAAATAGGGCCCTTAATGTTTGCAAACCAAACAAGCCATGAGCATGCAGTTTCTATTGTAATGCAACATTTAACTGATTCAGTTTATCTGTTTTTGAGAAAGCTTGCATTTCAGGTTGCATCATAATGCAATTGGCACAAATACTTAACCACAAACCCACATCCTGAGCAACAATCACAACATCATATTTATGACTGTGGCCTGCACAAAAAGCTGAACACAGTGCAATAATGTTTTAGACGTTCTTTCAAGTCCTAATATACTGGGTTAATTTAAAAAAAATAATGTTTTAGACATTCTTCCAATCATTATATACTGGGTTAATAAAAACATTTATAAAGCCAGAAATGGCCAACTATAAACAAACAGGGCTGAAGTTTTATATCAAGCATCTAAACTTGTTTCTAAAAATTGTTTAACGGTAAATACATATTAATAAAAAAAAGGGAGTCATTTTTGTAATATTCTAAAATGTAATTTTCTGCTGCTAATTCAGTAGATATTTTTACAAACAAAAGGAGCCAAAAATGTAAATTCTGCCATTACTCACCCTCGTGTAGATCCAAACCCGTACGACTTTCGCTCATCTTCAGAACGCCATGTTATTTTAATAAAATCTGAGTCAGTTCAGTGCTCTCTATTGCACATCTACATCGCTACCACTTTGGCGCTTCAAAAAGTTCATAGAGAGTTCATCCATATGAATTGTGCGGTTTAGTCTAAATTTTCTGAAAAGACACAATCACTTTATAAGATGAACAGATTGAATTTAAGCTTTTATTCACATATAAACATTGATCAGTGGACACAAACAAAAGCTCAAACGAACCTGCTTGACAAGCGAGAACAAACCTCATTGGTAACACACAATAATTAACTTCATTTGTTCTCGCTCGTCAAGCAAGCTTACTTAAGCTTCTGTTTATCATAACTGATGTGTGTGTTGATGAATCACTCAGATTTGATTCAAATATCTTCATTTGTGTTCCAAAGATGAACTAAAGTATTAAGGGTTTGGAACAAGAGTGTGAGTTAATGATGACAGAATTTTAATTTTTAAATAATAAACAAAATATACACAAAGAATACACTATATTGCTCAAAACTTTGGGGTTTAAGATTTTTACTTAATACTTTAATACTTTTACTATAGGGTTAGGATAAGGGTTTGGTTTAAGGTTAATTGCATGTAATTATGCATAATTTATAGTTATTACTACAGTAATTACATGTAATGTGTAACAATTACACATTAAACTAAAGTGTAACCTAAAAATCTTAAAGGGGTCATGAAATGCAGTTTCAGATTTTTATATTATGTTTCTCGAGGTTAGTTTATAATGTTTGCAGTGTTTTTTTGCACCAATAAAGGTTTTACTTTTTGGATGAAATATAATTTAATTGGGTAAACGGATCAATCGCATTTCTTTGCGATTCACCCATTTACCAGGTTGAGGATGTTTGCTCACCGAGAGGAAGCTGGTATCAAAGTGCAGCAGCGTCATGAACATGAGCACCAGCAGGACTCTGCCTCCGAGCTGCATGTACTGTTTAGGAGAACTCTCTCTCATAGTGGGAACACCAGCAAACATACTCCTGCCCTCAGAGCGAGACTCAGCAAGGAGCAGCAGCAGACCTCCACCCAGAGCCAAATTCCTGAACACAGAGGAGAGAAGTCAAGAACGACGAGATCAGGGCATAAAACATAGGATGATCTACTCATACTTGCCGTATCCTGCAAAAGAAAAGAAAAAATACACTCACCTCATCAAAAACTTTGGGTCCCAAAGAATGCTATAGGCAACAGTCTGGAACAGATAAAGATCAAGACCGTAAATAAACGGTTTAACTCAATTATAGTCATATCCACAGATTATATCTCTCAGATTAAAACTAAAACAGAATGCTCACACCTGTAAAGCGATGATAGCAAATAATCCAAAGCAGGCATATTGCACAAAATTCCGGCTCAGGATCAGTATACAACCACCTGTTTAACAGAGAAGATTAATACAACATTTTTATAGAAAAATCTGAAGATGGTCCAACTTGAATATTTTAGTGCTGAACAAACTTCTTACCCAGCTGTCCGAGTAAGTTGATTAAGACAAACAGTGTGGCCAGAAAGAACCCACATCCCCACGTCGTCTCAATATACTCCTTCTGCTCACTCCACTGGAACCACATCCGAATGCCGTCCTCCAGGAACGTGCTGATCAGACAGAGGCGCGCTATGTGGGGCAGGTACTGCTTCGTCACTCGAAGGAACTAGAGATGAACGAAAAGACAAACATATAAAAAAAAAATCCCCAAATCTAGGTATGAGCGTTTACAGGTATAATCATGTTAAATGGTGTAAGATGGTGTTAGATTAAGGAATTTGATAAAGGAGGAATTTCCCACCGGTCAATCGACGTGCAACAACAACACCAGCAACAATAGCATTTTTTTCTCTCTTTTTCCCGTGCACATTTTACTTTCGCTTTCGAATTAGCGGCAATTGCTTGAATGGTGGGTTCATTAATGAAAAACACAACAACAAAATGACAAACTTGCTTATCTTAAACATTGAAATTATAAAAAAAACAGCATACACCATGAAGGTGTGTGTGTAATAAAAGTGCTACCTGCGGAAGCTGCCACCCTTCATCAGCTAAAATTTGCAGACTGCCTTAATGTTAGCATTGGGTTTAAATCCAAAATATTTCCAAATAGGCGCTTTTACATTTCACTTTGAAACCAAATCTTCCACCATCTCTTGTCATGTGACAGTCAGCTCGCCTCACTCTTGTCATGTGATAAATGACACTGTTGCTTTATTTTCCTGTTATCACTGTAAAGCTGCTTTGAAACAATCTGTTTTGTAAAAAGCGCTATATAAATAAATGTGGCTTGACTTGATATGAAATCTGACTCCTGCTGTTGATCTGTGGTGCGATTTTAGTTCGGCTCAGACTGAATTAAATAGATGCCTTCAGTTTTTAATTGTAGTGTCTGTTCTCTAACTGAACTAAATGATTTTTATTACTATAAAAAAAAATGCAGTGCCACGGTGGGCAAGTGATGTAATCGGTGTGCGGCTGAACACTGTGTAACACCAACTATCGCAGCAAGCCTAGTAATTATGCAATATTTCTGCTTTTCTGTATTTTTTTTTTTTTACTTTACGGTTTTATAGCTTTATATCACATCAAGCAAGCAAGCAATCAAGCGCTGAAGCCGGTCTTCAAATGCATGTTGTTTAATGTTTAACCCCTGAGCTCCAATTACCCTTTTCACTTTTCCCTACATTTTAGTCAATATTATATCAGCACAGGTGGCCAAAAGCACATCCATTTGCAACTGATGACTCATGATGAGCACAAGGGCTATAACTCCTCCAGCATTTAAATATCACTGTGGTTTACTAGCAATAAATATTTTCCACTTCCTCATAACAGGTGTTGAATAAAGATGGACAGGGAAGAATAAAGATGCTGCAATTTACTCTTACATGATTATTGCATGATCTTATATTCTCATCCCTTAACCTGTAATAAGGACAAGATTGTAAGAAAATATAGCCTATTATATTGGTAAATTAAAATATCAACTTAATTAATTCTTCTTAAAAGTTGAATGAAAGTAAGAAGTAAACTATAGAGTATAAACTATAAAAGACAAATGGTAAACTATGGAATTCTGTTCTTTTTGAATAAAAATGTGCTGATTGTGGGATTACTATATATATATATATATATATATATATATATATATATATATATATATATACACATATATACACATATATAATGTGTGTGTGTGTATACGTACAAGGCAGGATTTTGTTTAACATGGGCAATAACACTCTCTAAACATGCTTGTGATTAACTCAAGGCTTATTGAGTGCTTTAACACTGGCCTCTGCTAAGCCCCGCCCCCAGACGATCCACATCAGCACTAAGAAGACAACGAGCCAATCAGCATTCAACAAGTACCAAGCAAGACTAAATGAATGGGGAAAAGATCTCAGGGCCAATGTCTGCCTGTGTGTCAACATTACTCTTATAGTCTGCATGCCTGGAGGGCATTTGACTTGTTTCCATGAATATCACAGATTTGTTCTCTGTCAAAAAAAAAGATAGTAGGCCTATTACTGCATTAGAGTTGTATGAATAAAATAAATATATGATTTTTAATATTGTTCCAGTTGCCATGTGATAAAACCGGTTAAAAATAAATATAGCCGTCATTGGCTGGGATTTAATCAATTTACCAAAAATGACGCTGACAATTAAGCTTCAAATGAATAAACTGAGATGATGACGGCACTAATAATGGTCTTGTTTTGGCCTTGAAATCCCCAAAACTGATCAACCAAACAACTCCATTATACGCTTCTACACATAATTACATAATCCTAAAGTTGCTTCTGGTTATTAAGCCCAAACTAAGCAGAAACTACGCAGCATGAAAAAGACCCCCAAACACATTCATACTCATACGAATTATGCACATTTTGCAACGTAAACAACATAAACGCATTCGATGAATGTCCAGCTGTCAAATTCCTTTTAAACCTGGACAACAAAACCTAATCTTTTCCTAATCAGTCATCGTATGGGAACTATCAAACGAGTATAGTAACCATGTATCATCTACTCTTGCTTCATCAAGATGCACAGATGTGTGACTGCAGCTGGGCACGCAGAAATACTGTAACGTTATATGTAACTTATTTACCGCGCGACTACATAAATACATGTCATTCAGCCCTTATCAGTACTCGAAAGCAGCCCTGGAAAATCAAGGTTTTGGCACAGTTCTTCTAGAGAGAGTATCACTAGTTCAGTTCCTCCATCTGGGTCACAAGACTAGAAGTTAGTTAATAAATAAATCTAATTTGCAAGCAAGCAAACATGACCCGAACTGTACACGCACACATGGACTTTCCCAAACTCATGGACCGTTTGTTTAGTGAATCAGTGTAGTCTCCATGATTTAGTGTGCAAGGTCCCTTCCCTGGCAGGGCCTTCTGTTCTCTCACCTGATCCGCCACGTCCTCCGCGTTGCTCATTAAATCATTTTGAGCCATGACACCAAAATCCAAGAGACGCTTTCCGTCTGCAGGACACCTTAGATTGATTCCGTTCCGTTTATCGATACCTATGTCAGCTACCCGTTGTGTTACAGGTCTCGTACTAGACTTGCTTCACCGTCGTCTGTGTGTACTAGAATGCCATCTCCGCCCCATAATGCCCTGCAGTTCGCTCTGTCGCCCCCTGTAGGACACACATATCTGTACATGCCACGTGTACTGATGCAGCCAGAATATAGAGCTCAAGCAGTGACGTCTGGTCTGCTCTCAGACCAGTAATCTTGTGCACCTCTTATTTTTCTATAAAACATTATATTTGTATTACTACTTATATGGGTTTAGATATTTAAAAATTATGATGATTTTTAACAAATTATTGTCAAATTTATTTACTTACCAATGAACACAATATCTGTGGGATTATTATTATTTTTTAAACAAGAAATCTGTTCTACTTTATATGCAATTCTGGACATTTCAGTTTTGCTTCCTTTTCTCCACCAAAGTGGAGGTGGGCAAGGTGCTTTAAAAAAAACTTTTGCGATAAACACTCTTTAACCTTCACAAACTGTCTGTGACCTTCCTCTGATTCAAATTCATATACCGGTAGACATAAATATATGGCAGCGTGTTACAACAAGATTTTAGACATTGACATTAGTTAATACAATAGCTAACATGAACTAACAATTATCCATACTTTTACAGCATTTATTTATTTTGGGTAATAATTATTATTATTATCTTTTTACATTTTAGTACAATTACCAATGTATTATAAATAAGAATGAACAATTAATTACAATTCAATTAACAAAATGAACCTCAGTTAATAAATGTAGTAAACAGTGCTGTTCAACAATTATAACATTATTGATAATTATATATAAAACAAAATGTAATAAAAGCAAATAAGAATTACAATAGTTCTGAATTTAAATAAACATTTATTTTACAATAATTACAACAGATTTATTTATTTTCCCTTTACTTCACAGTTTTCACAGAAACACTTGGACTCTTATGAGCATGAAAGGTATTTTTTGTTTGGTCTTCGCTGACCGTCTCACCTCAATTGGTCAAACATTCTCCTCTGAGTTCAACTGTGATACATGACACAATCTGAATGTGGGTGTTGCGTTCACATTTTCTTGCTCTTCTGAGTAATGCACATGGTCAAAGGATGTCTTTTCTTTTTCACCGGACTCAGTTTGCCGTAGTTGAACACTCGAGTCAAGCCTATTGCTTTCTTGGCAGCGTGACTCTTGGCTTGACCTCGAGCCCCAATGTGGAGTACATATTAAGTGCTTCATGACCACGCACGGTTTCTTTGGAGCTACAGAGGTTTTTGAGCGTGAAGTCTTGGATTTGTGCGCTCTTTTAGATGGTTTAAGCTTCCTCGGGTGTAAGTGGTCCCTTGAGGAACTGATGTGTGATCTATTGAGATCTGCTTGGCTGCTGTCAGAAATCATGGTTGTATTGGCGCAGGAAGCAATGAGCTCCAGGCCTCGAGGGTCCGCCGCTGGGCTACTACAAGAGGCTTCACTCTCACAGTTCTTCTGCATCTTCGGGGTGTTATGCTTCTGAAAATAAAATGTACAATAAGCATTTTGCATTGCATTAGCTCTATTAACAGTTTATAAACTTTTCTTTTTTTTTTTTAACAAAAGAAGTTTCTCCTTACATTATTTACACAGACATGTTAGTCAGTAGTGAATGTACAATGCAGAATGGCTAATTCGCCCTTCTCTTGTTAGGAACATCCTAAAGGTTTTTAGAAAGCGGTATTCAATTTAGAAATAAACTATGGTCTGGTTCTGATTCATCATGCACAAATTCACGTGTATAGTAGTAGTAGCCTTTATTGTCACTTAGTCACAAGTACCAGCGAAATTAGCCTAGTTGTAGTACTTAAGTAGATATTTGTACCTCACACTCAAATTTAAAAAGTTTAAAATCCTTAATACAAGGATGCATTACATTGAACAAAAGTGACAGTAAAGAGATTTATAATGTTCCAAAATATTTCTATTTCAAATAAATGCTGTTTTAATGCCCTGAAAAATTAACAATGGTTAACACAAAAATATTAAGCACCACAACTGTTTTAAACTAAACGTTTATTGAGCATATTAGATATAGCATATTGAATGCTGAAACTGAAGACTGGAGTAATGGCTGCTAAAATTCAGATTTTCCATCAAAGGAATGTTACATTTTTAAATGTATTAAAACAGAAAACAGTTATTTTAAATTGTAAAAACTTTTCACAATAATGAATTTTTTTTTTTACTGTATTTTTGTGTAAGCCAAACCTTTCAACTGTAGTGCAAGCATTAAAACAAACTACAGCATCTTCAGAATGATCGTTTGAGGTGTGACTGTGTGTAAATTTTTTTTTAATGTGTCACTTTTAGACAATGCCATATTGTAGTACGGGCAGCACAGTGGCTCAGTGGGTTGCACTGTTGCCTCACATCAAGCATGTTCCCAGTTTGAGTCCCGGCTGAGCCAGGAGGTCTTTCTGTGTGGAGTTTGCATGTTCTCCATCTGTCTGAATTGGGTTTCCTCTGGGTTTCCCCCACAACTCAAAAACAGGGTGGTTGGGACACTTTTTGCCATCATCCCGAATTCACCCTATAGGTTAATGGGAGACGCCAAATTGAGTATGTGTGTGCGAGTCCCAAGCCATGCAATGGGGATGCTTGGGGAAAGACCTAGCGACCTACCCTGGAAAAATCATCGGCAAGAACATTCATGAACAGGCAAGAGATGGCCCATAGAATCACCAAGAGTCTGACACGACTGAAATTGTTAATGAATGAATGCAGTATCATTGATTTCAGATTTGCCCACCTGTTACGATTATGTTTGTGTATTTATGATCTGTGTCTTGTTATCAGATTGGTGATTGGCTTCAGATCCTGTTAGTCCACTAGGATTCGTTCGTCTCCATGACGCTCCGCCGGAAGCTGGCTATAAAAGGCGACGCCAGCTGTCTTCAAGCGGGGGGCTTTGGATGTATGTGCGCGCGCACCTCGTAGAGGTTTATTATGTAGCCCATGTTAGACCTGTGTCCCTCATTTGCTGTCAATTTGTTTCTTTATTTAGTTTTCTAACTTGTGTTTAGTTTATTGATCGGTTTTGACCGTGTGTCCTCGTGCTCATTTATGAAGAGCAAGCTAGAATGTCACGTGACTTACATCGTGCCACACGTAGCGTTTGTTATGTATTAGTTCACTAGTTTAGGAAGTGTTTCCTTGATTTGTCATTTTAGTTTTTTAGTTAGCGGAGGTATATGTTTCTTTTTGTTTTTTCTTTGTTTTAGCTAGGTTATATTTCATGGTTATAGTTAGAGGTGTTTTGTTTTATTTAGTTCTTTGATTTGGGCAACACTCGTGCTCTTCATTTTATTTGATGAATTTCATTGTATTTTTCTTTATCTTTGTTTAACTACTTATATTTGGAATCATTCAAAGTTTATTTTCCCATTGTGTTTATGGGCTGGGAATATGAATAAATCAATGTTCATACTCTGACCTGCTTTATTATCATTACCACTGTTTGCATTGTACTTCCTAAAGATATTCAGTGACAAAATAAATGTTACTCCCTTAATGTCCTTAGACAAAATTAAATCATCTCGGGACGTAACACCACCTCTTAAAGGTTGGGTAGGTAAGAATTGTCTAAAGAACTTTTTTTCAAATTGGCTTAAACTGTCTTTATATACCAATACATAATTAAAATGTAAGTACTTTGAAAAAGAGAGTATAAAAATTGAGTGACTATAGTGTATTTAATCTTAAAAAAAAAAACAGCTCATTAATTCCTACCGAGACGAAACAAGTGATTGGCTTGCGCGACTGTCACTCTCCGTCGCCATGACTACCGCCGCTATTACTGGCTCTGCCCACGTGCGCGCAGCCGCGCACCCGTTTTTAGGTGGGAGTGAATGGAATTAATGAGCTGTGTTTATTGAAGATTAAATACACTAGAGTCACTCAGTTTTTTATACTCTCTATTTCAGAGTACTTGCATTTTAATTATGTATTGGTATAGAAAGACAGTTGAAACAAATTTGAATTAAAGTTTTTTTAGACAATTCTGACCTACCCTACCTTTAAATGCCACGCACATAAAACCCCTGATTCCATAAAAATTTTCCTTACCTGCAAGTTCTGGAAGTGCATAAGAGACCTGCAGTGAGTTTCCCGTGCAGAGGACTCAAAGTGGTAGAATTTATGACAGAGCTTACAGAGGAAACCAGCGACGGGCACCACAAAACTAGTGCCTGAGGGTCAGAAAGCAGTCAGAACTGTTAAGTTACTCAGAAACTCTTCTTAGACAATCTAGAGATGTGGTTGAAGTGGAGGACTCACCATATTGCGTGTCTGGATCATATGTCTCATTATCAGTCGTCTCTTTAAGAGCAATCTCCCTATGAGCAGGATGCTTTAAAAAAAAATCCAAGTAAACACTCAAGAGTACCAAAAGAAACTAATTAAGAAGAGCACATGAAGTCATGCAACAAACCCTCTCAAACACTGCAACCTCTTCTTCATTGCTATCCTCCTCATAATCGTCTTCCCCTTCAAAGCAGCCAATAGCATCCACAGTTATGAGCTCCTCCATAACCTCTGGGCCGCCCTCGTTTCTTAACTGTAACAAATGAGAAAAGTCTTATTGATGTCACTCAAAGCATTTTACATTCAAATATCTACACAAATACACACACAAACCTCCTCAACCCTCTGTTTGTGCTCAGGAGACTTCATATGCTCAACAAACTTGCGAGGAGTCCTAAAGTGGCGCTCACACAGGGTACAGAAAGGTCTCGAAGACACTTTTGACATCTAATGAGGAGACAAGACAGCATTTTCATACAGTCAGTGGTTTAAACTCTATGTGGATATTATTTGCAGTGATTATGGTGAGATTTGTTTTGGTCACCTTGTGTTTCTTTGTTCGTCTGTGCTCAATGAGGTCACCAGAAAAACGACACTGACAGGTAGGACACCAGCGCTGATGACCCATCCTCCTCTCTCTGTCACAGAACAAAAAACAATCATCTTCTGAAATGTGTTATTCTCCTATTTTCCTTAAACAATACCTGCAATTAAAGGTGCTATGTGGAGTTTTTCTACTAAAATGAATCCATTTTTTATTGCGCGTGTGTGAAGGGGTTGTAATCTCACAATAAAATTATCCACTTGGCGGGTTTTGCTATTACCTCTGAAAGCAAGTATTCCTATTTCTATGTGAAGGCTCCGGGTTGGATTTGCCGCGAAATCCAGTGACGTGACTGAGACCTGCTCGTTTTCCCTCAGACTTTTCCAGACGCGGATTCAACTTCCCGACCAGACTCTCCCTTCCGCTTCTCTACTTCTCTTTTCTTTTCGCCCCCTGTCACCCAAAACCACACCTCTTTTTGTTACCATTTTTAGTTTCCGTTTGAACTAATTCTAATGATTATAATGAAATTGTATAGATTAATTTTTTGTGTTATTTAATATGATTATGAATTAAATATTTGTTCCTTTTGACTAGCGGTTCGCTACAGTGCTCCCGAGCCTCTCGCCTCGTCTGACTTTGCACTCAACAGCGAGCGACACTGCAACTTTATGACATGGAGTCTGCTAATACTAAGAAACGACCAGCACAACACAGACTCCAACACAAACTCCACATAATAATAAAAAAACAAAAAAACACACGCACGAGCACTTGCTTGTAAACGTATTGGTTGCAATCAGAAACATCACCGCTAGATGCCGCTGAAAACTCCACATAGCCCCTTTAAACCTTACTTGATATTTCACTTATTTAAGCCTTACTTGATATTTCACTTATTTAAGCCTTACTTGATATTTCACATAAAAATTAAATAAAGGTCAGCTTTTTTTTCAAAGGAATTAACTTTTATTCAGGATGCACTAAACCAATCAATGGTGACAAAGAATATTGCAACAAAAAAAAAAAACATTTTTTTTTTTATCTTTTTGATCGAATATTTAGTATAAAATAGTATAATCTTTTCAAAATGTTTACAATTCTATTAACTTGGCATGTTCTTTTTTTCTCTCGGCTCTCTCAGACAGTCATTGACTCGACAATAGTTCTGACGTTACCACAGAGTAACAGTTTTCATTTACTCTAATGAGTAAGTCAACATATTTAAAAATACACCCTACACTTTTAAAGTATGGAGAGCATTGCTTACCTGTTTGTTCCCAGCAGGGACTCCTGGGTTTGGGGTAACAGTGTGGCCAGACAAGTGTTACTGGCATGCTGGATCTCCATCATACGTTGCTGATGATCTAAACTGATCATGTGAGTCTGGAAGCCCTGCAGAGGTCAAACAACTTCACTAAACACCATGATCAACTGACTCCTCTCCTCGTTTACGTACAGTCAAGTCTTACTTGCTGGTCAGGACAGGTGATGTTGCAAATGTAGCAGGTAAATTTGACTGTGTGTTTGCTTCTCTCCTTCTCGCCATCATGGCCGGCAACTGCTGCCATCTCCTCAGGTGAAGTGCTGAAGGCTCGACTCTCACTGCTACGCTGGATAGTCACCTTCAGAGACGTACCGACACCCTGCACCTGAACGACACAGCGCTTATTAAACGAGTATTCCAGGTTCAATACAACATAAGCTCTTGTTGATTAAGTGTCAGAATTGTTCTCTTGAGGTGGAGTTCTTTTCAAGGCAGATTCATTTCGTGTTATGATATAACTCCTATGGGTGGAGCTTCATGATTTACAGATCGTTACATTGTGTCCCTTTCTGATATCCTGGATTACCAGGTTTACAAGGTCATGAGAGAAACTGAAAGACTGCATACAGCTTTGCACAGATACAGCTGATAAGTGACTATAATTTTAGTCTTATGCTAACACATACACTATCATTCAAAAAATAGTTTTATTCAGCAAGGATACATTAAATTGATAAAACCTATTTTAAATAAATAAAATTATTTTGAACTTTCCAGTCAGTTTTCATAGTAAGCACCAAATCAGCACATCAGAATTAATTTCTGAAGGATCATGTGACACTGAAGACTGGCGTAATGATGCTGGAAATTCAGCTTTGCCATCAAAGGAATAATTACATTTTATAACATAGTTAATTAAAATTATATTACAATTCTTTGGAACTTTATTTTTATATTTCTCAATGTTACTGTATTTTTGATCAAATAAATTCAGCCTTGGTGAGCATAAGAGATTTCTTTTAAAAAAATTTTTTTTTTGAATGGTAGTGTATAATGTCTCTTGTGCTGCACAATTGGACATGCATTACTATACATGCGTCTTTTGTTTATACAAACTGATGTTCATCTGAAAGCGTTACAATTATTATTGTAAAAAAAGTAAATTCAGGGCATTTTGTATTCAGTTGCATTAATTGAGATGTTATTGGGAATGTCCAGAGGTAAAGATGGAAATATATTACTGATGCTGTGATACTGCACCTCTGCTGCTCTGTTCTGATCAACACTGTCTTCTTCAAGTTGTGCAGATCCGTTATCATCCTCTGCATCATTTAGAGGGGAAATAAAAGTATGTTCAACATTTAAACACGACTCAGTAGTACCGGTATATAATATGTTAAAGTTGCAGATGACGAGTTTGATAACAGTATAACTGAAAAGTAAACGAAGAGTGGCATTTGTAGTTTGCCTGAGGCTAAAGAGACAAATACAGCAAGCCGCACACACAGTCACTAAACACCTTCATGGTCTGGAACACTTGCAGAGTTTGATCTTGGTGTCTCCTGTATCCTATCTCCTTGTCCAGACTCTTCCCCCAGTGCAACTGGTCTGTTCAAAATAGGCAGTGCAGTTTTGTGAGTATGTCACATGAAACACAAAAACAGCCTCATTCATATGAGTCCATCTGCAGTGATATTACCTTGACATCAAGATGCCAAACCAAACCACTTTTAACAATAACAGTAAAATCAAGATTACCTCTGACCTCTGTGCTTTTTCAAACGGGGCTCTGCTTGTTCTGGGACAGCAGAATGAATTTGTCCAACTGTACCATTGGGTTTATTTAGGGCATGAGAAGGAACATACAATTTATGTATTGTGGATCTTAACAGAATTTGACAACACATTTTATAATAAATGCACAACTGGTTAATAGTCTACTGTAAGTAGAGGGGTCTCCTCAAGCATTGATGTACTCACCCACTTTTCCGATGTCTGAATCAGTGTTCATTTTTCTCGTCTGTCCATGACTTTCCCCAGCTATGTTAAGCACATTTTCCTTCTTTCTGTCTAGGCTCTGCACTGTAGGCTCCTTAAATAACAAAATAAATGTGAAACACGCTCAATGCTCCTTCATAACAGTCGACCCAAGTAAATAATCAAAACATAGAGGATGCTTTATAATTCAATATACATTAAAGGCCAGTTCACACCAAGAACATAATGTAAAAGCCATTTACGACAAAAGGTCATGAATAGGCCTACAAGATACAATTTAATCCCAAAGATTTCATCTTCTTCAATGAAAACCCATCTGAAAATTTAACTTATGCCATTTGACAACTATTTCACTCAATTTTATACAAAATATAAGCCATGACATGATAATACAAATTTTATTCACAGTGATACAGTGATATAGATGGATACAAAAAGAGTGGCATGTATATTAAATATATAGTGGCATGTATATTAAATATATAAAATGACAACAATACAGATGCTTTTTTTGTTGTAAAATGATGCAATAAATATAAATAAATATATGAAAATAATTCCCATTTTGCCCTGTTTGTTTCCTGTGCCTGAAAAGTGTCAGTGATTTATATGCTCACATACGGTATGTACATGCAGGACACATGACCTGAAAGCAATTATTTTATAGAAAAAAGTAGAAAAAAAAGTTGTTGGACCCATTTTCACCCCCAGTGTGAATAAGGCCATAGGATTACACTGTTTCAATTCAACAAATTCTGAACCTTGGTGTGAATAGGTCTTAAAGTGATAGTTCACCCCTAAATCATCATTTACTTACATTATTAGTCTAAAACTGTATGACTTTCTTCTGTGAAACATTTTTTTTTTTTTTTTTTTTTTCAACATTTTTTAAAATATCTTCTTTTGTGATCATCAGGAAGAAATAAACGTCATACACATTTGGAATGACATGAGGATGAGTAAATGATGACAGAATTTTCATTTTTGGTTGAACTAACCCTTTAAAGATGTTAATATGTCCCTATTCGTGTAAATCTAAGTTAATGAGGAAAGACATTTACCTTACTGGTGTGTGATCCACATGGGTGGGGACAACGATCAGCCGCAAAGTTCATGCAGAGGTCTCTTACTGGAACGCCTATAGGAGGAGGCCCAAGAATAGACTTCCTGATCCCTCCTTCTAGAAATGCTCTTGACACCAACTTGGTGTGACTAAATGACACATCTATAATCAGTCAAAAGAGGGAAAAGACATGAGATATTATATGAGGTTAAACACAGTTGTTAACTAACAAATGGATATTGTTATAAAACAGTCAAATCTAACACATATTCCCCTGGTTTCACAGACCAGTCTTAAGCCTAGTCCCAGACTAAAATGTTTGAGCTTTTTTAACTGAAAGCAACTTGTTTGTTTTATCTCAAAATGCACTAAAGTAATGTTTTTTCTAAGGCACATTTATAAAAGCTACTTAAATGCCCTAATTGATCTAAGGCCTAATCCTGGCTTAATCTAAGCCCTGTTTGTGAAACCGGTTCATAGTATAACAGCAGCACACAGGATGAGGTGGATCTTTTACCTGGCATTGTGTGCATGAGCCCACACTGTTGCAGCATGGGATTATGGCATGGTCTGATTGAAGCAAGAAGGGGAGAAGCATTTGGTGCTGGGGGTCTGTTACGCAGGTATTTGGAGAAAGACAATCACATGACAAGGCAATTATTTGTATTTGATTATTTGTTTTACAGTTGATGCACATTCATTAAAAAGCACAAATTCAGGCAATCATTTAAAGCTTTTAAAGAGATGGCAGTTGCAAAAGGCAATCTGATAATAATTGTCTGCTTGTATCATGTAGTTACATTTTCCACCAAATATGAGCCCTTACCGTCTTCCAGAATGCACATGCCTCTGTTGAGACTGCTGAGAAAAACGACAATCGGGGGAATACGGGAGTGAAGCAACTGGTGCTCCTTGTCCGTGAGGATCTAACGGGGTTGTCCCAGCCATCTTTTGCATGTGCCTCTGCTGCTGCTTGAATTTCTTGAGCTGCTGCTTCTGCTTGATTTTCAGCATTCTTAAAGCTAAGATGTACAATTCAGTGATCCCAGGTGCCTATTTAAAACAGAGCATGCAAACCATTCGATTTATATTTATCCAAGGCAATTTACTTAATAGGAACATTACCAGTAAACTACCCGTAAATCATCCACACGTCTAAAACAGTAGTATTACCATGGTATACTATTGTTTTAGACATGTGGATGAGGCATGGGTAGTTTGCTAGTGATGTTCCAAATAAGTTATATAACACACACTATGAACAAATAAGTGTTTTCAGCATAATATGATGATTTGATTTCTGAAGGATCATGTGACACTGAAGAGCAGAGTAATGATGCTACAAATTCAGGAATAAATTACATTTTAAAATAGATTCAAATAAAAACAGTTATTTTAAGTTACTTCAGGATGGAAATTATTTTCATCCACTGGTTGTTTTTTAATGTTAGACATTCTTTTATCCTTGCTGATCTTGCAATGGTCTAAATAAATAAGCAATAATACAGTATAAGTGGTTAAGCGTGCCCTTGTCATATTTCTGAGTCTTCTATGTTTTTTTATTTTTTACATAGATTTAACATTTAACATAGATACTTCGTTCAATTAAAATACAAGCGTATTCATTTAAAATTTTATGGCAAAAGTGTTGCACTTGAAAATGAATGTAAGAGAGTGCACTGCACCTCCTGACAGCAGAGACAGGTCTAATAATCGCCCGTGAGCTCAGTAAAACCTTGCAATGTACAGCACACATTTCACAACTGATTTGTGATTAAAACAGTCTAACAGAAATGTTCGAAACAACCCACCTTTTGATATGAAAGCCTCAGTCCATCAGTGTTTATATTATGGTAGATGACTCTTCCTTTGGTGCTGTGGTTTGGAGGTTGCAGACATTTAATGCCAGTGCGCCCTCACCCGGCTCGGAAGAAGAATTTAATTGTCAAGAAAATTGGTATTTGTTTAAAAATTAAGAAAAAATATGTGTGTGTATGTGTACTGACAACCTGTGTGCAATAAAATGCATAAGAGAAAATTAAGTAAGCTGACTGATATTACACACTATCACAGGTTGCTATCACAGTAAACACCCAGACATATAGGCAAACCCATTTAACATTTAATCCCTAAAATTACTAGTAGGCTATAGCTACTAGTATTTATTTTGCTAGGTAGCCTATAGTACTTTTCATTTTATTTAAGTACTACCCTACGTCATTGGATATACATAAAGTGGAGGGATCTTATCCTGAAAACGTTTTTTTACCAAGTTGTTATACGGACTAAAACTGACTAATTTGTCAAGAAGTTAGATTCACATCCTTGGGGTAGTTGAGGACCTTGCATGTTATGCATGTTTGTTAGCATGTTTAAGTCAGCATGCAACTGAATAGACTTTTCTTTCCCTTTTCTATCTTTCTTTCTATCCTAGTGAAAGCTTCTCCAACAAGGAAAACTGTGGGGCAGGACTTGATTTTGCCAGTATAATAAATGAAGTATAATAAATTGAATAATAAATTGAAGACCAATAATAAATATAACAATAGAGTGGTGCAAGGATGACGTATTATAGACCAAAACCCGAAAATTAGTTAGCATTTTAGAACCTCCAGTTCCAGATAAAAAAAATTACCTCATGATTTCCTAAAGGTGACATTTTCTTTTTAAGTTTCATGTTATTATTTCTATTTATTCTTATTTATTTATTGTATGTTTAATTTCTATTTCTTTAGATGTTTTGTGAACTACTGTCTATCTCAGTTTACTGTATCTTGTTTGAAAACGTAGGCTACTTTATTGCCTTGCTCTTCCTAGAGTTTCTTATACTGTTTGGATTTTTTTCCATGTATCATGTATCCCCTCTATTCTTAGTTCAATAATAAAAACACAAAAACAAATTCCAGTTCCAGCACTTCCATCATCCTGAAGTCATTATGCGTTTCTATGGCAACACTATCAATGCCTAAATTAATCTCTAGTGGTCATGTGGTGCACGTTACAGGGCTCTCAGAAAATTTCCATCTTACAAGCTGTAATTACGAGCTCTACAAGGACATGAACGAAGTGTTTTGTTTTTATAATCTCTTAACCCGAATTAGTTGATTTTACTCGCAATTCGCGTGGAAACCCGTTGCCCTATACCACTTTAGTTTTTACACAAGCTGAAACTAAACATGTTGAGTTGTATTAACATATAATCTTAAGTGGGTGCAGTAGACAAATCAAGTTTACATCAGTAGTCTTTACTGAAAATCATTAGTTCACATACTAAAAATGTTTTGAGTATAGGTGTACTATTAGGTACCCAGCATGCATTGCAACATTAAGCTTTTCATTTGAGTGTCACCATTGTTGAGATTCATATGCTGATTGTTGATGTCTATGTGTGACAAAATACCATGCAAACGCAAAAATTATGCATGTTTTTACAATTGTTCAAATTATAACCATTCTGTTGGATTTCCTGCTGTAAAAATCACAGGGTTTTTATGTCAGTCATATGGAAAGACCTAGACAATAAGAGATTAAACTTACGATGAAACGAGGTGCTGCTGACTTATAATCTTTATTGATGATAACATCAATATGCAATCATAGTCACTGAGTCACTTTACTCTTGGCTTTTTTGCAATAACAATTGTGCCTTTTAATCATGCAGGTAAAGCAGCCAGAGCAAAATATATGATGTTAGTTTGTCAAGGGCAGGAGCCCAACTAAAGCCAACACTTATCACCATGGTGACAAATTAAACAATAATTCATCAACATCTAAACCTCTGTTAATTCTCAATACCGTCTGCTGCCGAGGCCTGTGCTCATCCCACCAGGTGTAGAGCCCCTTGGACGCACGTTAGACGCGCATCTTTTCAAGTGACCAGGCAGGTTTTTGAATTAGCCCCCTCTCCCCTTCCTTATGAAACTAAACATACCAAGTTATCTCTGCTAAACCTGATTAGTGCAATTAATCTTTCAGCTAAATAGTACAAACAACTAATGTTGTTTAGTAATGATAGCAGGTTTTTACTATAAAAGAATAAGTAATGATCACTCGTAAGTTTAATTAGAAACAAAATCTGGGTTTACAGTGACAATTAGCCCATTACTGCCTTCACGGCATATCGTATAACCTTGAAAAAAACTCTGTATGCTTGCGAATTGCTCTTGCGGCACAGATTGGACTGCACAGTGCAGCTTCAAGTCAAACACACCTTAAATCTACAGTGGTCAGGTGGTACAGTGTCCACATGGTAGGCTACAAGTCGTAGCTCTCAGAAAATTATGAGTTTACACTTTGTAATTTCAAGCTCTAAGCACGTGAAGGCTCAAGTCATGCGACTGTTTATTTATTGCCTGTAAGCGTTTAGCTTTTGACTTCTGCCGATTGTATTCATGCTTCAAAATTAATGAAAAGTTGTGTTCATTTGTGAAGATTATAACGATGAATAAAACGTGACCTTATTTTCTGCAATAATCTAAAAGCCAATGGAAAAATCTTATTGGGTTTTTGTTGAGGGAACCAGGGTGATGCTACTTCAGGGTTGGCCTACAAAAGCTGCATCCTTTTTTTTTTTTTTTATCGAAGTTCTGTAATTGACCCTTTTCACCGGTGATAATGCGTTTTTATGGTCATCAGCATAGTAAATCTTGCATAAATGAAATAAAATAAAAAATGTCCATTTATAACACTTAGTATTGTATTACCATCATCAAATAACAACAAGTCAACGCTGCTGTGAGGGTGTTTCTAATAAAGTGGCTGTGGGAGTGATGGTAAAGTTGACATCTTTCTTTCTTCTGACTGCCTTTGTCAATCTCTCTCTATACTGTATCTTTTTGAAAGTTGTGAAAACACTGTTATTGAGTTTTTCTTTGGCTATTTCAGCTAATGGGACAGCAAAACATATATTTCATGTATTCTCTCATTCACCGCTGTAGAATTTTACCCAGCTATGACGACTTCCGCTTCTGTGAAACCTGGAAATTGATGCAAGTTGACTGGGCTACATTGTAAATCCAAAACCGCTTTTGTAAAACACCTCCGAGAACACATATGGCTTGAAAATGCTAATTTAAAATGCTCTATCACTGGTGCGGTTTTATTTTTAGTGCCATTCAGGTTTGATTTGTTTTACAATAACAATTATCACAAACTTTTTTTATTAATGCATGAAAACACAATTACAATAAGGCAATTCAAAAGCACATAAAATCCCTAAAGAACAAAGCACAACTAATGAAACAATTGATACTAGAAAGAAATCATTAAAAAAATATATATATATACATACGGGTAGCCTATATATTCTTTCTGAAAAACAGAAAATAATGACTGTTTTAAGGCACTTACATTTATGAATATAAAATTCCCCAAAGTATAAATTGAATGTTTCCCAGATAGCAGACAATTAACATTGAATCAACAATTGAATCAATGTTAACCCGTTTAATCCCAACATTGAATCAATGTTAATGCATTAACCAAAAGATCATTGAATCAATGTTAAAAAAGTAACATTGATTTTTCATCAGGTTTGCACCCTGAAACAATGAAAAATATCAATATGGACATAAAAAATGTTCAACCTTAATTACTTATTTAACATTGAATCAACATAGAAACAATATCAAATCAATCTCGTTTTATGTACAGCAGGATTATATGCCATTTAATTGTCTGTTTTTACTTTCAATCAAAAACAATAGGGATGCGGTTTTGTATCAAAAAGTATCTCAAAGTAAACAACTTTAAACCTTCAGTTTACATGTAAATGTTTTTATTTATGACCCCACACTGTTTGAACAGGAATTAACATAACATTCACATTGAACAGGAATTAACATCACTTCCATTATTATACTGAAAGTTATCTAATTTTTTGAAAATTAAGAAATTAAATTTATTGTAATTTTAAACCACTCATACATGTCAAACCAAAAGGATCTACTAATTATACAGTCAAAAAACAAATGTACTCTTGTTTCAATTTCAGAATCACAGAAAGTGCAATTATTGTGATCCATATTAAATTTATTTCTAAGAAGTTTTAAGGATGGGTAGATTAGATAAAAGTTTTAAAGTTCCTTAGCTTTGGGAGGTAGGCAAAAAAGAAAGGAAAGATACAAAGTTCTTAATTTATTAATATAGCTTGGAAAACATTTGAGTCACATTATTTCGACTAGCTTGATTTGGAAATGTGTCTTGGGTTAATGAAGTTCGTAATAATGTATACAAAATCCATTTAATGTATACAAAATCCATTTATTTTTAAAGATGGCAGCCTACTATATGAAGAGCTTCAGTTAGCCTATTGGGCACTGTATTTCTAACCAAACAGAGCAAATGCCTTTAAAATACAATTCCAAACCTTATGCTATTGCTTATAATCACATTGAAAGGGATACTTTTCATAGAAAGTCCTATGAAATTACCCCAAACATTGGAACGGTAAGTTCAGTGTGCAACGCGCCCACAGTGGCTGGAGATGGTATCGCAGCGCTTCATCACCGCATCGCTCCCGCAGAGAGTGGTGAGCAGAACAGGCAGGGAGCAGCGCGTAGAGAGGACGTGTGTCCATTCGCCAAGGTGCCTGGAAAATTAAAGGAAACGCAGCAAAGGACAGCTTTTAGATATTGCAAGGCCTGCAAAATAGGTCTCAGTTCAGGGTCAATTACATCATTTTTATTCACTGTGAAATAGAGCCTATTTATCTTACACGATGGGCAATCGGGGAATGGAGGACTTGATTCCTCTGGTAAACAGACTGCAGGATGCTTTCTCTTCCATCGGACAAAATGCCAACATGGACCTTCCTCAGATCGCGGTGGTCGGTGGCCAGAGTGCTGGGAAAAGCTCGGTATTGGAGAACTTCGTTGGGAAGTAAGTGACTGATGACATATATGGACACACATCACATCCATCGTGACATCCACTATCCCTGTATCATTAATTGCTCTCGAACGGAACACAAGCATTTTCAGTTATCACTTAAGCTATAGCCTAATGCATGTGCACCAAAATCAATGTTTATTTATAATAATGTAAAGATATTATCAATGACAGTGAGGAGCTCATCTATTTTAGGCAGGTTACGCTTATAAAACGGGAGAATTTGTTAAACGTTGATGCTTAACTGAGTAAAATACATTTATTTTGTCAATGTAAAACTTAATGCAAAACATGCAAACTTAACTCAGTCTCTCGACATTGGCAGCTTTTGGCAGCAGCCTCGTGAAGGAGAGTGACAGGGAATGATGCTCATGGCTGACGTGTATGTCCTCGCGAGGCCATCATACTAGCGAGCTGCCTATCTTCACCAAACAACAGCATTCTTGGGCATCATATGCGCGAGCGAGCTTATGTAGCTATATTAGGAAGAGAATTGATCTTTGTGTGAAGTATTGTGTAATATATTTTACATTTATGGGCTAGAGTAACCAACGTATATTTCAGATAATGTTATTATGTTTCCATTAGATTTTCATGGTTTGGTTGGAGATAAACAAGATATAAAAAGGCATTCAGAGGCCGCTGTGATGGCCTAAGTCCAAGGTTTAATGTTCACCGTATCAGGTGTCAGAGGGTCATATGTGAGCCACAGGGCCTATCTTCCCTGCTTTTTGTTTTCTGTTCACTCTGTCAAAATCTTTGAGGAATGCTAATGGCATTTTGTGCATAAATTGGAACCAATATTACTAGGGCCAAATAACAATCCTGATGAAAATTCTTACATCGTTTACAAACCACCATGTTGTTCTAAACTTGTGATGATTTAATTTTCTTTCTTTCTTTTCTTTATACAATGAAAGTGAATGGTGACTGAAGCTGTCATTCTGCCTTTTGTGTTCCATGGAAAAAAGTAATACAGAACAACATTAGGCTGAGTATGTCAGGGTTTGGTGGAGAAGGCGAGGACTCAAATGCAGAGCACTGGGCTTTCTATTAATAAAAATAAAACAAAAATTCAATTCAATTCAAATTTATTTGTATAGCGCTTTTCACAATACATATTGTTTCAAAGCAGCTTTACAGAATGCATTTCAGAAATGTACATACAAAATTACAGTTAGCTAATCATGTATAAATTTAGGGCATAACATATCGCCGGCGTTGGGTCGTCTCTTCACAGGCGTCGAGTCGTCTCAAAAACAAACAAAATCTACCCCGTGGGGGAAAACAAGACAGACAACAAGACAGGAGAGACTTGGAATGATAATTGTACATAAGGGTACCTTAGGCCCTGTTTTTACTCCTGGCATTAAGATGCGTTTTGGTCAATCAGATCACAAGTAGATGAGGGAGACACATAAACGTTTACACCTGGTGTTTTAATTAATCCCTTTTATTTTGTCCCCTTTCAACCACTTCTTTCCTGATTTCTTTGAGGGGAGGGTAAATGTATGTTTCCTGTCGATCTAATGGACAAAATAAGCTCGCAAAATTTATATATATATATATATATATATATATATATATATATATATATATATATATATGGAGAACAGCAGCAGCTCTCATGGTCTCAAGACCATGGAATGGTGAGTGGTTGGTACGATTTTGGTCTGACTGCAAACCAAATTTGTGTCTTTAGCCGACAAAGTGAATCCCGTCAGCAGGTGAGAAAGTGTTTTTTTGTGGCTTTTTAAAACAAATTCGATCTAATGCATTTTCGGCTACTTCTGGAAGTGGTTGAAAGTGGACAAGCTCAAAACGTTTTAGACCCCGTTTACACCTGTATATTTAGCATCCTCCACTTGGGATCCAAATTACCAAAACGCATCTTAAAGCAGGGCTATGCAGTTTCGGGAATTTCTTCGCTTTTTGCTCGCAGGTTTCTCTATAGAGCTCCCCCTACAACTTCGGAATAGATATTGGACAACACTGTCTAAAAACTCGTTGGCGACTCTCAGATACCGAGGCTAGTAGATCAACGACAGCAAAGCAGATGGGACATTCTTTAAAACGTCTTCCTTCGGGTTCGAACAGCGTGAGGAAGCGCAATAATGACAGAATTTTAGCAGATTTTTTTGCCGTAAAGCAATTCATTACATCGCGAGACCACGCGATACTTCCTGATGCCGTGGCAGGCCGGCTCAAAATTGCAAGGTGTTTTTTACATTCACAGGTGATAGGGGGGTGCGAGACAGAGGAAAGGTGGGGAAAGTTAACCAATAATCAGATGTGCGGGGTTAAGACAATAGACAGGAGAGCAAATGGCACAAAGAAACACACGAGACAAAACATGGAGCATGAGTGTCCGAATCCCAACGTGGAACCAAATCCAAACTAGACATGAGTGCCGGGATCCGAACGCTATACTCTGAACAAGAAACAAGGCACAAAGAGAGCGCAGAGCTCGACCACACTCCAAACCGCATGCTCACACAAAGAAAAGACAATACAGGAGTGTCAGGGCTCTGTCACAAAACCAAGAATAAACCAGACTGGTAACAGAAACCTGGCAGAGTTAGACCTACATTATGACACAATTTTAATTGTATGTTAACTGTTTCTTTATAGGATTGTTTAAGATTAAAATTGTGCTGAAACTGAAATAGCTATTTGTCGTAATTAAGCATAATGTTGCTGGTATGTAAATAAATAAATGTTCAAAAGTTTGGGTCCTGTAAGAGGTTTTAAATCTTTCACCAATGCTGCATTTGAGACATTTTTTTAATAAAAGTTTTATTGTGAAATATTATTATAACAGTTGTGCTGCTCATTATTTTTGTGATACATTTTCAGATTTTATGAATATATACTATTTGTAGCAAAGTCTTTACTGTCACATTTAATCAGTGTAATGAATCCTTGCTGAATAAAAAGTATTAATTCCTTTTAAAAACACAACTTATTGACCGCAAATGAGTATGTTAATATTAGAAGGATAGTCAGAGAATTGGATTCTTGTTGTCTTATTGCACGTCTTATTCACTATAAGCCTAAATCTGCCTCAGGCTTCTTAAACAGGTTTACTTATTAACATCCTTTATCTCGTAACCACATAATTATTTTGTGTCTGGCGCTTAGCCTGATGAGCTCTGCTTTCAGGACCAAGGACAGTTCTTTAAAAATATGTGGAGGTGGCTCGGTCTTGATTTAGTTGCTATTATGTCAGGAACCAAGAGGCCGTGCACACAATTACTTGTACCCTATTGTGTTATACAGATCTTCTTTATCTTCTCCTTCCTTATTTTTCTGCCTTAAAAGTGAATGGACGGCAGAGGGTTGGGTGTCGTTAGAATTTTAGCGATTAAATTTCCAATTTCGATTCAGCTTATCAATTCCAATTCTTATGAAATAGACATTATAAATGTCTTTACTGTAACTTTCTATCAATTCAATTATTCTTTGCTGAATAAAAGCATGGCCATATGGACGTTGTGGCGTAGTGTAGCGTGTCACAGAGTCCAGAAATAGATTCCAGAAATGTGTGTTGACTGTTGACAGATTCAATTTGTCTGAAGAAGACACAGGCATAACGGGGCCGTGGCAACGCGACACAGCGTCACATTCCCCTCTCACAGAACCAAGATACATACGTAACCAGAGACGTATCGACGATAACCATGATATTTCAAATGAATACAGGCATGATAATATTATACTGTTTGCCATAAAACACTAGCAGTCACAGCACGCAGTCTCACTGTACAGAGACATTATTTTGCTAGTCCTAAAACAGGAAATGTTACATTAAACTGCTGACGCCTTTGTGTTTTATTATATTTACATCCCTCTGGCTTTAATCCAAAAATGTGCTCATTTGGATAGAAACATGGATTATCCTAAATTTACTTCAAATATCTTTAGAAAATCTTTTTTTTTTTACCCCAAATAGGATAATGTGAGCATTATGGAGTGCTAAACTCACATTTAATTTATGTTTCATTCTTCTCGATGCTCAAGGGTGACCTTGCACAGAAAGTCCACACGCTGTCAGTCCGATGATGGAGCCGAAAGGCAGAGAAGATGAAAAGTGTAGAAACAGCAACAAGACACGCTGTACAGGAGGCAATACACCAACAATACCGGACAACAGAAGTGAGCACAGAGAGGAACTTAAATACACAGTGATAATGAGACAATGACAAACAGCTGTGATAATTAATGAGTGTCCATGGAAACTTGAGTGGCGGGAAATTTAACTAAGGAAACAGGCAACAGATGAATACAAACTAAAACTCCATGAAAACGAAACTAACTAGACAAAATTGTGACAAATAGATTATTTTCATAAAGATAATGTATATTTATATTGCAATGCCAATCGACAGCCTTTATCACTGTATATAATACTATAAAATATCATTTATTTTTCATTTCTATTTGACTGCATTATTTATTTTTAAAAAATGTAGAATTTCTATAGATATCGAGATATATCGTCAATTCTTTTCGCCACGATAACCGTGTATCAGAAAAATCTGATATCATGACAGCCGTAGTTGCGCTATGCTATGGGAACTTAAATACCAACTCCGCCACTCCCTCGGAAGAGCTTGTCCACAAGGAACCTTTGTTGAGTGCCAACTCTGACTTGGATCAACCCTAAACGACTCGAGAACCTGGGGATGAATCAATTTCTAATGTATAAAACCTGATAAATGTGTGCGGAGAGGACCAACCTGCTTGCAGCACATAGAACATGAAGTATTATACCTCTAGCAAGTGCCTTGGAAGAGGCCACACTTCTAGTGGAGTGAGCCCTGACCTCTAGAGGCAAATGTTGAGGAATCCTGGTGTCTTTCAAAGCTGAAGAGGACGATGTCCACTGTGCGTGGCTTTTACGACTCTGGAAGCTTGATTCAGAGGATGGAAACCTCTGCTCTTGAGTCAGAATTGACAAGATCTTATGTGCAGTAGACCCAAAGGAATAATGTTGGCTGCTACTGCCATAATACCTAGCATCCTTTGAATTAGCTGTACAGAAACCTGTTGGACTAGTTTGATGTCTCTAGCAGTGGTTAGGATTGAATCTACACGTGCAGGAGAAAGATGTGCATGTATCGTGGTCGAATCCCCAATAAAGTGGTTCCCTAAAAAAAGTGATTTTTTACTCAACTACTTTAGTTGTTTTAGAGAAAGCACACTTTTTTTTTGAGATTCAAGTTGAGCCCCAAATGCTTCATGGGCATGCACAACATCTCAATGTCGTGCTACTAGCTCTTCTGACTGGGCTAATATCAATCAGTCATCGATATAGTTGAGTACACGGATGCCCTGAGGTCACAGAGGAGCCAGAGCAGCATCCATGCACCACAGCATCGGTGAACGGGCATGGGGACAGATGCAATAATCACTAACAGGTAATATGCACCTGTGTCAAGTGACGTAAACTGAAACAAAAAATTTCAAGATAAAAGACATCAACCCAAACCTGGCACCTACAACAGAGCTTGGCCAAAAGGAAGTACTCTATATTAGTAAGCTTTGGCCCTGAAAGCAAACCTGGGAAACTTCCTGTGTTCTGGCAAGATCTCAATTCGAAAGAATGCGTCCTTTAGATCTATAGTCACAAACCAATCCTTGAATTTGTGGCACTATTAGTTTCACAGTAAGCATCTTGAACCTGTATGTCCACAGAGTACTGTTCAGGCCCTTATATATATATAAAATTGGGTGCAAACCCCTATCTTTTATGGGTACTTTAAAATACCAACTGTAAAACCCTGTGTCTCTTTCTGGCAGGGGTATGTGTTCTATGGCCTCTTTTGCCAGAAGAGTGCACAGTTCCTCTTTTCCTGGCACACTTTCGTTACCATCATGCCTTGAAAACGAGGTGGACGCGAGGCAAACTGAACTGGACTGGGCCCGAAGCGGCAGGACTTTTTTTGACTGCCATCGTGAAGATAACTTCTCTTAAATCGGATCCCCTTAGGCAGCCTGAACTGCTCGGATCTCCCTGCCCTCCTGTCCTTATGAGCGAGGGCTCGAGAGGGATATTTGGCTTCTGCTCTACCCTATGTGTCAACTATCAACTTATTGAACCTCAACTTTGACTCATGGTCTTCATTGAGCATATTGGTATCTTTATATGGTCTATCTGTACTTTCCCTGATATGGCGTCACACACTTTCAACCATTGTACAGAATAACTCCTCACTGATTTCACAGACACATGCTCAAAAAACACATGGCTTCTGAAGACAAAGAAGCTGTTTCTGGCATCTATTTATAGAATGATGAGGCGCTACGCTACATCACGACACAACAAAAAAATTACAAATAAAAATGTTAACTTACAGATATCACCATGAAACTTTACCAGTTGATTACTCACATGAATAGGAGAAAAAAATGTATTGCAAGGTTTCTGTAATTTTATGTTTAAATATGCTAATCAGGCTATATCTAATTAAATATGCTCTAATTTGCATATATTTTGGAGTGACAAATCTGACCATTGAAAAAAAACAAGTTTCAAAATTATTTTAGCATTTTGTTGACATATTTAATGAAAAGACATTACCTGAGGGGATTATGAATATCTCCTTTTGTTACCCTGTAAATCAGAAAATACTGCCAATAGCCTTAACATTTTTATTTCCACCCTATTTTTAGGCATAAAATGTCATATAAATTAGGCCAAGAATGATATATCAACAAATCCCACTGGACAAACCTTCACAATATAGTTAGGAATATGACTGTAAAGTTTGGTGTATGTAGGTGCTACAGAAGTGGAAAATCCTCACTAGGAGTGTGAGAAAAAAATTCATTTTGAGAAAACGGCCTTTAAAGATTTTTATGGCAAAATTCCCCTAATTTCTATTGAAAGCCATGAATTACAGACAAAATATGCTTTAGGTCCAAGTAAAATCCATGTATCACGCATTTAACTTTTGTTGAATTTAGGAGAAATCTACAGACGCAAACGGACAAAGTGTAGTAAAATAAAGACCTAAATGTTTATTTTGGACTTTTTTACAGGGACCAAAGGGACATAGTAGATGAGTATTTTTGTGTGTGTGTAACTAATAATAATAGCATATTAAAATTATTTCGAAAGAAGACATGTTATTGAAGACAAATAGCCCAAAATCTCAAAGTTGTCCAGTGAAAAAAAACACAATGTTTTTTTGCCTGCCGTGTCTCGCCTTAAGCCGTGTTTGGAAACATGCTTCAGACAAGCGTTCCCAGCGCCAACGCTAAGACGCAGCATCGGGTTCCACTCAAAAGGACACCACCTTAAGCTAGTTTAAGCTTTTTTCATATGATGAGCAGCAATATCACTGGCTCTGAGTCTGAACACTGTGAGCTTTGTATGCTCTAGATTTGCTTGTACACACACCCTATAATATTCATAGATCCATATCACTGGCAGCGACTTAAATGCTTAAAAGTGACTTAAATTGTTTGTTGCTGTCTCGTAGATCTTCATTGTTATTCAGCAGGTCCAGTGTTATTGTTCATGCTACACTGTGAGCTCTGCGGACACTAAAGTGTCTGTCAAGCTAGTTAGTTACAAACAGATCCATTGACTGGCAGTACAATGCTCAAAGATGAACATTATAATACTGTACGAGGACAATTACCTGGCTAGATTGCAGTTTCAGGACTGCAATAATAGGTGACCCTTAACCCTTGTGCGCCCTTGGGACATTTTTGTCTTTTTCAGCTTTTTTATTCTTATCATTTTGTTAATGCCAACTGCATACATTTTGGCACAAGTGTATATTTTTAGTGGAATTTTACTATTTCATTCTGTTGGCAAGGCTTCAATATATATATTTTTTAAGATTTTTTTTAGCAGATGGTGCTATTTTATCAGGTTTGCCCAGTAAAGCAAATACTCGATGTATTCCTGTTTTCTTTTTCTGCATATAATAGAACCAATTTGATACATTATCGGCTATAACTGTGGGTGTCCAACTAGTGTGTGTGTACACCCAAACAAAATCTTACTGAAAGCTCATGAGATATCAACCTCAAATTTAGAATAAATTATTTAGATGTATCGCTTTGAGTTTCTGGTAGATTTTGAGTTTAACATGTTTGTTTCACTTTTTAAACTTTTTTACTTCAACAATAATCTGCCAAGGGTCTTTTTTAAAAGGAGACCAAACTTAAGTCTGTGCACCCAAGGTTCAATTTTTTATGACAGTTTTTTTTTTACACAATTTTGTAGGACCTCAGAGTAACTTTTTTTTTTAATTGATACAAGGGTTAAAGAGACAGGTCACCCAAAATCATTTACTCATCCTCTTCTTATTCTAAACTTTTGAAATATCTTACAAAGAGGAAAAATGCCTCATTTATTTATTTATAGAATGAATGTGAATTGGGTGCCATTTTATTTTGAACCTCATTGAATTTAATTGTATGGAAAACAGTTCTTCAAAATAGCTTTGCTTATGTTTCTTACTTGATTATTTCCTCACAGACAAACTGCTCTTTGGACTTATGAATCAGTTGCAGCGTATCATACAGTTGAATGAACATTCAGCTCATCCACGCTGACACTTATGGTGCAATTTATTGGACAGATGTCTATATTATGAATGAGACATAGAGTTTTATAACAGTGCCACATGCTGATTGTGCCCTATCACCATGGTGACGTGACGATCAATTACATGATGGCGCAGTCCGGCAGAAAGCAGCTGGTCATCACAGCTGCCGTATGTCATTAAACAGCCTGCAAGAGCAGATAAGACACTGTAGCTGGCTAGCTGCCTCCCAATTCAGAGACTGCATCCTTCAAAAGGCCGCATTAGAAGGCCGATTGCGTCACCACGGTGCGACGAAGGCTGTCCCAATTCGAAGGCTCCTTCAAATGCGTCTTTCGTTTCCTGTGAAATAAAGGATACAACAGATGGATCCTTTGTGGCCATTGCCCGCCAGTGATGAACAGATTTTTTTTTAGAGAACCTGCCTATAATTACACTTTTAAACATAAGTATGGGGTTTCAGCTTACCTAAAATATCTAGTGATACAAATGTAAAAATGAAAATAAACTTTAAAGTGGTTCAAATGTTGACTTATATATCTTACTAATATGCAATTATAGTTTATATTCTTTATTATATACAGAAATGGACCATGGTAAACGTATTTAGACAGTTTGTGAACCCTGTTTTGTTTTTAGTTTAATATAACTTTCAAACAAGTCCAGTATTATAGTTACTGCCACTCATCAACGGCAGTTGTTACGGTTTCTAGGCAACAAGAACAGTCCTCCTTAGGCTAGACCGTCACGTTTAACAACTCCTGGTCCGACCTTTGCGGCCTTCGAAGGATGCAGCCTCTGAATTCGGACACAGCTTGTGTGTGTGTGTGTGTGTGTGTGTGTGTGTGTGTGTGTGTGTGTGTGTGTGTGTGTGTGTGTGTGTGTGTGTCTGTGCTGTGTGTGTCAATAATGGGATGTGCAGCATTAAGCTGGTCATGTGTCCTAATAAACGTTAGGTTTTAGTTTTAGGCTGCTTTCTAGAGTGCAAAGAACGCCACCTATTTTTTCAGAGGTCATGGTTCTAACCCTTGAATCAATCAGACATCAACAACATTACAAACTTTAGTTTGAAGCAAAAAAATAAATGAATAAATTAAAATCGGGAATGCATTAAATGAATGAAAAGTGACAGTAAAGACATTTACATTGTTACAAAAAAACAATTAATCCATTCATCAAATATTAAGTAAGGAATAATTGACGACAGGCCGTTGAATTATTATAAAAATAATGCACACCCGAGGTGGTAATGCGGTCACGGCGCGAAGCGGAGTGGCCGTTACACCTCGGGTGTGCATTATTTTTATAATAATTCAATGGTCTGGAGTCAATTATTCCGCTTATCTGTAGTATAAGCAGTAATAAACAACTGTTGAGCACAGAATCAGCATATTATTATATTATTATCATATTATCATGTGACACTGAAGACTGGAGTAATGGATGCTGAAAATTCAGCTTTGTCACTAAATTACATTGTAAAATATATTCAAATAGAAAGCGGTTAAGCTACTTTAAATTGTAACTAATAATATTCACAATATTACTGTTTTTACTGTATTTTTGGGAAAAATGCATAAAAAAATATTACAGAGACCAAACAATTTAAACGGCAGTTTATATACAGTAGTGACCAAAAAAATGATGTCCGGAGGGGATAAAACCACAATTTAAATCAAAATATGAAGAAAATATTAATATCTTTAAAACATTTTAAAGATGAGGGAAGAACAAAACACTAAACTTGGTTAAGGTGTTTATCTGACAAAAGTATTTGGAAAAAAACTAAAACAAAAAGCTACTGAACTAAAGCAACAGGTTTTATTTATGTTTTCAAAAGTAGTTTTGCATGTGTTCATAATTTCTTTGAATGACAGCCTGGCCAAAAAGTATCACAAATAAAACATTTGACTCCAAGCACAACTACGCATTATGCTTAAAAAAAGTGTAACAAATTTTTAACAATATTTGAATAAAGGGTGAAGATGTCAATTTTCCTTTGGCTGACATCACTTTTGGCCACTACTGTATATACTGTATGCATTTGTGTATGTATGTACTATATGTAGGCAATGTATTCCTTCTACTGCATCTTACAAAATATGGGCTGTGTGGATATGGACAACAACTAGAGCACTTCATTAATTCATAGCAGTCCTAAAATAAACAGTCTATTGCCCTATTTACTAATTATACTAACATCCTCATCATTCTGCAAACTATATATATATATATATATATATAAAAAAATAGCATCTGCCATTTTGCAGTTTATTGGAGAATCAAAGAAGCCGATCAGAGATACAGTAATATGAGAGGCTATATTGATAGGATATACCTGTATAGAACCATCATGATTGCTTTATTATGTTCACACTGTCAATATGAATTACATAATTGGACTGTAAAAAGAACATAAATTAAATTAAAAAGTTTGATTTTGAGATTAGATCGCGAAGAGGCTATTTTAAACATACAGTCTTGGAAATCCATAAAAGCTGTGGTCAGTAGTGAAATGCAATGACATGTTTTTTCTTTCTAAGCATAACCACTAATTTTGGAAGCACTTCTGCCTAATGGCCAGAACTCATACAGCGCTTTCTCACACACCTTCCTCCAACCCTTCTCCAAATTCCATGTCTCTCATAGCTAAGGAAGGCTTATAGTTGCAAATATGAAAAATTGCCCTAATGCCTCTAAAATCTAGAACAAATACAAATATATATATATATATATATATATATATAAATAAATATAGCTGCAAGCAGCGATTACGGGCCCAAGCCGGTGGCACCGCCACCCTGGTGCCTTTAGTTACACTAAAGGCACCGGGCTGGCGCTGCCACCGGCTTGGGCCCTCCATCGCTGCTTGCAGCTATATTTATTTATATATATATATATATATATATATATATATATATATAAAAAGCCGCCACCCCGTTGCCTTTCGGGTTCCTGTGCACGACGGGCAATAACGTAACCCCGCTTTGACTGTCGAGAAGAAGTCTGCTTTAGAGCTTGCATCAGTGTGAGTCTTTCTGCTCCCCTCCAAACACACACAGAAAAGGGGGGGGCTGTCTGTGTGTGTGCCCTCCCCCCCCCCCCCCACACTCCCCCCCCCCACACACTCCCCCCTCCCCCCCCCCCCCCCCCCCCACACACACACACACACAGAGAATGGCAGGGGGAACTCTGTCAGAGAGAGACAAAACCACATTCAAACCAAAATATCTGACTTCCTGTTGGTCGGAGCTAATGACTGTAAATTAGAAAGTTGTCCGGATCGATAAGCACAATATACAGACCGAGTTTTGTGACTGTAGGTAAAAATAACCCACCCACTTTAGTCAAAAGTATCTTGAAAGTAACACACTTCCTGCTGCCAGTTGGTGGCGCTATAACTTTGACTCACAATAGTCACATCCATGTGATCGCCCTCTTACAACAAACACACTGCTGAAGTTTCATCAAGATCAATAAATGTATGAAGACGTTATAACACATTGTGTTTTTCTTTTCTCGCCATAACTTCGTTTCCTCGCCACGGCCAAACCGTTCGAGATATCAAAAATCCGTCCGCAATTTAGCATCCTCAATGTCTTGACTTCATGCTGACCGAGTTTGGTGGCGATAGGATAATTTTTCTTGGACGAGTATATCAAATTCCAGGGGCATGCATTTTCATACAGCCCATAATAGCCGACTTCCTGTTGGACTGGCGTAAAACTTAGAGCACGAAAGTTGTTCGGCCCGATTAAATCTATATGTGTACCGAGTTTCATATTATTACATGCAAACGTGTTTGATATATGGACCAAGTTTTTCGGACCACGTTCAAGGGGGCGCTGTTGAGCTCCCCTGCCACGCCCGGGTACCAGCTTCAGCCCAGCCCTGATGGCCGCAGGTTCTGACCTGTGTGCAAAGTTTCAAGAGTTTTCGAGCACGTTAAGGGCCCCAAAAGTGCCCGAGAAGTCCCACACAGCAGAGAAAGGGTTAAAATAAAGCCCCCCTCCTCTCTCACACACACAGACACTGAGAGAGACTGGCAAAATTCCCATCAAATCACATTCAAACCAAAATATCTGACTTCCTGTTGGTCGGAGCTAATGACTGTAAATTAGAAAGTTGTCCGGCTCGGGGAGATAAATATAAATACCGATTTTTGTTACTGTAGGTAAAACTAATACCCCATTTTTGACTAAAGGTGGCGCTACTGAGCCCCTCCACCGCGCCCGTTTCTGAAACTTCACACATGCCTAGTACCTAATAAATCTGATATGCATGTTGAGTTTCATGCAATTTGAAGCATGTTAAGAGCCTCAAATGCACCCAAAAAGAATATAAAAGTTTAAAGCGTTGCCATGGCAACAGTATTTAAGATATCAATAATTCTTTCACATGTCTACATCTGCCGTGTGTTTACATTATACACATAAAGTTTGAAGCAAATCGGGTAAAAATAAGAGGGTGAATTCAAAGCATTTTGAAAGTGACACACTTCCTGCTGCCAGTTGGTGGCGCTATAACTTTGACTCACAATAGTCACATCCATGTGATCGGCCTCTTACAACGAACACACTGCTGAAGTTTCATCAAGATCAATTAATGTATGAGGATGTTATAACACACTTCCTGTTTCCAATATTCGCCATAAATTTGTTTCCTCGCCACGGCCAAAGCGTTCGAGATATCAAAAATCCCCTGGCAATTTTTCATCCTCCATGTCTTGACTTCATGCACACCGAGTTTCGTGGTGATTGGTTGAATCGTCTAGGAGGAGTATTTTAAATTCCATTGCATGTGTTTTTTAAACTACGCCAAATAGCCGACTTCCTGTTGGGCTGGGGTAAAAAGTCAGAGCACGAAGGATATATGAACCGATGAGATCTATAAGTGTACCGAGTTTCATATTATTCCACGCAAGCGTGTTTGATTTATGGACCAAGTTTTCGGACCGCGTTCCAGGGGGCGCTGTCGAGCCCTCCTGCCACGCCCGGGTACCAGCTTCAGTCCAGCTCTAATGGCCGCGGGTTCTGACATTTGTGCAAAGTTTCAAGAGTTTTTGAGCACGTTAAGGCCCCCAAAAGTGCCCAAAAGGTAGTAATATAATAATAATAATAAATTAAAGCTGCAAGCAGCGATGAAAGGGCCCTCGCACCCGTGCCACCGCCACCCGGTGGCTTTAGGAAGACAGAGCACGGTGGGCAATGTGCATTTAAGTAGGTAAAAATAGGAGGAGTATGTCAAAGTCAGTTACAAAAATGTCCTTGATTATGGGGATAATAGCATGCGTTATAACTCAGATAAGTGTTGCTAGCATGTTTTAGCATGTTTCTAGCATGTTTAGAACTCAATGGCATATTAAATATGTCGCTAGTAATGCATCACAGTGTAAAACGTGTCACTTCCTGTCGACAGTAGGTGGCGCTATTACTTTAACTTAAAATTGTCATGTAGATGTGTTCAGGGCAGGACTCTTATCAAACGTGTGAAGTTTGGGGCAGATTGGACATTGCCTTCTTCAGTAACACCAACTTCCTGTTTCATTGCATTAGCGTGCTTTAGCACTTAGCTAAGAATTGCTAGCATGTTTTAACATGTTTCTAACATGTATATAACTCAATGGCATATTTAAAATGTTGCTAGTACTGCATCACAGTGTTAAACATGTCACTTCCTGTTGCCAGTAGGTGGCGCTATTACTATAACTGAAAAGTGTCATGTAGATGTGTTCAGGACAGGACTCTTATCAAACGTGTAAAGTTTGGGAAAGATTGGACATTGCCTTCTTTAGTAACAACAACTTCCTCTTTCATTGCATTAGCATGCTTTAGCACTTAGCTAAGAATTGCTAGCATGTTTTAACAGGTTTCTAACATGTTTATAACTCAATGGCATATTTAATATGTTGCTAGTACAGCATCACAGTGTTAAACATGTCATTTGCTGTTGCCAGTAGGTGGCGCTATTACTATAACTGAATATTCTCATGTAAATGTGTTAAACATGAGAATATTCAACCGTGTGAAGTTTGGGGCCGATTAAACATCCAATGCCAGTTACAGCAAATTCCTATTTAATTGCATTAATAGCATGATTTAGCACCTAGCTAATGTTTGCTAGCATGTTTTAGCATGTTTCTAGTATGTTGTTAACATGTTTAACACTTGCTGGCACTTTTTTGTATGTTATTAGGAGTCCAAAACAGTGTTAAACATGTCACTTCCTGTTGCCAGCAGGTGGCGCTATGACTGTAACTGAATTTGAGCATGGTCATGTGTTCAGGACAGAACGCTTATCAAACGTGTGAAGTTTGGGGCAGATTGGACATTCAATGCCTGAGTTACAGCAAATTTCTATTTAATTGCAGTAATAGCATGCTTTAGCACTTAGCTAATGTTTGCTAGCATGTTTTAGCATGTTTCTAGCATGTTGTTAACATGTTAAGCACTTGCTGGCAATTTTTTATATGTTATTAGGAGTCCAAAACAGTGTTAAACATGTCACTTCCTGTTGCCAGCATGTGGCGCTATGACTGTAACTGAATTTGAGCATGGTCATGTGTTCAGGACAGAACGCTTATCAAACGTGTGAAGTTTGGGGCAGATTGGACATTGTTTGCCTGAGTTACAGCAACTTCCTGTTTAATTTCAGTAATAGCATGCTTTAGCACTTAGCTAATGTTTGCTAGCATGTTTTAGCATGTTTCTAGTATGTTGTTAACAAGTTTAGCACTTGCTGGCAATCTTTTATAAATTATTAGGAGTCCAAAACAGTGTTAAACATGTCACTTCCTGTTGCCAGCAGGTGGCGCTATGACTGTAACTGAATTTTAGCATGGTCATGTGTTCAGGACAGAACTCTTATCAAACGTGTGAAGTTTGGGGCAGATTGGACATTCAATGCCTGAGTTACAGCAACTTCCTGTTTCATGGCGAAACATCAAAATTTGTCAGGCCGCCGAGGACACGCCCTTCGACGAAAACTCAAGATCTTCGCAATTTAACGTCGCAAAGGCCTTAAGATTACACTCACCAAATTTGAAGATGATCAGATTAAAACTGTAGGAGGAGTTCGTTAAAGTACGAGGCCTGAAAATGGCAAAAACTGCACAAAAATCAGAGAGGAAGTTCAAAATGGCTGACTTCCTGTTGTGTTTAAGGCTATGCTCCAAGAGACTTTTTTGTAGGTATTGGGTCATTACATGTATGTACCGAATTTCGTACACGTACGTGAAACGTAGCGGGAGGCGCACTCCGTTGAACATTTATAGGTGGCGCTATCGAGCCATTTTGCCCCGCCCAATTCTGAAACGCATATCAGATGTCAATTTTCACCGGTTCTGACGCGTGTGCAAATTTTCGTGAGTTTTCGTGCATGTTTAGGCCCTCAAAAATGCGATTAAATGCGGAGAAGAATAATAATAATAATAATTAAAGCTGCAAGCAGCGATGAAAGGGCCCTCGCACCCGTGCCACCGCCACCCGGTGGCTTTAGGAAGACAGAGCACGGTGGGCAATGTGCATTTAAGTAGGTAAAAATAGGAGGAGTATGTCAAAGTCAGTTACAAAAATGTCCTTGATTATGGGGATAATAGCATGCGTTATAACTCAGATAAGTGTTGCTAGCATGTTTTAGCATGTTTCTAGCATGTTTAGAACTCAATGGCATATTAAATATGTCGCTAGTAATGCATCACAGTGTAAAACGTGTCACTTCCTGTCGACGGTAGGTGGCGCTATTACTTTAACTTAAAATTGTCATGTAGATGTGTTCAGTGCAGGACTCTTATCAAACGTGTAAAGTTTGGGAAAGATTGGACATTGCCTTCTTCAGTAACACCAACTTCCTGTTTCATTGCATTAGCGTGCTTTAGCACTTAGCTAAGAATTGCTAGCATGTTTTAACATGTTTCTAACATGTATATAACTCAATGGCATATTTAATATGTTGCTAGTACTGTATCACAGTGTTAAACATGTCACTTCCTGTTGCCAGTAGGTGGCGCTATTACTATAACTGAAAAGTGTCATGTAGATGTGTTCAGGGCAGGACTCTTATCAAACGTGTAAAGTTTGGGAAAGATTGGACATTGCCTTCTTTAGTAACAACAACTTCCTCTTTCATTGCATTAGCATGCTTTAGCACTTAGCTAAGAATTGCTAGCATGTTTTAACATGTTTCTAACATGTTTATAACTCAATGGCATATTTAATATGTTGCTAGTACAGCATCACAGTGTTAAACATGTCATTTCCTGTTGCCAGTAGGTGGCGCTATTACTATAACTGAATATTCTCATGTAAATGTGTTAAACATGAGAATATTCAACCGTGTGAAGTTTGGGGCAGATTAAACATCCAATGCCTGAGTTACAGCAAATTCCTATTTAATTGCATTAATAGCATGATTTAGCACCTAGCTAATGTTTGCTAGCATGTTTTAGCATGTTTCTAGTATGTTGTTAACATGTTTAACACTTGCTGGCACTTTTTTGTATGTTATTAGAAGTCCAAAACAGTGTTAAACATGTCACTTCCTGTTGCCAGCAGGTGGCGCTATGACTGTAACTGAATTTGAGCATGGCCATGTGTTCAGGACAGAACGCTTATCAAACGTGTGAAGTTTGGGGCAGATTGGACATCCAATGCCTGAGTTACAGCAAATTCCTATTTAATTGCAGTAATAGCATGCTTTAGCACTTAGCTAATGTTTGCTAGCATGTTTTAGCATGTTTCTAGTATGTTGTTAACATGTTAAGCACTTGCTGGCAATTTTTTATATGTTATTAGGAGTCCAAAACAGTGTTAAACATGTCACTTCCTGTTGCCAGCAGGTGGCGCTATGACTGTAACTGAATTTGAGCATGGTCATGTGTTCAGGACAGAACTCTTATCAAACATGTGAAGTTTGGGGCAGATTGGACATTGTTTGCCTGAGTTACAGCAACTTCCTGTTTCATGGCGAAACATCAAAATTTGTCAGGCCGCCGAGGACACGCCCTTCGACGAAAACTCTAGATCTTCGCAATTTAACGTCGCAAAGGCCTTAAGATTACACTCACCAAATTTGAAGATGATCAGATTTAAACTGTAGGAGGAGTTCGTTAAAGTACGAGGCCTGAAAATGGCAAAAACTGCACAAAAATCAGAGAGGAAGTTCAAAATGGCTGACTTCCTGTTGTGTTTAAGGCTATGCTCCAAGAGACTTTTTTGTAGGTATTGGGTCATTACATGTATGTACCGAATTTCGTACACGTACGTGAAACGTAGCGGTAGGCGCACTCCGTTGAACCTTTATAGGTGGCGCTATCGAGCCATTTTACCCCGCCCAATTCTGAAACGCATATCAGATGTCAATTTTCGCCAGTTCTGACGCGTGTGCAAATTTTCGTGAGTTTTCGTGCATGTTTAGGCCCTCAAAAATGCGATTGAATGCGGAAAATAATAATAATAATAATAATAATAATAATAATAATAATAAACAGAGCAATTCCAATAGTGTCCTCGCACCATCGGTGCTCGGGCCCTAATTAAAGCTGCAAGCAGCGATGAAAGGGCCCTCGCACCCGTGCCAACCGCCACCCGGTGGATTTAGGAAGACAGAGCACGGTGGGCATTGTGCATTTAAGTAGGTAAATATAGGAGTATGTCAAAGTCAGTTACAAAAATGTCCTTTATTATGGGGATAATAGCATGCGTTATCACTCAGATAAGTGTTGCTAGCATGTTTTAGCATGTTTCTAGCATGTTTAGAACTCAATGGCATATTAAATATGTCGCTAGCAATGCATCACAGTTTAAAACGTGTCACTTCCTGTCGACAGTAGGTGGCGCAATTACTTTAACTTAAAATTGTCATGTAGATGTGTTCAGGGCAGGACTCTTATCAAACGTGTGAAGTTTGGGGCAGATTTGACATTGCCTTCTTCAGTAACAACAACTTCCCGTTTCATTGCATTAGCGTGCTTTAGCACTTAGCTAAGAATTGCTAGCATGTTTTAACATGTTTCTAACATGTATATAACTCAATGGCATATTTAATATGTTGCTAGTAATGCATCGCAGTGTTAAACATGTCACTTCCTGTTGCCAGTAGGTGGCGCTATTACTATAACTGAATATTCTCATGTAAATGTGTTCAGACCAGAACTCTTATCAAACGTGTGAAGTTTGGGGCAGATTGGGCATTCAATGCCTGAGTTACAGCAAATTCCTATTTAATTGCAGTAATAGCATGCTTTAGCACTTAGCTAATGTTTGCTAGCATGTTTTAGCATGTTTCTAGTATGTTGTTAACATGTTTAGCACTTGCTGGCAATTTTTTATATGTTATTAGGAGTCCAAAACAGTGTTAAACATGTCACTTCCTGTTGCCAGCAGGTGGCGCTATGACTGTAACTGAATTTGAGCATGGTCATGTGTTCAGGACAGAACGCTTATCAAACGTGTGAAGTTTGGGGCAGATTGGACATTGTTTGCCTGAGTTACAGCAACTTCCTGTTTCATGGCGAAACATCAAAATTTGTCAGGCCGCCGAGGACACGCCCTTCGACGAAAACTCTAGATCTTCGCAATTTAACGTCGCAAAGGCCTTAAGATTACACTCACCAAATTTGAAGATGATCAGATTAAAACTGTAGGAGGAGTTCGTTAAAGTACGAGGCCTGAAAATGGCAAAAACTGCACAAAAATCAGAGAGGAAGTTCAAAATGGCTGACTTCCTGTTGTGTTTAAGGCTATGCTCCAAGAGACTTTTTTGTAGGTATTGGGTCATTACATGTATGTACCGAATTTCGTACACGTACGTGAAACGTAGCGGGAGGCGCACTCCGTTGAACCTTTATAGGTGGCGCTATCGAGCCATTTTACCCCGCCCAATTCTGAAACGCATATCAGATGTCAATTTTCGCCAGTTCTGACGCGTGTGCAAATTTTCGTGAGTTTTCGTGCATGTTTAGGCCCTCAAAAATGCGATTAAATGCGGAGAAGAAGAATAATAATAATAATTAAAGCTGCAAGCAGCGATGAAAGGGCCCTCGCACCCGTGCCAACCGCCACCCGGTGGATTTAGGAATACAGAGCACGGTGGGCATTGTGCATTTAAGTAGGTAAATATAGGAGTATGTCAAAGTCAGTTACAAAAATGTCCTTTATTATGGGGATAATAGCATGCGTTATCACTCAGATAAGTGTTGCTAGCATGTTTTAGCATGTTTCTAGCGTGTTTAGAACTCAATGGCATATTAAATATGTCGCTAGCAATGCATCACAGTTTAAAACGTGTCACTTCCTGTCGACAGTAGGTGGCGCTATTACTTTAACTTAAAATTGTCATGTAGATGTGTTCAGGGCAGGACTCTTATCAAACGTGTGAAGTTTGGGGCAGATTTGACATTGCCTTCTTCAGTAACAACAACTTCCCGTTTCATTGCATTAGCGTGCTTTAGCACTTAGCTAAGAATTGCTAGCATGTTTTAACATGTTTCTAACATGTATATAACTCAATGGCATATTTAATATGTTGCTAGTAATGCATCGCAGTGTTAAACATGTCACTTCCTGTTGCCAGTAGGTGGCGCTATTACTATAACTGAAAAGTGTCATGTAGATGTGTTCAGGGTAGGACTGTTATCAAACGTGTGAAGTTTGGGGCAGATTGGACATTGCCTTCTTGAGTAACAACAACTTCCTGTTTCATTGCATTAGCATGCTTTAGCACTTAGCTAAGAATTGCTAGCATGTTTTAACATGTTTCTAACATGTTTATAACTCAATGGTTTATTTAATATGTTGCTAGTACAACATCACAGTGTTAAACATGTCACTTCCTGTTGCCAGTAGGTGGCGCTATTACTATAACTGAATACTCTCATGTAAATGAGTTCAGACCAGAACTCTTATCAAACGTGTGAAATTGGGGCAAATTGAACATTCAATGCCTGAGTTACAGCAAATTCCTATTTAATTGCAGTAATAGCATGCTTTAGAACTCAGCTAATGTTTGTTAGCATGTTTTAGCATGTTTCCAGTATGTTGTTAACATTTAGCACTTGCTGGCAATTTTTTATATGTTATTAGGAGTCCAAAATGGTGTTAAACATGTCACTTCCTGTTGCCAGCAGGTGGCGCTATTACTCTAACTGATTATTCTCATGTAAATGTGTTCAGGACAGAACTCTTATCAAACCTGTGAAGTTTGGGGCAGATTGGACATTGCCTACTTGAGTAACAACAACTTCCTGTTTCATTGCATTAGCATGCTTTAGCACTTAGCTAAGAATTGCTAGCATGTTTTAACAGGTTTCTAACATGTTTATAACTCAATGGTTTATTTAATATGTTGCTAGTACAGCATGACAGTGTTAAACATGTCACTTCCTGTTGCCAATAGGTGGCGCTATTACTATAACTGAATATTCTCATGTAAATGTGTTCAGACCAGAACTCTTATCAAACGTGTGAAGTTTGGGGCAGATTGGGCATTCAATGCCTGAGTTACAGCAAATTCCTATTAAATTGCAGTAATATCATGCTTTAGCACTTAGCTAATGTTTGCTAGCATGTTTAAGCATGTTTCTAGTATGTTGTTAACATGTTTAGCACTTGCTGGCAATTTTGTATATGTTATTAGGAGTCCAAAACAGTGTTAAACATGTCACTTCCTGTTGCCAGCAGGTGGCGCTATGACTGTAACTGAATTTGAGCATGGTCATGTGTTCAGGACAGAACGCTTATCAACCGTGTGAAGTTTGGGGCAGATTGGACATTGTTTGCCTGAGTTACAGCAACTTCCTGTTTCATGGCGAAACATCAAAATTTGTCAGGCCGCCGAGGACACGCCCTTCGACGAAAACTCAAGATCTTCGCAATTTAACGTCGCAAAGGCCTTAAGATTACACTCACCAAATTTGAAGATGATCAGATTAAAACTGTAGGAGGAGTTCGTTAAAGTATGAGGCCAGTAAATGGCAAAAACTGCACAAAAATCAGAGAGGAAGTTCAAAATGGCTGACTTCCTGTTGTGTTTAAGGCTATGCTTCAAGAGACTTTTTTGTAGGTATTGGGTCATTACATGTATGTACCGAATTTCGTACACGTACGTGAAACGTAGCGGGAGGCGCACTCCGTTGAACCTTTATAGGTGGCGCTATCGAGCCATTTTGCCCCGCCCAATTCTGAAACGCATATCAGATGTCAATTTTCGCCGGTTCTGACGCGTGTGCAAATTTTCGTGAGTTTTCGTGCATGTTTAGGCCCTCAAAAATGTGATTAAATGCGGAGAAGAATAATAATAATAATAATAATAATAATAATAATAAACAGAGCAATTCCAAGAGGGTCCTCACACCATCGGTGCTCGGGCCCTAATAATAATAATAATAATAAACAGAGCAATTCCAAGAGGGTCCTCACACCATCGGTGCTCGGGCCCTAATAATTAAAGCTGCAAGCAGCGATGAAAGGGCCCTCGCACCCGTGCCACCGCCACCCGGTGGCTTTAGGAAGACAGAGCACGGTGGGCAATGTGCATTTAAGTAGGTAAAAATAGGAGGAGTATGTCAAAGTCAGTTACAAAAATGTCCTTGATTATGGGGATAATAGCATGCGTTATAACTCAGATAAGTGTTGCTAGCATGTTTTAGCATGTTTCTAGCATGTTTAGAACTCAATGGCATATTAAATATGTCGCTAGTAATGCATCACAGTGTAAAACGTGTCACTTCCTGTCGACAGTAGGTGGCGCTATTACTTTAACTTAAAATTGTCATGTAGATGTGTTCAGGGCAGGACTCTTATCAAACGTGTGAAGTTTGGGGCAGATTGGACATTGCCTTCTTCAGTAACACCAACTTCCTGTTTCATTGCATTAGCGTGCTTTAGCACTTAGCTAAGAATTGCTAGCATGTTTTAACATGTTTCTAACATGTTTATAACTCAATGGCATATTTAATATGTTGCTAGTACAGCATCACAGTGTTAAACATGTCATTTGCTGTTGCCAGTAGGTGGCGCTATTACTATAACTGAATATTCTCATGTAAATGTGTTAAACATGAGAATATTCAACCGTGTGAAGTTTGGGGCCGATTAAACATCCAATGCCAGTTACAGCAAATTCCTATTTAATTGCATTAATAGCATGATTTAGCACCTAGCTAATGTTTGCTAGCATGTTTTAGCATGTTTCTAGTATGTTGTTAACATGTTTAACACTTGCTGGCACTTTTTTGTATGTTATTAGGAGTCCAAAACAGTGTTAAACATGTCACTTCCTGTTGCCAGCAGGTGGCGCTATGACTGTAACTGAATTTGAGCATGGTCATGTGTTCAGGACAGAACGCTTATCAAACGTGTGAAGTTTGGGGCAGATTGGACATTCAATGCCTGAGTTACAGCAAATTCCTATTTAATTGCAGTAATAGCATGCTTTAGCACTTAGCTAATGTTTGCTAGCATGTTTTAGCATGTTTCTAGTATGTTGTTAACATGTTAAGCACTTGCTGGCAATTTTTTATATGTTATTAGGAGTCCAAAACAGTGTTAAACATGTCACTTCCTGTTGCCAGCAGGTGGCGCTATGACTGTAACTGAATTTGAGCATGGTCATGTGTTCAGGACAGAACGCTTATCAAACGTGTGAAGTTTGGGGCAGATTGGACATTCAATGCCTGAGTTACAGCAAATTCCTATTTAATTGCAGTAATAGCATGCTTTAGCACTTAGCTAATGTTTGCTAGCATGTTTTAGCATGTTTCTAGTATGTTGTTAGCATGTTAAGCACTTGGTGGCAATTTTTTATATGTTATTAGGAGTCCAAAACAGTGTTAAACATGTCACTTCCTGTTGCCAGCAGGTGGCGCTATGACTGTAACTGAATTTGAGCATGTCATGTGTTCAGGACAGAACGCTTATCAAACGTGTGAAGTTTGGGGCAGATTGGACATTGTTTGCCTGAGTTACAGCAACTTCCTGTTTCATGGCGAAACATCAAAATTTGTCAGGCCGCCGAGGACACGCCCTTCGACGAAAACTCTAGATCTTCGCAATTTAACGTCGCAAAGGCCTTAAGATTACACTCACCAAATTTGAAGATGATCAGATTAAAACTGTAGGAGGAGTTCGTTAAAGTACGAGGCCTGAAAATGGCAAAAACTGCACAAAAATCAGAGAGGAAGTTCAAAATGGCTGACTTCCTGTTGTGTTTAAGGCTATGCTCCAAGAGACTTTTTTGTAGGTATTGGGTCATTACATGTATGTACCGAATTTCGTACACATACGTGAAACGTAGTGGGAGGCGCACTCCGTTGAACCTTTATAGGTGGCGCTATCGAGCCATTTTACCCCGCCCAATTCTGAAACGCATATCAGATGTCAATTTTCGCCAGTTCTGACGCGTGTGCAAATTTTCGTGAGTTTTCGTGCATGTTTAGGCCCTCAAAAATGCGATCAAATGCGGAAAATAATAATAATAATAATAATAATAATAATAATAATAATAAACAGAGCAATTCCAATAGTGTCCTCGCACCATCGGTGCTCGGGCCCTAATAATAATAATAATAAACAGAGCAATTCCAAGAGGGTCCTCACACCATCGGTGCTCGGGCCCTAATAATAAATAATAATAATAAAGAAGAATAATCCGAAGGAAAACAATAGGGCCTTCGCCTTTTCAAGGCTTGGGCCCTAAAAATGGGTTATGCACACAGCTGCTAGAGCAGCACTATCACTGGCATGTTTTTAATTAAGTCAGTACATCTGGTTTTCACCATGAGCTGTTTTTAGTGTGAACATACACTTAGAGTCATCATTAGATTAAAAACTGAGTTTTTATTCACATTATTTAATTAATATAACTTTGTATTGACTCAAAGCTGTTTTAAACATAGCAGCATGACTTATTTTTATTATTTTATCATTTTAATTGCTTATTTATACTTAAATGTAATATTATATGGTCTCTCCATGTTATATTTGTATGCTAGAAATGCACTTTAATATAGTTTAATATATGAATGCTGCCTCATCTTCTTTTTTAGGGACTTTCTGCCTCGTGGCTCTGGTATTGTCACTCGGCGCCCCCTAGTGCTGCAGCTGGTCAACTGCCCCTCTGGTAAAAAATCCTAGAAGAACACTAAAAAAACCTCTCTATAGCAGGAGTTCTCAACTCTGGCTCTCAAGGTCCACTTTATCAAACTCACCTGCCTATCCCCATGTTTGAAATCGACCCCTATCCTCTCATTCAATATTCCCTGAGTATCCCACTGAGTGCGCCGGAAGGGCTGCCTCTTTTGCATAGTTCGTGCTCGCTGTAATTATTTGAAACTTAGCAAACTGGTAGCTCCAGTAGTAATGAAAAGATTATCTTTAAGTCTGTCATGGAAACTAGCATGTTTAAACCGTAAAGGAATAGTTTACTTAAAAATGAAAATTCTGTTATCATTTACTCACCCTCAGGTTGTTCCAAACCTGTATGAATTTCTTCACAAAAGAAGATATTTTGAAAAATATCAGTAATTAGACACTTGATGGACCCTATTGACTTCCATAGTAGAACAAAAATATTATGGAAGTTAATGGGGTCCATCAACTGTACCGACTTTCTTCAAAATATCTTCTTTTGTGAAGAAATTCATACAGGTTTAAAACAACTTGAGAGTAAATAAATGATGACAGAATTTAAATTTTTAAGTGAACTATTCCTTTGAGGCTACAGTCTGTAAATTTTTGTTGTTCAAAATTTACTTAATTCATATAGTAAGCGTGTACATCATGAATCCATTTTCCAAACCGTGTTGTCTTATCTTGAATCCCTATGGTACACCTATAATAAGTGTTTATATTCGGACTATTTTAGAATGGTTCGGGCCATAGCGCTGCGGAGAAGCCCAGTTCCTGCATGACCTGTCATAGACATAAACAGAGAGAAGTAGCTCTGGCTACAATGTTCTTCAGCAAGATGCATGCAGTTCTGTTTATTAACCGCTAGAGCGCCAAACTGCAGCTTTATTTAAACAACGGAATAATCAAGTAAAAGGAATTATTTATACCCGTATGATATTACGCTGTAGCCACATTGGACCAGCGGTTTGGGAAATGGATGATTCGGCTGCGGGCGCCATCTTCTGGTCAGACGTGGGAATTAATTTAGCGTGACCGTCACAGTGCATTATGGGTAATCTATAGCCATTGAGTGTACATCAGTTGTACGCTTGTTATTGCGGTGGATTGTGGATTTGAATAAGTGCACTCAGTCCACTATGTTTTCAATTTCGGACACAGCCTATAACTTTCTATTAATCCTGAAGAATCCTTGATTAGTTTGTTCAGGTGTGTTTGATTAGGGCTGGAGCTAAACTCTGCAGGAAAGTGGTCCTTGAGAGCCAGAGTTGAGAAACCCTTGCTCTAGTTTTAAATGCATGTTTTTAAGCCAAAGCTATTATGGAATGCAAAGCTAATATTAAAATGCCTTTCCTAATTGCTTATTTCCAGAACATGCCGAGTTTTTGCATTGCAAGGGGAAGATGTTTACTGATTTTGATGAGGTTCGTCAGGAGATTGAGGCAGAGACAGATCGCATCACCGGACAAAACAAAGGCATTTCACCGGTCCCTATCAATCTGCGCGTCTATTCACCTCATGGTACCTTCATTCATGCACATACAGAGAAGTTATTTTAAAATGATCAGATCTACATTTTCTGTTACATATAAGCATGCATTGTGAAACATCACATGAAATCATGTCACCCCTTCTCTTCGCCAGTCCTAAATCTCACCCTCGTGGACTTGCCTGGTATGACCAAAGTGCCTGTAGGTGACCAGCCGGCTGACATCGAGCACCAGATCAGGGAGATGCTTATGCAGTTTGTGACTAAGGATAACTGCTTGTTGCTGGCTGTGTCTCCTGCAAACTCTGACCTGGCCAACTCAGATGCCCTCAAGATTGCCAAGGAGGTTGACCCTCAGGGTGGGTTGTCATCCAGCAGTGATTGAAACTTGTTATAAAATAATGTGATTTTTTTCTTTCTTTTAAAACTGTTCCTGATCTCGTGTGTGTGTGTGTGTGTGTGTGTGTGTGTGTGTGTGTGTGTGTGTGTGTGTGTGTGTGTGTGTGTGTTCTGAACAGGTATGAGAACTATTGGTGTGATCACTAAATTGGATCTAATGGATGAAGGAACTGATGCACGTGATATCCTGGAAAACAAGCTTCTTCCTTTACGGAGAGGTGAAGTCAGTGTACAAATACTCTTTCCATATAAATATAGCCTCTCAGGAACATTTTAAAAAGTCCCATTGGAGAGACCTGCACTATAATAAGTATAATTCTATAAATTTGACACAAATTAAAATCCATTCATATAAAAAGATTATTAAAAATATGGTAACACTACAATGTCTCATTTGTTACATTAGTTAATGTATTAACTAACATGAACTGACAATGAGCAATACATTTGTTACAGTATTTATAAATCTTTGTTAATGTTAGTTCATATGAATACTGCCGTTCATTGTTTTCGATTTTAATAATGTATTAGCAAACTCTAAAATTAACATTAACTAAGATTAATAAATGCTGTAGAAGTATTGTACATTTTTATTTCATAGTAACTAAAGTAGTTAACTAATGTTAACTAATGAAACCTTAATGTAAAGTGTTACCATTACTTTAGTAAACAACAATAAATACATGGAGATTCATTGGTCAGAAAAAGTTAAATTGCTCGTCTGTATATAACTTTTAAAAGCAGTGGATCTCAACCAGGGGGCCAGAATATTCTAGTAATAGCCCTAAGAACTTCAGGATGTAAACGGCAATAATATAAACCCCTATCCCCCGCTCCCCCTCCACACACACACACGCACGCACGCACGCACGCGCGCACGCGCACACTCCGTTTGTACTTTTGAAGTTGATGCTATTTAAAAAAAAAAAAAATATTTAAAATGTTCCAACTTTAGCAGAAAGCACAACACAAATTTCAACCACAATTAAGAATAAAAAAAAATGTCGGCACAAGTAAAAAGGTAATCAAGGTAAATACATAATTGTAAATATAAGGTAATCGAGTAAAAATAATGAAATAAAAACACTCACTTGAGGCACATGATTGGGAAAACCCTTCTGCAGAATATTAACAATTCAGTCCTTAGATTATTGATATAGGGCTTCCAGACACTATAAAAACTGGTCTGGCTGACCATTAACTAGACAAGTTAAATATTCCAGCGGAATTAGTTCCTTCAAAATCTCGTGCCAATCCGATATAGTCTTGTCACTTATCCACCTCAGTAATATGTTTCTCCTAGCTGCAAAGGTAAGAAGATTATTCAGTCTTCTTTTGATCAAATCAAAGCTTATTCAAAAATAAAGGATCCAATGCCAACTCCGAGTCCTTATCAAATATATTATTTCAGAAACTATCTTGGCCCAATATATTTGTCTTTAGATTGCCTAACTAATCACAGTGAGAGAGTGTACCAATTTGTGTTTTGCACTTAAAGCAAAGAGGTGAAAGGGTATTGTTAAATGCATGTCTACGGTTGGGTAAAATATGCATCCTTTGTTCAATTTTAAACTGTACAGCCATGGCACGATTACACGATCTGATCCCTCAGATGTACCATTGAGAACCTTGTATAACCGACAGTGTTGGGAAAGTTACTTGGGAAATGTTATAGGTTACAGATTACAAGATACCCTATTTAAAATGTAATAAGTAGTGTAACTATTTCAATTACTTTAATAAAGTAATGTAACTGATGAAATTAGATTACTTTTTGATTACTTTTATACATTTCTAATGAATGTTTTTATCTGTTAATCATTTTCAAACATTTAAACCAGGTTTAACCTTACAGTAGTAGGCCTACTCAACACTGATTACTGTCAGACTTTCAAAATCCTTCATCACTTGAATTAAGATTATAATCATTTAATTTTAAAGCACAGCCACCACAAAATTGTTTAAATACAGATTTAAATTCATAACAAGAAATAGTTTAATAGCTACAGTATTATACTGTTTTTTAAATTAAATATTTGCAATAGCTATGAGAGAAAACACTGACATCTAACAATGTATATTTTCTTTCAAAGGGTTCATAAACTGAAGTGTGGCTGGTAAAGACATCTTAAGCTAGCTAGCAGACTAGCTCATTTGTTATGAATGGAGATTATGAACATGGTGTTGGCAGGCGGGAGTAGGCAATGCCTTTCCTACTTTATTTAATGACTGCTTACAGTTAAATGTGGGCTAAGTTACATACCTGCAGATGCTTCCTCATGTTCGACATTGAAACCTTTGATATCAATAGCATTTTAATAGATGGCAAACATATTTTGCACTGAACAGTTATATTTGCGCCTAGTTGAAATGATTAAAACATTTCCAGCACTGGAACTAATTTTTTATCTCTCATTATCATGGACTTTTAGGGTACGTCTCTATGCTTAAAACGGAGAAGTTTTTCCTTTGAGTTTTCCGCGTACAGACGACACCATTGTCAAAACGATCACCATTTGCATGGATCCTCGAAAACTACTAAAACCGCTGTATTCTGCTGCCAGGCCATTAGATGGCGATGAAACACTTTAGATAGACTGAACACGTAATACGCATGTGCCTGACGACATCGTCTTCAGAGATTCACGTTTTTGTTGTTTAAACCGAGACCGTTTTTAAAAACTTGCACTTTAAAAACCCGTTTTCAAAAGTTTGCGTTTTCAGGCTCCCAAAATGCCGTTGTCGTGTAAATGAATGGCCAAAACGCATAAAAAGTATTACGTTTTTAGTTGAAAATGGTGTCGTGTAAACAGCCCCTTAGTTTGTTTTCATTCTCATCATGTGTTCCTTTGTTCAGTTTTCCCACTCCTCATTGTGAGGTTTCAGCTGTGTTCTATTAATTATCCTCGTTTGTGTTTGCTTTATAAGTTGATCCCTAACATTCATTCTCTGTTCGGCCTACGTTGCTCAACTTGTTTATTCTTGTATAATCGTCATTAAACTTTGTGTTGGAATTATACTCCTCTTCGTGCCTTCCTGCAACTTCCTGTGACACAGACAGGTTGTAGCCTAAAGCTTTCAGCGGCAATGTGGATTGATATGATTGGCAGATGTGGTGCAAATAAAAAAAAAGCTAACCAATCAGAATAGCATCGCTTTACTAAACGGCCTTTAAGGCATCATGCACATCAAAAACAGGCAAAGCAACAAATTAATATTATTCAACATATCCTAGCTTTTTACAGAAAATATTCAGATGTAACCCTCTTTGTTATCGTTAAAATTTTCATAAGTAAGTGTAATTTAATTACACATTTTTTTCTCAGTAACTGTAATGGATTACCGTGAAAAACACCTATACCAACCAGTATACCAAAATGCATTTAAGTTTATTGCATACTAAGTATACTACAAACCATTAGCATATTTACTGACATATCGCTTGAGCATTACTGATGTAAATATTATAATTCAACTTTATTTTGAGTACTTTTTTATTGCACAGTGCACATTTCTTGACATTAAGCTTAAAATGTGTTTTATTATCACTATTAGTAAGGATAGTATGATCACTGTATAATATCAGTCTTTAAATGCAAGATATTTAAATTGTACCTAAAGTTTACTTGCAATAGTTCCACTTTAGCACAATCAAATACACTTAAGTATAACTTTAGTTGGTCCTCAGCATTACTTCCGGATAACTAAAGTGCATTAAGTACAAAATTACTTGTCCCAATTTAGCAGACTTTAAGTATACCAATTTAGTTGTCACCATTATATTCAGTTTGTTTAGTTATCATGGACTCTCTGTTTGTTTTCATGAGTCACATGTGCTCCTTTGTTCTAGTTTCCCGCCACTCATCAGTTACCCTGGACACAAACACTAATTATCACAGCTGTTCATTATTTTGTCATCATCACCATGCATTTAAGATCCTCCTTGTGCGCTCTTCAGTTGTCCGGCATTGTTTGTGTGTGATGTTTGCATGCTGGCTCACTATCACATTCGGTTCTGAGCTATGTAAATAAACCTGGTTGTTATTCGTCACCTTCTCCTTGGATATCCGTGACATAGGCTACTAAACGTACAATTGCAGGGTGTTTGTATTAAGTACATAAATTTGTTAATGTATTTGTAGTATCCTTTGCATAAAATAAATGTATTTCAAATACATTTTAGTATATTTATTATTCACTGGGGTACAGTTCAATGTTTTTGTAATTAAATTAGGTACACGATTCCATGTAACTAGTTACTCCCCAATAGCCTACTGATAACCGACTCACTAAAATAGTGAAATAGTAGTCTAAAGGAGACAGACTTCTGTTATTACATAATGAGGGATTGTTTGAATATCGTTTCTAATCTGTAACAAAAAAAAAGTCCTGCTTTAATAATTTATACCACTGTATCAACTCCTCAAAAGACATAAAACATTTTTCATCAATTCAAGCCGACTAATACCTTGGTTCATCCAAAATTTAAACCTTTACCTGGAGGGAAGTCCGGATTGTTCACAGTTGGTGTGAGAGCAGAGGCTAGCTTAGTTCTTCCCTTGAAACAGCAAACTGCCCTCCATGTCTTAAGTGGATTTACAGTTACAGGGTTATCACAATTCTCCAAAATGAATTACATTTTCTTTTTTGAAAAACAACAAATCCACAAAGGGGAAGTTTTGATAACGATTGTTCAAGATCTAACCACGTTATCTATAACACGTTAGAGTTATCAAGAGCAACCCGATCAGAAACATATCTTACTGTAGATGTGCAGACCACTGGTATAGCTTAATATTAGATTAATACATTCCTCCCATCGACCCTGGTAGTTGTAGTGCAGATGATTTCAGCCTTGGTTTGCGTTTGCTCCAGATAAAGGAACTAAGCCTGCTATTCAAACCTTTAACAAAACTTTTTAGAGAACAGGATAGGGATAATTTGAATTGAGTTCAGGAGCTTTGGGAGGATAGACTTTTTTTATTTTATAAGAGCTACTCTACCTAACCAGGAGATAGGTAAAGTATCCCAACGATTTAAATATTTTCTAATTTTGTTGATGCAATTTTAAGTCCAAGTATACCAGTGCATTATCAAGTGCTATTCTTTCTGCACTTGTGGATGACCTTTCTCCTCTCTATTTTTCACAGACATTGATTACTTGTCACTTAGTGGATTCTTTTTAGCTAGCTCTGATTAATTAACACGGTTCCCATTTATTTCCTTGTAACTTTACATGTAAACATTTATTTGGCTACTTTAAAAAGTCCACCTCATGAAAATAGTTTAACAGCTACTGTATATTTTTGCATTTTCTGAAGCTATTTTGCTTTTTATTGATTTTATATGAGTTATTCGATGTCCAATGTGGTATGTTTTATTATGCTGATTGCCTGTAACTACTTCAAATTGGATGTTCCCTTTAGGCTACATTGGGGTTGTGAACCGCAGTCAAAAGGACATTGATGGCAAGAAGGACATTACTGCTGCCATGGGAGCAGAAAGGAAGTTCTTCCTCACCCACCCAGCCTATCGACATCTGGCCGATCGCATGGGGACTCCCTACCTGCAGAAAGTGCTTAATCAGGTAGAATGACGCAATGACATTATTGCGCATTAGCATAATGCCACTTATGCAAATGTTTTTCAGTATTTTGATACAGAAGAATATAGCCTTAAGTATATTGTTATCTCACTCTGTTTTGTAAACAAACATAAATCATGTAATATACATTTGCAAAATGTTAACCAGTAACCAAGGGTTTTCATTCTACTCTAGCAATTAACTAATCACATCCGAGACACCCTGCCAGGACTGAGGAATAAACTTCAGAGCCAGTTACTGTCCATTGAGAAAGAGGTGGAGGAGTACAAGCACTTTCGCCCCGATGATCCTTCTCGCAAAACCAAGGCTCTGCTACAGTGAGTCTTATATGTATTACCCACTTGAAAATGTACAGCTCAAGCACATACACAACCATTCGAAGGTTTGGGGTCAGTAAGAATAATACAAAATATAAAAAATACTTTTATTCAGCAAGGACTTATTTAATTATAAAAAAAATTTAAGAAAAAGAAGAAAAGTGGGAAGATGAGAGAAGTTTTTTTTATTTTTATCATTTGGGTCTTAACAGTTCTTCCTATTATTAATCACTTCCTTGAGATCGATCCGATCTCTTCTTCCTCACATCTCGCTTCCTCTGTGCTCGACTCCTCGAGGGAGGAGGAGCGTGAGTGGCCACGCTCTCCCTATGGCCCTGCCTCCGGCCCTTGGACTGTGGGACACTTGGACTATGACAGAACCCCCAGAGGCTTTAGCCGGGGATATGGGTCGGCACGGAATGTATTCCTGAACACTGCCAACTGCTCCCTCGCCTCACTAAACTTTCCAACCACTGTCTCAAGAGATGTACCAAAAGGTTCAGAGGGTGAGACTGGGGCATCGAGAAGAAAATGATTTTCTTTCTCCCCGATGTCCGCCAAGTTCAGTCACAGATGCCACCATCGCTGACATCGCTGACAGCAGCGGCTGTTTGTTTAGCGGCCCCGGGGAGCTAGATCCGTAGTGCGGCGCAGTTAAGCAACCGCTTCACGGGACAGTCCCTGATGTTCCCTCTTTTAGCAGATCTGCCTGGTAAACCGCCTGATGGCGACCCCATAGCGTCCATCCAAGACACAGTGTAGAGTTCCTATTCGAAAGGGAACTATTTAGCAACTGTTTTCATTTTTTTTTTAGCAACTGTTTTACTTTTTTTTTTTTTTTGATCTCCAAATCAGCATATTATAATTATTTCTGAAGGATCATGTGACACTAAAGACTGGAGTAAAGCCTGATGGAAATTCAGCTTTGCCAAAACAAGAATAAATTACTTTTTAAAATATATTAAAATTGAAAACAGTTATTTTAAATTGTAATAATATTTCACAGTATTTCTGTATTTTTAATCAAATAGCCTTGGTAAGCATAAGATAATTATTTCACTAAACATTAAACAGTAGTGTATCTTTATTTGTGTGTGTTTCTGTGTGGTGGTTTGTATATTTTCTGTGACTCACACAAAAAAACTCACTATTCTCTGGTTTAAAGGATGGTTCAGCAGTTTGCAGTTGATTTTGAGAAGTGCATTGAGGGTTCAGGAGATCAGGTGGACACGGTGGAGCTGTCCGGAGGTGCAAGGATCAATCGCATCTTCCACGAGCGCTTCCCCTTTGAGCTAGTTAAGGTAATTTTACCATACTGTGACAACTGACGTTCTCTAAAATCAAATCAATGCAGTGCCCATACTTTCTGTGGCATTATTTGAATTATATTCTCTCATATTACATAAAGGAAGTGTCTCTCTGTCTGTTAATGGTGACTAGATGGAGTTTGATGACAAAGAGCTGCGTAAGGAGATAAGTTACGCCATCAAGAACATCCACGGTATCAGGTGTGAAGCCTCTACCTCAAACAGACAGAGTCAAACACATTCGCCAACTCACCTGCACTGAGATCAAACTCTCTTTGATGTCACTGTGACATTTTGAACAACTGCTAGCTTGATATGAAGTATCACCATGAGAACCATGTCGTGAAATATAAACTGCAACCACAAACTAATCAGGAACTGCAAAGCACATCATTTAGATCTCTGACTGCTCTGTTCATTTCTTTTACTTGTCAGGACTGGTCTGTTTACTCCAGACATGGCCTTCGAGACTATTGTTAAACGGCAGATCGCTAAGATTAAAGAACCATGTCAGAAATGTGTGGACCTGGTCATCACCGAGCTGGTCAATACGGTCAGACAAGGCACCAAGAAGGTAAACCTTACTCCATGTCTGTCTATACAGTATACCCATTTGACCTTCATATACACACCGTTCAAAAGTTTGGGGTCAATTTTTGGAAATAAATAAATAATTTATTATGTTTTTTATTTTCTTTTATTCTGCAAGGATGCATGAAATTGATCAAAAGACTAAACTAAACTAGACTAAATTGTTACATAAGATTTCTACTTTCTGTTCATCAAAGAATTGTAAAATGTATCAGGGTTTCCACAAAAATATATAGCGGCACAACTGTTTTCAACTTTGATGATAATCATTTTTCTTGAGCACCAAAACAGTACATTTTAAAATCTGAGGAATCATGTGATACTGAAGAGTGGATTAATGGCTGCTGAAAATTTAACTATATGTATTCACATAGAAAGGTGTTTTAAATTGTAATATTATTTCATAAATTTACTGTATTTCTGATTAAATAAATGTAGCTTTGGTAAGCAACTTCTTTCATGAACATTTAAAAATCGTATGACCCCAAATTTATATTCTCACATATATATATATAACCATATCTGATCTCACTTTAGTTTAGAGTGAATCTAGTAAAGCCTTTCAAGAACCGGTATAGGTCATATTTAACCCTAAAAAAAAAAAACTATAAAAAATAAAGGTAAGGTAGGCCCATAACCGCTTTTTGTTATTCTGGTTGAAACTCTCTTCACATCCTGATAGCAATCAATAATAGAAGTGGTCTTAACAGCATTTTTTTTACAAATATCGTATGTGGAAATGTCAGTACCAAAAAATGTTAGTCTAAAATCATACAACGTCCGACCTGCCTGTCAGCGTATGTATTGCCATAAATCCGCATATGAGGTAATTTAATGGCGTCTCTTATGCCGCTTTGCTGAATATGCTCTGGCTGTGCGTGACCTGCATGTTCATGCGTAGCTCTCAAGGGAGGGTGGGATCTAATACTGTCAAAGCTAGCCTGCTATTGCATCGATATTGCCTACCCTACCTTTAAATAGAACATTTTTATTATTGTTTATTTATTGCCTGAAGAAAATTAATTATATATTCAAATTGTGGCAATAGTTTGATGACATTTAAGTACAGTTCATGAAATAAAAATCTCAATAAAGTATACATTATTTATTTCATGAAATATAGCATTTAATTTATGATAATGTATGTAGTTACCGGTATGTATTTTTATTTTATTTTTTTATTTCTATATTACATTTTGTGTATACAAACAAAATAATTCTTATTACTCTTAACTCAAAACCAAAACATTTAGACACATTCAAATAATAAGAATGGGGTGGAGTAATTTAACTAATGTTTAACACAATTATTTTCCGCACTTAAATAATGAATGAAATCTCTTGCCCATTTGTCTGTGTTAATAAGATTTGTTAATAAGCTGACAGTGGCAGTAAATGATCCAGTATGTGTTTTGTGGGACAGCTGGCTCAGTACCCCATGCTTAGAGAGGAAATGGAGAGGATTGTAACCCAGCACATCCGTGATCGGGAGAGTCGCACCAAAAATCAGGTACAGCCCATCTATCATGCACCTGCCAACCCTTTACATACACAAACTCATGTGGTAAAACCAAGCGACAGCTTTAACTGAAAAATAAGTAGTGAAATGTGTATTGTTGTTTGCTTTTTCTGTCATCAGGTCATGTTGCTAATTGACATTGAGTTGGCATACATGAACACCAATCATGAGGATTTCATCGGTTTTGCAAAGTAAGAACATACTAACCATTGACTAAACCTTTTACTAAATACAGTTTAGGAATGCTTTGCATACTGGTTGCTGGTTTGCTGGTCACCAGCATGGGAAACGGGAGAACAGCACGACCATAAACTAGCCTGGACGAACACAGAATTCATGTTTATTTTGATGATGTCTAGAATGTGGATCAGCATAAGCCATTCTGTTCTCCAGCTTAACTGCTAACATAGCTGGTAAAGTTATAGTCATCTAATAACGTATTGCTGGTTAAGATCATTAAGACGTCTGATTGGGGAACCAGGACATCTGCTTTTCCAACGCTATCTCACGACCAATTCGTACGAATTTGTACGAGTGATTAAAAGGTGGCTAATTCCTACGAATTTGTACGACCTCACTCGTACGAATTTGTACGATTTGTCTAAACCCACGTGATGGGTAGGTTTAGGGGCGGGGTCAGGGGTAGGTCATTTGTAAGAATTCATACGATTTTGGCAAATCGTAAAATATGTACGATTTAGCAAAAAACTTACAAATTCGTACGAGTGAGGTCGTATGAATTGGTACGAATTAGCCACCTCGTAAAATTCCTACGAACTGCCGTGAGATTGGGTTGGCTTTTCGGCAATGACCCCCAACATTCAAACTTTGTCTTGTGGCTAGTTGCAGTCTCTTTGTGTTCTTAATGGATATTTCTTTTTTCTGTTCATCTCTTCAGCGCCCAGCAGAGAAGCAATCAGATGAATAAGAAGAAGGTTGCTGGCAATCAGGTAAGCAGAAGACAGAATGAACAGATGCTGCGTCCTGCATGCATCTCACAGCCTGGCAGATGTTTGCCGCCTCACTCAAACATTTTTATAATTGGATAGTGTCTGTCATATTATGAGATTTTATTTATTGAGAACAGGGGTGTGTGTTTTTAAAATGCTCTTGAAAGGTAAGAAATAATGAGGAAGCCTCTGGGTTTTAAAACTAAAACATTTTTAATTGTAAATTAAATCATATAAATGTAGAACAGTATTATTTAATAAAAGATTTAAATTAAATTATAACACTTAATTGTATTATATATTAACATATATTCACAAAACTAATATATAAATATATTTTAATTGTATATTACATCTGTACTTTTGTACAGATGTGCATAACTTTTTAAATAGAGATAAATAAATTCTTCAAAATGCATGATAGGCTTGCCTTTAATTTGGACATGTCATGGACTTTCATTAGGCCTTTATCAGTAGGTTTTTTAAAGTACTTAAAATTGTATAATGTTCTCTGAGGTCTACTCATAATGTTATCAAGATTTTTCAATAAAAAATAAATTAAAAAAAACATCTCCAATTTAGAAGTAATTTGCTATTTTCCTGTTTTTGACCCTCTCTTTCAAACACTGACCACTGCTACAGTATGATTAGGAAACTGTTTTGCATATTAAAATAATTTTCAACGGCCCGCTATTGCACGTGTGGACTTGTTTTGAAAACTTCCGATGTTGAAACATATCTCGTTTAGTTGAAACGCTTGCCAACAATGTGAAACATGTATGCGTATTATATAAGTCTTAGTTGTGGCAAATAAAGTTTAAGTACTTGGAGGTACCACAGTTATGGTTGGCAAATAATAATTTATGGTGTTTTGTGTTAACTGAATTATGAATAAATGTACCATATCCATCATTCATCCTTTTTGGCAAAAGAAACAAAACAGAAGATGTCACTCACTGAAATTTTTATTCAGGATTACAGCAAATGGCTTATATCAAAACTACAACAAAATCAGCATTATCTACGTTCTTTCTTCCATATCTGGGAATCCCCACATTAACCCCATAAATGCAAAAGCAAATGAAAGAATAGTTAATCACAACTATCACAATTAATCTGTTTGACTGTGGCGCTACAGTATAAATACTCAGTATATATTAAACAATCTGTATCAGACAAAGCAATAGTGACACGTGGTAAAAACATGGTTAACTGTGTTGCGACATTGCTGTCGGATCCAATATAGTCGGCATTGCGTCATCTTTTATGTTCAGTCTCTCTGAAAAGCCTGCATCGAACTGTGTCTTGCATTAAAAACGAATCCACAGTAAAATGAAGCAAACAAACGAACAGTGTCTTACTGATGCAATCTGACTGAAACTTCGTTAAAAATAAAGTCCATCCATGCGTTCTTAATGTTAGGATCACAAGGATGGCAATGCAAAGACTGTGTTTTTCCACAACGTGGCACTTTAAAACGTATTGTAATTACCAGAGGCATCTCTATCGTTTTTGTTGTTGGAGTAATCCTGTGTTTGCGTCTGTTTCTTATTTACTACTATATGACATGCACAAATTGGTGGGCGGAGCTAAAGAGGGCGGAGCTTCAACAATCATGTAGAAGTAGATGTTGATCTGATTCTGCCGAGGCGGTCTTTTGTCGCACTATGATGTAATAATTAGACAAAATCCGAAACATGTCTTTTTCTGAGCTTGGTTTCAATAAAATCTGTTTTTGGACTAACAAGGAAGTTTTGAATTCTGAAACTCACAGGATATTTTTTTATAGTACAATGATATCTTATGTGTCAAAAGATCAAGGTAAATTTGGTTTCTCAATTCATGACCCCTTTAAGAGTATTGTGATATACAATTGTGCCATTTCTAGTTAGGAATAATTCACATATTGAGGCTGAATTATCTTATTGCGTGTTCCATTTAATCATGTTTAACAATTGATTTGTTGTATTTCTTGTGCTAGTTGTGTGAACTGGTGACTGAACTGTTTTAGCATCTTTCTGCTACTTTTGTATTCTGTTCATCTTGTCTGTTCTCTCTGCTGCCTTTTCCAGTTTATAATTACCTATCTTAAACCCTGTCTTTGCTTTGCTGCTGTTGCTATGCCAACACGCCTCAGGATGAGATAATGGTAAGTGTGTGCATTGACTGCGGCCTCTTTGGTGTGTGTGTGTGTGTGTGTGTGTGTGTGTTTACTAATGCACTCTGCCGTTTTAATATAAAATGTATTTAAAATAAAGCATTACATTTTGATTAATTAATCCTAATCAGTACTAATCACAGTAGTTTTTTTTTTCATTTACACCTAAATAAAAAAAAAAAAATACTATGACATTTTTAAATTCATGTGGATTTTTTATGTAAAACGTATAAATGGGATTACAAATGTGCTAATACACAACTGTTCAAAAGTTTGGGGTCAGTATATTTTTCAAATATTTAATATTTTTAATATCAAAGCTGCATTATTTAATAAAAAAATATTAGTACAATTTAAATTTGTCTTTGCTGAATAAAAGTATTAATTTCTTAAAAACCCAAACTTCTGAACGGTGTAGAGACATTTTCACTAGTGGTCTCAGACTTTAGGACCCCACTGTATTTGCAATGTTCTTCTGATTTGTTCTTCTGAGAAATCTGACACACATACACATCATTTTGAAATTATAACATGGAATACTTCTGGAATACTTGATTCTGATTGGTCAATCATTCTGGGTTCAGATATTTTTGTATGATTACTGCAGAACTGCATAATCTGTCATTGTCCCAACTGATTTCCTACATAGCATTCCATGTTCATGTCTCTCGTATCATGCCTCAGTATTCTCGCACTAATTTTTAACCAATATTACTTGTTCATTCATTTATACAGTATATTTGATAAATATAACAATGACTGTCTGACTGTACACTATCCCTTACGTCCCACATGTTTGCCTATGTTTGCCACATGGTGTCTAGGTGATCAGAAAGGGTTGGCTGACCATCAATAATATTGGCATCATGAAAGGAGGAGCGAAGGAATATTGGTTTGTCCTGACCGCTGAGAATCTGTCCTGGTACAAAGATGATGAGGTGAGTCCCCTGATGTCTTTTCTTGGTTGCTTTTCATTTAGCAAAGCTTTTTATCTGAAGCAAGTATACGCACTACAGTGGATGGTTTCCCTGAAGCGGCCTTGTTTTCTTTTCACATACTCTGTGCTTTTTAGTTCAGTATTTTTTTCCGTCAGCAGTAAGGCTATATTTAGTCTAAATTCACAATGAAAGCATCTTATCCTACCAGTAACCCATGCTGTAAATGCTCCGCTTCATTAGATCCAAGAAAAGAGAATGAGATGAATGAGGTCATACAGTATACATGAGTGCATTAGTTCTGTTTTTTACTTCAGTAATGGCCAGGTATTGCCGTCTTGATGGTCTGATCAAGCACAGGTGTTATGGTACTGTTGTGACCCCCACCCCACCCCCACTGTCAGTCCCGAGGCATGAGGCATGAGGAGAAGCAGACCAGGGGCTGGTGGGAGGGCTGCTCTGGGGGTTGGGAAGGTGGCATATGGTTTTCATTACCATACATACCAGATTTTGGTCCAACACTTCCCAAAAGGCCTTGCTGTAGTTAGTTTAAGCATGAAGAGAAAGTCTGTTTAAAACAAAGGAGTTCCTAGTCCAAAATGACTTCCAAAAAAAATCAATTTTGCATATAATTGTTTTTCATTTAATCTCCTCATTTAAAAAAAAAAAAAACCCACAGTTATGTCCTGCTTGTGCCAAAACAATTTCTTTGTGGTCCAAGTGGATGAAATAAGAGTCCAAACAATGACAATTATACACAGCGAAAATACTTTTATTTTCCATCAAGTCAACATTGTAATGTTGACTTGGCATTGCAAGAAAGCATTGGCTTTCTTTCTTTCTTTCTTTCTTTCTTTCTTTCTTTCTTTCTTTCTTTCTTTCTTTCTTTCTTTCTTTCTTTCTTTCTTTCTTTCTTTCTTTCTTTCTTTCTTTCTTTCTTTCTTTCTTTCTTTCTTTACACACACACACAGACATGCTCACACACATTTAGTCAGTCACCTTTATTTATATAGCGCTTTTTACAATACAGATTGTATCAAAGCAGCTTCACAGTGATAATAATACAACAAATTTTGTTTCTAGGAGAAAATTTCATCATCGTCTACCTTAAGTAAGGCAGATCAATAATATTGTTGAATATTAAATGTCTCCAACTAAGCAAGCCATAAGCCAAAGGCAACAAACACAAGCCAAGAAACACAGACATATAGTGTATAATATATAAATATAATAATATGTACACACATGTATTATATAAACATACTTTTATGTATATATATATATTTTTTGTTTTTTTGTTTTTTTGTTTCTCGATTATAATCGTTTTTTATAATAGATGAGGTTTCTGAATGTATCCAGGGAAAGTTTTGTTCGATTTAGCTAACTAAGATATGTAACCCCCTTCCTTAAACGCTCTTAAACACACAGACGTTACTTAGTACATAAAGGAATGCAGATTTCCATGGGTAGACATACAGAAACATGATGACGAGACTGTTGCTGAACAGAACAAGATGATGTGTGTGAACCCCCACACAGCCTAACCAATGTGCAGACTACTGTACAATCTCTACGCCCTGAACAGGTAGTCTGAACACTGGGAAAGCGGGGCGGGAATGGCGCTTCACAGGGAGATGAGTCCAACAGCACTGAGGAATGAATCTGTACAAAACAATTAACAATCAAATGATGGACAACTTGAACATGCATTTTGTTTTTCAAACCTTTTTTTGGAAGTAAGCATAGAAAAGGGGAAATGAGAAAGTCGATAGTGACTTTTTACAGCAGGCCGTTTGTCACGGTCTTATTGCATCAGTTTTACTTGTTTATTTATTTCATGAAGCAGACTATTGTACGTTTTATTATTCAGAGAAGCTTGCCACGATGCATTTCAGACCTATTAGAATGTATAACACTTTTTGCTCATGTTCTATAAACAAATGTACATTATTTATATCTATCTATAATTTATTTATTTTATTTCATATATCCATTTAAAATTCCCCCAGTTTCCCTAGCTGCTGGACAGCCCATTGTCCCTCTTTAACTTTAAACTTTCAGATTTGTTTCTACCATATGCAAATAATAAAAACTTCAAAGGGACAAGAAATACCTCAAACGTTCATGCATCTGTGCCAATCAGATTTGGCATTAGACGTTTCGATTGTCCTCCCGAAAACCTCCATCCATCCTTTTCTCCGTCTCTGTCTCTCTTTTGCTCTTGCTCCGTTCGGCTGGACGTCCGAGTGTGTGAGATGCCAAAGAGTGGTGGGTGAGTGGGGGAGGAGGAGGAGAGGAGGGTCCTTTAAAACCTCTGCGTGTTTGATGGTGGTACGAGAAAGCAAAGAATGTGGGTGGCAAGAAGAGTTAGGTTTCCTGGCCCTTTCACTCCCGTCGACTCATAAATCCCCCTCAGATCAGCGGCAAAGTCTTAGATAACAGATAGACAAAATGAAGATATTCATACAGTATTTGCATCGCCTGAACTAATTTGTAACGCACAGCGTCTTTTTGTACTTTTTCAAATGTAGATTTTTTAGAATTGACGTGGCAGACTTTTGACTTTCCCCTGGAAGAGTTGAAAAGAGGCAGAGGGAGAGAAAGAGGTGGAGCTTTTTTGGGAGCATTTTTTCCCTCCGCCTTTAGTTTATGTTTCTTTTCTCGTTAAACAGGAAGTGAGAAGTCAGAGGTCACAAAGAAGTAAGACAAGGAAAGCTGGTACTGATGAAGACCTGTCAGACTCAACATTTACTGAGATGTGTGTGTGTGTGTGTGTGCACGTGTGTGTGTGTGTGTGTGTGTGTGTGTGTGTGTGTGTGTGTGTGTGTTTTTCTATCCCGGTGGGGACATCAACCTGAATGCACACTGAATCATCGGGACCCGCCTCACAGTGGGGACGTAAATTGAGGTCCCCATGAGGAAACAAGCTTATAAATCATTACAGAATTCGTTTTTTTTTTTTTTGTAAATGTAAAAATGCAGAAAGTTTTCTTTTTAGGGGTAGGGTTATTGTAAGGGAATAGAATATACAGTTTGTACAGTATAAAAAAACATTACGTCTGTGGAGTGTCCTCACAAAGATACTTGTGTAACCAGACTTGTGCGTGCGCGTGTGTGTGTGTGTGTTGTGTGTGTGTGTGTGTGTGTGTGTGTGTGTGTGTGTGTGTGTTGTGGGTGGTGGTGCTGACTGAGTTTCTTGGCATGGAGGCGGAATTGTAATATCTCCAGATGTGTAGTCATGTGGTCTGTACCTCTCTCCATGCTGCTATTTATTCTGAACCTCACTTCCTCTACTCGTACTGGATAAAGGGCTCTTTATACTGGCCCTTGTGTTTTAAAACATGCCTCCAGACAAGAATTAAGGTGCTTCGGAAGTCAGTTCACATTGAGGCTGAAGTTCATGCTCACCACAGAATGTTTCTCTGAAATGCAGGGTTCTTATTAAATGTTAAATAAGATGCTAACACACTCTAAAAAATGCTGGGTTGTTTCAACCCAATTTTGGGTCAAATATGGACAAACCCAGCCATTGGGTTACTTTTTCAAAATTAAATTTTTAACCCAACGTTTGGGTTTTTCCATATTTGATGAAAAAAATTTCCATTTTTTATGTGGCCTATAAACGAGAGACATAAATAATCCTCACACTGTTTGATCCATCCTTGGTGTCTGTCGGGGAAACCCTTACATTGTTTTTTGTGGACATTAATCTCTGAAACTGGCAGTGTGGACGGAAAGTTTATTGTCATTAGATGACACCGTCTGCTTGGTCAGCGTTCTGAAGCCTGGTGTTTGAAAATCAGTCTGAATTTCTGAGGTTCTTAAAGGAATGCTGTGTTCAACTGAAGTCTCTATGCCAAATTTCCTGTTGATTACCACAGGCAATCGTTTAAACTTGTTCATCAGTTTTCTAAAACAATCAAAGGTGTGTTTACAGTAATGCATTTACCATGGACTTTTGAAAGACTGAAAGACTTTTCATGAGAGTATAGCTATGATTTGAACATTATATGTGTTAACATGAGAGTATAGTCACTTACTGACTAGTCACTTAAAATCACTTAATGATCTTCTGTGACTATTTATTTTCAGTCTTTTGAGTCCCTGCCTATTTAGTGTTGATAAACCTATTATTCTTCACATGGTGTGCACGGTTGCCAGTTTACATGGCGACAGATCTACCCACCCCCATCCATCCATCCATCCATCCATCCATCCATCCATCCATCCATCCATCCATCCATCCATCCATCTATCCATCCATCCATCCATCCATGTAAATGTAAAAGCACTTTGTAATATTTAGCTTCCTATTTCCACTGTAAGTGTAGTACGTTCAATAAACATGATTTTTGTTGGTTTTTACAAACTATGGGCAGGGTAAAAAATATTCCCTGTGATAATTCAGCAACGACTATAATACTATAGATGCAGCTGGTATCAGTGCATCGATACTGCAGAAACAGTAGTATTGGAACCGTTTCAGATATTTCAGTATCGGAAACATATCGAAATATTGATATCTAGAGTAAAATATTTAAATTTAGATTTAAATTAATAGGATCGTCCAATAACACCATATCTTGGTTTTAAAATAATTTAATGGTCAGGACACAAAGGGTGCGAATGGATCTGCAGGGTGCGAACTCATCTGCACCTTTAAAGATTACTAGCGGTGTTCTTCAGGGCTCTGTTCTGGGGCGTCTACTTTTTATGATCTATATTAATAATCTTGATTTCAACATTATGAATGGTAGATTTCATCTCTATGCTGATGCACCCAAATGTCATTAAGCTGTGTTTATTACAGTCTGATTCAGTGTTGTGCAACGAAGGCTTTGATGCTTGAAATTTATGCAAACAAAACAAAAGTTTTTTTTTTTTTTTTTTCACATTTAAAGAAACAAGCAGTAAATCTATTATTGGTTAGCATTTTACAGGGCACTGGAAAATAAGTAACAGAATAAAAATACCTTGGTTTTATATTTGATGAATCTTTATCTTTTATACCTGATGCAAGTCCATTAAGGACAGGGTTAAGGCTTTATTGGGCTAGGGTTTAATTTTAGAATCAAAGCCCATTTCTCATTTGAGACAAAAAAGAGATTAGTTTCTGCTACCTTCATGCCAGTTGTTGATTATAGTTTGTATAAATTTGTGCCTATACCAAACTTTTATGTTTTTTAGACGCCCTCTAACACCAAAGTTTATAACAATTTGTCATTTTAGAACTCATCACTGTGAGCTGTATAATAGAGTACCTTGGTCTTCATTATCGACACGCAGACTAAAGCATTGGTACCTGTTCTACCATGGTGTACCATCTTTGCAATTGTTGGTGCATATTCTTCGGCTCCACTGGTATGAACTGAATTAGGGAAACAAGCTTTTCAGTATGCCGCACCTAGTGATTGGGATAATTTACAAAAATTATTTGAAGATACAAAACTTGGTGTCAATATATACTTTTAAATCTTTGCAATTTTCAAATGTTTTTAAATAAGTATTGGTACTGTTGTTATTGTAATATTGTAAGAATCTCTGTTGCTGCTCATCTTGGCCAGGACATTTATGAAAAGGAGATTCTTAATCTCAGATTAAAGGACAATAATTAAGTCAATAAATAATTTTAGTTACTGACTTCAAGTATTGTTAAGGTTAGCTGCTATACAGACCATTTTGTGTTGATGCTAAAATGAATTCCTCTGGTGGTTTGGAAGAAGGTTACTCAATATGTGCATGCTTCACCCTGTTAACATGCAAGTGTTTTGATCTTCCCTCACTCTTCTCCTCCTACACTCTTCATGTCCTCTCTCAATAGCTTTATATTCAAAAGGAATAAGCATAAATCAAAATGACAAATCAACATTTTCTGTCCCCTTTAGGTTACAAAAAAAGAGAAAAAAGAAACGCACACAAAAAACACACACTTTAATAGAGTAGAGTTTATTTAATTCAATCTATTTAGGATTTGCATCTCCAGCTTGTGTGCTCCTGATTAAGTGTATGAGTCATAAAGCATGATACTCAGTGTGCATTGCAGGCTTCCAGTGTGTAATACATTCTCGCATCACAAGTATGTGTTAACCCTTTAATGTGATAACTGCTTTGGACGAAATACAAGCACTAACAGTGTTGTTTAATACTCTTGAATTTGTACCATGTATTCATACACATGCAATCATGAAAGAATTCTAGGCTATGTACAGAGCAGGATACTACCATACAGAAGTGTGCAGTGTTGTATTCTAAACATAGCTCTATTCTTTGAAGTTGTTTTTGCAAAGGCTGGATCAGCTATGCCTATTTTGGATAATAACTCTTCAGTAGTCCCTGATCTGGTAGTGTTATTCTTTGCTCTGTTCTTATTCCTCTTTTATTGTGCTTATTGCCCCCTGCAGGAGAAAGAGAAGAAGTACATGCTGCCATTGGATAACCTGAAGCTCAGAGATATAGAGAAAAGCTTCATGTCCAGCAAGCATGTGTTTGCTCTCTTTAACACTGAACAAAGGTAAGAATAATAATAATAATAATTTTACTCTCCACAGAGCTCTCAGAAATGCAAAAATCATTATTATTAATATAATTAATATAAATTTATTAATTTATATTTTATATTTTAACATTTAATTTATTCCTGTGATGGCAAAGCTGAATTGTCAGCATCATTACTCCAGTGTCCAGTGTCACAAATCATTTTGATATGCTGATTTTTGTGTTCATGTAGCATTTCTTCTTATTGCAGTAATACTTTATTCTCAATGGCTTAGGCCCATTTTCCAAAACAGTCTTACAATTCTCTAAACTGTAAGTTCAATTGTCACAATTCCACTGTTTGCTGGAACAACATAACTCTATTACATGTCTGCAAAATGTAGTAACTCACCCAACACATTTAATTCATGCTTCAAAACCTAGTTATTTTGTCAGTAAATTGGCTAATGCCACCGAAATAAAAAGGTTTTTTTTTGTCATCGTGTGAGTCATAAACATCAAAATGTTTAAATGTGTTTCACCATGCCAATATTTGTTATATACAAATTTCATACAGTTTTTTTCTACTTTTTTGTTGTTCTCAATTTGGTGATAATTTGTTGACTGAAAAAAATGTCAGTTTTGTTTAGCTGAACGCTCTTGTGTATCACACTGAGCTTTTTAGATTCAGATGTCAACAGAAGGTAAACATGTACTAGAAGTCAATACTGTAGTACACAAAAAAAAAATACATTTGTATATATGCAGTACATTTTTGAAAAATGTTTTACATGTAAAATGAAAATTCACAGTTGCTTGTTCATTTTTACACACTCTATGATGTCTTTCCCTAACACCATCTCACATTCTTTTATGTCTTCCTATTGCTCTTCCATGGCAAGCAACTGTGAATTTTCAGTTTAAGTGCAAAACATTTCTACAAAAATAACTGTACTGTATGAATACAAATGTATTTATGCTGTAGCTGCTGCTGTGTAGGGTTGTGACGTTCCTCAATGTTGAGAAATAGTAGTGATTGTGCTGGGCAAACTCCATATTTATGCTTCCAAATTTGATTGGTTGATTAAGATTGTGATTACTATTTCAATACAACGTCAGGCTATTTGCCAATTTAACAGACATTACAAACATTCCATGTCAGATATTTATGGAATATACATGCATGTCTTACAGATTTTGATAACTAAATGCACCATTTAACAAGTGATGGCTCACATGATGAAAGAATGTTTAGAAGTTGTTTATCATTTTTGATAAAAAAAACCTGTGCGTTTAGTTATTTTGGACAATTGTACTTACTCTTTTGCACACATGTGCCAAAACACATGCAATTTGCTTAAATCAACAAGAAATTCAAATCTGATGTGAACAAGAATCTAATTGGGGGGAAAAATGACCATTCGATAATTGAGCCAAAGCGATTGAGAAAAAACGTAATACTAAGTAATGCAATACATCTCAAATGGCGGTATTGTCTGGGCATTTTTATTTTGTAAGCACAATCTGACTTTTTTCATTGCTCATGCTCGTTGTCGCTGTCGGACTGTTGTCTCAGGAACGTGTATAAAGACTACAGGCAACTGGAATTAGCTTGCGACACTCAGGAGGAGGTGGACAGCTGGAAGGCATCCTTCTTACGAGCTGGAGTCTACACAGAGCGAATCACTGTACGTGAATGCCTCCACTGATTAACTCAAGTCATATTAACTGTGATGTAACAGCTGGCACATGTATACAGGTGAAACTCGATTATATAGACTCATTACATGCAAAGTGAGATATTTCAAGCCTTTATTTGTTATAATTTTAATGATTATGGCTTACAGCTTTTGAAAACCTTTTCACAATATTCTAATTTTGAATTTGTGGTTTTCATAAGCTGTAAGCCATAAACATAAAATTTTAACAAATAAAGGCTTGAAATATCTCACTTTGCATGTAATGAGTCTATATAATATATTAGCTTCAACGTTTAAGTTGAATTACTGAAATAAATGAACTTTTGCATGATTTTCTAATTTTTCAAGTTTCACCTGTATAACCAATAACCAACACAATTCTAACAAACCACATTAAATTACATTGATAGCTTACTAATTTTATTAACTTATTGTGCTTTCTTTGCTTTGTCTGCAGGATAAAGAGATGGTAAGTTTAAAATTGTCTCTGACTGTTCAATTTTTCCCTCCTCCAAACATCTATGTCATATGCAAACTTATTCCTCTCTGAGTATCAATATGTCAATATTTAACAATGCTTTGAAATGATGGTGTGAACCCCACCATTAACAGGTTAAAGGTAGGGCAGGCAATTTTGGAGAGGATTGCAATAACAAGCTAGTTTTGAAAGCATTAGATCCCATCCCACCCTCCTGCAGAGAGCGTCTCCAAAGCCACACCTCCTCCAAAATACATGAACGCACACAGCAGAGTGCAAAGCGTCACAAGGACGGCGTTAAATTACCTCATGTCTCAAAGCACATAACATTACAATAATAATGATTATAAACAACTCACAGAGCTCTTACCTGTACCATCTGACGACTGCAGATTAATTTCGGTGTTGATAGTCTCTGCTTTTCGGACCAAATGCAAAGATTGGAGAAAGATGTTTTGGTCCTGAGACTTCCATAGGAGATATTTGTACATGTTTTATATATTAAGACCACTTCTATTATTGATTGCTATTAGGATGTAAAGTGAGTTTCAACCAAAATAACAAAAAGTTTTAAAAAAATTGCCTACCCTACCTTTAAGAAAGGAGATCGATGCCAGAACAAATCTTCTAATTAATCGTGATCTAGATTGATTACTCGTGATAGGCCTGAATTTATTTGCTTTTCTATTTCACTATTTGTTCCTTATTGTGTCCCTAATTTCATTAGAGCCAGTAATATGTAAATATCAATGTCTTGATGGCCCTCAGCAGAGTGATGCCGGTGAGGAGAACGGCTCGGATCGCTTCATGCACTCCATGGATCCTCAGCTTGAGAGGCAGGTGGAGACCATCAGGAACCTTGTGGATTCCTACATGGCCATCGTCAACAAGACTGTGAGGGACCTAATGCCCAAGACCATCATGCATCTCATGATCAACAGTGTAAGCTGTTTTAAATTACGCTTCGATATACCTAAAATAATTCCTATGCAATTTCTATAATCCAAACCTAAAGGATCCTGGTGAGATCAAATAAGTATTACGAATCAAACTGTCCAGTCAAGAATCAGGTTTTTTCCAATAGGATCTTACTGGATTCTTATTGGATGTTTCTTAGCCCTGTAGTCACTGGAAAAAAAATGCTTTTTATCCTTGTCTTTGCTTTCTCTTCCCATAGACTAAGGACTTTATCCATGCTGAGTTGCTTGCTAACTTGTACTCATGTGGAGACCAGAACACTTTAATGGAGGAGTCAGCAGAACAGGCTCAGCACAGGGAGGAGATGCTGCGCATGTATCATGCTCTGAAAGAGGCCCTCGGCATCATTGGTGACATCAGCACCACCACAGTCTCCACTACCATGCCCCCGCCAGTGGATGACTCCTGGCTGCAGGTTCAAGGAGGACCTTCAGGGCGCAGGTACAGTGTCATCTTTTTCAATAAATCAACATTGTTTCTGTTCAGAAAGTTGAAAGTAGTTTTAAATGCTTGAAGTCTGGAGGTTTTAACGCCAAGCAATGTGTCAAATGTTTTAGCATGTTTGTAGAAGTTGCTAGCATGTTTTAACATTTTGTTTGAAAAGCCAGGAACACACTGCGCCTTAAATTTTTTCCAAATGAGGTACGTAGAACTATAACTCCAATTAGGCAAAACAATGAAGGGGAACCACTAATTGAATACCTTTTGTTAGCCATTGCTAGCGTTTTTGGTAGCATGTCCTAAGCTAGAAGCTAGGCTTTGCTAATGATAGATAGATAGATAGATAGATAGATAGATAGATAGATAGATAGATAGATAGATAGATAGATAGATAGATAGATAGATAGATAGATAGATAGATAGATAGATAGATAGATAGATAGATTCAAATCACTTGGCTCTCTGTTTTAGGAAAACTGTAGATCCGATCAGTTAGACAACCTGAGTCAGAACAGTCAAAAAGGTCTTGGTGGTGAGTTCGCTTGGTAGCTTTAAAGCTCTTTAGTCAGAAATGGAAGTCTCAGAATAATAATAATATTAAGTTTAAACAGAATATCAGTGTGTTGTCTTTCTCAAGCCAACATAATAATCTTTTAATTTTCTCAACAGATCTCCAATGTCTAGTCCCACTCCCCAGCGCCGGGCCCCACCAGGGCCCCCTCGTCCAGGTGGACGCTCAGCCCCAGGGCCCCCAACTGCTGGAGCACCGCCTGTGCCATCCAGACCTGGAGCCTCTCCTGACCCCTTCAGTGCCCCCCCTCCCCAGGTCCCCTCTCGTCCTAACCGTGCCCCACCAGGTGTCCCCAGGTGAGTCAGAGAGGACGTTTATAAGTACAGTAATTGTGCAAAACATGATTAACTTTCTGACCTATAAATTAAAGTTATGATGTTTTATTGTAATTGATCAGATACAAATGCATTTGAAATGTTTCTTGCTGACATAGAATGTATATTACCACTACCGGTAATTGTGGGGAGTAATATGAGTGCTAATGGTGTTGAGAGCAATGATCTACAAACTACCCTCCATTTTACACCCTTTACAGCCTTTCTGCCCTGACCTGATCCCTGCTCTTTAACACAAGAAATACAGATCAGTAACACACTTCCTGCCATTTCTACTTCTATCTCCTGTCACAATCCATTACCTTTTCTCAGCTCACACACTCCTATACACAGTCAAACTCAGAGACCTGCGCTAACAAACCACTCACACATTTTTTCAACTACACTTTTTTCTTTCCCCATCTCCTTGACATTCATCCATCCATGTGAATATTTATTCCAATGCTGTTTGAACTCATTTAGTTCATTTATTGCATGTATAAATAGAAACATCAGTGCACCAGATTTGTGAGATCATTCTCTCATGATATACATGCTTGGGATGAAAACGTAAAGAAAACCGACCAATTAAACAGGACAAACCATGGAGATGATACATTTTTGATTCCTTCATTTTCTGTCAACCCATGTTCTCCTCAAACTCAGTCCCGCTAAATCCCTTCCACAATGATTCCGGTTATTCTTTCAGAATTTCTATCAGTGACCAATGAGGAGTTACGCAAATGGTATGTTCGACATATTGTCCTTATGTTACGTCACCATGTCCTTGCATGGTTCCATCTTTAAATGTGTTAACATCTGCTGTCCCCTGACACACCTCATTCTCTAGATATGTCAATCAGATATGTCATCACGCTGTCTGTTATTGTCTATTCATCTGTTCAGAGTTTTTTTATGTTTCTAATGACACAATTATGCTTAGAACTGCCATTTAATTACATAAGATGCCATCTGGTTGAACAACTTGTATTTAGTTATACAACAAGCCATAGTTATATTTAAGGTTGGCTTTAATGGCTTTAATGTATTTTTTCATCTTTAATTTGTCATTTTTTACTTTTACTTTTTTTCACTTATTAATAATTGTATTTATTTCATATTTTTTTTCTTTTAAAGTCCCCCAGGAGTCAATAATTATATCCCTTAATAATTTTATCCCTGATGAAAAAAATCTTCATGCCTTAAATTAGCTTGAATGTAACTCTACACCCTTGCCTCATTTAGTATAAATTCATATTATATGAACATGCAAATTAACCCCGCCCCCACTCACTCACACCAGCACAGAGATCCACTCGTTGACGTGATTGGTTACAAGGTAGTTCCTGACGTCAGAAACACCAGCGATTAAACCGTCTTTGGTTCCCTGCAGTTTTAAGGAGAAAATACTCAGCAATGGTGTTGACTTTGGAATTATGAATTATTAAGCATATTAAAAACATTTAAAGGTAGATTTTCACCACAGGGGGACTTTAAACGGTGTTGTTGGTTTGAGGCAAATAGATCCCATAACACATCTAGGTTTTTCTAATACTTTTTTTTGTACTGTATATGACGTGTATGTTTTTATATGATGTGTGTTCTTAGTTTTTTTTTTTTTTTCACAGAAATAATTTATTTGTGAAACTTAACATGCCACATGTTCAGTTATGGCTCTGCAAATCATCTAGCTGGCTATTTCTTGAATGTGATTTGGGTTAATCATTGAAAAATCTTCTCTTTTTTTCTTGAATCAAAACATTTTAATCTGATTTGTTAGTCCTAAATGTTTAATTAATAGCCTACGACACCACAGATTTTGCAGTTCATGAATTCTCTGATGAATCCACCTTGTTTATCATGCAGTATATGTTCATTTTCAGTGCTCATTGTTACTGCCTTTGTCTTCATGTTCTTTTGTGTTGTTCCTAATTGTGTATTTTCCCCTGTCGTCTGTCTGTCCCTCTGCTTGTGTGTTTGCATCCATCAATCTGTCTGTTGTCATCTTTGAAGTCGGAGAGCACCAGCCTTCCCCACCAGATCCAACAGAGACTCGCTCACTGAGCATTAACACTGGCGATCAGCAGACACGATAACCACTGACCCCTCTGCCACTATACACATGCATGCTCACACACACTCAATGACAAGCACACAGCAAGCATCAACACAAGCATAGTCCACACACTGTACATATCATGTTTACTTGAAGTATTTTCTCTTCCACGAATACAATGCCAGGAATGAATGTCAGTAATATTCTAAACTCATCTAATAATTGTATCAAGCACGTATGTGGTGCCACTCTATTCCGTTACCAGCATATATCCTGTACTTAGGCTACACTAGTAAGAACACTAGTTATTTTAAAATGCACAGGTACTGTCAATTTCAACCAGCCTATTACACAGTTTGCTTTAACATTTATCCACATGAATGCTAGATTACACTGACATGTTTTTGCCTTTCTTAGCAACAAATAAGCCATATAACATCTGACAGCTTCTCAACCCTTCAAAAAGAGTGACCTGCATGTTTTTATAAAAAACATATTACTTGTCATACTGCTTCATTGACTCTTTCATAACATTCTATGCTACCATATTTTCTTTCTTAACAATAAACAAGTCTTATCTTAGTCCCCTGAAGTTATAAAAGTGTTCCGCTTTAAACCAGTTCCTTTTAATGAATCAGACATACGCAGCATACTATGGATTTGTAAGAGCTAAATCAGTGTAGTTTCTGACTGGCTGTTCATATGACAGTGTAAAGTAGCCTATACATTTGTTTTTGTTTTAATTTTTTTATTTTATTAAATGTTTTGAATTAAACCATTTTTTTCTTCTTCAAAATTTTCATTTGGCAGTTAAATTGAATTTCTTTGTTCAATGTTTTTTTTTGCAAACTAGCTCATCACTCATCTTACTGCAGGTTGTATCTTGAGTTGGTTGGGCAACTGATCATGTCGGGGGTGAGAGACAGGGCGTGCGCTTCTGGCACGAGGAGGGATGTTTGAAAGTTGTGTTTACAGTTACAGTAAATCCTGCATAGTGCACCTTTAAGGAAGAATCATTAAGAGAATTGCAACTGCAGCCATAAAATCCATATTTGTAAAACATCAGAAAAGAGGAAAGATAAACATGTCTTCTTCACATCAGTCATAGCCACCACAATCACAATAAGTGCCCATATTAACTGAAATGAACAAAACTAAGCCATCATACTATATAGCCTACTTGACATTGACAAAGCCATGGTTTTCCTTTTTTGTTTTATTTGCTGTTCTTTTTTTCTTTTCTTTTTTTCTTTTAGCCGTCCAAGCAAAGGAAGCCCTTCTCACAATGAGAGTCCAAATCCTTCGTTTGACTCTTAGAGCCAAATATCCTTCCTCCACGTCCTCCTCCTCTTTCTGTCCACTGCCTCTCATTCTCTGTGCTTTTCTTCTGACCAAGTGCATCCTGGGATTGCTGCATGCATTGCCTAGCATTACAGCAAGAACAGATGGAATTGCTGAAAGGAAAGGCAGAAAGATAAGTGAAGAATGCAGGAGAGCTGTGGGGTTTGTCACTCCTTCTGTCTGTACTATATACACTAATCAAATTGTAATGGGCCTCTGAATAATACACCCAGTATGGACTTGTGTCAACATTCGAAGTCACTGCAATGTTAAATATACTGAAAATGCTGTGTGGTGTTTGTGTTTACACACTAGACAATGTCGACTTATTATAGAAGTGTCACACGAGCTAAACGTGTATCTGCCATAAGCATACAGAATATTCGTCTGCACGCCAATACAGGATAGATATACAAAGTAAACATCACGATTTTTGGACTTGTTATGTGGTACATTTGTGTGTGAATGTATTCTCCCTGAAAGTTTGAACAATATTTAATCCCAGTGTTTGTTTCGACCATATTGTCTCTTTGTATTTTCCCTAGCAAACAAATAAATGACTGAAATGTTTATACATTAGGATATACAGTATATTATGAAGTGTCTGGTATGGAGAAAAAAAGCCTTAGAATTATGTTTATGTGATCATTTAAAGTTGGTGCAAAATGTATTTATTTGTTGATGCAGCTGTGGGAAATGTCTGATCAATGGGAAGGGTTGGTGAATCAATCTGTCTGCAGTTAAAATGTTACTGATAAATAAAATGAAGCATTCTTAAAACCCCACATGAGTTTAAATGAATATAGCAGCTGTTCTGGCTGATTAAATGGTGAACAGAATCTAGTGTTAATGTATATTTGTTGTGCATCTCTGGAAGTTGTGCTTCTGTTGCCTTGTCTCGACATGTACATTTAAGTATTGACAATGAAGTTATTGTTGTTATTGAAAATGAACTGATTGTAAAAAATTAAGTTTATGGTTTGTATGTGTGTGTGTATATACAGTATATTTACATCTATGGTGTATATTCAAAATCATCTTTCTAAATAGAACGTGTGCGCGTGTATGTGCGTTCATCTGTGTGTGTGTGTGTGTTTGTGTGTGTGTGTGTGTATCATACTGCCGCCATGTGTATCTTATTGTGGTGTGGGCCAATGCTTTGTGATACAAATTAAAGTGTCTTTTGTGTGGAAGATAACTGAGTTCATGCATGTATTTATCTCTCTCACCCATAAAATGTAATAAAAATGAAATATTCATGAAAATGCTTCAGCTAATGCTTTCATGATAAATTCTCAAATATAAATCAAATATATAGGCTACACTATAGCATTCAAAATGCATTCATTTGATCAAACATACAGTAAAAACAGTATAGTGAAATATAAAAATAACTTGTATTTGAATACATTTTGAAATTGAATATTCATGTGATGACAAAATTGAATTTTCAATGTTAGAAACAGATGAAAACTGTTTTATATTTTTGTGAAAAACTGATACATTTGTTCAGGATTCTTTGATAAATAGCATGTGTGTGAATATAAATATTTTGTAACATTATAAATGTTTTTACTGTCACTTTTGGTTAATTTAATGCATCCTTGCTGAATTTTTTTTTTTATTTCTTAAAAAAAAAGTCATACTCACCAGTCTCACCCCAAACTTTTAAATTGTTCTTTGTGTAAAACAATGCAATATGAATCTGCTTTATGGTTGAATGTCTGCTGAGGCTTTGGCTGAGGAAACTAGAGGAATTCCCTAATTACCAATGGATACTCTGTAGTTGATGTAGACTGCAGATACCCTTGTAAATCACAGATCTTGTGCTTTTTTTTCTCAAAAAGGCCCGAGGACTTTTAAAAACGCCTCACATAGTGGGAAAATGTGGCAGACAAGACCAATGTTGAGTTTTTCTTTTGTGGTTTAAGGTCTTTCCTCCCCCTTTTGGCTGTTTCACAACTCAATTTTGATCTGCATTTAGCTGCACTGAAATGAATTGCTAATCAGAGAGTTTCGAAGCTGATGTAACACAGTTCTCATTCACCTCCAGTCTCCACGGGAGTCCGATGTTTGTAAGGTGTATAGTGTTGTATGTGGTGTTGTGCTTGACTCACAGTATGTGGCTTTGTTTATGTTAAATGTTTTCACACTACATAATGTAGTTGTTTCATCAACCGATGTACAGCAAGGGTACTTTGGAGTGGGGGAGGTGTTCATTAGTATGGCGTGACCTTTCCTGTAATAATACGTTTATATAGAGATTTTTTACAAACAATTGTTCTCTAATTTCACTTCTTGATTTGGATTAATGCTTTTTAATAATGTAAATTGCCAATTATATAGCCTAATGCTATAACATTTCCAAATCTGTAAAGAAGTTAGGTGACTTTTTTTCCGCCAAAACATTGTTTATTCTTTTAACGGAATTTTCCCCACTTGAAGATCACTGTTGTGCTGATGGCCAAAGGTTTTCAAACTGTTTAACACAAATGAGTATTCTCACATTATAATGGGGCACACATCCCATGTGCCGTTACACCTTTGTTTAGCGACAAGCCCTTCTTTTGTTCTGCCCTTTTGAGCTGTCACTTAATTTTTGTAGGACTGTTAATAGCTGAACAAGAACTATTACAGTAAAAAGTGGTAACATGATGACTTTGTGTTGGTGTAACCAAAGTTACTGTAGCCTATCTGGTGGAACCTACTGTAAATGAACTCAGGCTAAGACCATTTAGTTAACTGAAAACAGTTTAGTGTAATTGGCTCAGTTTCCGCCTTGACATGAAGTCAAATGTGACATAAAGACATGATGAGATTAAAAGTCAAATTTGAATTTCAATAAACTCACTTTAGTAGTACCTAATGCATGCAGGAGAAGCTGACTGTTAGTCACTAAAGAAAAAGGTCACTGAAAATTGCCAGATAAAGGGTGAAAACACTTCTGCTGAAAGAAAAAAGGGGGAATTTTTTTAACTGATTGATATACTGACAAACACAACAGTGTAGCACTTGGCTAACAATCCAGAGGGAGGGCATTAAAAACTTAAATTCTTTCCGGACACCTGGCAACTATAATGTCTTCAGTGGTAGGCTGACACTACTGTGCTGTGCCTCACTTGAAAAATATAACCCTGCCTGTTAGTAAAGGAAGTCAAGAAACAGTTATCCTGGGGTTCTTAAATGATGCTACATGAAAAAAAAAAAAAAAAAATAGCAGGTTTTAAAAGTGTTTACAACATACACTAGGAGATACATTTAAAATGATTATGGGAAAGATAATCTGTAAGTAAAAAAAAAATATAACGTTACCCAGCTAATAGGCCTATGTTCTCATGAACTTTGGGAGTTACAAACAAATGTCCCTCTATAACGTTAATAAAATGTTTGTTCAAAGTTATCACCTCTTTAATAATTTCTCAAAACATTAGCACAAAATCATCATTTATAAACAAAAATAATATAAATAATAAATAAAACTAAGGCAAACAGAACAGTTACTTCCTCAGGACAAATACTTTTGTCCTCTGAGTAATAGGTATTTCTGAATATTTGGTCAAACTCCGTGCGTTTCAAATGCAGCTCTCGGATTGGTGGAGATATCCATACAGCGCGTGTGTAAGCAGCAAACACACTTCCTCTTCAGAGCGGGATGGGGGGAGTTTCTGCAGTTTGAATGTCCCACTCCGAGCTGCTTAAAATAAAGATATAGCTGAGAATTTGTGGTTATATTTATGTTTATTGTGTTTTATAGAGAAGATGGATTATAGCAGACATCACTCGCAATATATGGACATTAGAGAAAGGTAAGTGTAATGACTTTCGGCTGTGAATGTTCGGGTCCGTTTGGAAACGCCTACTTTATACCCCAAAATACAGTTAACTGAGTTACTTATGCGGTGTAATTTAAGTTGGTGGGAGTGTAAATTTGTGCATGTTTAAGATTTATTTTAGCAATGACCGTGCATGGAAGTAACGTTACGTTAGCTCCGTAATTTTATTTCTTAATTTTGTAGCTTGAAATACTGACAGTTTCCTCAGACTAAGTGTACAAACTCAAAGATTTCTTTTAACTCAAAGTTTATTTTAATCTAAAGTAATCTCAAGCGCCACAATAGTGCTTTTACACTGCACATTGTGAGGAACTGTGGGGGAGAGGAGAGGTTCACCCGCTCGTCTATGATCACTGAAGCGCTCAAGCTGCAAGTTCATGATTACACACACGATAAAGCTGTGAAGTTTTTATCCTGACTGACTGCTGACTGCTGTTTATTAACATAATAATATAGCCTATAGTGGCACCAAAAAGTAAAATTGTATGAATGTCACTGTTTTAGCCAATGGTCCATGTTTACATAGGCTATCACATCAGTATCATCATTCATAGCATTTTAGGAATAGTCTATTTCTGAATTCTCCGCATACTAGGATAGGCTACTGCTCGTACTACGTTTACCACATCTGTCATATTTCTTTGGTAGAAATAATAAGAGTATTGAGTATTCTATCTATCTATCTATCTATCTATCTATCTATCTATCTATCTATCTATCTATCTATCTATCTATCTATCTATCTATCATGCATATTATGTTGTTAGTGTATAATGGATTGTATTGTACTTTTGGATGCATTAATGCATACTTGAGCAGCATAATGCATATTCACATACTGTCTTGTGCATGTCTTTCCACCAGTTCAGTTCAGTCTATTCTAGTCAAGATATCAACCAATTGGAATCTGTACATGATGCTAGAACTTTTTATGAACCATTTTTGCAGTTATATTAAATAACCTCACTCAACTCACATGCAGTGATTTTTAGTGGATGTATATAGGCCTACAGTTCACACAGGTGGCCTAGCAGAGTAACCACATGTAGTCCATAATGAACATGATCCTTTAACAATTATTATTATCAGTGTACATACTGTGATACACTATACACAGATTCTTTTTGTGAAATGTTTTGCTTTAAAAGTGACCGTGTGCAAACTTTTTCTCAAATAAATGCCACTTGCTTTGATATTTTATCTAATGCAAATGCAATGACATTCATACATTTGTTAGTGTATCCTAAATGTGTTTTTTTTTTGGCGCCACTGGTTAAGAAATATATCCAATTTGATATTACCGTGTACACAATTGGAATTTCCAGTTATAAAACGTATTAGAATATTTAGATGTATAAAATGTATTCGTAGTAAAATTGGTGTAAATATAAAAGCAACTTTAATTTAATCTTAATTGTGTTCAACTCAGTTTTGGGTGGTGAAGCGTGACCTCTGCTCTGACCTCCCACTGCTGCAAGCACCTGATATCCTGCTGGGCTGTCAGAAGATATTCCCTTCAGCATGTCCAGAAAACCTTAATTAAACTTAATCATTCACACTCTCTGTATACATTTCTAAAATGTTATTAAATCATTAACAAATTAACATCAAGCATAAGACCAGTCAAATAACTACACCAGCTTTATACATCAAATGAATGTTAAAACAGTGTGACATTTATGTCAGTTCAGCTCTGGCAGCTCTTGCATGATTGTTGGGATTTCTTCATTATTGGAGTTAATCAGCTTTTTTGAGAGCCTCCTGCCGGGTTCGCTAGTCTATCACTCTGTCATTAGAATTCATGTCAAAAGTGAGTGCGCTAAACATATAACTCCTCTGGCTGTGCCTATAGGAAGAGACTTCACAGGGAATCCGTCGGGCTACAGGATCCATTGCTTCCCAAGGGACCGTCAACAAAGAAGCCGTGTAGAGAAGGGTCCCGGCACACAAACAGCAGAGAGAGGAGATCTTCAGTGCGACACATCAAATCTGTCAGGGACAAAAGGCCATTGGCTGCAAGCCAGCAGGAAAAGTAAAGAACCTCTGTGTCTTGTGACATAAACACATAAAATGCACATGGATGGAACGTTTTGGTTTAATGCAGCGTGACCATAAAAAAAAAAAAAAACCTTTCAACCTTGCCCAGTCTACTGATTACAGTATCTCTGTTACATCAACCCAGTGGAATAATGCATGATGCATGCGTTATTATTCATGTTAGCAATTATTAATCATTTAACTATATTAACAGTCACAAAGTAATATTAAATATATAAAGCAAATAACATGACTATTGCAGATTACAGTTGAGCTCACACACCTATTCATGTAAAATGTGTCACATTGATATATGCTGATGCTGTTTTTCTCAGTTTCTTCAAATTGTTGTTTCATCCTGCAATTCATGCAGTCTCAATGCTAGAAGGCCTGCTGAGAAGAACTGGGGGAAAGCTGTTAGCCAAAGTTCATCAGCTCAAGTTAAACTGGCTTCAGTGGTCAAAACTGCGGTAAAGAACAATACAGAACCTGCTCGCAAAAAGAGGAGGAAAATTCACCCGTCTGGTTTTGAAGGAAAGGGTAAGTGATTATTTATCTCATCACATATGATATTAACTGACTCATCCAGAACCCCTTAGTTGTTTCCAGACCATTCTGATGGAGATGCGAGGATAATTAAACATTCACTGACATTGTGCACCGTGTGCCACTAGATGGCAGTATTGAATTGCTAAGACCAAGCCAATCTTTCTTTGAAGTAAAGGTTTCCTTCTGCACAAGGAAATAATTCATGGGATATTCTTTACAAGACTCTGGGACCCCATCCAGACTGTAAAATTAATATCTTTAATTATGGCTTCAATAAACATTATTTGCTTTTACAAAAACAGATTATTAATATACTCCGAAATCATACAAAAATAGAAATAATTATTTTTTATCAAATTCTATATGTTGTATATCTGTCCACAGACATTTACTGTGGTAAAAAAAATAAATAAAAAAATGTACACTACCTTTCAAAATTTGCAATCAGTAAGATTTAGAAATAAATAAATAAATACATTTATTTAGCAAGGATGCATTAAATTGATTATCAGTAACAGTTAGGATTTGTATTATGTTACTATTTGTAAATAAATACTGTTCCTTTGAACTTTTTTATTTATAAAAGAATCCTGAAATATAAATGTATCATGCTTTCCACAAAAATATTAAGCTGCACAACTGTTTTCAATGTTAAAAATAGTAAGAAATATTGCTTGAGCACCACATCAGCATATTAGAATGATTTCTGAAGGATCATGTGACACTGATCATGTGACATATTGATGCTGAAAAATTAATCTTTGCCAGCACAATAATAAATTATTTACAATATATTAAAATAGAAACCAACTTTAAATTGTAATTATATCTCACAGTATCATAGTTTCGATTAAATTAATAAATACAACAGTACATTCAGGTTGTCGAATCTGATTGGCTGAGCCTTTTCCAGCCAAGCGATATTCTACCAGTATTACCAGGGGAACCGTTTCACCGTTTGTATCACTCCGCTTGCAACATTTTCACAGCGAGTGTCATGGCGGATGAGCAAACCACGATCATTTTACAAATTTTGGTGTTACTATGTCAAGGAATGTAGTTTTAAGAGTTTTTGTCTGTTTGTGAGAATGTAGTTATTTAGACTTCAAATATGTGATTTATGTATAAATATAGCACCTATTTGACAATTTGTTTAGACGTTTTTGGAGATGTGAGCCCTTATGAAAAATAAGTTTATTTAAGTGTGATATTAGTATAATTCTTTCAAAATAAAAATAAGTATACGTTGAGTCTATTTTTTATGTACTTCTCAGAAATATACTTAAAATTGCACTTAATTATACTTGACTTATACTGACAGAAAAGTCTTAGTTAGTATATTTGGACTACTTGTACTTGTTCATCTTTTGATCGAGATAATACTGTAAGTGTAATTGGCTTGTAGCTTTGTTTACTCTTTTGATTGAGTAGCCTATTTAATCCTTTATTCACAGTTTTACGTACTGTCTTATAAACTTACATTGTTTGAAAATATTGATTTATAAAGAAAACAGATATGTTCCTAATGGTAGTGTACAAAGGAATCTACTTCAAATCTACTCTTTCCCCACCATTGACTGAATTTTCCAGCTATCTATGTTTTCATTGAAGTGTACTTCATAAACTAAAAAAATGTGCTTTATTTATTTTGACTAGTAAACTATCTATATCCTTATAAGTTCACTTGTAGTATAGTTGCAGTACAAACGAAACATTTCTTTCTCATTTGTTGTGTACTCAAAATGTACTAGGCTACTGTTACATTTAAAGTATACTTAAAAGTATACTTTTATGCCCTAAAAAGTGGGCCAATTTAGTCCCAAGTAGTATTGGTACACTCACAAGTAATAATATTTTATTTAAATAACATGCCGTATTTGTTATTGTGGAAGGGTCTGTTAGTGATTGTGATTTTGACTTCAGTGAAAGTTACACTGTTGCGCCATTTAAGACTGTCTTTATGAGTGAGAAGCAAATACTTTTGTGTTGAAAGGGACTGAAACAAGGATGTAAACAAGGACTTTGTTTCTTATTTATTTACACACTTGTGCCGTCGAACCGTTGTACAGTATAAACGCAATATTACACTCGTAGTCATGCGATATGGCTCTATATCAGAACGGCTGTGATTGTCTACAGCTGAATCACAGCTGTGCTGATAAAGAGCGATATCACACGGCTACTTGTGTGACATTGCTTATATATCATATATATATATATGATGAATTACACGTTACCATATATTCACATAGAAAACAGCTGTTTAAATTGTAATAATATTTCACAATATTACGTTTTTTTTTTTTTTTTTTTATCAAATAAATGCAGCTTTGGTGAGCAGAAGAGACTTATTTTAAACACACACACGCACGCACGCACACACACACACACACACACACACACACACACACACACACACACACACACACACACACACACACACACATATTTATATATATATCTACATATAAAAAAAAAAAAATATATATATATATATTACCACAGCAAAGCTTTGGGGCTTTTGGGTTCAAAAAAAGTTAATACAGTAACCACCACTCACAGATCACAAGATTTTTATTTATTTATTTATTTGGAATGATATAATGGCTAAATTAATTTGACTCAAAATCCAGCTGTTTATTGTTATTTTTATCTCTGTCGAAGTTGAGTTGCATGCATTTTCCATGGCTCTCCCATGCAAGGAGACCAGGGAACAGTGCTTAACACAATGCTTTATGCAGTCAACATGGTTTTGCTCTTGCAGAGGGATGTATACTATAGTATTCACAGCCACATGATGGCTACATCAGGGAGTTGGTCAGCATGATTACACAACTTCACCAAATCACTATTCTTATTTCCCTTGTGTTCTACAGTAAAACTTGTGAAATAAAGATGTAACCTTTGGAGAAAGGTAGTTTCATCCAGGAATTAATGAAGCTTTGACTGTTTGATTTCCTGTCGTGTCAATGAATGACTCACAAAGACTAAAGTCCTTTAACAGACAAGAACAAAGGCTTCACCTTAATACTGCTTTTATTGTTTTCCAAGAACAATCATGTATTTCAGAATTTTTTCCCAGAGTGTGGTTTTTCATAAAAAAAGAGAAAAAGACACATTTGTATTTTATAGCTGGAGTTATATAAAGGGCATTTGATGATGACACTTAAGCTATCTCATATTGATTTAATGTTTTGTCTATGCTTTTGAGTCAAAGTCCATGGTGAGCTCATTGCTCAGCAGATCCAAGAGTTTGTGTACTGTTTTAATTTTTTGTTGTTGTTGTTGTTCCAAGTACGGTATATAATTAAGAGAAACCATGATGGAACTGATCTCAGATCAGCACGAAGGGCAACCCCAGTCAAAGGTTTTGTTTATAGGACAGCAGGTGGACTTTCCCTTCCTCCCTCCACACACCCCCTTTCACATGTTCAATGCTGCTCTCTGACCAATCACAGCTCGCCCTGTCTTATCAGCTATTCAAAATGAAAGGCGGTTGAAATTTATGCTTTTTTCTCCTGCTGTTCTTTATCCTCCAGTGGCAACATATGCAGCATAGTGGCAGTTAAGCTCTTGAATAGCTGTTAGGCATCACATCTGAATTATTTTACTAGATTTCTGACAATTCATGTGTTATGCATGGGATTTGGGACATTTTTAAAATCAGTCAAACTGTGGTTGTTGGACTATAACATGGACTGTCAGAAGGCAAATAAAGGAAGACTGAGCTGTTTAAGACAGTGGCAGAGATCATCTTTTCTTTTACAAACTCATGGTGAGTCTTTATTTAGCTGCTGTGTGTGTTGACATTGTCAGAAGCTTCAATAACATTTCAAAAATGCGTAAAGAGTTACCTTCAGTTTTAAATATTGCAAAAAGTATCCTAAGTTTATACCCATCTGAAATTGCCTCACTTTTAAAGATTCATATTTTGTTCTCATATTGCTTCTTATTTTATTGAAATTAGCATGCAAGTTTTTGCAAATGAAATGGAATGAGCTAAATGTTAGCTCAAAAGTTTGGTGTTGGTAAGGTTTTTTTCATGTTTTTAAAAATATTGTGAAATATTATTACAACTGTTTTCTACTTTAATATATTTTCAAATATAATCATTCAGTCAATTTGTGGACCACTTTAAGTCTTTCACTGACCCCCAATGTTCCACGGATCACAGTTTGAGAAACACTATTCTAGCTGAGAAGACTTTTGTTTTGTTTGACAGCACATGACACAGTGTTGTGGCAGATAATGATCTAATGGCCAGGCTTTGCTGCAGGCCTGGAGGAAATATCAGTGTCAGTGAACATTTTAGTTAAACAGAAATGTAACACTAGCTGCTGTGTCAGGATTTTTTACTCATATGGTATGCTCTATTAATTTGGACTTTCCATTACACCTGTAAATTCGTGACAAGTTTTCTGGTCTACATGCATGGATGTTTTCCAATCACTTTCGAGTGTAAACAAAACATGCCATTGGACATTGACATGCAGTTCTCCTAAAAGAGTATTTCAGACGCTGCAGTCCAGACTGCCTGAAGTGGGTCTTGCAAGGCGTGCAGCACCTGTGAGGCAACAGCAGCTCTGGCTGCTAAGGCTTACAGTGCTGCTGAACAGGCCGCCTGGATGTTATGGCCACCCTGCAAGTCTACCAGGCCAAAGCACTCATAATGCACGGAGGGTAGTTCTGAGCCGGGGTTAATGCAGGAACTGGGCACAGTGACTGTCCATGATGAAAGTCCGTCCGTCCCCCTGTGGGGATTTTTTCATATTTGAAAAAAAAAAAGAAGCAAGTGGCTTTGTCCCCAAGATTGGCTTGCATCAATCAACCTGAGGGACACATAGTTTCATGTCTTGATTCTCCCTCGACTTAGACCTTTCGTACGGTTTGGGTTTGAGGGACGGGCATGTCAGTACAAGGTCCTCCCCTTCTGGCTTTCTCTGTCGCCTTGCATCTTCACAAAGGTTGTGGAGGTCCTCTGAGGGAGCACGGTTTTCGCAATCGCAACTAACGAACAAGCGTGCTCAGTTAGTGCTAAACTGCCTAAATTCATTCAAGGGCAGGATGGTGGTTCCATTGAAATTGTTTCAAAGGCTCCTGGGGCATATGCCATCCGCAGGCACAATCATTTCGCTCGTGTTGCTTCTTATGAGACCGCTTCAGCACTGGCTACACGGCCGAGTCCTGAGACGGGCATGGTGATGCGGCACACACAGGGTGGCAATCGCAGCAGCCTGTGGCCAGACCTTCAGCCAATGGTCAGACCTTGCTTTTCTATGAGCAGGAGTTCCCCTAAAGCAAGTGTCCAGGCATGTTGTTGTCTAAACAACCGGCTTAAATATTTTACAAACATCCAAACTCCACTCGGAGTGTTGCCTTTTCCTGGGCATTGGTGCACGGCGCCTCGCTGACAGACATGTGTAGAGCTGGGGGACACCTAACACGTTTGCAAGGTTTTATTATCTCCGTGTAGATCCTGTGTCCTCCTGTGTACTGGCCACGAGTAGCTATTAATTGGGAGGACCCGCTTGGTGTCTCGTTTGCAGCGCGACTCCTTCTAGGATGGAAAATGTGTGCTTTTCTGCTCCACAGGTGAGTTCCCCACCTGGCGAACCCTGGATGAAGTTCCTACAGCACCCTTGGCACTCAGACTTGGCGGAGGCGTCTGACACTAGGTCTAGCACTCGTGTGTATGCCCAGAAGGTGAAAGCCTAGAATAGGTCAGAAAAGCCCTACAGGTGATCCCCACATGTGTATTCTTCCACGGTACTGCTTCCTTGTCGGTGAGCCCGTGCCTTTCCCTTGGCAGAGTCCGCTCTGCTGTCTCTGCTGGTATTGACTTCACCCAACCCAAGCTAGGCTGCATCTACCAGAGACCTTCCATATGTAGCACTTCCCTAACGGTCAGTCAATATTTGTAACATGTTACCTCCCTACGGGCAAGATTTGGTCTCCGTAGCGCCCCCTTCTGTTTAGAATAGCCACGCTTTCCCAGCATCTCACTGTTTGGGTAAGAAGGAACAGCAGTGATTGACTCTCTCTGCGTTAAAGCCTTGTCTTTTCTCCGCCCCAGCAGGTCTGAGAGAAGGGCTCTCAGGCGAGATCCCAATTGACCGTTCGCAAAGACCCGCCCCCCTTAGTTACTGTCGCTATGTCCGACAAGCTACGCCTCTCTCACGCCACACCATGTTCTCTCATCTATGGTTCTTACGCAGTGAAAAATACATCGCGGATCAGAGAGGACACTGACAATGCGCTAACAGACCAGGTTACTTTTTTAAAAGAAATTTAAACAATAAATACCGTTTTGTGGCTGTTTAATGTGTCTGACAGATCGATGTAGAGCCTCAGTTAAAGCTGCTCGTGAACCGATCATCTCTTCCTTATAGTTAATTTATAGCATCAAATAAACATGAATGAACATAAGAAGGAATGTTGTTTTAACCACGGAAAGGCGTCAGTAAACTACGTTTTTCAAGTTCAAATCCTCCCATGTTAATCTACTAATTCTCCTGACTGCTTTGTCGGACAAAATGGCGGATGGCGAAGTATGATTGGTCAGATCACCTGTCAATCAAGCTCCCTGCAAAGGGTCAATTAATCAGTTCACTTCTGACAAAACGTCTCAGTTCCCTCCTTTAGCGAACAGGGGTTAAATTAGTAACCTAGATGTTTATATTGTAATAATATTTCACAATGCTTTTACTGTTTTGTATTAAAATAAAGGCAGCCTTTAAAGGTGTAAAAATAAAGGTGAGCATAAAGCATAACATTTACTGACCCCAAATTTTTGAACGGTTATTTATTTATTGTTAATTTAAATAAGGTCAAAAAGTCATTATTATTAGTTGTATTATGCTATTATGTATTATGTATTGTGCATAATTTTTCCCCCCATTGACCACAGGTCAACTCAAACTGACAGTTACTCCGGGAAGTGGGTGGCTCTATGTTCAAAGTAAGCATCATTGTTAGCATCATCAATTGATTTTGTACTTTGTACTTTTGAAGTTTAATAGTTTGTTTGAACAAAATAAGATCAACATGTGGTTGTGCTTGCACTCATTTAATACAGGAAACTTTCTTTCATACATTCAAGTGTGTGTGTGTGTTGGGGAAAGTTACTTTTTAAAGTAATGCATTACAATATTGTGTTACTCCCTAAAAAATAACTAATTGCATACTTAGTTACTTTTTATGGAAAGCAATGCGTTTTTCTCATCTGGGCTGGGCTTGCTTGTTAGTTTTTTTAATAACCAAAAATCTGTTTTTGTGCAAGAGAGATGTGTAAATGCATGCTCAAATTAGTCTACAACTACAATAACCACATTTAGACAGCGCACACAAAGGCTATGCACCTTATTCCTGATTTCTCTCAACTTGTGGACAGTAAAGGTGTCAGTCAATAAATGGGAGAACAAAGTAACTTGCGTTACATATTTGAAAAAAATAACTTGGATATGTTCTTGTAAATTTAAAAGTAATGCATTACTTTACTAGTACTTGAAAAAGCAATCTGATTACATATTGCGTTACCCCCAACACTGTTCATAATTAATTAAATTAGAATTGAATTACTCATTTTACAGCATTTCAATTCAATTACAGTATTTTTTAATCTAACATGTTTTTTTCTTTAAAGTTTTAGAGGCCAGAGGACTCATGGGAAGAGAGTACCGACCATGTGACTCATATGTAAAGGTGGGCATTTTGACATATGCAACCTGGGTTTTGTGCAGGCCGTATTTTGACACTTGAGGTCATGTGACTGTGAGCCTCATAAAATAAGTCAAACCTATTTTTCTGTCAGATGAGAGACAGCAGTAACTTTCCCGTTCCCTGTTGGTGATGATGTGTTATTATTTTTGTCATTATTTGTCGCATAATCCTCTGTGGATGTCTGCCCTTCAAATGAACCCGTTTTCATGTCAGCCTGAACAGGTTTCAGGCATGAGAAAGCATCAGTTGTGTTGGCAGCTGTCCACTCAATTCCTGATTCAAGTGTTGATTGATTTTCCCTCTGAATATGGTGAATATATCCGCTAGCAATTTTAAACTAGTGCACTTAATAGTTTATTTATTCCAGATTTGCATTGCTCCAGATGTGGACCACAGCAAGCGATGGAAGACCAGGACTGTTCTAGACTGCAAGAGTCCTGTTTTCAATGAGACGTTTATGTTGTGAGTGATTCTTTTAGAGTTTTATTGTTCATTACAAGAGCACTTGTAATATTGTGTTTAAAAAGAGGAAGTGGAATAGTGTCGTGTTATCTTATAGTAGAATAATTTATGCTAAGCCTCATGTGCTCTCTAACACCTTGTCTGACAGCCTCTATCTCAATCAGTCTTTTCAACAGAGACTTTAGGGCTGGGTGGCTCTCTCTTGATAGCTGAAAGAAAGGCTGTCTTTTTCAAGTCTTTGGAGGAGAAGGCCATTGTGTTTTTGGATGAAGCTGGACATTGATGAATGAGCTTTTGAAGTGTTGCATCTATGTTGCAGAGATGTGGATGAAAACGATCAGAAGAAGAGGTTGTTGTTAACAGTGTGGAATCGCAATCGAACTTCCAGGTAGGACCTTACCCTTTTTTTACTCACATGTTGATTTTCTACATTTATACAGTTGTAGATAAAGGCTAGTTATATGTGTACCATAGGTACAATTATTTTAATATGTATTTTATCTTCATGCTGCAAAAGCCACATTGACTCAGTACAAAATCAATATGTTATTGGCCGTTTTTTCTACACCAGCAGTGTTACAGGGCAGTGAACGTGATCTAAGTGGGGTTAACTTTTAATGAATATCATCATGACGTTATCAGGAGTTCGAAAATTCCCGCCTGTTGTTGTGTTTTAGAGTGTTTGATTTTGCCCACAGGCGCAGTGACTTCCTGGGCTGTATGAGTTTTGGTGTCCACTCCCTCATCACCTCATCTAAGGTAAATATCCTGTTGTAAAAGCAAATTGGAACTGCACACTCACTTTTTTGCCTTCATGAAGTTTTCTTCTCTAACCTGCACCTCCGAAAGGTGTGTGTTTGCTCCAATCCATTGTTAGGGGAATATCCGGTTGTTAACATTTACCCATAGCGATTTTACCCTGTCTAGTGCTTTGAAAATCATTTGGATTTTTATTTTTACCAATATGACAGAACATTGATTCATGCTTTAAGTGGTTACATAGGCTACAATTTACAGTGGTATTAGTGCAATGGTTATTGTTTTTTTTTTTGTGTGTGTGTGTGTGTGTGTGTGTTTGTTTTTTCTCCCAACACTCTTATATATATATAATAAAAAAAACGAATGAAACTAAAAAAAGGCATATATACATAAACACATTGTATATTTTATGTAGATAAAAGTACAAAATCCTATGTATACACCCTTAATTTTTTCAAATTTAATATATTTAATTTAGTAACATTTTTAATGTCTTTACTGTCACTTTTGACCTAATTAATGCAGAATATGTAAAAACCAAAATGTTCTTTCATCGTAACAGCACTTAGGTTTGACTTTCTTTAAGAAAGATAGAATTTTATATTTATCTAACGAAATGTTCCTCTTCATTTCATTCTCTTGTCAAAGCATTTCCACCACACCATCATCTAATTACACAGTGGGGGAAGCGGCGACGGGACTGCTCATTGAGGCTTGAAAAATGACCTAAAATTACCAAAAGCATACCGCAAACAAGCTGGCATAGTGACTTTATTCTGCATGCTCGTCTGCACGATAAAAGAAGATATATCCCATCTGAGATCCCTGTTCCTTTACATTATGTCCCGTTGTCAAATTTAAGAGTTTTATACTCATGTGTTAAGACAGTGAATCCTTTCTCGGAGGGTGATATTTTCGGAAAAATTAGATCAAGCCCGATGGATGTTTTATATAACACAATGCAATCTGGCTGAGCTGGAGAGTAATACGGGCATCAGCTGTTTACAGATACAAAGGTCTCAAAAACCTACACACAGACACATGACAGAGCTCTGCTGACAACCACAGGGCCTCATTTTAATACTGTCCCTATGAGGGTCAACAAATATTACAAATGTGAAACCTGGCGAAGGAAAGAGCACCTTTTTCCCATGGCTGTCTATGTGTAATTGTATTTTTCACATTTTCTGCTGACAGGAGATTAGAGGTTGGTATTATCTCCTGGGAGAGGAGCTGGGCAGGAGCAAACATCTAAAAGTGGCCTCACGTCGCATCAAACCGACCGCTGGTGAGATTAAATGCCGTTTCTCTCTCTTTTTCTGTTTTTTTTTTGCATCTGGATCGTAGCCACTCTCTGATAGCCTTTAGCAATAAAGACGGACAAATTCCACATGACAGTTTTTCCTCAGCAACAGCAGATCAGATGATAACAGATGTTCTTGACATTGCTTCAACCAAACAAGCTTTTTGCAGCAAAAGTTAGTTTTGTATCCAAATCCCTACAAGTCTTACATGGAATTTTCATGTTTTAAGTTCAAACAACAGCAGATCAGACAATAACAGATGCCTGGCTGTAGCGTTAGAAAGTATTTTTTAAAGATTTACGCTAAGCTAACAGTTGTACCGGCTAAAGTCGTTGGTGCTGCATGTAGCAAGGAGTTTTTCAACCATATCAGAGATGTGACTCCATCAGCTTGGGAATAAAAGCGTCTCTGCTCACTAATTTGACTGACAGTAGAAATATTAGGAGGACATGCTTACTCTTGACATTGCTACAACCAAACAAGCTCCTTGCAGCGAAAGTTACTTTTGTATCCTTATCCCTGAGTCTAAATAGAATTTGCTTGATTTACTTCTCACCAAACGCTATGTTAAATGAACAAGCATTGCCTGCACTTCTAGGAGGGATATAGAGGGCTCGGTGTTAAAACGTACAGCATCCCCGTGGAGAGCCGTAACAAAGAGCCAGGGGCCAGTTGGGCTGACACACTGAGCACTTTGATGAGCCACTGGAATTAGATGAGAATTAAAAGGCTAAAGCGTCATAGTGTGTCTAAGTTGGTTTAAATCCACTTTAGGGATCTTTTCTCTCTCCCACTGCCGCTCCGTAGGGAACTTTGCGATGAAAAAAACATGTAATATTTAATGCAAAGGATTTATTTTGTCCCATCGCCTGTAAGAGATCATCTTAATCATTGCTTACAAAATGAGCGATTTTGCTCCTGGTGTGTGGAGAGAATGACTCGTGTGCCGTCAGAGAAATTCAGACGAGATTAAGTTTGATTAGAGAGAGAGAGGTGTAGGAGGAGAGAGATCAAGACAGAGAGAAAGAGAGAGAGAGAGAGAGAGAGAGAGAGAGAGAGAGAGAGAGAGAGAGAGAGAGAGAGAGAGAGAGAGAGAGAGAGAGAAGGGGGGCTTGAGTCAAGGCACTGGGCTGACTTTAATAGAGAGAGCCAGCTGTATTGTGTCCCTCTTGAATGCTGTTTCCATGAAGAATGTTTAAAAAGACATTGCTTCCTGGGAGCGTAATCTCTATGGTTACAAAGTGGGGGAGCCTGTCGCTGGATGTCGGGGTGGGGGTAACGCTTTTAGGGGAGTAGATTTCTTTCTCTCTCTCTCTGTTCTGGGGCAGTCGGCTCTGTGTCAAAGGGATTCAGGTTGAGTTCATCTCTCATGGTGTTAGACACGCTCACTTTCAGCTGAAGCCTGCAGATAGTGTTGACCGGATTCTGCTGTCCTCTTTCTGAACGAGTTCTGGAGTAGAGAGATTTCTACCCAGGGCTAAGATGTACTCAAAGAGCAGTCTGTCTGGTTGGGACTCGTGGGACTCTCTTGTGTATCTTTCAGAAGCTGCTGCATCCAACCATGAAGCTGGACCCAAGACCACAAGTCCAGAGAACATGCAGTCATTTACTGTAAGTGTAATTCATAAAATATTTAATTTCAAATGTTTATTTTTTGTAGGCTTGCATTTTTAACTTAAAATTTGCTTTATGTGATGTAACGTCTAAACTCATTTATTTTGATTGTTAAAGACAAAATATTTGTATTAAATAAACCCAGTGTTACTTAATTTTAATTCTCAGATCAGATAGAATTATTTTTATTTTATACTTACAGTGTAGGATGTCATTTAGGATTTATGGATTCTTACATTTTATATTTTGTTGGAATTGTAAATGTTGTGTTGTTTGTATGAAAAAAGGTTGAAAGGTTGTTGATCCTGACAGGTAATGCTTCATAAATATTAGTTAAGTTGACAGAAATTTGAAATTTTTATGAAAATTTTACAGTTTTCAGTTTTAGATTAGATTTTCATAGGGCTTTGATGTGTGTTTTAATTTTAATTTATGTTTTAGTAGTTTTGTTTATGTGCATTTGCCATTTTAATTCGTTTTTTATTTCTATTTACATTATTTCAGTTTCAGTTTTATAAATTTTAGCACTTGTACTTCGAATTATTTTTTATCATGATTTCAAATTTTCATTTATATATATAAATGCAGCTTTGGCTGTAGTGTTAGAAACTATCATTGAAGACTTATGCTAAGCTAACAACACCTGAAAGAAATAATGATGCTGCATGCAGTCAGAGTTTTTTAGCCATCAGAAATGTGACACCATCAGCTTGGGAATACCAGTAGAAATATGAGGAGGTGTATGGATGTTCTTTTGGATATGTGCGACACACACATACTTGCTCATTAAACCCTCCCATCCACTTTAGCTAGCAACTTTTCCCAGGACTATTCTCCGCCCGCTCTGTTCTCCTCAGACAAAGCTGGGAAACGGGAAAAGCCAACAAAGTGGCTGCAATAGGAAGCCCAATCCCGCACAGTGTTTATGATTTATCCCTGTTTGATTCCCGCTCCACTGACACTCTTGCTGGTTCCCTGCTTTTTTATGTTGAGGCCGGTCAAATATTCAGCTAATCATTCTTCCATTTCCTTCCTCTCTTCCCGAAAATCCATTTTTCAGATTTCGCTGTTGACCTTCCAGGGATTTCTTATTAGCGATAACTGGTTTTATCTGGAACATCAGTAATAGGCTAATGTAAGAGATAAACAAACTATGGGTTATGGTTATTTGGTGAAATGATTGTGTTGGTTTTGCACAGAACCTGCTTGAGTATATATCGGAATAATGCATTTCGGAAATTTCAACACTGTTTTCGTGAATCTAGGTGTTGTGAAAGGGTTGGACGTCCTCCATGTCTGTCAGCCTATGCTTGTCCAGCTTCTCATTAAACAAACATTGTGCGCACTTTAATGTTTCTGGCTCATAATACATGTTTGTGTTTACACTAAATCAAGCCTATCTGAGTGAGCTCCATCTCACTGCGCAGAGAGAGTGAGTTCAGCCACTACTGTTGAGAGCTACTCAGGAAACATGTTGGCTTATCGAGTGCAGACATACTGCCTGGCCACTGACTGGGGGGGTGGAAGGTGGTTTCCTGTCATTCTTCTGCTCAGAGCAGTTCCCATGAGTGGGCATGCATAGCCGCACTAGAGCGACAGCGAAGGGAAGCAGCATCACCTGTGTGACTTTACTTTTATTTAAGTCACAGAAAAGAGCGCCGTAGATGTAGGTGGACGTATATGCAGTGAGCGATGCATACAATCCACGGTCTATGCCGGCTCTGCATCGAACGAAACTTGCCACAGGTTTGTTCTTTTGTTTTGTTTTTCTACTTTGGTTGTATTGTTATTGATACTGGTATTGAACCGTTAGGGCATGTTTGGTCTTGGATAGATGCGTTGCGTAATTTTATTTATTTTTAAATGATTGAGTTCAGAGTGAGGTGGTTAAGCCTAAAGTTTAAAGATTCGGGCTGGTTAAAGGGTTGAACTTTGCAATGAGGGTTCACTGCCGGGCAGGGCACTTAACCCCAGGTTTCTCCAGATTGGCACTGTAAGTGGCTTTGGATAAAAGCGTCAGCTAAAGTAGTAGTAAGAGTTCAAACCTTTCCATTATTTTATATGGGTTGATCCTTGAGAATGATGAGGGTAAACAGATTTGGTTTGCTGTGCGTAATGGAAACGCTAATGCACAAGCTCAGCCGGGACGGACAACTTAATCAATGAAATCAATATATGGTAGAAATATTAGAAATAGAAGTGAGGATGAGGTTAAGGAGGGATGCTGGATGAGTAGTCACATGAGTGAGGTAAGCAGCCACTTATTTATCTTTGTGCTGTGATTGACAGGACTTGATGAATCGAGTGACCAGATTTTTAAGTCGAGGGGTGGAGGGTGTTTCTGTGATTTTGTTTGAGGTGCCATCCATGCTTGCCTGTAATAATGATAGGAACAACAATGGGACAAAATGTTAATTTATCTGAAATGAAAAAGTGCCTGATAGATTAGTTGATGCATTACAACGTTAGCATGTTTTAACCATCTTCTTAGTCACCTTTGTCCTGTTTTATTTTGAATGAACGAAATGCAAAGAACAAAATTAATAACAACGAATGTTTAACTACTTAAATTTAAATCGTTTAACACATACATCTATAAGTCACAAAACCATAATAATATGATATAAGTAAGGGATAATGTACATCCAGCCGGTTGTTATCTCAGAATAAACCCCTGACAGGGTGACGAGGACCCCGCCTGGATGTACATTATCCCGCTTATTACACGGCTACTTGCCACGTAAGTTAATAATTAGACACAAAATATAGATTTTAGTCTAAATATTTGATTAGCTTTTTAAATGCAAAGCTTCTGCGGAGAGAACAGCGGCAAGTTCAGTTGTCAATCATCGAAAAATGGCAGCAGATGCGTTTGTATGAAACAAGAGAGAGCGAGTCCACAATACTGGATGACATTATTAAATAACTGTACACAAAATATTGATTTGACTGAGTTTTAATAATTTATTAGCTCACCAAAAGCAAAACTTCCACATGGAAAAAACGTTCCTAGCAAGCGTATAGCGCTGCTGACTTCAGTAACCCGGATGAGCCTGTGTTATTGGGGAATAACATACCGCTTGATGGCGCGATTGACAAATCAGAATGAAGTATTCCACAGAGCCGTGTAATAATATAATGTAATGTAATAAAATAAAATAATGTTTTATTGTAATACATTACATGTAAATATAATAAAAAAAACTGTTATTTGTAAATGTTGACATTTAGCCTACATGTACATATAAAGGCATTTAATAAATTTAGCATTAGAATCATAAATCCTGAAACCATACATATCATAAAACCATACAAAAAAATAGATAATATAATATTAACCAAATAAATTGCATGACTGTATGAATATAAAGATATCAGCAAATACATTTTAATGGACAAACAGCTTTCCTTATTGAAAACCTCAAACAGTACCAAAGATGGTAGCTAGAAAATTGAGAGTACTTAGTTAGTGAGCTTAACAGCCTAAACCAGGACATATTTACTTTTTGTGTGTGTGAATTGTTGGGAAACTGGGACACTACCTCATGAAATCAGGTTATCTGCTCGCCCTCTTGACCTTTTGCTTAAAACTCCATTTAATGACGGACAGAACATTTCTGCTCATCATTTTAAACTGGATTATGGTGTAATGCATGATTATTCTCATAACTAGAGCTAGTCCTCATTCAGTACTGCCAATACTTTGACTACACTGATCACACAGGTGAGTGTCTGTGTCATTGTTTGAACTTGAACTTGAACAACAAACAGGAACAGTGGAAAGGGGAAACTGTTTCAGTGGAGTTTGATGTGGATAATTATTTCATCACAGCAATTAACGGGGCTTATAACGAGGGCAACCACGCCGACCCAGAGGAGAAAAGAGGAACGGCAGTGAAAGTCCTAAAGCTGTCATCACTTTTTCTCTTTTTATTCTCTCTCCCTCCCTAAACAAGCCTCTTTGTTGTTGTGCGGTCAATGTCATGTTAAATGTGAGACGCCCCCCCTCCCCTTCAACATTTCCTATTTAGTTTGGCTCCAGGTTCTGTTGACATTTTGAACTTCTACTGTCCAAATATTCTGTCTCTGCTGTTTGTCTGTGCCATGGCAGTTTTCTCCCCCCGTCGTTTCCTTTTCTTGCCAGGGAAAAAGAAAAGCCTCCTGATCACCCAGCAACCCTGACTAATTTCTCAGCTTGTAGTTTTTAATATCCCTGACTCTTTGGTGCTGTGGCATTTCAGTCTTCGTGCTTCTGGGGTACAGTGGCACTCCGGGGGGATGTTTGTTTCTAGCACACACACACACACATATCACACACACACACACACACAGACACACACTCTCTGACCCGGCTACTGTGGGGCCTTACACTGTACTCTTACTGCGGATAGTTTGTCTTCCTGAACGTTCTGTAAAGGTTGAGGTCATTTTCATTTCAGTCAGTTTAAAAGACGTTTCACTCGGGGTAGGTTTTTTCTTCCAAGAATGCTATATATTAATGACTTTCATTTAATTGAATTTGAAAGTCAACCCCAACTTTTAAATCATGGCTCCAGTCTTTTTCTTGTGTTAATGTAATTGATTCCAAAGCTGTTCAGTGTTTAGTGCTCAATATATATATATATTTTTTTTACAACGGTTGTATTGATTATTGTTGTTGTTATTATTATTATTATTGTCAATGTTGAAAACAGTTGTGTTGCTTAACATTTTAGTGGAAACCATGCTATTTTTTTTTCAGAATTCTTTGAGTAGAAAGTTCAAAAGCACAGCGTTTATTTAAAATATAAATCTTTTGTAAATTATAAATGTCTTTACTTCTGAAAAAACAATAGTATTGTAAATGTATGTTTTCTTTCACAGGTGACCATTTTGAGAGGAAAAGATGGTTTTGGCTTCACCATCTGCTCTGACTCACCTGTACGGGTGCAGGCTGTTGATCCAGGTAGTTTTAAATACTCAAGATATATCAATATCATTTGAAACATTTTCCTCATAAGTAGCTTTAAATTGTTATGAAATTGTACCCAGAGTAAAATTGTGTTGCTCAAAAGTTGCTCATTCATTGCGCAAGAGACATTATGGGATTCTTAGTTGTTTCATTTGAGGATCAACTTTGTCTAAGATGTCCCTCTTTAAATTCCCAATGAGAAGTAATCATAGAACATAGTGCTAATCAAGGTTCTTAAATATCATGGTATTGCCACACTCTCAGAAAAAGATGCATATCAGTACCTTAAGGGTACATAATACCACTCTAAGGTACTAATATGCACTTTTAAGGGTTAGATACATAACAAAGTCGTCCCTTTAATGGTACTGCCCCAGTGACTAGCTCTAGTACCTCTAAAAGTACACTTTTTCTGACAGTAAATGGTACATTTCTAATTTAAAAAGACATAAAGAAAATAGAAACAAATAGGACATCTTTGTGGAATTTAATTAGAAATGTATGAGTTCGTAATGAAATATCTGACTGATGAATTGCATACTTTGGTAAATCTCAGAATAGTGTTATTTTGTTATTTTTGATTTATTTTCCATTTGCTCTGCATTTTATCTAATGGCTTTCTAGGAGAAAAAAGACATTGAAGAGATGTCATTTAAAAAAAAAAATGTAATGGGCATACTTTATTTAACTGTGATTTATGATCTCGAGTGTCTTTGTCTATTTTGTTTAGGTGGTCCAGCTCACCAGGCAGGCTTACAGCAGCTGGACTCAGTATTGCAGCTGAACGGCCAGCCGGTTGAACACTGGAAGTGTGTGGACCTGGCTCATGCCATCAGGTGCGTAGGGATGTTTTTGGTGATCATTTTGTAGCCACACGTTTCACAACAATTTCACTTCTGATTCTTTAATGGTAACAGTTTAATGAGGTAAAGGGATTAGTGGAATTAAAGGTTAAGTTAGAAAATTCTGTCATCATTTTACATACCCTCATGCCATTACAAACCTCTATGACTTTGTTTCTTCTGTGAAACACAAAAGAAGATATTTTGAAGAATGTTGGTAGCTGAACAGTGTCAGTTCCCATTGACTTCCATTGTAAGGACAATATATATATATATATATATATATATTCTTCAAAATATCTTCTTTTATGTTCCACAGAAGAAAGAAAGACAAACAGGTTTGGAATGACATATGGGTGAATAAATTATGATTTAATTTTAATCTCTTTAATGGTTCTTTAATGGTTCTTTTGAAATCCATTTATGCCTTATTGTTAAAATTATCTTTCTTCCTGCAGGAATTGTCGAAATGAGATCACAGTGGTGGTATGGAGGACAGTGCCTATTATGAAGCCTTATTACGAGGGGCTTATCCACAGACCTTCCTACAAACCCTCCGGATTTGATTCTCAATCTGCAACTGTAAAAACACAAAGCAAAACCCCACCTTTACTCTCTCGACCCACCAATCACAAACAGGGTCGTCGTAAAAAAGGAAATGGCCCTGATAACGCAGCAAACGGAGTAGGAGAGTCATTGTGGTCTTGGACTGGCAAACGAGAAGAAAATGACTACAAAACACGCACCCAGACCCTCAAAGGTACCCGTGTGACATCATCAAACGGCGACAACTACATCATCCTCTCCCCTGTCAGCCCTGGAAACCAGGTTGGAATCTGAAAGCAAGAGCATTCTTATTCATTCCAACTGATGGCTGGGGTAATATGCCTCTTTTGTAAATGTTTTATGTTGCAGATATTGCAGCCAGTGTACTCTGACTCCAATGGCACACTGGGAACTCTAGGTAAGACCATGAGAAGCTTTTCCGTTTCTGTTTTACATGTTTAGGTTAAGATTTGATGATGGCTGGTCTCAGATCAGTTTGTGAAATTGCTGCAAATGCTCTTTTAGAAAGAAGCATAAAAAGTGTACAAGCACAATCATTACGAGCCGGTAGGACAGATGGCAATACCCTCAGGCATATTGACATACCATGGCAGAGAATGATTCACATATTCATAATCATACATATTCACAGTTTGGAAGCAGTACGATTTTCTTATTTTCTGATTAATATACATGTTGTAGTTAATATGAATTGATATAAATGAATAATTAAAAACATTGACAGTAAAGACATTGATAATGTTGTACATTTTGAAAACGTTTTGAGTGTTTAATGATATTTCTTCCTATTTGTTCTCATAGGAAGAATCTATCAGACTAGCAGAGGACTGCAGCAGAGCCCAGACTACCTGCAGGATGGTGGGATGCACGCACAAGCCACCTTGTGCAGGTCTATGAGCAGTAAGACCACAACAATGCCTCCCTCATCCTACAGACAGAGCTTTGCCAACTACCAGAACTGCACCATCGTCCAGTCCCACCTGCCTCACTCCAACTATGGCACATATGTCAGTCTGGCCCCTAAGATTCTCATTTTCCCTGTTTTTGTTCAGGTACGTTCAGTATCTGTTTATCTTCCCAGTTTTATATGCAATCCTTATCTATGGTTTATTTGATTTAATCTGTTGTATTTAATTTAGTGCAGAGTTAAAATGTTTGCAGTTTACATTAAGGAGTGTATTCTACTAAATAAATGTATCTTACCAATAGTGAACAATGGCTCATTAATTGAAATGGGTAGTTAACAGATTTTGGGTAGACAAAGAGAATTTGTTCTTAAACATTCAACATTGTTGGTTGTATAATCTGAAATTGTGTGTGAGGTATGCATTTCTGCATATTGTATTTTCTCAATTAATATGAGGTCACGAAAATAGTTTTAATAGTTTAAAATAGTAATATAAGGCATAAAATAGTTTTAGTTGGGGTATATGTCAGATACCTGCAACCATATATTGGCTGACTTGAAGGGATAGTTCATCCAAAAATGAAAATTCTGTAATTATTTATGGTAACACTTTTATTTTACAGTGTCTTTGTTACATATGTTACATGTAGTAACTATAGAAATAACTATACATTATGCATAAATACATGCAACTAACCCTAAACCAAACCCTAATCCCAAGACTATAGTAAGTACATGCAGTTAATATTAAATGTATAAGTACAGTGTAACAATGACACCTTAAAATAAAAGTGTACCTCATTTACACACCCTCAAGTTGTTCCAAACCTGTATGCAGTTATTTCCTCTGCTGAACACAGAAGAAGATATTTTGAAGAATGTCGTTAACCAAACAGTTGACGGTAGCCATTGACTTTCATGTATACGTGTGCCCTTTAAGTCCACAAGACAGTAGGCTGTCCAATTTTTAATTGTCAGAAGGGTGCTCGTGTGCTTTGTGGCCAATATGCGCCCTCGATGTGAACTTTTGCCAAGCCTGCAAGCTCTGCAGCAGACTTCTACCCTACAGTCAAAGCGGCATTCTGTCATGAAAGTGTGGACTCGGAGGAAGATCACAGGGGCTTAGGGTTACATTTAGACAGGGCCTGAGATGTGGTGTACTAACACCCTTGTGCAAATGACATGACTAACATGATGCAAATATTGAGGCTTTAATGAGTGTTTAATTGCATTGCAGCCACTGGACCTGTGCAGCCCTGAGAGAGTCCTGATTTTATCAGAGGAAATGATCCTTCATGACAGTAAACACGTAGCTCTTAAGGTAATGTCACTCTCCCCAAAGGAAAATGTGTTGCTCAGAGGTTGCTCTTTTAGGAATTAAGGGACTTAAAGGGATTGTTCACCCCCCCAAAAAATGAAAATTCTTTCATCATTTACTCACCCTCAAGTTGCTCCAAACCTGTATGCATTTCTTTCTTCTGCTGAACACAAAAGAAGACATTTTGAAGAATATGTGTAACCAAACAGTTGATGTGAAAATTACTATAATTGAACTATATGCCAATGGCTACCATCAACTGTTAAGTTATTGACATTCTTCAAAATATCTTCTTTTGTGTTCAGCAGAAGAAAGAAATGATTACAGAATTGTAGTATTTTTGGGTGAACTATCTAACAAATTCATTTATAACTAAACAAATACACTATGAGTGTAGAGCCGTAAAAATAATATGGATGTCACATCCAAATAATATTTCTGCAGAATTTGATCAGAAATGTTTTAGTTCTTATTGAGATTCATGACATTTAATTGCAGACTGGCAAATCTGAGCACAATTTGTGAGATTGATGAGATCTCTTTTAAAATAATAATCTTTTTCTATGTAAAACGTCTGAAGCAAGCACAAGTTTGCATTTGCTCTCCATTTAATCTCATTGCTCTGTTGGAGAAACAATTGAGATATTAAAAGGAATACCGGTAGGCTAGTTTTTTCAAAAATGTAAATTCTGTCACTGTCTGTAAAATGGTTTTCTATCTACCGTGGAACATAAAAAGATAACTTTAGCAGAATTCCCCTGCTGCTCTTTTCCATACATTTAAAGTGAATGAGGTAAGTACCATATAATGCCTTCCATTATGCTATGTGATGGCTTTGTATGAGTGAGACCTTTAATGTTTTATATCTGGCAACATTCATTGCAAACCATTGCCATGTTCAACAAAATTTTGCATTTAGTTTAACAATTAATGACTTTCAGATCCTTTTAAGCAAGACGGTCTTGCTTAAAAGGATCTGCTAAGCTTGCCAAGACCCTGATCGGGTTTCAGAAATCTATCTTGAGATATGCTGTCTTAAACGTCTTGTCTTGAATAAAATATGCAGAAACGATTCTTGTAATGTCTTGCTTGTGAGCTCTGAAGGTGACCTAGATCTGGTGTCCCGTTTCAGCAGAATTGACTATTTTGCTTGGTCAGATTTGAGCTTGTTCTCATGATACCTCTCTAAAAGCCTGCTAGTCCAGAGACCCCAATATTTTCTCAAGCTAGACGAAACACTACCTTTTAAATTAGATCCATTTCACTAAACGATCGTTTGGGAACTAAAGGAATATTTGTCTCATTGACAGTAATGCCTGACACAAAATATGTGCTCCACATAATGTGGAAGCAGATACCTTGATCCCAGATTTCTTTCTGCTGCGGCTTTAAAAGAAACCTGGAGTTTGTGAATTACATGACCTCAGCTACCTCAGCATGAGCAATATTGTGCAAAGATAAATCTCAGAGTGCCACAATGGCCTCTAAAACCGACTTTGTATCTATAGCAATTGCCTTTGAGTGTCTGTCACATCCTTTGTGCTCGCTCGCAGGCCCCCGTCTGCATGGAGGCTGACCTCAATTTTGCCGAAAGACCTGTTTGAGTAATGCAGTCAAGAGTTTCTAAAGATCAGAGTGTTTAAGAAGGATGAGCTGTACATCACTAAACACATTCCTCCAGTGTCCTAGAACGAGAGTGTGTGTATTTGACTGTGATTTAGTTCAGCTGCTCTTATTAAGCTGGCCTAAATCCAAGCCTGGGCAGTGGGCACCATGAGAGGCAAAGCAGTGCAACCAGCCTGCTGCTTTCTGTGTGGGAATCAGAGCTTTTCCCTTTCCTAATAACTTGACTTTACTTGATTCATTGTATTTTTAACGAGTGTTGTAGTTATATAATGTTAAGTGAAGGAGTTCGTTCTCGGTGTAATTCTACCTCTGCTCTCTATTTTAAATTAAGTTTTCCATTATAAAGAATTATCTTTGTCTTAAGCTGAGTGAGAGTGGCACAAGAAGGTCAGACGGGGATGTTTCAGTGCGGTGCAACTCACTGTTGTCTGTATCGCCCCCTATAGGCTACAGTATTCATCTATACAGACCTGATGCTGTTGACCAGGGAAGATGAACCAGGCCGCTGTAATGTACTACAGAGTCCACTCCACCTCCATCAGATACAGCTGCAGGACGGTATGCACTACAATTCTCACTAAAGCAGAATTCAGATCAACAATGTTTACATCACGGAAAATCAAATGTTTAAGTTTGCACAGAACATAAAGCATGTGTATGATCAACAACAGCACAGGCCTGTTTCAGTTTTTCAACTGTTCCGAAAATCGCACACTGGCCCTGGGCCATCCAGCTTTTATTATGGTTGAATTCTGCAATGTGTTGCTGCATTTTAGAAAATCAAAGGTAATTCTAGTGCCTGGTTTACATCAGGTTAAGATGAACTTTCTGAAATAAATTTCTTCTATCTTTGTATAATATGTCTATATTTAAATCTATCTATGTCCGTCTGTCTGTTCATCCATCTGTCTCGCTGTCTGTCGCCGTCTCTCTGATATCTGTCTGTTTGTCTTCATCTCTCTATGACTGTCTGTCAATCTGATGTTAGTCTATCTATCTGTCTGTCTGTCTATCTGTCTCTCTGTCTGTCTATCCATCTTTCTGTCTGTCTGTCTGTCTGTCTGTCTGTCTGTCTGTCTCAATCATTCAGTCTATCTGTATATAATCTCTCCGGGTTGATTGTTTAGAGTAGAGTACAGGGGATGTTAAGGAGGTCCACCCTGTGTTATTTGTGACTGTGTGTTAGTAGCGATAGTCAGGAAGGAGGCGTCAAGACTGTGGGAATGAGTATGTGTGTGTGTGTGATGAGAACACAGCTCTCCTCTCTCTATGTGTCTGCTGGGAACAATGGCCATGTCTCCGGTATGGCCCATTATAGGCAGGGTGGGCGGGACAGTGTATTCTTTACCTTCCTGAGAACAGAAATACGGCAGCATGTGGCACAGAGGGCATTTCTATCTTCAACCTTTATTTGACATCTTGGTTTCTGAAATAGCCATCAGTATGCTTACCTTTGTCCTTTTGGATATGGAATTAAAGCCACTTTACAGTCAAAGTCCATTATTAGAACAAACAGGCAAAAATGTTTAAAGAGGGACCAAATTAATATCACGGTATTAGTAAGTCAACATGAACATGTACAATGTGTATTCAAGGCATACATATACATTTAGAAATTAAAATGAAATACTCTCTCAGTGTGTACATTTATATAAAAGTAGTTGGAATAATTCAAATTTGAATAAAGTTTGGCTTCCCATGACCAGTTATTTTCCAGAACAGGACCAGAATAGGCCAATCTCATTTTAGTTGACCCCACCCTTACCCAGGAAATGTAATTATATTTAGCGTTATAATATATCAGTGTTATTTTAGTATTAAAGGGGCTGTATGTACACTGATTATTTTTGGGTCACTTCTACTTAGAAAATGTACTACAAAATATATGAATACATGTAATTATGTAATGAATTATTTTTTTGAGTGTACTTACATCAAGGTGGTAAAAGACTTTCATTATATAAAACAAAAAAGGATTATATTAAACTTATTTTTTGTTTTATATGATGAAAGTCTTTTTCCATCTTGATGTAAATACACTCAAAAGAATAATTCATTACATAATTACATGTATTCATATACATGTAATTCTTTTACACACAATTTAATTTAGTTTATTCAAAATAAATAAGTTTAGTTGGGTCAACAGTTTAGTTTAGGTCAAATTAATTTACACTAGTATTTTTAACTTCATTACATTAGTCACACCAATTTTTAATGTTGGTCCAACCTAATTGTTAAATCAATTTACTAAGACTTAATCTTCAAACAAGCAGTGTCATTTATCATTATTAAAAAGTACTAAGCACTGAGCATAGAATTCCGAGTGCCCACAGCCCAAGCGCAATGGTAACTACAATTCAACATTCAATAACAGAAACTCCTCTAAATGTCCAACACAACTGAACACTAAACATTAACATAAACTACCAACATCATTCCCGTTACTGAGAAAACACATAAAATATCACTTAATCCCTAAATATACTCTCCTTATGCAGTCCCTTACAAAGCATGTTGGGAACTACAGATCCCCTGCCCAGGGCTGCATTTCTCAAAAGTATCGTGAGCTAAGTTGATCGTAGAGACCATTGGTGGCAATGGCTTTACTATCTGCTTAGGCTTACGATGCTTTTGGGAAATGCATAACTAATCCAGTTAGTTATGTCAACAAAAAATATTCATGTAGTTTTAACAAATTAATTAAGTAAAATATAATAGGTGGATTGAACACAATTAAGTTAAGTTGTAACAAAATGTTAAATTGTGTTACTTAAGCTCATTTTAATTTAATTAAACTGAACAAGAAGCAAAAAATAATCTTTTTGTTAGCGTATGTTTGTTTTATAATGTCAATTGGGGTTTTCACGTTGATGAAAAATAATGTGTATAATAACCCCAAATCACAATTTCACATTGCAGCAAAATTCGCCAATCAGCAAGTAGCAGCCAAACACAAACCTTTTCTTCTTCTTTGTCCTTCAGAGCAGATCACCTATAGCTGACACGAGTCACAACTTTACTGCCCTCTATAGAAGTGGTGCAGTCATAGTGGACATGTGTCGAATGTGTCCATCCTGAGCTTTATTGGAAATTGTATATTGGGTCAATGTAACTCAATTAGGTTAAAACAGCATTCCCTTGTTTTATTTTGCATAAACCTGATTGAATTAGGTTACAACAACAACATTTGAATTAGGTAGAATCAGGTAGAAATACCTCCTTGAAGCAACAACGAACTGCACAGTGCACATGTTCCATTTTTATAGTGTAGATTTCAGAAACCCTTGTTATTAGCGACAATGGTGGCCATTAAGTGACCTGCTGCCAGCATTGTATTGCTCGTGCGGGCATTTGTGCACGTGTACAGTAACTGAGACGAAACGTGATTCAATGCCCTGATATACTCACTGCGAAGGTCTTTTTTGTTCTTTGCTTAGAAGTAAAAAATAAGTTGGAAAAACCTTTGGAGCGATACTGTTAACGAACATCCAGACACTGCTGACAGTGGCGGTTAGATGAATATGTATAAGTACACAACAAAAATGACATCGGTGAGCAACAGTTAAATAAGCATAGCTATGCAAAGATGTTTGCATGAACTCTGCAATTCACCGGCATCGTGTAGACAGATGAGGTAATTCAAATTACACTGTTATGATTATTTGAGACTATATCTGACAATGTGAGACTATAAAGGCTGATTAAATGCTGTTTACTTTACTACGTGAGTGCATTGGAGTATTTCGTCTACATAATTTGATGTTTTCATCCAGTGAGCAAGGGTGGCTATGTAAAGAGAGCTATAGTTTGAATTTCTCCCTGTTCTTTGCATGACACATTGCCATTACAGTACAGAATGGCTCTTTCGGCATTATCCTGAACATTGTATAAGCATTCATTTCATGTCATTAAACAAGAGAGGCTCTTGGGAGCGCCCATAAACGTCACATTCTTTTGATTATTTCAACAAAAATGTCCCAAATCCTTCACATAAAAATATGTCTACAGGCTTTCATAGAAAATCTTGCAAGTCAGGGAAGTTCTTGTTTTTTTATTTTTCATTACAAGCTGTACACACATTTGCATTAAAAAGTGATTAGCACATGAAAAATCTTACATATAGCCCATATAATATTTATTAACTTTTATTTTTATATTTTATATACCTTTTATATAACCTTTTATTTTCTTTTATATTTTAGTACTTTCAACTTCAACTTATTTTATTTCAGTTCATTTGCCAAAGCAACATTTCTCATTTTCATTTTAAGATTGTTTTTTACTATTTAAATTGTATTTATTTACAGTTTACAAAATGTATTTTTAATAGTTTTCATTATTTATATATAACATCTGAACGTATATGGGTTTCTTGTAATTTTTTGTTTGTTTTTTGTGTACATTTTTGTAATATATACAAGTATCTGGGTACATGTGGGTGTTAACATCCCCCGGAGGAATGTAAAAAAAAAAAAAAAAACACCCTGAAAGCCTCGGGATGAAGAAATTCACACTTCTGTCTCCTTCTCTCCAGTTCCTGCAGACAAACTGCGGTTGTACATCTCCTACTGGATAGAGGTGAGATCCTGCATCTAACCACCGACCCACTCGTTCAGCACAGATCTCTGCTCACGGCACATTTTACGACTTCATCATGCTTAACTCTGTGCACTGCAATACAAATCACACACAATGTAATGTGTTTCCCATTGAAGCGTTGATCCAACAGGATGGACCTGTGGTAAACATTTACAGGATGTAAATGTTGTGCGGCTGTTAAATGGAGGGCCTCATGTGCCTGGGGCTTACGTCACATATTAGAGCCTTTAAAGCTGCTCTTTCTCTCCAGAGTAAACGTGCCTGAAAGACGTAGCCTGCTCACTCGAGCAAACACATTCATCGACCCAGCCATCTGCCCATCTCCCTGACAACACCTCACACATACACACACACTGACATGAATGTGCGAGTGAGTATGATTGCATCTCTCAGATGCCGTACTCCAGCATAATAGCACATGACACTGAGGTTTCTTTGGAGGTAGAACGTGCTTTTAAAAGCATCCTTGTGTTATAAAGATTTTCAATTCCTTCTATTTCCTCAAAGGAATAAGACTGTAATATGAAATTATTTTCTTTCTCTTACATACACACACAACACAACACATTCTCTTTGTGTGTCTTTGTAGAGGACCGAGTGTCTGTTCAGCCTGGAAGCTTTTTCATCTGAGCAGAAGAGGAGGGTCGTCCAGTGTCTGAGAGACAATATTGACAAGCAGCTCACCCTGAGAGACAGAATAGGCCCTGACCAGGTACTAAATTAAACACAAGCACAATTGCTCACAAAAACAGCCACTTAGGTTTTGCATTGAACCACAGCATGTCTCCAATTCTCCTGCAGTTATGGAGTAAAACCACTCAACATTTTGAGAGCTTTTAAATGTTTTGAAAATGCACTCTCTTTAAATTCAATGTAAAACTGTGTTCGGAGCATGTTTTGCTTAAATAATGTAATGTAGAACAGCATGTTCAATCAGGAAAAAAAAAGTAGGGTTGGTACCAGTGTTGTAGTACTCGAGACTCGGACTCGGTCTCGAGACCATATTTTAATGGTCTTGGTCTTGTCATGGACTCGTGTGCATTTGGAATTGGTATTGACTCGTACTCGAACATATTAGGACTCGGACTTATTCCCGAGTCCACTCGAGTCCCATTCAAAATATTTCATGATTATTACTGTATGTTAATATTTTCTATTGTTGTTTGATTGACACGTCCAATGATTGGTGATTTTCTTGTGCGCAACTGCGCATGACTTGAGACTAACGTTAGCGCAAAGGCAGCAGGACTCAGGTCAGGATGTCATGTGGAGCCTTAAATGTCTGCTACATCATCTATTATTCAGTATGCATATAAGAGCCACAAATATTTCATATGCAGTAACTCTAAAAATGAAACATTCTGCGATATGTAAATTATGCAGTACATCAATGACCAAATCAAAGGGAACAACTTCCAATTTTCATCGACATGTGGAGCGAAAGCACAAAGAAATGTAAGATTAAGAACTCATAATTTCTGTATATGCATACAATTTCAGCATTTTGACAACTAATGCTCAGTTCGGTGTAGAAGTCTGACTTCTTTATTCCCGTGCTCACGCCTAAAACTAAAACATTAATCAGATTGAGTTCTACAGTTGTTTGTGAATTTTCCACAGTTCTATTGGATCGTATGGGCTTATTAGCTTAAACACTGGTTTACTAAAAAGGTTTTTGACTAGTGTGTAGATTTTATTTTTACCCCACATTAAAATGCACCATGCAGTGAGATGAAAGCATTAGATTATCCGCTGCTGTTACACAAAGATATGAGATGGTGGCGCTAAAACACAGAGTGGCTGCACACATAACTCTTAACAGTAAACAATAGGCTCGGACTCCAACCTCTCTGGTCTCGGTCTCGACTCGGACTCAACCCTTTATGGTATCGGTCTTGACTCGAACTCAACATACTCTGAACTCGGTCTCGAGTGAGCTGGTCTCGACTACAACACTGGTTGGTACTTGACTTCATCCATCAGAATCGATTGGTTCGTGAAAGATCTATATGGCTGGAGGGCAAAGGTTAAAATATAAGAGGTCTTGGTGACATCAGCTGAAAAGCAATTTCATTTTAAAGGTGGAGAAAATCACAAAATTTTGAAAGCTTGCAAAAACATTTCATTTTTATTAGCATGCGTGAGAACATAAATAAGACTTGTTACAGTTGTTATAAATGCGTGTTACACTATACAGTGCATGTACGAGTTAAACATAATGTTTGTTTCTTATTTATGCTCTCTCTCACTTTCTCCACTTGGTGGGCAAGTGACATCAGGAGAGCACGACATCATCATCAGACTAGCACAAACAGACACGCGCATGTGATGGCGTGAAAGAAAGAGAGTGTAGAGAGAGAGAGAACAGGGCTGTTGTAATGCATGCTAGTATGATGGAGGACTACATTACTCGCTTGTAGGGGCGAAATATTAGATCTTTATGAAGGTGAGGTCATTTACATTGTTTTTTGCATGTTCTGTATGCGTCTTGAGCTTTTGCAGTGTAACTGGTGGATCAATTTTATCATCTTTAGCACCTTCGTTGTAATTTCATTGGCATTTAAGAAAGTATTTTAGAGATGGATGTATGAATTAGTTTTTTAAATATGTACGTTTAAAAAATGCATTGTAGCTTAACATGACACAAGACAGAAAATGTGTCTAGTTTGAAGTTGTTCAAGTAAAATCTTGTATGTTATTATCTAATAATCTTGGTTATTGCACATAATGTTTAAAATACACTTGAGTGAGCATATAAAATATAGACTTATGGCATTCTAGCTGCTTATATCAGTGTATTTTAACCTCCTAGTGTCAGATCTTCTGTGCTGTGTTTTTAAAGAGCAGAGCTTGCGAGTCAGTCGTGCTGCCAGCAAAGTACTTTATGAGCTGATTAGATGTGTAGGGAGTGTGAATACATTAACCTTTTCCTCTACAATCGGGAGACGTTCAATTTCCAAGGTTTTTTTTCGCCTTCCTATTTCTCCTGGTGCATAAGAAAACAATATCCAATATAATGCAGTATTGCTGGTGTATCTTTCTTTCTTCTTTTTTTTCTTTCTTTCTTTCTTTCTTTCTTTCTTTCTTTCTTTCTTTCTTTCTTTCTTTCTTTCTTTCTTTCTTTCTTTCTTTCTTTCTTTCTTTCTTTCTTTCTTTCTTTCTTTCTTTCTTTCTTTCTTTCTTTCTTTCTTTCTTTCTTTCTTTCTTTCTTTCTTTCTTTCTTTCTTTCTTTCTTTCTTTCTTTCTTTCTTTCTTTCTTTCTTTCTTTCTTTCTTTCTTTCTTTCTTTCTATTAAATATTTATCAAAACTGTTTCTACTTTTCTTAAGCTTTTAGCTCCCACATTCTGTTGACTCTCCTGCTTTTATGTTTGGTGTTCCAGAGACCCCAATGATGTTTTTGTAAATAATAATACAAGTATTTTCAAAACAAATATTTCACCTGAAAAAAAAAAAAAAATGCAACAATATCCATTCTAATAACATAATTTATGTTGGTGATCTGACCAGCAAAAGTATGTTTTAGAAAAAAACATTGATTGCAATTAATTGTTTAATATCTGGAGTCTCTGAAACCCCAAACATAAGTAGTTTGATATTTTTCATGGAGGATGGTTTTTGGTTAATTATTTTTTTATACCATAGGCTATAATTCAGTTTGAATGATGAACAATTCTGTGTTTTCCTCATGTAACTAATATATATAATTACAATATGTTTATATAATTTTAAATATAACATTGTATATTCATACATTTTATATTTTGAATTAAACATATATTTAATATACAGTTTATTATTTGCGATGTATCATGTTTTTAATTTAAATAAAAATACAGTATTTTAAGAATGTGCTCTAATGGTTTTGCCACTGGATATACAGGTGTCAAGAGCTGAGAGGACAAGTGAAATGCATTGTTACACAATATTCTTTTTAAGCATGTTTTTTTGGGGGGAAAAATTATTCGGTTTCTTTTAGTAGTAGACAATTTTTAAATCCAGAGCCATTTATAAAATGTTGATTTTTTTTTAAATTATTGTATTGACAGATGATGGAACCAAATGCAGCTGAACAGACTGATCTGGGTCTGCTGGGCTTCAGCCCTCACAGTGTGTCTGAGCCCTGTTCCCCATCATGCCCCTCTGCATCGCCCATCATGAGGAGAACCAACTGCAGCTCTCCAACTCAGCAGCTCTCTTACCCAGATCTGCACAGCCGCACTGGAGATGCCAACCAAACCGCTCCGACCGCTCAAAACGCCTGCAAACCTCCATACATGGAGACCTCAGAGATCTGGAAGGACAGACAAAAGGAGGTGAAAAGAGGTGGGCAAGAGTCCGAACTGGAGAAAAGGGAGCAGGGGGAGGGCGAGAGCGCTTCCGAGACCATTAGCGTTGGTGCTAGACCCACATCTTCATCGTCATCTTCCTCCCCTCTAGTCATTCCTAAGCTGTGCCTGGATCGCTCCTTCAACACAGATGCTTTGACCTCACCGTCGACTGACGATGATGAGGAGGAAGAGGAAGAAGATGACGAAGACAGCGATGAAGGATTTCTGAAGAGGAGGAGTATGGTGGAATCATCTCCTAGCAGTGGGGAGCAGAGCGGGGGCTTGTGTGTGCAGAGGTCCCTCCACAGACGGACGCACAGCGAGGGCAGTTTACTGCAAGAGCCCCGGTCTCCTCGCTTCATCTCCGATCAGGCCATCGACTGCATAGAGACCAAGCGGGAACCTCCTGAGCGCTGGGCAGTCCCGTCCCCACAGACCTTGAGGAAAGAGCTCACCAAGAACGGAGGATCTGTCCACCAGATCTGCCTGCTCTTCACTGGAAGGAGGGTGTGTACTAATTGGTTAATATCAAATACTTCTGCATTCTGAGTACCAGGATTTTTTTGATGTCACTAGACTAATTTAAAAATCTTTTACATTAAAACTTAAATATGGATAAATGTCTTTTTTTAAAACCTCAATGATCAGTGTCGGGAAAAATTACTTCTAAAAGTAATGCATTACAATATTGTGTTACTCCCTAAAAAAGTGACAAATTCCATTACTTTTTTCTTTTTATGGAAAGTACAGTAATGCATTATGTTACTTTTGGTTACTTTTAGCCCTGGGCTAATTAAGTGAGATTAAATACATAAAGTATATTTGTTAGGGCTGGGAATCTTTTGGGCACCCAGGATTCGATTAAAAGAAGAGAGTAGAAGGAGGACAGCAGTATGCAAACTGAATCTACTTTTAGTGTAGTTATTTAATAAAGTACCGGTAGTTTAAATTGTACACACCTTGTAACCACATTATTATTTTACTCAAGCACAGTGGAGACAGTGGGGCTGCTCAGCCTTTCATATTTCGCCTCTAATGGCGTGAGCATGCGCGGGTCTTTTTCATCTTCAAAATGTGCGATTATCAGCCGGTTCTGATCAGTGGCCAAACTTTTGGAGTTAGAAAAATGCTGTTGCATTCTCAATATTTAGTGATTTAGACTCAGATACGTGATGTGTTCACTCACTTTTACAAGCAGGTATTGTTTGTTACCACGGCAACCACTTGCACGTTCCTCGATGAATGCGCTTCTCGTGTGTAAAAAGTGCAAAAAAGCTTGATGTGTGCTGGTAATTAAACATTATTTAAGGCTATTTATTTTCTATACGTTAAAATACTGATATGGAACTGTTGTTATGAATTAGGCTTAAAGGTGGGGTATGTGATTTGCAAAACGGCTGGCAGATTTTGAAAATACACAACTCAAATGGTCCTACCTTCTTTCCTTTGACTCCACCCATTCAAAGAACATGGACATGGATGGGGGGAGGGGGGGATGGTACGACCGATTGATTGACGCACTTACTGTCCAATGATTCTAGGTGGTCTTGGAAATGATTGGCTGTAGTTTTTCGAGTTTTGCCCGTTCCACAGATGATTAAATTGCTTAATTGTATTTCAGTGCTTCTAACTCAGTGGCTGTAAGTGGGTTAGGAATAGGATTTTAAGTGATTTTGAAAAAATGGCCAAAAAAGGGAATTACATACCCCACCTTTAATTTGTCCCCCGTTGCAAGACTGTGCACTCTTTAAACTGTTTGGTGCTGCACTGTTCTTTGTTCCTTCAACATCACATTATTAACAGATTTAATATTTAAATTTATGAACTTTATGAATCGATTCAAATCGTTAAAAGATAGAATCGAGATTCACATCGATTTTTTCCTCCTAATATTTATTATTTAACATAGTTATTTAACATATCAATGCAGTTACCTTTCAAAGTGGAACTTGGAAGCGGCGCCTGGAGTTGACGCTATGGGGAACGCCCTCAGCATGACCGGTGTCTGAACACGTGTACCAAACATGCCAATCTATTGGCCAATGGCAGTGTATGACGTCATGAGCAGAGTGCCCCCGCGAGTATAAGAGGTCATCTGCAAAATCAGCTTTTTTGTCTTCAGGAGCCATTTGTTTTGTACGCATGGACAGCACTGATGGAGTGATGGAGTTTTCATCAGTATGTTCCTCTGTGTAGGCGCTTCCTTACAACAGATGACTCACACAAGCTCTGATTTAAAGGCTTGATTTGCTTGATTTAGAAGGGCTCTCAGCAGATTCTTCTGATCATGCATAAAGCATGTTGCTGGCGTCATCCTGTTCTGTGGAACTGGATGTGATGTTGTTTCGACTGAGTCTGGCTCTCCTGCCAGCCCTGTATACAGGGAACTATTGGATGTTATGGCCTGTGCCATGCACAGGTTAAGTCTGCCCTGGTTGTGTATGAAATGCAAATTTGTTCGTGGTCGCTTGGACAAGTGCTTCCTAGTGGACCGTAAACGTCCTTCACCAGTGAGCCTACAGTTTCTTCCAGACCTTCATACTGAGCTAGAGAAGTGTTGGAAGAAACCATACTCCGCTCACGTCTTTCCTTTCCAACATTTGAGCTATTCGAATGTGGAGGGACTGGGCGAGCATGAGTATGTGAAGATGCCCCCTGTGGAGTAACCACTAGTGGGCTGTCTTTCCCAGGGTGAGGCGTCTTCACTTAATAAGTCTCCTGCCTTGCCTTAAAAGCCGTGCCAAACCACGGTTTGTGGAGAAGGCGTGTGCTGGGCCAGGCCAGTGGTGCTCTGCACATCATGCCTGTGTTGCAGACATACCAGGCCGACCTGCTCAAGTACTTGGATCAGGGACATCAAACAGACTGCCGTTCTGTGGTTTTTAGTGCAGCAGCGGTAAGGTTGTTACCTGAAGGCTAGTTAGCAGCCTCCCTTTCTTATTCATTAGGGTAGAGCAGGATATAACTCTCCTTTGGCAGGGTGCTCTCTAGGTAGAGTGCCTTTACCGTAGGTATGAGCTGCTCTCCCCTGGTTATCTGGCGTCTTTAAGTAGGGGTTGGCTCCCCTGAGGTCTCCTTGGGGTATAGAGTCCTGGTAGTAGGAATAATTAGTTTAGTTAGTATTCTCTCATGTTCTTCCTTCCCTAAGTTTAAATAGAGATTGGCTCCCCCTTGGCTGAGCGGCATTAATAATAGTTAAAAACTATTACTAAGGTTTGAAGACATACTCCCTGTCATTGCGCTGCTCTGAAAATATCCTTCAGGGCAGGGATAGGCAACTTTGGTCCTGCAGAGTTTAGCTTCAGCCCTGATAACAACTCACCTGCCTGTATCTATCTATTAATCCTGAAAACATTGATTGCCTTGTTCAGGTGTGTTTAATTAGGGTTGGAGCTAAACTCTGCAGGACAGTGGCCCTCCAGGACCGGAGTTGCCTATCCCTGCTTTAGGGTAAAATTGTAATACATTTGATTCCCTCTGTTCCTCCCCAACAATGGTTGGGTCCTAAAATAGGATGTTACGCTCCTTGCCACTGTTGCATCTGGCTTGCTTAGTTGTGGACTCTAAATATTCAGCAAATTTACTGATTTGACATCACTATTTTCTGCAGAGCTGCTTTATAGCTGAATTGAACTGAAATTAATCAACACTGAACTGATTTCATTGAAAATGACTGTTAACTGTTGTCTTTTTAGAGCCTTTTTAGGGCAGTTGAATTCTGTTTTGCTTCATTGAATCATTATTTATGAAATAGTTTGTGATATCACTGTAAAGCTGCTTTGAAACAATCTGAGTTGTATAAAGCACTAAAAGGTGACTTGAGCAGTCATTGGTCATGACTCTGGTCTACCTTGGCTTTGGGGACCTGGTAAAATAGGCAGACGCCTATGGCCTCCCGGCTTGTTATAACAGCACTGGCTCTCTCCCCTATTGCTCTATTGTAGATAAGTAGAGCTTTAGCTCCCCTGCAGTTTACTCGAGGGTTGAGGTAGAAAGAGCCTTTCCGCTATGCTCCTTGTGTATTTTTATATTTTTTAATGAAGCGAGAGCCTTTTCTCCCCCTGAGAAGAAGTGGTTTACCTTTTAATTAAAGGTTTTAGTTAAGTACTCCTTTTAGACAAGCTACTCTCTGAGGGCTTTGTCAATATACTGACATAGAACCTTACTCTTTGGGCTTTTAGATTTTTACCTGGCCTGTGAGTGAGGGAGGAAGGTTATAAGGCCAAGACTTCCCTTACAATTGAGCATTGAAGCTGCAAATTTCTATTGCTATTAGAGAAATTCAATCTTAGGGAGTGGCTCCAGTAAGCATTCTATGGCTCACAATTTATCGCCTGAGGGTTAACGTGCATTGACTCTTTCTGATTGACCTATACTGTAGAGTCAGGTTATTGAATTATTGAACAGGAATTTGTTCCCCATAGCATCAACTCCAGACAACATGTCGAAGTTCCACTTCAAAAGGGAACGTCTCAGGTTACGACTGTAATCCTGGTTCCCTGAGAAGAGGAACGAGACACGGCTTCTTGTTGCCATGCATCTGATTGCTTGTGCATCTCCTTCAAACAAAAGAGTTGATGATTTATTTTACAGGCGCCTGTAAATTTATACTTGCGGGCACTCTGCTTACAACATCATAGACTGCCGTCGTCCAATAGATTGTCGTGTTTGGTACACGTGTTCAGACACCGATCACGCTGAGGGTGTTCCCCATAGTGCCAACTCCAGACTGCATGTTTCGTTCCCCTTCTCAGGGAACCAGGGTTACAGTCGTAAACTGAGACTGTTCGCTTAAAGGATTAGTTCACTTTTAAAATGAAAATTCTGTCATCATATACTCACCCTTAAGTTGTTTCAAACCTGTATGAATTTCTTTCCTCTGCTGAACACAAAGGAAGATATTTAGAAGAATGTCAGTAACCAGACAGTTTTTGGTTCCCATTGACTTCCATAGTAGGAAAAAAATATACTATGGAAGTCAATGGGAACCAAAAACTGTCTGGTTACTGACATTCTTCTAAATATCTTCCTTTGTGTTCAGCAGAGGAAAGAAATTCATACAGGTTTGAAACAACTTAAGGGTAAGTATATGATGACAGAATTTTCACTTTAAAAGTGAACTAATCCTTTAATATTTTGAGTTTGCATTTCACTGTTTCTATTCATTTTGAGGAATACTGAATCTGTTTTTGTGCAAGTGACATGAGTAAATGCATTATACTAAATGCAATAACCATCATGTTTACACAGCGCACACAACGCCTCTTCACCTTACTCCCAATTTCCCTCAACATGGGGACAGGGAAGGTGTCTATCAATAAATGGGAAAACAAAGTAACTTGCTTTACTTATTTTAAAAAGTAACTCAGATATTTTGTTGTAAATGACTGTCACCCCACCTTTTGAGCATAGACGTGAAAATGCACTATCCAGATTTAAAGCAGGGCTATGCAGTTTCGGGAAGTTTCGCTTTTTGCTTGCAGGTTTCTCTATAGAGCTCCCCCTACAGCTTCGAAATAGATATTTGACAACACTGTCGAAAACCTTGTTGGCGACTCTCAGATACCAGAGACTAGTAGATCAACAACAGCAAAGCAGATGGGACATTCTTTAAAACGACTTCTTCATTCGGGTTCGAACAGCGTGAGGGAGCGCAATAATGACAGAATTTTAGCAGGGTTTTTTTTGCTATAAAGCAATAAACTCATTATTACTGCTGATTAATAGTTGGTAAGGTAGTTGTTAAGTTTAGGTATTGGGTAGGATTAAGGGATGTAGAACAAGGCCATGCAGAATAAGGCATTAATGTGTGCTTTAAGTACTAATTAACAGCCCATTTTTTCAAGATTAGAAAAAGTTTTGATTATAAAATAGTGCTGTACATTTTGTAATATAAAACATGACACCTCCAACTAGAGAGCAGGAGCCCACAAAAAGGAATTTAAGTACTGTTTCCAACAGTAACGCAATGTCCAATTTCAAAATGGTTTTCACAGGATAAATACTGAGAGTGTATGCTTTCGAATGATACCTAATTTATGACGATTAATAAAATATGTAATAGGAAAAAAAGGCAATTAAAAAAAGAGCTCCAAGCATCCCGCTAGCTGGGCGGTGGCAGTTAAGGGGTTAAAAGAAATGCACTACTTCACTAGTTACTTTAAAAAAGTAATCACTGTCAATGATTATTTACACTTAAAAATCTGAAATGTTATACTTAATTAATTAAAGATTTTTTTAATCTTTTGTTAATCTTCCACAGGTTTGTGGCAAACCAAACTGTAAATGTGACATGGGAAAAACTGGTGTCAAAAAGAAGAAATCCAAGAATCTGTAAGTCAAACAACTTTCTTTCTTCTACTTCATTTGCAGTTTTATTGAGTAAATCTCATAAAACTGTAAAGAAATGTTGGGGACATATTTCAAACCAAAACAATTATTTTTTAACTTTGCAATTAAGAAAATTGCTTATTTGTTGCACCATTACATTTTTGCATTGTAACATTATTTTAATGACTTCCCTCCCTTGGCCAACTGTCTTCCCTATTGTAATGGGAAGCAAATCTCATTCTAATGTTTTATCAGGTGATTGATGTGGTACCATCAGATTTAAAAGGGTTATTATGTTATAAGGTTATACCAACCAAGTAATTTTGCATTACAGTATTGAGTATTTAATAGAGAATGTGCCTCATTATCATAAAAAGTAATGTCACAATCATGTTTTTCATTTACATACAGTAATACAATATACATTATTCTTTTAATTAAAATGTGCCACATTATCATTATTTTTTTTTTACAAATAGGCTTAATCTTCTTTATGCAAAATATTATTTATTTTTTAGGTGAATGCAACTATGGAATATTTAGGTGTTCTAGTTTAAGAGATGTGAATGTAATGTTTTCCATTCTCAGGTTCACTGGAGGAAAGCATTATTTATGCTTTTACCATCCATCTTTCTCCTACAATAAAGCTTACGACTGTAACCGGAACGCATTTCCTCCCAGAAGTACTTGAGTGAACAGTTAGCTAATAAATCACCTGATGTAATGCCTTTTGTCTTGTCACTCAGGGCCAAAGACATGAAAAACCGCCTGACTTTTCTGCGGAAGAAGACCAACGACAGACATATAAGCAATCCAGCCAACAAGCTTGAGAAAGTCTTTAAGTCAGACAAGTGAGTCCATGTGATAGTTTTATGCATCGAGACAGTCATTCAGAAACATTGAATGGGTGAATAGGCTGGGCTTTGCTGTAAAAGTGTTGTGGGCAATCAAAACAACAGTGACGTTTTGGAGTTATTGAATAGATGGCCTATTTTGTGTGCTATAATTATCTGAATGGATCATTAGTGTGAGTCATGGCTTTGTTGACCACTCTGTCTGCTCATCCACAGACCGACTCCAGAGGAAGCTCTCAAATGGGCAGAGTCGCTCGATGCGCTGCTTTCTCACAAATGTAAGACATGTCTCATTTGATATGACAGATGTGTTGATCTCTGCACTTCTGCAGCTGTCACTGCTGTTTTAAACCATGTTGTTTAACCTCTGCTCCTGGATCCAAATCCAGATTTACCCCAGATTCTGTAATACTTATTCTGTAATTGTAAAAAAAAAAAGAAGAGTAATTTTCTCTTCCCTTCTTCAGATGGCCTGGTAGTTTTCCGCTCCTTCCTGCAAACAGAGTTCAGTGAAGAGAATTTGGACTTTTGGCTGGCATGTGAGGACTTCAAGAGGATCAAATCACTGTCCAAGATGGCATCCAGAGCAAAGAAGATATTCACTGAGTACATCTCCATACAGTCCTGTAAAGAAGTAAGATGAAAAAGGGTCAAATTTTCTTATTTAGCTTTGAATGCAGTTATGCAAGTTTCTCTGTTATCATTAAATATTTTATTATTTATATTTATATTCATATTTTGAATTTGATTTATTTTCATTTTAGTTTAATGTTTAGTTATGATTTAAATGTTTTAGTTTCCAGCTTATAATTTTAGTGCTTTTTTACTTAAACTTATTTCAGCCTAATATTTTAATTTTCTTTCAGTTTTTCGTCTAATATTTATATTTTATTTCAGCTTTGTTTCAGTTAACAAAAATGTTTAAAGTTTTAAGTTAAAGTTTTAGTTTAAATTTTAGTTGACGATGATAACTGATAATAGCATTTCTTTTTTTTCTGGTTTGCTTGCCACAAAATGGCTCCCTGCATGTTTAAGACTTTGATTTGACAGTTGTCTTACTATTTATTTGAAAGAAACCATAATAGAATATGATGCCAAAATCATATTTGCCAAAAAAAATATGATGGCAAAACATTTTTTTATTTGTTCAAAACATTCAGCATTTTAGTGTTGAAGTCTTTTTGTTCATAATCCTCAAATCACCGTGACATTTTGACTTAAAAGAAAAAACGAAATTAATTTAAATTCAGAAATGTATACCATATTCCAGTCATCGTAAGTATGAACTGTTTTAGTGTTGTTTAAAATAAATACATTTACCTAAGCCTAACCCTAAACACAAAATGTGACCTATATACAGAAATCATGCAGTAATTATATAGAAATGCACTGCCATGTGCAATATACATAGACATAACCATTTGAGTTGACATGATATACTGTGTTGTTCTCAGCAAAAACTAAATTAGTTTTTATTTATTTATTTATATTATTATTATTATTATTATGTCATTTTACTTGCAATTTGTAATTTATTCCAGAGAGCAGGTGTACCAGAAAACCAATCCAAAATAAATATGAAAAGTGTCCTAAGCATAGTCTTGTTTTATTTCCAAGGTTAATCTGGATTCTTACACAAGGGAGCACATCAAGGGAAACATGGAGAACATCTGCGGAGACTCCTTTGACCTGGCTCAGAGCAGAATCTTTGGACTAATGGAAAGAGACTCGTACCCTCGATTCCTCCGCTCTGACATTTACATGGAATTAACCAACCAAAAGAGACCCGGCTCTGCCACAGATCCATCTTAAAGCTATGGCAACAAACTGTAAATGTTGAAACTTTTTAGATCAGTATTGCTGGAGACTTGACATGGATTTAGTAGAACAGGATGTGTCTACAATCACATTATCCACTGACGCACAGCTTTACATTGAAACATCAGTCTGCTAAGCACCTTGGAGAGCTCAGCCCGTTGGATCATTGCATGGACACATTGTTTTGGGACGCTTCTGTGCTGCACCCTGTTGGACAGTTGTGGCAATAAGATGGCGATAAATGTGTTATGAACATGCTGGAAGTGTTGACTCGAATCAATTTGCCAGTGCCTAAAACGCCTTGGCACCTATTGACCCAGTGGCAGTACATGGAGGGTGCAAAGAATGATGGGTATAGGAAAAAGAGAAATGTTGGTACCGTTTTATTTAGCTTTACCAAGATACATTATTTCACTTTCCTTTCCTGCACAGACCTCAACATACTCCACCTTTACAAAGAGCCCAGTTTTATGTTTATGAGTGAGATGATATTGGACAAAAGTAAGTATTAGTTAACATTAATGTCCTTTTTTATCTCGGGCACAGTTGACAGCATGTTTATATTCTCTCAGTACTACTGTTGAAAATCTTTACAGACAGAACACACATTTGTATTACTTTCAAGGGCTTTGGTAACTTTTCCACACTCGTTCTTTATGTAGTGGCCCCGTGGCTCTAACCCCTTTTGTTTCACAAGTGCAATATACAGTTAGTTATTCTTATTAACATTTCTTTAACAAAAACAGTATATTAAAGGGGTCAAAAGTATATATGTGTATGTATATATATATATATATATATATATATGCATAATGCATCAAAGGCTCGGTAAGAAAATGTGATTGCTGTTGTAAATAACAGAGGCTGAGATATATTGAATAATAGTTATAGTGATGTTAAAAGTCTAAAGGTATTTTGTTTGTTTTTATTGATGTTCGTCGGTTGTTCACACGTCAAAGAAACCAGAATAACATAATTTCTGTTTAATAGTGGCTTAACATACAAGAACATGTGTTGTACATAGATGTACGTGTTCTGTGTTTATTTACCAGTTAGCTCGTTGGGAAACTCATGTTTGGAAAATACAGTGTCAGTTTCCTTCTGCCTTCATCCTAACAATGTCCTTCCTTCTGTAATAATAAATATCCCTTGTATTTATTTGTGGGTTCATATTTCACTCACTGTTGCCTTTAAATGTAACATATTCTCATCAAATAAAATTTCTTTCAATCATGAGGTCAACTGAACATTTTTATACAGTCTTTGGCAATTACAATTATTGTTTTTATTTTCATGTTGGTTTGAAATACCATAGGATATATTGGCCTTATGAAGAGGGTGTACACTTTCTAAAAATCTCAAGAGGGCAGTCAAGTTCCAGAAAAATGCAAATAGGCCAAAGCCTGCAGTTTTTAAGGTTAATTTGTATATATTATATAATATATATTAATTAAATTATTATTCACAATGTTAACAGACAGGCTGTTAACTAATGGTAACAAAGGAAATCTTATTGTAGTTACCATATAATTTATATATGTATTTGTAAATGTATATAAGTGTTTATGAGTGTGTATGTGTCCCAGTATTGATCTGCCTTAAGGTAGACGATGATGCAATTTTCGTCTAGAAACAAATTTTGGTGTATTTTTTTTTATACATAAGCTGTATAAGCTGCTTTGATACAATCTGTATTGTAAAAAGCACTATAAATAAAGGTGACTCAAGTCAAGTCACCTTTATTTATTTGGCGCTTTTTTATATACATTTATATACTTTTTAATATTTATATACAAATTGTATCAAAGTAGCTTCACAGTGATATCATGAAAATAATACAACAAAGTTTGTTTCTAGAAGTAAACTGCGTCATCGTCCACCTGAAGTAAGGCAGATCAATAATATTGTTGACTATTAAATTCAGTGTCCCACTCTCAGTGCTGGGTTGTGTCAGGAAGGGCATCTGGCATAAAACTTTGTGCCAAATCAAGTGTGTGTGCACGTACCCTGCAAATGACCGGGAATAAAGCTAAGAAAGAAAGAGAGAATGTATTATATATAAATAATTGCATAATTTTTTTTATAAAAGTGACATATATAAATAACATTATTTATATATGTAGACGTATTTTTGTGTGTATAGTTGAAATTGACTCTTCCCTTAGTTCTTCATTTATATATATATATATATATATATATATATATATATATATATATATATATATATATATATACGAACACCCGAGTGAAAACACTATGATATAAAAAGGTACTAAAGTTGGCATTCACAATATTGTGTATTTTTTTTATCTAAATTATAATAATTTGCATAAAAAAATTCTGAAAATAACTAAATGACAATCTGTTTTATTCACTGTCTGTTTCATGAAAGCTGAGATGGAGGCAAATATTTAGTGCAGGAACACAGTGCTTCCTCTTACTTTCGGCTGGGTTTGACCGGCTGTCGAATGTGTGCAACACACTCCTTTTAACTTGAAGCTAATGTACGAAAACAAATTAAAGGAAATTATCCGTGTGTAAGAAAACAGCAACATAATTAGCGGAAAGTGAAAACCATGTTTTGCCTAATGTATAATGAAAGCTTTTGATTTTGCACTGCCTCTGATGCAAATATTTCTGATACATGCAGCTGTGTCAGCACAAGAACTACTATTCGCTGTATGCATACTTTTAAGACACAGTGAAACAGTGTGTTTACACCACAACATGTTTACCAAGTAGAGCCATCTACAAATTATTATAAGAGTTATTCCCCAGAGCGGCTTTGTAGGAATGACACTGACACACAGACACAGACACTGCAAAACATTTACTCAGTACAGGATCTACCCTTGTATTTTATAGATGTAAAAAATGAATGCATACTGTTACATCCCAATTAAGGCAGTCCATATAGAGAACCTCTCTTATATGTGCAATGAGGTCCCAAAAGCAGATGTTCAGTGAACACAAATGATCTGTGCTGATGAGTCATAGCTTTATTAATGACCCTGTAGGTAAAGGAAAGGACTCACATGGGACTCCAGACAGGCAATAGGTCAAGCGAGTGACGGTGATGACGCACACCATCCAGATGTCTTTACTATGAAAAGGATGTTTGCACATGGAGCTTAAGTCTACTGAAAAGCTGAATATCTTGAAATATGTGTCAAAATATCATTTTCATATGTAAATAATAAATTACAATTTTTTTTAGCTAATAATGGTCAATTTAATGCCCTTTTTCTTAAATTAATTTAATTTAAATTAAATTAAATATAAAACAAAATGAAAATGACATCTATGGTAATGCTCAAATTTTCACAGTTTTTAAACTGATATTTTGTGACTTTTAGATTAGTTTTCCTTGACTTTATATGAATAATTGAAGAAGAAGAAAACATGTGAATTGCGAAATAAAGTATAAAATAAAAGATTTGATTCATTGTTATGGCCATGGATGGGTAGCCGTAGCCATGTAGGCATGATGGTCAGCCCTGAACTCTCTGGGCTGGGCTGGACTCTGGGGCTGAAGCAGACTCTGGGCTAAGCTCTGGGGCTGAAGTAGACTCTGGGCTAAGCTCTGGGGCTGAAGCGGACTCTGGGCTAAGCTCTGGGGCTGGAGCGGACTGTGGGCTAAGCTGTGGGGCTGAAGCGGACTCTGGACTAAGCTCTGGGGCTGGAGTGGACACTGGGCTAAGCTCTGGGGCTGAAGCGGACTCTGGGCTAAGCTCTGGGGCTGGAGCGGACTCTGGGCTAAGCTGTGGGGCTGGAGCGGACTCTGGGCTAAGCTGTGGGGCTGGAGTGGACTCTGGGCTAAGCTCTGGGGCTAAAGCGGACTCTGGGCTAAGCTCTGGGGCTGAAGCGGACTCTGGGCTAAGCTCTGGGGCTGAAGCGGACTCTGGGCTAAGCTCTGGGGCTGAAGCGGACTCTGGGCTAAGCTCTGGGGCTGGAGCGGACTCTGGGCTAAGCTGTGGGGCTGGAGCGGACTCTGGGCTAAGCTCTGGGGCTAAAGCGGACTCTGGGCTAAGCTGTGGGGCTGGAGCGGACTCTGGGCTAAGCTCTGGGGCTAAAGCGGACTCTGGGCTAAGCTCTGGGGCTGAAGCGGACTCTGGGCTAAGCTCTGGGGCTGAAGTGGACACTGGGCTAAGCTCTGGGGCTGAAGCGGACTCTGGGCTAAGCTCTGGGGCTGGAGCGGACTCTGGGCTAAGCTGTGGGGCTGGAGCGGACTCTGGGCTAAGCTGTGGGGCTGGAGCGGACTCTGGGCTAAGCTGTGGGGCTGGAGCGGACTCTGGGCTAAGCTCTGGGGCTGAAGCGGACTCTGGGCTAAGCTCTGGGGCTGGAGCGGACTCTGGGCTAAGCTGTGGGGCTGGAGTGGACTCTGGGCTAAGCTCTGGGGCTAAAGCGGACTCTGGGCTAAGCTCTGGGGCTGAAGCGGACTCTGGGCTAAGCTCTGGGGCTGAAGCGGACTCTGGGCTAAGCTCTGGGGCTGAAGCGGACTCTGGGCTAAGCTCTGGGGCTGGAGCGGACTCTGGGCTAAGCTGTGGGGCTGGAGCGGACTCTGGGCTAAGCTCTGGGGCTGGAGTGGACACTGGGCTAAGCTCTGGGGCTGAAGCGGACTCTGGGCTAAGCTCTGGGGCTGGAGCGGACTCTGGGCTAAGCTGTGGGGCTGGAGCGGACTCTGGGCTAAGCTGTGGGGCTGGAGTGGACTCTGGGCTAAGCTCTGGGGCTAAAGCGGACTCTGGGCTAAGCTCTGGGGCTGAAGCGGACTCTGGGCTAAGCTCTGGGGCTGAAGCGGACTCTGGGCTAAGCTCTGGGGCTGAAGCGGACTCTGGGCTAAGCTCTGGGGCTGGAGCGGACTCTGGGCTAAGCTGTGGGGCTGGAGCGGACTCTGGGCTAAGCTCTGGGGCTAAAGCGGACTCTGGGCTAAGCTGTGGGGCTGGAGCGGACTCTGGGCTAAGCTCTGGGGCTAAAGCGGACTCTGGGCTAAGCTCTGGGGCTGAAGCGGACTCTGGGCTAAGCTCTGGGGCTGAAGTGGACACTGGGCTAAGCTCTGGGGCTGAAGCGGACTCTGGGCTAAGCTCTGGGGCTGGAGCGGACTCTGGGCTAAGCTGTGGGGCTGGAGCGGACTCTGGGCTAAGCTGTGGGGCTGGAGCGGACTCTGGGCTAAGCTGTGGGGCTGGAGCGGACTCTGGGCTAAGCTCTGGGGCTGAAGCGGACTCTGGGCTAAGCTCTGGGGCTGGAGCGGACTCTGGGCTAAGCTGTGGGGCTGGAGTGGACTCTGGGCTAAGCTCTGGGGCTAAAGCGGACTCTGGGCTAAGCTCTGGGGCTGAAGCGGACTCTGGGCTAAGCTCTGGGGCTGAAGCGGACTCTGGGCTAAGCTCTGGGGCTGAAGCGGACTCTGGGCTAAGCTCTGGGGCTGGAGCGGACTCTGGGCTAAGCTGTGGGGCTGGAGCGGACTCTGGGCTAAGCTCTGGGGCTAAAGCGGACTCTGGGCTAAGCTCTGGGGCTGAAGCGGACTCTGGGCTAAGCTCTGGGGCTGAAGTGGACTCTGGGCTAAGCTCTGGGGCTGGAGCGGACTCTGGGCTAAGCTCTGGGCCTGAAGCAGACTCTGGGATAAGCTTTGGGGCTGGAGTGGACTCTGGGCTAAGCTCTGGGGCTGAAGCGGACTCTGGGCTAAGCTCTGGGGCTGGAGCGGACTCTGGGCTAAGCTCTGGGGCTGGAGTGGACCCAGGGGCTTGAGCCGACACTGGAGCGGACCCAGGGGCTTGAGACAACACTGGAGCGGGCTCAGGGGCTGGAGCCGACACTGGACTCTGCTCACGGGCTGGAGCCGACACTGGACGCTGCTCAGGGTCTGGAGCCGACACTGGACTCTGCTCAGGGGCTGGAGCCAACCCTAGACTGTGCTCAGGGTCTGGAGCCGACACTGTGTGTGTGGCCCAGACACACATAAATGCCAGAGCCATTGTGGACAACGCTCTCTGTAGCAGACTATGGAATTTCACTGACTGGAACAGACTCGGGGGGATTTTACTCGCTGGGACAGACTCTGGAAAATCATTCGATGGAACGGACTCTGGAATTTCAATCACTGGAACGGACTTAGGGATTTCACTCTCTGGAAGGGACTCGTGAATTTCAGTCTTTAGAACAGACTCGGGAGCTTCAGTCTCTGGAACAGACTCAGGAATTTCAGTCTCTGGAACGGACTCAAGGATTTCACTCACTGGAACGGATTCTGCGATTGTACTCACTGGAACGGATCAGGCTCGGGGTTAGCTGGAGTGCTCAAACGTTTTCGGGACAGGACTTGATGATTATGGGAAAAGTCCTCATTCACTTCATCAACAACGAAATCAGAACCATCTAGCCAGAGGACATAGTTGATGTAATCAAATCTTATGCCAGTCTCTTAAGCTGTGCCCGTTCCATAGTTGAGTCCCTGTTGTGGTCTTTCATTCTGTCACGTGCCCCAACCTGTCTTGGAGGCGCCTGTCACAGATGGGGTGATTTCCAGGGGGCCAGGGCTCTGGTACAGCCATGGCTCACCCTAAGAATAACATGGCCCTTGCACACAGCTCGAGGTCGGACGCGGGCCTTACCCCAGTTTTGCAGGGGCCGCATGTGTAACAGGCCCAAGGGAACTACTGAGGAGGCTGCTGCCATGAGGCACAAATGAGCTTCTGAAATGTCTTTAAAAGGAGGTTGCTCCCCGGTCTGAATGCCGTCAATAGCTGCTGATCCGGCAAAATCCAAGCCCGCATGTCGGACGAGTCGAGTACTGCCCCCAGGAACGCGATGCGTTGGCGGGGTGACAGTGCTCAAAATTATTCTGATCCCTTCGAATGGGTTAAGAGCAGCCAATCGCTGTGGTAATTCAGGATGCTAAATCCACACATTTCATAAAGTTGTATGGGGCCAGAGACTGTCCGAATGGTAGGACTGTATATTGATATGCCAAGAATGGTCAGTGATGGGGATTTGAACGTTTGTATCCTTCAGAACCACCAATAAAAACCAATCCTCTGGGCATATCTGCGAGAGGATCTGTTTCAAAGAAAGCATCCTAAATGCCCATCTTATTAGAGCGTTGTATTACTCAGAGACATCAAGAGATGGGCCTGAGGCCCCTATTCTCCTTGGGGACTAGGAAGTAGTGGCTGTAAAAGTGACATTTTCATAATGGCTTCCCAAGTTTGGCTTCGGGCGGTGAGGGGTTGGAGAACCGCAGATGACTGATGCTTGTAGCAGCATGAAACGGAGGAGAAATTATCTTTTTGGGAAGGTGTTGGTGTTTTTTTTTTTTTTTTTGCTATAACAGCGGGAAAAAGTCTGGGCACCCTTAAAACAGGTGACGGAGGTCCAGTACTGGCAACAAATACAAGGAACTGAACTGAACAGGGGGTGGCAGTCCGGGTGCGGGATTTAGCCTTCTCCTTCTTGTGCCCAAAACATCAAGGCTGCTTGGGTCCTGCTCAGGGTCCTGCTCTAGCTTAGGGCGGGGCCCCTGGGGCTTGGGAAATGGGTAGCGCTTTGCTGGACGGAAACGCTGTTTCACCTTGGGTTCTGCTTTCTGCTGGTGCTAAATTGAGCCAAAAGTGGCAATGGTGCGGCCGATTGTCTGGTTTTAGTGGCGCGCACTAGATGTGTCTTTGCGCTGAAGGAGAGTAAATCTGAATACATGGCCGTTACTGCGCAACTTAAATAGGCAGTCGGTCCCACCCATTCTGGTGGTCTGAAAGGCCATTTGTCTGTGAAATTCACAGACGTGAACCAATCAGGCATCAGTATTCTGAGAACTGATTTTCCTCATAACATACAGAACAAATCTCTGACGCAATGCGCCTGAACCATATTGAAAAGGAACAGAATCTATTAACAAATTAGAAGCAAAAGATTAAACAGAACAGACCAGGAAAACTTAACAAAACAGAACAAACATGATGACATAGTTACTCTTCAAGAACTCTTCAAGGGATCTGGACCATTATGTTAAAGTGATAAAGATGTTTTTCAAAATAATGGTCCAAATCACTAGTAGTTCTTGACAAGTAACTAGGTAACACTTGAGTAATTAGTGATGCATTTTATGACCATATTCAGAGTAACAAAGATGACTGATTACATCACAGACACACACAAACTAATGTTGTGATTACTTGGTCATTCTTTATAATTAGTGATAGTTAGTTGATAGTTATTAATGAGGCTAATCTCATTCAGTACTTATTTATTAACTAATAAGGAACCATCTTAGTCCTAAATTTGATATTACTGATTAGTTAAAGGGATACTCCACCGTTTTTTCATATTAAACTATGTTATTCCCTTAACTAAGACGAGTTGATACATACCTCTCTCGTCTCAGTGCGTGCACTAAATCGCTCTTACGGCGAAACTTTTTTAGCACTTAGCTTAGCCCAGTTCATTCAATAGGGGCCAAGCAGAGAAGCTACCAAACACCTCCACGTTTTCCCTATTTAAATACAGTTACTCGAGTAGTGTAACTCGACCTAGGACGGTGACACAAAACAAAACGTTGCGCTTTTTTAAGCGTGTAAAATGGATAACTATATTGTATGGCGGAATACCATAGCAAGTGCTTGGGAGCACTTCGACTTGGCGCAGTAATATCTTCACTCGTGAAAAATCCTCACACCGGCCCCCGCTCGCTCTGTGAAGATCTTCACTCACGAAACATTGTCCAGGAAGCAGACACACTCTGTCAATTCAAATAAAAAACACATCTCTTTGACCTAACATACACATAACATAGATTAGATCAGCCGGAACCAGGAACACTTCCCATAAATCCTGATGTAGTTGTTACATCATAAGAAGGATGGCGTCTACGCTAATTTTAGTCTCTCTGTTTTTCCCGAGGTTTACCGCAGTCCACCGGATCCTGGCCGTATCTGGATCTGATGAAGGACCTGCGCCTGGACACGACAACAACGCAGTCCTGAAGTGTCAACTGGTCTCTCCCATGTGAAGGCCTCCCTCCCATCCCTTTACCTCTGTACAGATAAAACGTTGTCGGGATAATTCGGGTTCACATGGCTACGCGGAAGCAATAAAAAATTCTGTATTACATTTTTTTCAAGGCTTGTACCTTGGAAGCTATTTCATGGTTTGCGTTCTTGAGCCATCAGGCACTGTTTTGTGCGGGTGGGCCACATAAGGGGTTTTCTGTTAACGGTGTCATGTTAGCGGCCCCTAAGTTAATAACTAATGATCGTTGCGACGGAAGTGAATCAATCAAAACTAACTTTAGCTGGACAATAACTTTATTCTAGAGCTGCTGTAAAGCCAAAATAATCTCTGTTACTTTAATTTCCTATTATTACTGTAAAGCTGCTTTGAAACAATCTATATTGTTAAAAGCGCTATATAAATGAAGGTGACTTGACTAGTAGCTGAAGTATTAATGTAGTACTACTCATTTATCCTGCATTACTTCCTCCATAGCTAACTATTAATGATGGACCATTATTCTAAAATGTTACCCGTATTTAAGATTTCCAGGAGACTTTCATTCACACCCATAGATGGTGCTACAATCATACTGTTCAGCTGTACTGCAAAGAGCCATACTGTCTGACCAAATAGTCTGACCAAAAAAACATTTGGACAGATAGAGGGATGGTAGGGAAATGTGGGGATGTGTTTCTGCAGTTCTGTGTGTGTGTGTGTGTGTGTACGGTTGTATTTGAAGGGGTGTGAGAACACTCTGGGTATGGAGAGATTGAGGACAGGAATCGCCCTCCTCTAGTTTCACTTTGGCTTATTCACAAACATTAATAAAGTTTCTTATAAAAGAGCCGTATTACACCTGTAATGACGCAAGAAGCTAACTGTGGCAACAAACTGATTTTCAGAAAACTCTTGAGGTTGTTGGATGTGGAAATGTTTGTATTCAATGTAAATGAAGTACGAGGAAATGTACAATTTACACATATATTTAGAGGTACAGACATTAACTCTTTTGTTTTTAATATAATTATTTATTATTATTATTATTATTGTGTTATATTTTGTTATGCCAATATGTACCTGCACAACAAACTGTAAAGGACAGACACATGAAATTCAGACCAAATGTCTTTTATATACACAGATTCCTTGGCTCGCAATCTAGACATCCCACAAACTTTCATTTCTTTCTGCCTGAAAAAGTTTTCTCCAATATTGGATTTTAAAAATAAATAAATAAATAAATAAATAATAATTAAAAAAATCCTAGGTTTTTCGCCAGATCTCCACCAAATTTAGCACCCTGGAGTGCCTGAGTTAAGAAATATAAAAAAATATGCTGAACTTTGAATTCAAAATGGCTGCCAGACACCAATAAATATTATTGTGTGTGGATTATTTTGTTAAAATGGATCATCAAAAAGTAATTGTAATTGGTGCATGTATACAAATGCAATATATTTATTAGAGGTCAGTCAATAGGTAGAGTCATGATAATGATAAATGTTAAAATGGCTCTAACTATGGAACTTTAATTGGCTTGAAATGTTGCACGCGGTTGTTGATAAAGACCTTAAGGGGGTATATGAGGACAATCCAAAACAAAACTTGGTATTTCTACAAAAGAACAGAGTCTGAAAAAACATTAAAGTTCAAAGTTCTAATTTGGACAGAAGGTGGCGCTATCACAGTGAATAAGAAGATAAGTTACATTACATTAAACGATTGTAATTAATGTTCATGAATTTGATTAAAAATGAAATGTCAGTAAAAAGACACCATTTTTTGAATATGAACAATTCTAAACTTGTAGACTGAAGGGGGTTGTTGATTTGATTGATACTGAAATTGGTTCTTGCAGCTTTAGTTTATAACTTGGCTCATTATAAAAACTAATACTTGTTTTTTTTTTTCATTCAGAAATGCAACAGGCGAAGTGTAGATCCTTCTGGAAGGGGTTCACATTCAGAAACGCATTAAACTTTCAGCATCCCTCACTGTTCCCTAAGGTCCGTCATTATTTTAATTAACATCTTCTTGTGCAGTATGTGTTCACCCTTGATTGATGGTTAAATTCAGATAAGTGCAGATGCGACATGCTGTCAGGTACTAGCAGACGGAACGTCAGGAGCACAGACTGCACTTTTTATGGCTGCACTCTTTCTCTTTTTTCCTGCCGTAAAGGATGAACTCATCGCTAAAAATGGATCCCGGTTCCTTCCTCATCACAGGCCTCATCATCAGCAGATTGGAGAATGGGCGATGAGCCAGGAGTCTTCATCCCTTAAAGGCACCCAGCCTTTTTCTTTTTTGTCGCTCTCTCTTTCAATCTCCATCCGCTGTTCTTTCATGCACAAAAATACATACGCAACATTTAAATACTGTTGAAAGAGTGATCTGCTTGCGATGAAAAGTTCCTCTGGGTCTGTTTCATGAAGCTTCAGCAAGCTGAGTCATATTTTGTTAATGTATGGATCGGATCTCATATGAGTGTGAAATTAATGTACTCAAAAAGTAAACTTTGGTCTGAAAAGGCACAAATACAGACAAGCGGAGGGATATGCACAAAGAAACATCTAATGGTTGTTGTGCTAAAATCAGCTCAAATGTGAAGACCGGACTGTTGTATAAGTAAATACAATGCATATTTTACAGTAATGAGGGAAAGTTAAATACTTTAGAACCGAACGGGCTGTAGTGCCAACACTGAACTCCAGGATGACAGGGTTTATGCCATCATTTCATTACTCTATCATCCAGAAAGAAGTCCATCAATAGATAATTTTGGGGTCATTTGGCCGCTGTCCAAACCAGTGGGTCAGTGCTCAATTTATGTTTGACAGTGATCTACTGCTGCTGAAGACACTGAGAACCTTCACAGACCTCACAGAGAAACAGTGTAAAGTTTACAATGTGTTACCCAAGATGTTAGCCTGTTATTTAATTCACAGCCGTCTAGACTCTTAATATAACTGAAGATCATATGAGGAGCAACCTGGTCAATCCTAAAATATTATTTAATCGTTTAAACGTATGGATGGCCATTCAGGTTATTCTGAGTATAGCAGAATCATTCAGTTCTTTTTGCTGTTTGCCTGCCTTCTTTCAGTGCCTCAAATGTTTCCTATTATGTCTTTCATTTTTCCCGCTGTAAATACACCACTCACAAAAGCCTCTGCCAATGTTTGAAATACTCCAAAGTTTTCATTTTGCATCATTCACCCCCAAAGTATGCTTAAGTCAGTCTCCTTCAAACAGTGCCATGAACTGATTAGAAAAATATGGACAATTATAGACAGCTTAACCTCTAAAAAAAAAAAAAAACTGAGGCTGGTTTGTATTTCCTCAGTCTCTAACCTGAGTCCACAGAAGAGCCAAGGAAAATAAACGTTAATGGTGTAGTCCACAGTGTGGGTTGTATATAATTAACATTTAGGGCAGCATCCAAAAAAACATATATGGCAATAAAAAATAAAAAATAAATAAAAAAACAGTGTCATCAACCATGCTGACACATTCCTGGTGCCTTCAAAAGTAATTTCAGTCTAACTCCACTGCAGATTTGCAGGCATAAAAAGGGCAGGTACAGATATGGTAAAGCAACAGGTTCCAAATATGAGTTTTACTGAAATTTTTACAGGGCTTTTGGTGTAAGGAGAAAAAGAAGAAGAAAAAAACAAGAGACAACAAGAACAACAAACAAATAACAGAAACAAACACACAAAACAAGATGCCAGTGGTTATTAGTTGGTTTTATACTGATTTAGTATTTTACCTATATTCAATCATTTTTAATGATGTTATTAGTCATTATGTAAAAACATGTCTATGTTCTGTTTTCTAATGTCTGTTATATGGGTCAAAGAAAGCAGAGGAGTATTGAGAGCTTAAGGTGATATTTGTGCAGTCCACTCTTAATGAGTTGTTTAATTTTCATTGCATATATTAATAACTGTGAGTCATTTACACTACTGGTCAGTGTTTGGGCTCAGTAAGATTTTTGTTTAATGTTTTTAAAAGAAGTCTCTTATTCTCATGCTTATATTGAAAGGCTGCATTTATGTGATCAAAATACAGTAAAAACAGTGATATTGTGACATATTATTACAATTTAAAATAACTAACTTTTGTATTTTAATATATTTTAAAATGTAATTTATTCCTGTGAGGGCAAAACTGAATTTTCAGCAGCCATTACTCCAGTCTTTGGTGTCACATTGTCCTTCAGAAATCATTCTAATATGCTGATTTAGTGCTCGAGAAACATTTCTTATTGTTATCAATGTTGAAAACAGACTGTGATCATTATAAATTAAAAAAGAACAGCAATTAATTCAAATGAAATCTTTTGTAACATCATAAATGCATCCTTGCTGTATAAAATTATTAATTTCTTAAAGAAACAACACCTTTTGAACAGTTGTGCATATCCATATCGTATATCATCAGCAATATATCAAGATATATCAATTAGACCAGAAGTGGTTTGTGATATGAAGAATATATTTAGAAATATCTCCTATTATTTTAATTGAATGTACTGAATTCCTAAAATGGAGCCAAAAAAGTTCTTGACAACACATCTGAGAGGATGATAGCACCATTGTATCATGGTTGCAATTGGTCATTTGGTGCCTTGCTCAAGGGCACCTCAGTCGTGGGTATTGAGGGTGGAAGAGTACACTGTTTATTCACTCCCCCCTTTCCTGCCGGTGTTGAAAATCGAACCCACAACCTTCGGGTTACAAGTCTGACTCTCTAACCATTAGGCCAGTGATTACAATGAGTTTGAATGACACTTGTTAGTAAATATATAGTTGTCAAACACTAAACACAGCAAAAGTTTACTCTACTTTTATTTTTTATTTTTTAAAAGTTTTATGTGTCTAATACATACAGTAATTATCATGCTCAGATAAAGTTGGTTAATATTGTTGCATGGCATATTAGCTTCATAGAGCTGTTTCTTGGGTCACCTCTAGCTTTCTAATGAGAGGATAACCATGAGGTTTCTAATGAGAAGCAAAACCAGAATTTCCTGCTTTCCAGAACATTTTTCTCTCCCAAACAAAATTCCATGATAATTCTAAACAGCTGTGTATCGCACCTCTGATTCTGACAGTATGCGTGTGTTCACAAAACTATGTTTTGTACTGGCCCTGACCCAATGCCCTACTTGAGTGAGTCACCTGATTAAAATATTACCTATGCAGCCAGTCTTTTGTTGTTTCTTCACTGAGTAATGAAACTGGTGCAGGAGCAGTTCACTTCCCTGCTAAATCTTTACCCAGCTGACCTCAGATCTGCACATGTCATATTTCCTCTATTGTGTGATGTCATGCTGCAGATAAGAGTGACAGTCAGGCAGCATTCAAGAGCTTTTTTGGCAGCACATTCTGTCAGAGTGCTCTCAGGGGAATGGAATCAGCCCAAGGACTGGGAAAGCAAACTTGCAAAACAAAGCAGCCAATTCCTATCCCCTCTTTCATCTGTGATCTAGGAGATGAAGACAGATTTGTGTAGGAAAACACAGATACATAGACACACAAAGCAGGCTCGTTATAAATATTGCGGATACAATAGTTCAATAAGTCAATATTGTCTAAATTACATATTAGACACAATATTGCCAGATACTTTGTCTGTTTGTGCTCTGCCAACTAAAGCAGTTCCAAACGAAACCAAAAGAAAAGCAGCCATTGCATTTCTCCAAGCAATACACAGTACCGTTTTATAATCAATCAGCTGAATGACCGATTCAATAACTCACTCATAAAGACTTGCTATTAATTATGCGACCTGCTCCATAATGTTCCAAATGCAAAATCTCCATAATGCAATGTTCAAAAGAAAGTGAACTGGTAATTTTTTTGAATTTTTTATAAAGTAATCCATTTGACCTATTTGAACCATTTGAATATTTCTATTTCTATTTTAGTTATCAGCGAGTGATTGTGAGTTTGCGCTTTACTTTCTCTTAATCTTTCCATGACTCAGAAAATGCTCTGTTTAAGTAAGGGTATAACAGATGCACTGTTAAATGAGATTAAGGTAAGTAGATACATTGTAAACTCGATTTGAGGACACTAAAGAGGATCGCACTCCAGACAAGAAAATCGTTAAAATCTACAGTGTCAAGTGTTTTAAGCTGCACGGGTCCCACACTTGAAAGGGGTTCCTTACTTCTGAACTGAACACTGGATTCCACTCACAAGAATGAGACTTAAGTTGCCTTTTTTCAATTTATTGCAGAATTTCAGTAGGTGAAAAAACAGTGTAAATATTTGCATCAAAACCTTAAGTAAACAGCAATGCACATTAATTAAAACACCAAAATCTCACACTGTACATAACAGTTTATACAGGTTTAATTTGGTAAGCATTAGCATATTTAAACCAAGGTAGGAATAATGGCACGCTTACAGGCGAGCACTCTTCTTTAAGACAGGGAGTACTCATGCCTGCCTCCTTCCAAAAAAGACAAAGCCCATCACACTGGAGCCAGAGAGCTTTGAGAGCCGTCAGTTTACCCATCTACTACCATCACACCTAAGGGAAAGAACTCTGAGGTTTCACCCAAGAGCTTCTCCATGGTTCCAGTCCAGTTTGTTGAGGTAGCAGAACCCTAATGCCTCTCGGTTCTCTGTTCTGTGCATCCCAGCCACGAGTGCACCTTCAGAGAGAATATTCAGCTTTTGTGGTCGGATTTTGGAGGAGAGATGTAGGCCCAGTTTGTGGAGGCAGCAGAACATTCATGTGCCATAACTAGGACCATCAGTACAGAGCTCTGAAGGGCATCACCATTAGAGCCTATCCATGCCGCGCAGTTGGAGAAGTCAAACAGAGAAGGCAGCAGAATCATCCCAATCCCTGATTTGCCTCTCGTCTAAGACCATCAAACAAATACCAAAGAGCTCAGAGATTCTGTCATCTAACTCATCTGAAGCCATGTTAAACAATTTTTTACACGTTTATATTTATCTTTTTTTTATATTGTTGTATATTAGTAAATATCTACGTATATATCGATATAGTACAAAAATGTTTGTATTTATGAAATAAAATTTCTAAAACGTATATGTAAAAATGCTTAATGTAAAAACTGTAAAACTATTTATTTATCAAGGAGAATATACATGGACTTCATTGTTATATGCATGTCCTAGATCAAGTCAAAATTCACTTTCTTCTGCTTCTCCTGGGCAGATGAATGTTAATGAATTACAATCTATATGCCAGAAATACAATCTAAAGCAGATCACATTTAAAAAATGTTTTTACTACACATAAAATAAAACCCATGTAGCCTATTTAATTCAATTTTATAGGAAAAAAAAAACTAGGATGAATTTTTATTTTTTTAACTTTCTCATAAAAACACTTTATTTCCCCCCTGCTTTTTATCAGATGGAAGTATGTTCTGCTTGTGGGTATAACCAACTGACCAAAGATAGAGTGCGTCAATGTGTAAATATTACAACGGAAAGACGATTGTGAAATGTACACCCTTTGCATGAGTTTGTGTGGCTATGTTACACAGACATTACACTTCATTGCAGGGGATAGCAGAAAAATCAAGCCAGGGTAGTTTCTATAGGCTGGTTTACTGTAAAGCAATCTGTGACATCTGCAATTTACAGAACAAATATGAAAATATGATATTTTAGATTTTTTTTTTATGTAATTGAATGTACAGACAAAGGCTTCAACCCTGCTCCTGGGGACTTACTGCCCCGCAGAGTATAGTTCCAACCCTAATCAAAAACACCTGAAACGGCTAATCAAGCTCTTCAGGATTGCTTGAAAACTCACAGGCAGGTGTGTTGAAATAGGTTGGAAATAAACTTTGCAGGACAGTGGGTCCCCAGGAGCTGGGTTGAAGACCTCTGACATGTATCTACAATATGAAAACTTTGAAGCATCAAGTAAAGTATTCATTTGTTTTGTAATAATTAAAAACATAAAGTTAAATACAAATTCTTACATTTACTAACTGTTACGATATTCTTACTGAAAAGGAAATGCCAGACATCAGCCAATACACAGTCATAGGCCCCGTTTACACGTACATGGTTATTTTGAAAAACGGAGACATTACCCTTCGTTTACACACAAACGGAGAATTCGCCTCTGAAAACGATCCTTTCTAAAAACTCCGGCCAGAGTGGAGATTTTGGAAAACATCACTGAGAGGGAACGAAACGCTGCGTTTACGCTGTGGGAACACCTCAGAGTGTTGCATCATGAATCATGTGTGAATTCAGTCCAATGAAAGAGCGAGACGTCATAGGCGTGTGACATCACAAATGACCCGCAAATTTAGTAGGGACCTAGGAATACAACCCGGCCTGGGGTGAAGAAAGACTATCACCATACCAGGTGCAAATCCAAGTACGTGCAGGCCTCAGCCTCATGTACCACCGAGAAAACGAAATTAAGGATCTCTCCTCAGAGATAACCCAGCAAAGAAACATTCATTGCAGAAATCAAGTACTGTACCATCAGGGCAGATAACAAGAGTCAGAAGGTGTTCTCCGCACCAGGCAGAGAACAGTTTCTATTTCAATGCATATTCAGTCTTCTCGTGGAGGTAGCTCTAGACTGGAGTATGGTCTCCACGACCTCGGTCGAGAGACCTGAATCTATGAGCTGGGCCCCCTTATAGGCCGAGCCCACAGTATCCATAACTCCGGAAGAAGGTGAAATATTGTATCCCTGATTGGGATGCTAAGTCCCTCCTGATCGGAATCTCCAAGGGAGAGCCAACTAGAAGGGACAGTAGGTCTGAGAAACACACTCGGGCCGGCCAGAATGGGGCTACTAATAATAGACGAGCCCCTACCTGGCAAACCCTCTCCAGAACTTCCGGGAACAAAGATCGGGAAATGCGTACAGGTGTAGCCTCAACCACACCTAATACATCGCATCCAGTCCAAGCGGAGCTGGATGCGTCAGGGAGAACCACATAGGGTGATGCGTTGTATAAAACGATGAGAAAGGTAGACTTGAGTTTTTACCAAAGTTCTCCCAAAGAAGCTCCACCACCTCGGGGTGAAGTCTCCATTCCCCGGGCTTCAGCCCCTTTCTCAACAGGATATCTGCTCTGATATACGAGACCATCAGGGTGTTGTCCGGAAGGACAGGCACATGGTGACCTCTCAGGTCTGACAGGAAAGTATTGAGATTCTCGGAATGCCGCCATCACTTCTAGCGAATTATGTGAAAAAAGGAAGATGGTCCTGCCAAAGACCCTGCGCCGAGTGACCACTCATGATCACCTCCCGACTTGTGAGGGAAGCATCCATCGATAGCATTATGCGTTGACAAGAAGCCCCCAACACTGGGCGAGGAACCAAGGTTCTTCCACATGACCGAGGTACGTAGGCATAACCGCGTGACCTTGATCATGCGAAAACGGATTTCCCCTCGGAGAAAACCCCTGGGTCCTGAGCCACCACTGCAGGGGTCACATATACAGAAGGCCAAAAGTAATACGTTGGACGCAGCTGCCATGAGACTCAACAGTCTGAAACTGTTCCACAGTGAGTGACTGGCCTAGTTTTACCCCATTTACGGCGAATCGTTGTGAATCTCATAATGCACCGAGAAAAGTGAGCTGGGAGGAGCACACTCTTCTTGCCGTTGAGTCCCAACCCCAACATCTTTAAATGAGACAGAACAACATCTCGATGCCGAACTGCCATCTGCTCAGATTGAGCTAGGATCAACCAATCGTCTATATAGTATATTACGCAAATGCGCTGGAGTCTCAGAGGACCCAGAGCTGCATCCACACATATTGTAAAGATGCGGGGTGATAACCTAGGCCGAATGGAAGAACCCGATACTGGTATGCTTCGCCCCTGAAAGCAAACCTCAGGAACCTTCTGTGATGAGGATGGATAGATAAGTAAGCGTCCTTCAAGACTATTGTGACAAACCGGTCCTCGGACTGAATCTGTGACACAATCATATTAGCGTGAGCATATTTTGAACTTGAGATTCTGAAACCTGCTGTTTAATTGACGCAGATCTAGAATAGGAAACAAACCCTTCATCCTCTTTCGGAACAATGAAGTAATGGCTGAAAAACCATGATGGTCTGCTGGGAGGAGGAACCCCTTCTATAGATCCTTTTGCAGAAGTGTCAGTACTTCCTGCTCCATAACCAGAGCCTGCTCGGGGTCCACCACTGTGGGGAGGACCCCTAGAAATCTGGGCGGACGACTCGAGAACCGAACTGAATTCTGAAACCCTTTTCTATAGTGTGCAGGACACACTGACAAATATATGACAGTAGTTTCCACGCTGCCAGGAATTCTACTAAGGGCACCAGTCTCTCGAGACTGGCCTCTGGTTTTGGTGAAGCGGTGAACCGGCAGGGAACAACCGAACTGACAGTTCTATGACCCTCCTCGGAGGATCGTATGGGGACGCTGACAGGTGTCCTGAACGGCGAACCGGCAAGGAACAAAAGAAACTGCCAGCGCTGCGACCCTCCTCAAAGAGTCGCACCCCAGAGGGCGCCGAGGAGAGACAATTTCTCAAAACGGTCCCTGTCCCGGAGGAACCTTCAGAAACCTGTTAGCCTCAGCGTCAGGACTTCTTGTCTAAGTTTTATTAGAGATAACGACAGTCCTCAGATCTTGCATATCTCTAACTGGCTAGACTGCGACTGCCGCCCAGGTCCCTCTCGATTGTGAATGAGTCCGAATGGCGACGCTCTGTTTTGCAGCACTTTATGTTGCGAGGAGCTTTAGTAGGCTGAGACTGGTCCCGCCCAGCAGTCTCAGGAACATTAGATCAGTGAGGAAGAAACCTCTGGAACGCCGCTGAATAGTTTATTTCTTCGTTTTTTTTGAAAGTGGAACGTTCAGAAGAACAGACATATTTTATATTTATTTTTCTTTACATCAGAAAAACTTAATATATATTACTCCGTGGCCACCCGGTATAGTTTATCTGTTGCGCAACGCAATTCTCGAATAGCGTCAGTGCTGTTTTACATCCTCACATTCATCCATGTCCTTATATACTTTACCGACCAGTGCTGCCTAATAATATTTATCTATTATTTATGATGGCTGGTGGGTAACGTCGGGGTTATGATGACGCCGACTCAGGAGAGAGATAGCTTGCAAGCGTCTCTTTAACCCGAAGCTCTGTCATACCATGATACTAAATACCCATAACATTACTATAGTAGAAGTTTGGGGATTAAACACAGAAAATAGAAACCGGTTTATTCCACGATCTCGACACCTCAGTGTGGAGATAGGGAAAAAACGGCATTCTCCGACGAGGAGGCTGAGATATAGAGTTTTCCTTATATTCTCACTCTCATAATGTTCAGCTGGCCAGTAAATATTTAACTTAGCAACAGCACTAGATAAAACCTCCTTTTATAAGCTCTCCTCTATTCAACAGAATTATAAGCGGACTTATTTATTTATTATTAAAAACTCATAAACATCTGCCTTATTCATTATATATTTTTTATTGTTTTGCTCTCTTTTTCTTTACAAAACACTAACGATACCAATTCCTCGGAACTGGAAAATCGCAGCATGATTTCCTCATCGCGGGGAGGAGAAACCGCAGAGCGTGCTTCTCCCTGAGATAAGGCACTGGATCTGGCAGGTGAAAGCTGAGATAGGGCGGCGCCCGTCTCAACCCCCGCTGTCAGATCCGTTTACGAACCCCACGATGCGCCTCGGCAACAGCGGGACCCGCGCCTCGGGGAATGCGAACTGAACCGTCCTCCTCGAAGAACTCCCGGTGGGAGCGGAGCATCTTCACGGACAGCTTCTTGCAATGCTCACAGTCAGTCCCCTCGAAGAAATGACTGTTGGCATGCTCCACTCCCAAACAAGCTGATGTGTGCGTGTCCACTCGTGATATAACGTGGGCAGGGAACAACACAACACTTGCTTGCTCTTTTTTGCCATAATATATATATATATTGCAACTTGACAGACAACAATAAATAAGACAAGGACAGATACACAGAGAGCGCTTCGCTGAAGAAACAGAAGCTGTCACGCACTGCGTTCAGGGGTGCTTTATAGTTTCCTGGTCTATGACGTCACCCGCCTATGACGTCTCGCTCTTTCATTGGACTGATACACGTGCTTCATGACGCAACACTCGGAGGTGTTCCCACAGCGTAAACGCAGCGGGAGTTCCCTTGATAGGGAACTTTGTTTGCACGTTTGCATGTAAACTGAGAAAAAACGAGTTTCTGTCAGGACCACTATCGTCAAATATGATTGACAATTAGCATACAGTTTGGATTGGCGGTATGGTTCCGTTCTGGGCGAGAATAACCTCCCTTGGGGTAAACAGAACAGAACCAACATGAATGTATGCAAATATATTTAATTCAAGATTTTAAAGTACAACATAATTCGAGAATTTATTCTGATTCAAGGGGAATCATAATGCCAAATCCTGACTGGGCCAGGAGGAGCTGGGGATGGAGGAGGGTAATTCGCTCCTGAGAAACGTGATAGCTTCTGATAATACTGCAGGAGCTTATATACGTATATGGTGATAGGCGTCATATTCCTATGGGTAGATGTGGATCAGCTGAGAGTCAGCTGATGCAAGCTTGACTAATGTGACCTGCCAGAACTAACGCTGCGCTTGATTTTAGGCAGCCGACATCACAGTATGTGACTATTTTCTGGATTCTGATTGGCTAACGTGGGCTTGAGCTTCTCGTTACACTGCCACCTACAGGTTTGGCATGCTCTAGACGGCATATACACGTGTAAACAAACACTTTTCTAAAAACTTACAGGTGTGCAAGATGTTATTTTTGAAAACGGAGAGGGGTGAAATGTCCGTTTATGAAAATAGCCGTCCACGTGTAAACGTTGCCATAGAAATTACCATGTTTCTTTTGCCCGTTAGAAAGATTAATTTGTTTTAATGTTCTGTGTCACAAACCCACAACTTATCTTTGTCAATAGGTACTGTTATTAGGGATCAAAATTGTCTTTATTGATTTGAATTAGTCAAGAGAAATGAGTCAAGAACCCTCGCTTCTAAGGGGCATATCTTGTGCATATATAGCCCCTTTCACACAGCACGTTGATCCCGGGAAATTGCCGGGAAATTGCCAAAACGCCTTCTGTGTGACACGACTCAGGATTGATGCCGGGATGGGGACCTAGTAATATTGCCGGTATCAGTCCCGGAATGCGCGCTGTGTGAACAAAAGCCGTAATCAATGCCGTGTCGTAGTGATGACGCTGAAGCCGTGATCGTTCACGAGCTAGTGAAACAGTACTTAATGCGCTAGTTTATGATCGAATCAGAGAGAGAAATGCACAAGCGGGGTTTCTCGAGAGACATCACATGTCACATAGATGTCACGTGACTTTACGGGATTTTTACGGGTTGTGTGTGAACGCACTCTCTGATTCCGGAAAATCACTGGCAGTGTGAATGAACCAAAACCAAACGAACCCGGGTCAAATCCCGGGTCACTTTATCCGTGTATTTTCCGGAATCTCTGTGTGAAAGGGTCTTATGTTAACCGAAACCCCCCCGCTACCCCCCCCCCCCCTCGTCTTATTTGGGAAAAAATGATTAAGAAAAGATTTTGCAGTGAAAAAGGACCTAAATCCAGATGTCTATGTTTCAATCAAAGCCGCCCCAGACACAGCGATAACTTTTACAGTATCATAACATGATACAAAACAGTGTTGTAAAACATAATGACCAAAATCCTTGAGCTTGTCTTGATAAATTAAAGCAAAGTCTTAATTTATGGTATGCCGTCTCGCTCACTTTGCCATTGTTTGTGATTTTAAAGAATGCCAAACGGATGTTGGAAAAACTAATTGCTATACGTGATCCCTATTGAACAGCTCTAAAAGTTTCATGGAATTTTTAATGATTCATTAATGTAAAGCTTAAGGGAAAGCTCCCAAAAATGTGTCCTTTGACAGCCCCTGGTCCACATCCATTTTCACTCTAAGATAGCAGTTCAGACATTTTGCTTAACATCTCCTTACAGTGTGCGTTCCATGGAATAAAGTTATACAGATTGTGGATGTGTAAATGATGACAGAATTGTCATTTTGGGTGAACTTTAATCACTTTAATATGTACATCAGATATTGAAATTCTTGTTCTTTCTACCCGTCTGTCAGTCATTGGCTGATTTCATGGATTTTAGACTTTTTAACAGGTAGGCAGCAAAGGGTCAAGATGAATGGAGTCTTCTCAGATACCCTTTATACATATACTGGATCTCCACAGGGTTGTGTGCTGTTATATAAACGGATGCCGAAGTACTCAGGATAATTGTCATGTCATTAAATACGCGGATGACACTGTTTTCCTATCCCTGCTATCAAGTTCAAAGTGTGATGATAGTCAGGCACTTAATGAGTTTATTATGTGGTGCGGTGGAGAAGAGTTGCTGCCTGGGTGTGAACGTTTCTTATATTTGACTTTTTTTTTTTGAAGGGTCTCACAGGGCTAAACATGTCTATGGGGATTAAGGAGAGCAGCGAGTGATGAGGTGGTCATGATGCTGGAAAAATATGAGCTGGTAGGGCTCATTTTTGCTTTAACATTAATGCTAAAATTATACAGGGAGAACTATTTAAGCAACTATGCGGGGATAATGGCCCTGTGTCTTCATCGAGTGCCAGAAGAAGTCTGGAAAGTAACACAATCCGCTGCAGTCCTCACAGTAGACCTGCGTTGTATTTGGGCTATTTTTCAGCAGCAGTGAATTCTGCGGGTGTAAGCATAGGCCCATAAAAATATCATATATAGGCCCTGGGTACATTTTGTACCATAAACATTATATTTCACAAATGGGGAAGAGCTGGTGCCATGTTTTTTTTCTCTTGCTTTTCATTTTCACAGCCTTCATTACCTCAAACTATTACACATTTAGAGTTTATATTTTCATCAGTGAATGTTCATTAATTCAAGAGACAGCCTCAAAGTATTAATGTTTCCATACAATGCAAGGATCACAAGAATCTAATATGGTATTCCTGAAGCTCTCTCTCAGCATCTTACACTTAAAGCAGTCTAAACATCTTTCAGATTTCTTTATTGGCATTGTACAAACATACAACGAAATGATGGACTTGCCAAATACAGTTAAAGAATAATCAAATGCATATTACAAACGAAGGCCATATTGCACATAAATGAAATAAAGTGCTCATAATGTTCTTGCACTTAAAAACAACAACAATGAAATAAAGTGCTCATAATGTTATTGCACATACATGGTAAATTAATTAAGGTGCTCATAATGTTCTTGCACATAAAAAATTCTAGCATGTCAAGGATGTTTTGTAGTTGGATGGTGTATTTTCAGTTCAAATTTCAGTATGGTGACAGCTTCAGGATAAAAAATGGGCACAGTGAGCTCTGAAACACTGTGCACCCACTCAACTAAACCAAACAAAAATAAATAAATATGTAAATTATGCCTATTTGTATTTTGATGGAAATTTGCATATTGATGGAAATAAAAATGGAAAATAAACACATTAAATATTGAAATAGTTAAAAAAATTATAGTTAATATTAATAAATAAAATAAATAAATAATAATACATAATTTTATTAATCTAATTCTTATATTTTAATACTGTAAAATAAAACAAATGAAAAACAATAAAGTACACAAGACATTTGATTTGATTTTTTTTTTTTTTTTAAATAAGTATGTTCTCTGGAACTATTATTTGGTCATACTGTATCTAATTATGGATTATTTAGATACGGGTTCCATCTTCACTATAGGCAAGGACTTTTCTGCCCATGTATCTAACAGATTATTTGGTACCATGATTCAGATATCAAGATCATTTCTGGGTATGTAAAGTTAAATAATGGCACTGTTGCACAGCAGTCATAATGTGGGCATAAAATCCTCACGAGGTTCCAGTTTGACAAACAACCTGATGCAAATAAAGAAACAGCTACTTATTCTCATATCCTGTGGGCTTGTCTAAGTTGTATTTTCACACTAACCACCAGTCTTTAGCAGATGCAATTTCACCAGTTCCTCCAATTTATCCCAGAATAGAGCTAAAAAATAACAAGCTACACTGCTCTGTATAATTGTTCACCACCATTGCCTGAGGTCAAGTGCATTTCCAAAACTGATTTGCGCTTCAGTTTTTCCTCTTTTGTGGAATCCGAGGGAAAATCCCTCAGTGAAAGAGGGACACCTGCTCTGATATCAGACGTCCTCTCTTCTGCAGTCGGGACTCTGGGTGACCTCGTGAGGCTGGGACTAAACTGGCTGCTCTTAAAACCACAAAGCCACGGTTGTCTCGTTCAAGCCAGTTTTACTGCCTACTCAGAGTGGCCTCCGATCTCAGGAAAACACAAACACAGTTGGCTGGTGTGGCTGGGGCAAATGTGTTTAACCCACTTACAATGGCCAACTGAAAAAAGGATGTGTTGCAGTTTGACTGTTAATGTAAAATGTGCCTTTTTATCTATCTGAAGCATTAGGTGATCTCAAGTTTGTCTTACTGAACAAACTCTGCTATCAGTTCTGTTTGGACCCCAGTAGCTTGGCTGATGAAAGGGAACATTATGGCATGACGCACTCTTTAAAAACAGAACAAGATCAATGGATGCCACGGTAAAAACACATCCGTGATGTAATATCCTTGTCACCAAGACAAGTAAACGGTTCTTCTGAGCGTATAACACTTGTAATAGCCACGGTTTCTGGCTAATTCGTTACCTGCTGTGTCTTAATTCACACATAATCTATTCTAAGTAGCTTGCAAAATTACAGTCATAGTATCATTATAGTTGCCCAGAAGAAAAATGTTTAGCTCAATAGTTGCTTTCCCAAAGCTCAGGAGACTTCTCATCTATCTCTCATTTTAGTATCAACATCATTTCAGATGTTTCTACTAAAATTCCTTAGGAGTAATAAAATAGACACAAATGAGACATGATACATATTTGACAGAAAAATAGTAAAAACTGAGACTCCGGTGGAAGAAATATAGAACATCTCTTTACTGTCTTGCTGCAATCTATTATATGAGTATTTTATTGCTTAGTGGTTGCTCTTTTTAAGTTTAGGAGACTTAATAAGAAATAAAAGTATAGACACAAATGAGACATGAGAAAGTTCTGAGAGAAAGGAGTTGGGAGAGACATGCTGTGAGAAACATGCATCTCTTTGTTGCCTTGCAAAGGTGGCCCTTTTTTATTATTATTGTTATTTTTATTATGAAATTGTGGTTCCCTTTCGTTGTCACTTCGAGTTACGTCGAATGACGACGAATGGGGTTCGCTTAGAAGCCTATCCTCTTCGAATATTAATAAAACGAGCCAATGGCAAGCAAATGCCATGGGTCTGCTGAATTTGCATAGCGTAACTCCGCCCCACTGTGTGGGTATATAAGGAAGTGAGCCGGCAACATGCAGATATGTTTTCGCTTTCGGAGCCAAGGTTATTCTTCACTCCACAAGCCATCCTGAGTTTAATCTCTGCATTCCTCTTCGAGACGAGCTTCCCTCCAGGTGTTGGTGTGACAGCGAGTTCCAGCGAGTGCACATTCCCTGCGATCTGAGCAGTGATCTGCCAGTGTGTGTGTGTTCTCTCCCTGGTCGCTTCAGCATCTGCGGGGATTTCTCCTTCTCTCTAAAAGAGCAAAGCACGTGGCACGTCTTTTTAAAGATGCATCGCCCGTGCCCTTCTGGTTGTGGTCACTGGCTGTCTGATTTAGATGGGCACAATCGCTGTTTTGCGTGTTTGGGCTTAGAGCACGCTAAAGCAGCGCTTGTGGATGACTCATGTTTTCATTGCGGAAACATGACCATCGCGACACTACGGTCGAGACTCAGTGATCTCGAAAGAGTGAGAGTCCCCTCATCCACACCCCGATCTACCAGCTCTAGTGCAAATAGAGCTGGTACTTCGGCTGGTGGCCAGGGTGACCTGAGGGTGACGGTGTGGCAACAACAACCGACGATTCGTCCTCGGCCTGGACGATTGGTTTTTGGGGGCGGCCGCCGATTCACGTCGGCGTCCGACTCCAATGCCTTTCTTCCCGGATGTGCATGAGGAGGTCTCGAGGTCCTGGAAGGCACCCTTGTCTTCCCGTGATCGCTCGGCGACCTCCTCCGCCTTTCCTCCTCTCGATCAGGCGGCTGTTTACGGGTACACTGGGGTACCTATGGTTGAACGCTCTGTTGCGATGCAACTGTGTCCTCAGAGCGCTTCTTCCCGTGGTGATCCTAAGCACCCCTCCAAGGCCTGTAGGTTTTCGTCGACCCTGGTGGCGAAGACCTATAGAGCTGCGGGGCAGGCAGCCGCCTCATTGCATGCCATGGCCACTCTGCAGGTCTACCAGGCCCAGATGCTCAGGGACATGCACGAGGGGAGGACTGACCCAGGGCTCTTCAATGAGCTGCGTGCCGCCACTGACCTCGCTCTCCGGGCGACGAAAGTGACCGCACGCTCCCTGGGTCAGGTGATGTCCACTAGTGTGGTCCAGGAGAGACACCTCTGGCTCAACCTGGCCGATATGAGGGACGCTGAGCGGACTCGTCTGCTTGACGCCCCCATATCCCAGGCTGGCCTCTTCGGCGGAGCGGTTGAAGACTTCGCCCAACAGTTTTCAACCGCCCAGAAGCAGACTGAGGCTATCCGTCATATTCTGCCCCGACGGCCCGCTGCTGCCTCCACCCAGCCGTCGGTTCAGACGCCTCAGCCTGCTCGCCGCCGAGGGCGCCCTCCCGCACGGCCCCAGCAGCAGCCTTCACCCGGGCCGCGTCGTGGAGGACGCCGCAGGCAGGCGACTCAGCCCTCTCCAGCCCCGCTAAACGCCAGGCCAAGCGGCGCTCCTGAGACGGGCTGCTCAGAGATGGCTATCAGTTTTTCACAGGAGATGGTAGCAGGACCACTCCTTCCCCCGGTGGAGGGCCGGGGGAGAATCTTTTGTTCTCCACTCCCCGCTGCTCACCCACGGGTGGGCAGCACCCTAATGTGGTTAAAGAAAGAACTGATATCCCCATCTCTGAGCCCCCAGAAGGGAATGACAGTGCGCGCCGCCCACGGGCCCCTGCCAGAGCACGCCCCCGTGGAACGCTGGTCCTTCCCTGGCCTCCTCTGGCAGGACGCGGCTAATGACCGTGCCCCCACACCGGGCCGCTATGCCACCCACGTCCGGGCCGGTCATTCCGCTTCGCTGCACCCCCGGGGGGACGTCTGTCGTTCGCATGACCCCGCTGGCACAGTCCTTGGGAGCCTGGTTAGAGCTTCCCAACCTGTCCCGCTGGCTCGCGCGAACCATCAGGCTCGGCTATGCGATTCAGTTCGCGCGGTCTCCTCCCCGCTTCAGGGGAGTCCGCTTCACTATGGTCGGTGGCAATGCCCCTGTCATGAGAGCGGAGGTCGCCACCCTGCTGGCGAAGGGTGCGATCGAGACCGTCCCTCCAGCCGCAATGAGGTCCGGCTTCTACAGCCCCTACTTCATTGTCCCCAAGAAAACCGGTGGGTTACGGCCAATCCTGGATCTGCGCATCTTGAACCGTTCCCTTCACAGGCTTCCGTTCAAGATGCTCACGGCCAAGCGCATTTTCGAATGTGTGCAGCCACAGGATTGGTTTGCAGCGATCGACCTGAAGGACGCCTACTTTCATGTCTCCATTCTTCCTCGACACAGACCGTTTCTACGGTTTGCTTTCGAGGGGCAGGCATACCAGTACGCGGTTCTCCCATTCGGGCTGGCCCTGTCTCCTCGCGTCTTCACGAAGGTCGTCGAGGCAGCCCTTGTGCCGCTACGGCAACACGGGGTTCGCATCCTGAATTATCTCGACGACTGGCTAATCCTAGCTCACTCTCGGGACCAGGTTTGCGAACACAGGGACCTAGTGCTCCGGCACCTAGCTCGTCTGGGCCTTCGGGTCAACTGGGAGAAGAGCAAACTTTGCCCCGTGCAGAGGATCTCTTTTCTCGGTATGGAAATCGACTCGGTCGCCATGTGCGCGCAGCTTACGAGCGAGCGCGCGCAGTCACTGCTGACTTGCCTGAGACAGATCGAGGGCAAGAGTGCGGTTCCACTGAAACTTTTTCAGAGGCTCCTGGGGCATATGGCATCTGCAGCCGCGGTAACGCCGCTCGGATTGCTTCATATGAGACCGCTTCAGCACTGGCTTCACGATCGAGTCCCGAGGTGGGCATGGCACCAGGGCAAGCTCCGAGTACCAGTTACTCCGACCTGCCGTCAGACCTTCTCCCCGTGGACGAACCTCAGCTTTCTACGGGCCGGAGTGCCCTTAGAACGAGTTTCCAGGCATGTTGTTGTGTCAAGGGATGCCTCCTCCACGGGCTGGGGTGCCATGTGCAATGGACATGCTGCCGCGGGCTCCTGGACAGGACCCCACCGCCTATGGCATGTCAATTGCCTCGAGTTGCTGGCAGTACGTCTCGCTCTGCACCGCTTCCGGGCGCTGCTCAAGAACCAGCACGTACTAGTCCGATCAGACAATACCGCGACAGTAGCGTACATCAACCGACAAGGTGGTCTACACTCCCGCCGTATGTCGCAACTCGCCCGCCACCTCCTCTTATGGAGTCAGAAGCATCTGAGGTCGCTTCGAGCCATTTATATTCCGGGAGACCTGAACTGTGCAGCCGACGAGCTCTCACGGCTTCAGCCTCTTCCTGGAGAATGGAGACTCCATCCCCAGGCGGTCCAGCTGATTTGGGATCAGTTTGGGGACGCACAGGTAGACCTGTTTGCCTCCCACGACTCGTCCCACTGCGCCCAGTTTTACTCCCTGACCGAGGGCACGCTCGGCACGGACGCTCTGGCGCACGGCTGGCCCCGGGGCCTCCGCAAGTATGCGTTTCCCCCAGTGAGCCTTCTTGCACAGACCCTGTGCAAGATCAGGGAGGACGAGGAGCAGGTCATATTGGTTGCGCCGCACTGGCCCACCCGAACCTGGTTCTCCGAACTTGTACTCCTCGCGACAGCACCTCCCTGGCCAATTCCTCTGAGGAAGGACCTCCTTTCTCAGGGACGGGGCACCCTTTGGCACCCTCGTCCCGATCTCTGGAACCTCCACGTGTGGCTCCTGGATGGGACGATGGTGGCTACCATCACTTCCGCTAGAGCGTCGTCCACTAGACATGCCTACGCGTTGAAGTGGAACCTCTTCGTCTCTTGGTGCTCTTCTCACTCAGAAGACCCCAGATCATGCCCGATCAGTGTCGTGCTTTCCTTCCTGCAGGATGGGTTGGAGCGAAGGCTGTCTCCCTCCACCCTGAAAGTATATGTTGCCGCTATCGCCGCACATCACGATGCAGTTAATGGTAAGTCCGTGGGAAAGCACGACCTGGTCATCAGGTTCCTGAGAGGAGCGAGGAGACTACAGCCTCCTCGTCCTCCTCTCGTGCCCTCTTGGGACCTCTCAGTGGTACTTACTGCCCTGCAGAGTGCTCCCTTTGAGCCTCTGCAATCAGTGGAGCTTAAGTTCCTGTCAATTAAGACAGCGCTCCTGGTTGCTTTGGCCTCCATCAAGAGGGTAGGGGACCTGCACGCATTTTCTGTAGACGAAGCGTGCCTGGAATTCGGGCCGGCCTTTTCTCACGTGATCCTGAGACCCCGGCCTGGATATGTGCCCAAGGTTCCCACCACTCCCTTCCGGGACCAGGTGGTGAACCTGCAAGCGCTGCCCCTGGAGGAGGCAGACCCAGCCTTGGCATTGCTCTGTCCAGTACGCGCCCTCCGTGCTTACGTAGACAGAACGCAGTGTTTCAGGACCTCAGACCAGCTCTTTGTCTGTTATGGTGGGAAGCTGAAGGGAAAGGCTCTCTCCAAGCAAAGGTTGTCTCACTGGATAGTGGACGCCATTGCTTTGGCTTACCAGCAGCAAGGTCGACCGTGCCCCCTTGGTGTGACGGCCCACTCCACCCGGAGTGTGGCCTCCTCTTGGGCTCTAGCGCATGGCGCCTCGCTAACAGACATCTGCAGAGCTGCAGGCTGGGCGACACCCAACACATTCGCCAGATTCTATAATCTCCGAGTGGAGCCAGTGTCCTCCCGAGTACTCGCTTCAACCAGCCGGTGCTAGGACCCGCTCAGGTGTCTTCGCTTGCTCGCCATTCCACTCCACGGACTGGATACGTGCGATATTCTCCTCAGGTGAGCCTGATAAGCCCTGAGTTCCTCCAGCGCTGTTGACGTCAACGCCAGAGTTATGCCTCCGGCAGCTTTCGCGTTGGCTAGGTGCCTCCATGTGCATGGTTCCCCCGCTGGGCGACCCCCACGTGTGTATTCCACTGTAAGCCTCCTTCGAGCATGTGTCTTTCCCTTGGCAAGCCAGTCTGCCACCCCTGGGGTTGAAGTACTCCACCCTACGGGCTGGACACCCCAGTGTTCTCCGTATGCACCCCCCTCCGGGTCATATGTGTTTTCTTAAGTCCCCCCCCTTCGGGCGGGCACTGATTGCATATTTCCACTGTGATATGCTTCCCAGTGTACCTTGGTATTCCTGTGTTAAGTAGGAGTCCTTCGTCCGTGCTAGTCTCACGACAGGGAGCTCAGACTTACGCAGGGCACTGGAAGACAGCCGAGGTGGCGTGATTGGACTGGGAACCCCATTCGTCGTCATTCGACGTAACTCGAAGTGACAACGAAAGGGAACGTCTCGGTTACGGATGTAACCCTCGTTCCCTGAGTAGGGAACGGAGACGTTACGTCTTCCTGCCACTTCCGCTGTACCGCTGGAACAGCCTGAGTTCAGCTTGGCTCCTTCAGCGAAGAAACATATCTGCATGTTGCCGGCTCACTTCCTTATATACCCACACAGTGGGGCGGAGTTACGCTATGCAAATTCAGCAGACCCATGGCATTTGCTTGCCATTGGCTCGTTTTATTAATATTCGAAGAGGATAGGCTTCTAAGCGAACCCCATTCGTCGTCATTCGACGTAACGTCTCCGTTCCCTACTCAGGGAACGAGGGTTACATCCGTAACCGAGACGTTTTTCACCTTTAATGGACAGGACAGTAGGAGGAGAGCCAGGAAACAATGGTAAAGGCAAGAAGGGAACAGGAGCAGGAAAGTACCTTTAGCTGGGACTGGAACTTGTCTGTTGTGTCTTGATGTCAATGTGTTGCCCACAAGCCTGACTCTGACAGAGGTTTCTCTAAGTTCAGGATACTAAGTGGTGATTATCTTATATATCTCATTTAGGTATCAGGTTTGTCTTAAGATGTCTTCAATTTTATTTTAGGAGAAACGCATTAAATTAAAAATATATATCTAATATTGTAAATACTGAAAATATAATTTAAAAACCATTATACATTTCAGAATGTTAAGGATTACTAATTTTTTTTTAACTTTTGCTTGAGTCTCCTGCTTCTCACACGTCTCCTGAAACAAAAACTCTTAACACTCTCTTTTAAAGTTTTAGAAGAGATCTCAACAACGTCACACAATGTGCTCAGATTTTTCTCCTAAATTAACGACTCCAGTGGTCTCACATCAACAACATCAAGAGCACGCAGTCACTGCTGACTTGCCTGAGACAGTTCGAGGGCAAGAGTGCGGTTCCACTGAAGTTATTTCAGAGGCTCCTGGGGCATACTGCAGCCGCAGTAATGTCACTCAGGTTTCTTCATATGAGACCGCTTCAGCTCTGTCTTCGCGATCGAGTCCCGAGGTGGGCATGGCAACAAGGCATGGTCCGAGTACCAGTTACTCCGAACTGCCGTCAGACCTTCACCCCCTGGACGAACCTCAGCTTTCTATGGGCCATAGTGCCCTTAGAATGAGTTTCCATGCATGTTGTTGTCTCAACAGATGTCTTCTTGTGCAAGACCCTGTGCCAAATCAGGGAGGACGAGGTGCAGGTCATATTGGCTGTGCCTCATTGGCCCACCCAAACCTGGTTCTCCGAACTAGTACTCCTCGCGACAGCAATTCCTCTGAGGAAGGATCTCCTTTCTCAGAGACGTGGCACCCTATGGCACCCTTGTCCCGATCTTGGAACCTCCACGTGTGGTCCCTGACGGGACGAGGCAGGTTTGAGTACCCTACCACCTCCGGTGGTGGCTACCATCACTTCTGCTAGGGCCCTGTCTACTCGACACACCTATGAGTTGAAATGGAACCTCTTCGTCAACTGGTGCTCTTTTCGCCGAGAAGATCCCACGAAATGCCCGATCAGTGTTGTGCTTTCCTTCCTTCCTCTTGGGCTTTAGCGCATGACGCCTAGCTAACAGATATCTGCAGAGATGCAGGCTGGGCGACACCTAACACATTCACTACATTCTACAATCTCCGAGTGGAGCCAGTGTCCGCTCATGTACTCGCTTCAACCAGCCGGTACTAGAATCTTCTTAGGTGTCTTCGCTTGCTCGCCATTCCACTCCACGGACTGGAAACGTGTGATATTCTCCTCAGATGAGCCTCCCAGAGAAGCCCTGAGTTCCTCCAGCACTGTTGACGTCAACGCCAGAGTTATACCTCCGGCAGCTCTCGCATTGGCTAGGTGCCGCTGTGTGCATGGTTCCCCCTCTGGGCGACACCCACATGGGTATTTCCACTGTAAGCCTCTCTGAGCATGTGTCTTTCCCTCGGCAGGCCACCTTGCCACCCCTGGGGTTGAAACATTCCATGTTTCTGTGGCCTGTGTTTTTGTGTTCTCTAGTGCTTATGGAACATTCCTGGCCCACCGAGGCGTATGCAGGAGAAATGGCGTCCACTATCCATCTCGATAGTCTCTGCTTCGTGACCGGTTACCCTTTGGTGCGGCCGCCGAAGCACACAAAGAGGAAGCGCTGATAACGTAATAACCTGCACTCTGAACGAAATTGAGAGCACTTTAGGTACTTAGCCGTGTCTCGGTTTGAGAGTGACTCTGGAATCACCAACCCCAAACTCCAGGCAGGAAGAACCCATGGAGAGCACATGCAAATCGCCCACTCGTTTACATGTAACTGATGCCAGGACCAACAGGAGAGCAGTTTTCAGCAAAGTGGCTTAAGGTCAGCCGACTGAAGCGGCACAAACAGGGGACCCTTCAGGGCCCAAAGGACAGTGGAGAGGTCCCACGCCGGCATAGAAGGGGACCGAGGGGGGTTCAGCCTCCTGGCCCCTTTGAGGAAACGAACAACCAGGTGGCTTTTCCCTAGTGACTGGTCAGCCACAGGAGCATGGTAGGCTGCTATGGCCAACACATATACATTGAGTGTGGAGGGGGTGCATCCAAAAGCTCTTGAAGGAAAGAGTGGTACCTCACATGACTGGGGTTCGAGATCCCTAGCTGTGCACCAGCTGGAGAACAATGACCACTTCAGAGCATAGAGGCGCCTCATAGACGGCGCTCTAGCCTCAGAGATAGTATTCAAGACTCTCTCTGCGAGGTCCCCGTATACCCGTTGAGGGGCCACACATGGAGGGCCCACAAGTCAGGGCGAGGGTGCCAGATTGCTCCGTTCACCTGCGTGAGGAGATCCTTCCTCAATGGTACAGGCCAGGGGGCTGTGTCTATCATCTGTGCCAGCTCTGGGAACCATACCTGGGTCTTCCAGAGGGGAGCTACTAGGAGTACTGTGCATCTTCTCTTCCTGATCCGTTCGATGACCTGAGGAATCATTGAGATGGTAGGGAACGCATAGAGAGGGCCAGGAATGGGCCAGTGCGTCCCTGTTCTTCAAAAATAACGTCCTGCAGTGAGTGTTTCTCTCTGAGGCGAAGAGGTCGACCTCTGCCCTGCCGTACACACTCCAGATCAGATGGACCGTCTGATGGTTGAGAGACCGTTCCCCGGGGGGAGTGTTGTCTCGAGACAGCATGTCCGCACCCAGATTTTGGATGCCTTGGACGTGAGCAGCTCTCAGGGAGTGCAGGTTGACTTGTGCCCAAAGGAGGAGGTTTCTGGCCATGACATACAGATTGCCTGATCTGAGGCTGCCCCGGCGATTTATGTAGGACACCACCAACATTTTGTCGGTCCGGACTAAGACGTGGTTTCCCCTTAGGTCTGGCAGAAACTCTAAGGGCTAGACAAACTGCTTTCCTTTCGAGGCAGTTGATATGTAAGCTCTTCTCCAGGCTCGACCAGAGGCCGGAGACAGGCTTGCCCTCATGCAGCACCCCCCAACCTAGGTTGGAGGCGTCTGTGAAGATTGTCTTCCTCCTGAAGACCTTACCCATGGCCACACCAGACTGGTACCAGTGCTTTCCAGAGAGCCAGGCCCCTTATGCAGCCGTGGTTCACCGTGATGTGCAGGCATTCTGAACGCCATGCATGGGCTGGCACACAATGTTTTAGCCAGTGCTGTAGGGGGCGCATATGCAGTAGTCCCAGTTGAAGTACTGACGATGCCGTGGCCATGAGGCCCAAAAGCCATTCACTTTGTAAATGTACGGGGTGCTAGAGACAGACCGAATGGTAGGACTGTGTATTAATAAGCCTGCCCCTCAAAGGCGAATCTCAAGAATGGCCCGTGATGGGGCATTATCTGTATATGAAAATAGGCATCTTTCAGATCCACTGTGAAAAAACAATCCCCCGGGCGAACTTGCGCAAAGATTTGTTTTGTAGTTAGCATTCTGAATGGCCTTCTCATGAGGGCTCTGTTCAAATGTCTGAGGTCTAAAATGGGCCTGGTGTCGCCGACTTCTTTGGTACAAGGAAGTAGCGACTGTAAAACCCCAACTGGCTTAGCGTGGGGGGAACTACCTCTGTAGCCCCTTTGGCTAGCAGGTTTAGTATTTCGGTGTGAAGCATGCGCCACGTCACTCTCACCGAAGTCTCGATGACCGCCTGAAAGCGCTGGGGGCTGCGAGTGAATTGGAGCGAGTGACAACTGGGGATGGGCCACCTAGTGAAGGGGGACGGGTTACCCGGGTGTTTTGTGTTTGAAACATACTCTTTTTGTACTTTATTTGGGTCGCTGTAAAAACAGCGTTTGTCTATGCAACACGTGCAGTGCAATGGGCCCATTGACTACAATAGAAATTAGATGAGCGGGGACCGCTTCTTCAAGAGGAGGCTGCTTCTCGTATCCCATTTCCACAGCACTGTCGACAGAGGAGAGCGTTGCGGAAGTAGAAGAGCTTGTGCACGCAGAGTAAGGGGCGCCCCATGATTTCGTGAGCTCTTCGTGTACCTCAGAGAAACGGTACGAGGGTACAGTCAAGGGTATACTTGACTGGGAGAGAGGGGCAGGGTCAGCTGAGCCCGACCACTCTTCTTCAGGCGCTGCAATGGAGAGGCTGTCGTCGAGCTCTTCTTCGTCCAATCCGCCGAATGAGACAATACATGCCACTCGCTGGGAGGGGCACTGGTCCGCCTGAGTAAACAGGACTGGCGAAGGGGATTGTGATGGAGAAAACGAGGCATGCGGCAATGTAGCCGGCGTGAGCTCGATGAGTGCTTGGATTTAAATCCAAGCACTCGGCTGAAGTAGGGCGGGAAATGGTTTTGTCATCTTGCTTTAAGAGAGCTAACCGCGTCCGCAGCACTGAGATGGGCAGACTCACAGAAAATTTGATATGGTGTAGTTGCCAGATGGCGACAGGAGAATGGCAACAGAAGAGAAGTGGCTTCTAGCAGTGAAGAAGGCGATGATCCGCTGCAGGTAAGGCTCGTTCTAGCTGATATGGCTTGTTTCCACGGTGACGGCTTCGTTGAGGAGACAGAGATGTTGTAGATCGCTGAAGGAGATTAAATCTGATGCTAGGCAAAATGGTTGGCTTTTATAGCAGGGCTCTGACGCGCTAGCTCCTGATTGGTTTGCGCATCTGAGCCGCTTCGCCATAGGATATGAAGTTGCTGCAGCACAGCCAATGGGCGGGTGAACTAGACACTCTGCTGGTGCTAAAAAATAGAGAGAAAAAATAGGCTTCAATATTCTTGAGAAAAGGAGTTTCCCCACTGCGTATTAGCTACGAAATACGATGTGACCATTTTCGAAAGGGAAAAATACGCGCTCCGGTACGAAGATTCATCAGAACTTGCGCTGCATACTCGATACGTGCTTTGAAGCTTCAGTCAAGTCAAGCACCTACATTTATATAGCGCTTTTACATTTACATTTAGTAATTTAGCAGACACTTATATCCAAAGCGACTTACAACTGAGGACTACAGCAAGCGAGTCATCGTGAAGAAGCAAAAATAGCGCAAGAAGTGCTCAAAATACAAAGTTCAGGCATTGCTCAGAGTAGCATAAGCCAAACAAGGGATGATTAAAGGAAAAGTTTTTTTTATGTCAAGTGCTCACGGAAGAGATGAATTTTCAGTTGCCTTTTGAATGTAGTCACGGATTCTTCATTCCGGACGAGGGTAGGGAGATCATTCCACCAGCATGGAATCGTGAATGAGAATGTTCTGGAGAGTGATTTTGTGGCTCTCTGTGATGGTACCACGAGCCGTCGCTCATTGACCGATCGCAGGCTTCTGGTAGGGATGTAGACTTGTAGGAGCGAGTGAAAGTAGGAGGGAGCTGAGCCTGTGGTCGATCTGTAAGCAAGCGTCAATGCCTTGAACTTGATGCGAGCAGCGAGTGGTAGCCAGTGCAGAGAGATGAACAGAGGAGTGACGTGGACCCTTTTGGGCTCGTTGAAGACAAGACGAGCTGCAGCATTCTGGATCATTTGTAGAGGTTTAGATGCACATGATGGAAGACCAGCCAGAAGAGCATTGCAGTAATCAAGCCTAGAGATAACCAAGGGCTGGGCGAGAAGTTGTGTTGCATGCTTCGTTAGGAAGGGCCTGATCTTCTTGATGTTGTGCAGTGCAAACCTGCATGATCGAGCTGTCTTTGTGATGTGGTCTGTGAAGGTCAGATGCTCATCAAATGTTACTCCAAGGTTTCTGACCGACCTTGATGGGGTGATTAAAGTTGAATCTAGCTGGATAGTGAACTCGTGCTGTAGAGACGGATTGGCAGGGAGGACGAGAAGCTCAGTCTTTGCCAGGTTAAGCTGCAGGTGATGTTCCTTCATCCATGCCGAGATGTCCGCCAGGCAGCTTGAGATACGTGCAGCTACTGTGGGATCATCAGGTTGAAATGAGACCACAGTGATGTGGTGTAAATGGAGAAGAGGAGCGGTCCAAGAACTGAACCCTGAGGAACCCCTGTAGTCAGTTGATGTGCTTTGGATACCTCGCCACTCCAAGCGATCCTGAAGGACCTACCTGTGAGATAGGACTCAAACCAGTGGAGAGGAGTTCCTGTGATGCCCAGTGATGAGAGGTTGGACAGGAGGATCTGATAATTCACAGTGTCAAAGGCAGCAGACAGATCCAGGAGAATGAGAACTGATGATTTGGAGGCAGCTTTTGCGATCCGTAGGGCTTCTGTGACTGACAGCAATGCAGTCTTGGTTGAATGCCCTTTCTTGAAGCCAGATTGGTTTACATCTAGTTGGTTGTTCAGAGTGAGGAAAGATGATTGGTTGGAGGCAACTCGTTCAAATGTTTTCGCAATGAAGTGTGGGAGAGATGGCTTGTAGAAGGTGTGAGGGCCTGTTCGGCGGAGTGATGAGATAGATGAGATAGTTAGTAGATTGTGTTCACTCAATGGCTGGCTGTCTGGGTGGTGTCCGCAGAATAATATAGAATTCATAGACAATTGGAAAAGTTTTTGGGGCAAACCTGACCTGTTGAAAAGAGATGGTATTCATCCCTCCTGGGATGGTGCTGCTCTTCTCTCTAGTAATTTGGCTCATAGTCTTAGAGCTAAAACATGACAATCTGGGCCTCAGGTCAGGAAGCAGACAGACTGGCTTAACCGACCGTCTGCTAGCGGCCTCACGTCACCAAGGTCAGATAAATCCCATCACATAGAGCCTCTTTCACCGAGATATCATCATATAGAGACTGTGTCTGTTCCCCGAACTTGGAAATCCAAAATACGTTCAAACCCATCTAAGGTTAAAAATTTAATTGATCTTCAACAAATAAAAAACAGATATAATACAAATGAGCAAATGATAAAGCTTGGGTTGCTGAATATTCGATCTCTTACTTCAAAATCGCTAATAGTTAATGATATGATTACAGATTATAACCTAGATGTGCTGTGTTTAACAGAAACCTGGCTAAAACCAAACGATTACATTGCTTTAAATGAGTCAACCCCACAAGATTACGGTTATAAACATGAACCTCGTCTGAAACGCAAAGGAGGAGGTGTTGCTGTAATTTATAGTAATATTTTCAAAACCACTAAGAAATCTAGTTGTAAATATAATTCTTTTGAAGTGTTGGTGCTTAATGTAAAAATATATAGTGTAAACGATAAATCACGTTTGAAAATTCTGCTGGCTACTGTATACAGGCCACCAGGGCACCATACAGACTTTATCAAAGAATTTGCGGACTTTCTATCAGAATTAGTATTGGCTGCAGATAAAGTACTAATTGTTGGTGACTTTAATATACACATAGATAATGAAAAAGATGCATTGGGATTTGCATTTAAAGACATTATAAACTCAATTGGAGTTAGACAACACGTGTCAGGACCGACTCATTGTCGTAATCATACTCTAGATCTAATACTATCACATGGAATAGATGTTGATGCCGTTGAAATACTGCAGCAGAGCGATGACATCTCAGATCACTATCTAGTCTCGTGTAAATTACATTTAGCCAAAGCTGCAAAGCCGACTCCGTGTTATAAATATGTTAGACCGATCACTTCTGCCACTAAAGATTGCTTTATCAATAACCTTCCTAATCAGTTTCATCATCTCAGCATCCCGGATAGCTTAGAAGAACTTGATATTGCAACAGAAACTTTTAACTCTCTCTTTTCCAGCACTTTAGACACAGTTGCTCCGCTGCGCTTAAAGAAGATTAAAGAACATAGTCCAACGCCGTGGCACAACGAGCACACTCAGGCCCTTAAGAGAGCAGCCAGAAAAATGGAGCGCAACTGGAAGAAAACAAAACTAGAGGTGTTTAGGATTTCATGGAAGGAGAGCTCGATTGCTTACAGAGAGGCTTTAAAAGCTGCTAGATCTGCTTATTTTTCAACTCTATTAGAAGATAATAAACATAATCCTAGGTATTTATTTGAAACAGTGGCTAAACTAACGAAAAAGAAAGCTTCAAGCCCAGAAGTTTCCATGCAACACAGCAGTAATGACTTTATGAACTTCTTCACTTATAAGATCGATAATATCAGGGACAAAATTATAACTATGCAACCGTCTAATACAGTATCGCATCAGGAAGCGCATTGTAGTCTCCCTGAGGGAAAATTTGATTCATTCATTGCTATAGGAGAGGAAGAATTTTGCAAACTCGTCAAATCATCTAAATCGACAACGTGCATGTTAGACCCTATACCGACTAAGCTGCTGAAAGAGATGCTTCCAGATGTCATAGATCCTCTTCTTAATATCATTAATTCATCTTTGTCTCTAGGATACGTACCAAAAACCTTTAAGCTAGCTATGATTAAACCGCTTGTTAAAAAACAGCAACTTGATCCTACAAAACTAGTCAATTACAGGCCGATCTCTAATCTGCCATTTCTGTCAAAGATATTAGAAAAAGCAGTATCCTCACAACTGTGTTCCTTTCTTGAAAGAAATGATATCTGCGAGGATTTTCAGTCCGGATTTAGACCGTACCATAGTACCGAGACCGCTCTCGTTAGAGTCACAAATGATTTGCTCTTATCATCCGATCGTGGTTGTATCTCTCTATTAGTATTACTGGATCTTAGTGCTGCATTTGACACCATTGACCACAACATCCTTTTAAATAGACTCGAACATTATGTTGGCATTAGTGGAATTGCACTAGCATGGTTTAAATCATACTTATCTGACCGTTATCAGTTTGTAGCAGTAAATGAAGAGATGTCTTATCAATCACAAGTTCAGTATGGCGTACCACAAGGCTCAGTACTAGGACCGCTGCTGTTCACTCTGTATATGCTACCATTAGGAGATATCATTAGGAAACATGGAATTAGCTTTCACTGTTATGCCGACGATACTCAGCTGTATATTTCTTCAAAACCTAACGAAACCTACGAATTCACAAAATTAACGGAATGCATAGCTGATATAAAAAATTGGATGACTAGTAATTTCCTACTACTAAATTCAGAAAAAACAGAGATTCTAATTATTGGACAAAAAACTTCCACACGTAATAACCTAGAGTACTGTCTAACACTTGATGGCTGCTCTGTTAAGTCTTCGTCGTCGGTTAGGAACCTGGGTGTGCTCTTTGATACCAATCTTTCATTTGAAAGTCATGTGTCTAGTATCTGTAAAACCGCTTTCTTCCATCTTAAAAATATATCTAAATGACGTCATATGCTCTCAATGAATAATGCAGAACAATTAGTTCATGCGTTTATGACCTCAAGGCTAGATTATTGTAATGCTCTACTGGGTGGTTGCCCTGCACGCTTAATAAACAAACTACAGCTAGTTCAAAACGCAGCAGCTCGAGTTCTTACTAGAACCAGGAAGTATGACCATATTAGCCCTGTTCTGTCAACACTGCATTGGCTGCCTATTAAACATCGGATAAATTTTAAAATATTGCTGATCACTTACAAAGCACTAAATGGTTTAGCTCCGCAGTACTTGAGCGAGCTCTTAACGCATTATAGTCCTTCACGTCTACTGCGATCTCAAAATTCCGGTCAGTTAATAATACCTAGAATATCAAAATCGACTGCTGGCGGTAGATCCTTTTCCTATTTAGCACCAAAACTTTGGAACAGTCTTCCTACCATTGTCCGGGAAGCAGACACACTCTGTCAGTTCAAATCTAGACTAAAAACACATCTCTTCAGCCTAGCATACACATTATAGACTTATATAATTAGGCTGCATAGTTTAGAACAGCCGGGACCGGGAACACTTCCCGTAATCCTGATGTACTTGGTACATCATAAGAAGGACGGCGTCTACGCTAATATTAGTCTCTCTGTCTATCCCGAGGTTTACCGCTGTCCACTGGAACCAGGCCGTATCCAGATCTGATGAAGGACCAGCGCCAGGACACGACGACGACGCCACTGACCTGAAGTGTCAACCAGTCTCTCCTCCTCTCCACTCTGACTTCAAACAACCGGAACTGGACAAATACTCTGATTCATTCTGAACTTCGTACACTGTTCACTCATTGGCCAGAGGAGAACTGGCCCCCGACTGAGCCTGGGTTCTCCCAAGGTTTTTTTCTCCCTTCTGTCACCTGATGGAGTTTTGGTTCCTTGCCGCTGTTGCCTTACCTTCTGGCTTGCTTAGTTGGGGACATTTAATATTCAACAATATTATAGATCTGCCTTAAAGGTGGACGATGATGAAATTATTTTTTGTATTATTTTCATGTTATCACTGTGAAGCTGCTTTGATACAATCTGTATTGTAAAAAGCGCTATATAAATAAAGATGACTTGACTTGACATGGGATCTAGAGGGCAGGTGGTAGGGTGACTGGAGAGGAGAAGTTATTGGAGAGAAGGAGGAGAGAAGGTTTTTGGGAGTGGGAGGGATTGGACTGGGTTCCTGTGTGTGTGGAGCTGAGAACTGACTGCTGATAGTTGTTGTTTTATTGGTGAAGAAGTTAGCAAAATCATCAGCAGTTAAAGAGGAGGTGGGTGAAGGTGGACGAAGTGTTCGCGTGTTAGCGGTGCTGTTGATCTTGTCGTGGAAATAAGAAGATTTTGCAGCATGAACATCAACAGAAAAGGAAGAGAGCAGAGATTGATACATACTCAGGTCAGTTGTGTCTTTTGATTTGCGCCATTTCCCCTCTGTTGCCCTGAGTTTGGTCCGGTGTTCACGAAGAACCTCAGATAACCAGGGGTTAGAGGGAGTAGTGCGTGCTGGCCTGGAGGAGATAGGGCAGATATTGTCTAAAGAAGAAGTTAAAGTGGAGCATAAAGTATCTGTTGCGGTATTAACATCCAGAGATGAGAAGTGTGAGGGTGATAACTAATAATTTTAACAATATAGATTGTTTCAAAGCAGCTTTACAGTGATAATAGGAAATTTAAGTAACAGCGATTATTTTGGCTTTACAGCAGCTCTAGAATAAAGTTATTGTCCAGCTAAAGTTAGTTTTGATTGATTCACTTCCGTCGCAACGATCATTAGTTATTAACTTAGGGCCTCGTAACACAACACCATTCTAACAGAAAACCCCTAATGCGATCCGGCCGCTCATTTGCACAAAACAGTGCCTGGTGGCTCGAGAAAGCAAACCATGAAATAGGTTCCAAGGTACAAGCCTTGAAAAATTTATAATTTTTTAGCGCTTCCGCATAGCCACGTGGACCCGAATTATCCTGACAACGTTTTATCTGTGCAGAAGTAAAGGGAAGGGAGGGATGCCTTCACAGGGGAGAGACTAGTTGACACTTCAGGACTGCGTTGTTGTCGTGTCCAGGCGCAGGTCCTTCAATAGATCCGGATACGGCCTGGATCCGGCGGACTGCGGTAAATCTCGGGATAAACAAAGAGACTAATATTAGCGTAGACGCCATCCTTCTTATGATGTACAAAGTATATCAGGATTTATGGGAAGTGTTCCGGGTTCCGGCTGATCTAAACTATGCAGCCTAACATTGACTTATAGAAGTCTACAATGTGTTATTGCTAGGCCAAAATAAATGTGTTTTTAGAGTTGAACTGAGTGTGTCTGCTTCCCGGACAATGTTAGGAAAATTGTTCCAAAGTTTTGCTGCTAAATAGGAAAAGGATCTACCGCCAGCAGTCGATTTTGATATTCTAGGTATCAACTGGCCGGAATTTTGAGATCGTCTAGACATGAAGGACTATAATGCGTTAAGAGCTCACTCAAGTACTGGGGAGCTAAACCATTTAGTGCTTTGTAAGTAATCAGCAATATTTAAATAATGTATACGATATTTAATCGGGAGCCAATGCAGAGTTGACAGAACCGGGCTAATATGGTCATACTTCCTGTTTCTGGTAAGAACTCGAGCTGCTGCATTTTGACCCTGCTGTAGTTTGTTTATTAAGCGTGCAGGGCAACCACCCATAATAGCATTACAATAATCTAGCCTTGATGTCATAAACGCATTAACTAATTGTTCTGCATTTTTCATTGAGAGCATATGACGTAATTTAGATATATTTTTAAGATGAAAAAATGCGCAGATACTTGTAAAGACGAGGTTGAGGCAGTCGGATCCATCTGCAGAACTTTATTCAGACAGGTAACGAAACAAGGAATCACTGACATGAAACACAAGGAAACACGAAGAAACATGCAGCGTGGAAAAACAAGACTTCACAAAGGGTAATAGTGAGAGTGGGGTATAAATGTGTGTGGAGCTGTTAGTGGAACTAGATGCAGGTGTGAGGGTGATCAGTGGAAACAGGTGTGTGAGAAAATAGGTCCAGGGTGTGTGCGTGAACAGTCCAAGGGAAGGTAGTGCAGAGGTGGAGTGCAATCCAGCCGAACATCGTCACATAACCCCCCCCCTTAAGGAGCGGCTTCCAGACGCTCCAAAGAAGATCCAGGCGGTGGGCAGAGCGAAGACTATCATCCTGGGGGAGGGATGGAGGGCCAGGCCCGTGCAGGGGAACGGGACCAGGACACAGGCAAGGCGGGCCTGGGCCATGGAGCGTGGGTGACCAGGGCGGAGCTGGGCGTGCCGACGGCCAGGGCGGAGCAGGGCGTGCCGGCGGCCAGGGCGGAGCAGGGCGTGCCGACGGCCAGGGCGGAGCAGGGCGTGCCGACGGCCAGGGCGGAGCAGACACAGACGGGAGCATAGGGCTGGACAGGACCAGTGACCTGGAAAGCTAAGGCGAAGGTGGTCGTGCAAAGGACCATGTAGGCGCCGCCTCCATGGCCCTCACGGCTGGCGAAACTTCCGCTGTCTCTCAAGCAAAAGTCTCCATTTGATATTAAAGTAACCTAATTTTTGTCTAGGAGAAACGATTGAGATGTTAAAGAGATCTCATTTTAGATTTTTCTTTCCTCTGAGTGGTTCCAAAACAGTACGACAAAGTTATCCGGATTGTATACTAAAGAATCAGACACACTCGGTCAATTTAAATCTAGACTAAAAACAAATCTCTTTAAACCTAGCATACACATATATAACACATTATCAATTTGTATAATTCAATGTTAGGCTGCATAGATTAGGTCAGCCGGAACCGGGAACACTTCCCATAAATCCTGATGTACTCGTTACATCATAAAAAGAATAACATCTACGCTAATCTCTCTGTTTATGCCGAGGCTTACAGCAGTCAGCCGGATCCAGATCTGATGAAGGACCTGCGCCTGGACACGACAACAACGCAGTCCTGAAGTGTCAACTAGTCTCTCCCCTGTGAAGGCCTCCTTCCCTTCCATTTACCTCAGTACAGATAAAATATTGTCAAAATGATTCCAGTTCACATGGATACTTCTGTATTATGAATTTTTAAGGCCAGAGAGAAAATCTCAAAGTAATTTGTTGAGGTCAATTTGTAAAGAAAGACTACACACCTGCACACATATTTATTCAAACGCGCATACCTAAAGACTGAACACGTAATACGCATGTGCACGCCGTCAGCGTTTTCACAAATTCGTGTTTTTGAAGTTTATGCGGAGATGATAAAGTTTTTTTTTTCCCAAAATATTTCAGCGCTTGCACCTTGGAACCTATTTCAAGGTTTGCGTTCTCGAGCCGCACTGTTGTTGTGCGGATGAGCGGGCCGGAGCGCGTTAGGGGTTTTCTGTTAGAACGGTGTCGTGTTAGTGGCCCCTAAGTTAACTAATGATATTTGCAATGGAAGTGAATCAATCAAAACTCACTTTAGCTGGACAATAACTTTATTCTAGAGCTGCTGTAGAGCCAACTTTAATTTCCTATTATCACTGTAAAGCTGCTTTGAAACAATCTATATTGTTGAAAGCACTATATAAATGAAGGTGACTTGACTGTTACTTTTTTTCTTTTTCTGTGTGTTAACTTGCACTGATTAATTGTTCACCACAAGACTAGTAATGTGCGTTAACAAAGTAAATAGGCTAACATTTTGATATCATGATGACTTTAATGCTAAACATATTTTTAGAAAAAAGCAAAACCCAGTAACCTTGAATTGCTGTAACCCTGGTCTCCCATTCTTTCTATTACAATGTCTAAATAATATTTCAGAAATGTACTTACAGGAAGAGCAATATTAATGACAAGAAGCTTATGCTTGTAAGTACCTGCATCAGAGTTTATAAATAAATTAAACACAAGCGGTACAATAACATTTCATTAACCAGTGTTTATTTTCTAAATAATACATATCAGGAAAAATAACATTGATGTACTTACTGTTAATAATGCTTGAGGATTTCATGAAAATATACAGTACACTAGTCTGCTCTGTGACAAATAATATCACAATATTATATATATAAAAACATACAAACAAACAAAAACAACAGTGGCAAACTGCTCACATCCAAGATAATCATGAAAAATGACAAATGTACAAATCAATTGGTTATTAAAATAAGATTGTGGTAAGTGCCCAAAACAGTGCATTAAGTATATGGAGACCATCAGTGTAAGAGGTCAAGCCTTTTAGGGTTGTATTTAAGATACACCAGGAAAGAACAACAGGTTTGTCATCATGTCTGGTCTTGATTTTTATGTCAGTGCAGTCGCAGAATTATTAGCAAATTTGGAGACCAAACAATGACACAATATGTAGCAGGGCATTGAAAAGAAACATTCTCAGGAAAAAAAATAATATAAATATATTTCAAATAACATGTTACATAGTTGATTTAGATATGTAGGTTTTGAAAAGAACAATAAAAACACACAGAATGAATATTCAAATGACACATATGGGGTACGAAATTTCTCTTACTGCAATAAACTTCATGATAAATACATCTAAATTTCGCTATACTACTCTGATGAAAGTAGCACACAATCAAATTTTTACATCTCAGACTTTGGGAACACGGTTTAGATCATGCAACTGGGTATGAGATTTGAGAAAAACATGCTTGCTGAACTAGAGGAATATTGGCATCAAAAATGTGCAGTCATGTTACTGAGAGCCCTGTACGAAACCTACACAGCTGTGTGGAAATACAGAAGCTATAAAACGAAAAGTTAAATTACTGCAAAAGTCGAAGCTGCTAATCTCAGGATGCAAAGTGACTGTGGGGAGATTTTGCTCTACAAATAATATTATGCAATATACGCTGAAAATGGGTTATTCTTCAAGGAAACACAACACTAGGGAAATCTGAAATATCGCAAAATAGGACATTAATTTGCTGAGGTACAACTTTCTTTGTATTTATGGACATTAGGACGGGCCTCTTTCTGCGGTGAGGATGAAAATGTAGGGACACACATAGGATTATAGAAGGAATCTATACATGAGGCTTTCTATACGTGGCCAAACATCAGCAGCTGAGCCACCACAAGCAGTCTTTCAGTTTCTCTCACCTATTCTACTATTTACACAAAACCACACGAGCCCCGCGGCTCCAGACCGGTTCAATGTATCTACTCAGCAATTGGAAACGGAACCTCTCTGACCAATTTCCCTAAAATATACAAACATATGGAACCTAAAACATGGGTGGAAGTCAATATCGCAAAGGAACACTTTGTACGATTTTCCAAAGGTGACATTTCTATAACATGTTCCTTGTGCATTAGAGACTTTTATTTATTACTCATACAAATTGAGTGGCTGGGAAAACAGGTAATTTCTTACACCAGACCGTTGCTTTCTAACCAGAACAGAGGAACCGACAGAGAAATAAACAGTAGGGGGAAAAAAAAGACCTTTGATCACACCAAGTAACACTGGAGACATACAAAAATAATTTAGATGAACTGTGTAAATATAAATAAAAAAGACAACATTCTTAATAAATAATTATATTATTTACAACATTGTATATTGCTAAGAAATTTAAATTACTAAAATACTGAATAAGTAAGCAGCAAACATTACAGGCATGAGGTACAACAAACAAAAAAAGAAAAAAAGAAAAAGATCCTGTTGTGTTTACAGTAGACTGTTTCACCAAAATTCATTTGATTTGATTTTGTTTTTCATGGCTTCAGAAGAAAAAAGGTAACGTTAGAATGCATTGAGCTTTTCTTAACATTTCCAGAAAAAAAGGACTGTTTGTGTACAAAACCCCAAGATAGAACTGTATCTAAAGCTCAGTAATGGTCCATTTTCAGTGATGTCTGAAACCGGTCGTGATACTGGTTCATAAGATTGCACATATATTGGTATTTGTTCTAGGCACTCTTTCCAAGTGATAATTGAATAAAAGCAGCAGTATTTTAGCATTTACTATGCAATAATAACATACAGTTTAATACTAGGAACAAAGACGTCAATAGAGACTAAATATGACATGATCTTTACATCAAAAGAAATGACAACAGAGCTACTTGTGTACATGAATAATAAGTCATCAGTGACTGTGACGACATGCTCTGTCATCACGTTTATTGTTGCCATGTCTCTCGTAGGTTCGTTTTTTTCTTTTGGATATGCTTTGATGGTAGCTGTGTTTTTAACATCTGCATTTTTAATTGGACTACACACATCTCTCTTTTATTCTAAATGTCTCAACCAAAGACGTGAAAAGAGAAGAAAATAACAATACACAGTATAAAGTACTATTCAATGATGTCATACACTAAACGACTATTTAATTTAACAATTATGATAACCTGTCTGACCATAGCAGCTTTTTTATGGTAAACTTTTTTCTTTTCTTCCTTTTTTCTCTCCATTTCATCTACAAAAGAACGGTACAAAGACAAGTGCAGCAACTGTGGTCAAACATATTAATTGACAAGAGATACAGTTGAACAAAACCACCACATATAAATATACACACAAGGCCCTTCCTACCCTAAACTCTTCATTTCTGCAAAACATAATATTTATTTTCAGACATTAATGCCATAGAAATAACCTCTTATTACGGGCCGACACAACCATTGTTGGGATATCCTGGTTTGATAAGTAGCCTGCTAAAAGTTATCACAATAGTTGATGTTGTTGTTGTTGTTTCCATGCTACATCGCTAACGTAAGGAGAAAGATGCCATTTAGATATATTTTTGAAGAGCTCAGAGAGATTGTGAGGGTGGCTAAAATGCTTCAAAGTCATTTTGATGTTTCTTAGATGGCTATACTTTGCGGATATTAAAAGATCATGTGTTTTATGGGGTCATACTGACTGCCATAAACTACCACACCATGGACTATAATCTCCAGTTTTACACTGGTTTACATACAAATATAAAACTTAACAATGCCTGTTATTACACTTAATACAAAATAGCATATTTGGTATTGTGTTGAACTACAAGCCAGTCATTACATACACAGCTATTATCCACAAATGATGTTGTGATTTTTTTTTTTTTTTTTGCCCACAAAAATAATGAGCACCTCAAAAAAGGGGAGCACTGATGGCATAATCGCCAATTATATATTTCTGTTACAAAAAAACAAGAGGAAAATGGACTGGAGAGGAGGACTATTAATATATTTTCTACATAGCTTAACTGCACTTTTCTTGTCACATATATAATGCTAAACCAGATTGAGCTAGCACAAACACCTTGTGAATGCTAAATTCTTAATATTCAATAATGAAGCCTAAATTACATTCTTTGTGTCAATAAATAACTTTTTTTGTATTAACTTGGCAGTACTTTTGAATGGTTCTTCATCAACAAGCAAACTCAGACTGACTGTCCATTTTATTGGAATGATTAACTATGCCTGGTTAGGTTATGTGCCATGCCAGCCTGTACATAATTGTATTACTCTTTTAGTCAATCATTGCAGTGGCAATTGTGGTTCTAGTAGGGCTGTCAATCTATTAAAATGATTAATCTTATTATGTTTGTCATAGTTAAAATGCATAGCACTAAAGCATTCAGTTCCAAAGAATGTCTATTTGAGTTTGGCAATATGGATGGCGTATCAACATAATGACACCGGACAGAGCAAAATTTATGCAACCATGCTCCTTACTCGTCTCAAAACGAAATTCTATATTCAATCTAATGTTTAATGTTCATTATATTTAACAAACTGTAGTAAATGCGCAGACAGGAAATGCAAAACTGTGAAAATTGAATAGCACTTTATGGACTTAATCTTAATGGATACATTTCACTTTGCTAATAGCTAAATTTCACCGTGAATGCAAATTATATTGGTTAAACGCTCCTTCGGGATTGATAAATAAATTATCCATTAAGAATAATTATCCATCCTTTCATCATTTACTGATAAAAACATGCTCTGCTGGGAACCGCAATCCATTTCAATTAGCTCAGAATGATCCAAAGTTTTTTGAGAATCTCAAAGTACAGACTGAAACAGTTATGTAATTTAATGCATTAACTTTGACAGCCCTAATGTCTATAAAAAATAAAAATAAAATATGCAAGAGGGGAATCTGTTAGTAGATCTACATTCATAAATCTGTTTGCACGTATATGAATGTGTTTTCCTGTAAAGTTGGTCCAACTGCATTTTGACCAGAGGTCAAATCTATGGCAGACTGCACTTACATTAAACTACAAACTGTCCATAGACAGAATTGGCTTGTACGGCCACAGCAGCAAAACTAGCAGCAACAGCTGTGCTAACACAACTTCTTTCACAATCTCTCTCTCACTCTCTGCTGGGGATGTAACTCACTGATTCAACACCTCCTCTGATGATTTTCATCAGATTTGTGCATTTCTTACTGATATACAGGATTTTGTGATTTAGGGCCACAGCAGCTGCACTCGTACATCTTCCTATGCACTGTGAAACATTCCCATCATCCCTCGATGTTTCATGCAGGCGCTGAGGTCGTCAGCCAGATATATATATATATATATATATATATATATATATATATATATATATATATATATACATATATTAGTGAGTAAAAGCAGCTCAAACATTCAGAGGAGTTCAAGCCATCCGTGTGACAAATTTGGATTTGTTATTAAGGTCCATTTGTAGATTTTCTCTTTGATATTTGAATTGATAAATATAAGAACACAGTGAACATTTGATATATGAGGACACATTGAATGGCTAAACTGTCATTGAAACAGTCTTGGAGGTCAGACATGAAGGGGCATCATGAAAACATCAGCGATCCTCTCGTTCATCGATTCACTTTAGTTTGGTGGTCTTGATTTGACTCAATTTATCATCCCATTCTGACAACAGTCAAACATTAACAGCTGCATTTTTTCCTTTCCCCCTTTTTTCCTCTGGCTCTACATGGAAACAACATTGCCATGGTTGCGCTTTACAAATAATGATCAATGAAAGCAAACATAAAACAACAAAACTGTCAGTCCAGGCTTGTTTGAGCCTTAGTTTGACAACATCTATGGTTGCTATTGCCATAAATCATTCATAAAACTTCCACTTCATATCCTTTGCAAAACCTGTTGTTGATGTGTTTGGTTGGTTGTTTGTTTTTGAGTGTCATACCCTCTTAAGTTGTTGTTTGATGAGGAAACAAGGGCATGTCGGAGTGCGGTGTGAGTGGAAAGGCCCTCTTATAAGCAGCATGTAGAGAAGAATGGTTTCCCAGCAGGCCCCCTGGGTGCCACATGGGGTACAAAGCTCAGCCAATGGACCGGTGGCGGACTCCTTTGTTGTTCTCCTGGGCATCGGGGTCTCGGCATGCACAGTCTTCTCGAATGTCACATGACATCGGAAATGGAATCACCTGGTACAGACAAAATATCAAGTGAGTTGAGTTCAAGAGCTAGAGATGAGCACATTTGTCATAATACAACACCATCATGATGACAGAAGGTGTTTTATTAATTAAATTTCAGAGATTCTGATCCAAGAGTGGCTTTAAAGTGATAGTTCACCAAAAAATAACATGTTTTTTCATTCAGTCATCATTTATGACTTTCTTTCTTCTATGGAACATAAAATATGTTTTGAAGAATGTTTGGTCTAAACAACATTGGTCCCCATAGACAGAGTTATTATTTTGTGTGTGTGTTCCACAAGTCACACTAGTTTTGAATTACATGAGGGTGCAAATGATGACAGAATTTGAATTTTTTGGTGAACTATCCTATTAAGTCATTAAGACGCTGTATTTACAACCAAAGCATCTTCTCAATTCCAAAGCATTCTTTTCCAATTGAAAGCGTGCACCATCATCCATCAAAATCTCTGATGACAATATTTTTCAACAAGAATTATATAAATAATCTGTAAATGAGTAGATGGAAATGTCATCAAGGACTACAAACAGTTCAAACAACGAAAACAATGGAACATAAAATGATAATGGTAACATAATTCCTTACATTTGACCTTGGTTGATACTGTCGTGAGATATGTTATGTATCAGTTATCATTATTCTTGCAGTTTTGGCAAATTAGATACAGTGAAAGCTGAGTGCATGCGAGTGTTTAATGATTTGTAGCTGAATAAAGCACAATGTGTTTTCATTCTATAAAGAACATTGCTAGCCTTTTATTTTGTTCTAAATGTTCTACATTTGGGAAAACGAGGATGCGGAACACTGAAGCTGGAGCATACTTTTTTTGGTCAGAATGAATTCCTGTTTGTCAGTGAGAACACCCCATGTGTCCAAAAATATCTAAGGAATATAACTCATTTTTGAGAATCTGATCCACACCTGAGCTTGTATGAGTCAATGTATGCTCATCTCAGTTTGGTTTTACCTTGCTGTCAAACAGAAAGTGCAGTGTTTTCATTCCCTGATGTTAACTATATGTGTGCACTGTCAGATCAGTGTGAGCGCACTGGGATTGTGCGAACGCAGAGTGAAAAAAGAGAAAATGCTAGAGCATATATGCATACAGAGGAACAAGGGATCTCTTGTGTTTGGAGCACTGAGGGAAGGAATGCCCTCTCATTGCCCCTGTGAAATACACAGGCCTTTCCTTTTGGTGTCCCCATCCACTGTAGGGGATTTTCCCAACTGTAAATCTAGTCCATTCATAGTGCCCACAAACTCTGGCTGACAACATTCCCTCCATTGCCACACTCCACATTACAACCAACCAACACTTATCCAGTTGTTAAGTGTGCGTGTGTATGTGTCTTCAAAATGTTTTCGTTGCCCTTAGCCATCCCTGAATTGTTTCCAGGGAAAACAAACAAAACACTGCAAAACAAAAATCTTTCGTGAAAATACTGCGCACCAACACTGCAGTGCAAACGCAAAATGTAGCCACTGAACATTTCATCAGAATTTAGTTATAGCTGAAATCACGTGTCTTGCAGTAGATCAGAGGATCCAAATGAGCAGGGTTATTATAGTTAACTAAAACTAAAACTATATATAAAAACTATATATAAAATATAAACTAATTTCAATATATATATATATATATATATATATATATATATATATATATATATATATAAAGATACTAAAATAAGACAGCAATGACCTTAGAATATGATTTCCTATGAATCTAGGGAACCCCTTCATAAAAAAGAATGGGAGCTCTATATTGTCATTTATAATAGTGCATGAGAAATATTCTGCAGATATTATTAAGAAACAACATAATACAACAAACCGTTAATATAATATTATTATAAACAACAACAATAAAAGCTTTTACAGTATATTTTAATTGTACTAAAGCCAAAAGAAGTAATTAAAATAATATCTGAAAAATATTTATTCATATGCTCTTAAATCCATTTCATTTTACTTTAACATTGTTTTAAACTATTTTTCTTTTTACACTATTTCTAAAATAGAAATATTAAACAAAAATAACATTAAGTCCACAAAAAGAATGTAATAGCACATCTCAACAAACTGCACACATCATTTAAAATCAGTGCAGGATGCAGATGTTTAATACTGAAGGTATCAGAGTACAAATTTGTCCAGCTACAGTTACAATGTTGTTTGCTTCCAAATAAATGACTTCTAAACTGACGTTAGGTGACGCCAATGCAAGCAAACTTACTTTTAATGTTCAGTTCATGCCCCTGAGACTATGACATCTGGATAGTATAAATATCAGCATTTCACGAGAGTCAGACAAACTCTGACATAAGCTTGAAAGAAGTGAGGTTGAGAAGTCTGCAGGAAGCTTTTGACAGTAAGCTGAGCTGTCAGTGCACTTTTACTTCAGCAAACCTTGCAACCGCTGAATGTTCTCACAACATCTGACCTTTTCTGTATTGATGTCATTGGGACGGTAGTAGAGGTACTGTGATTCCTCCAGTAGCCTCAGTAGGAATAAAAGCAGATTTGAGCCATCGCCCACAACTATGAAAGGAGACTCGGGATTGTTTGGTTACACAAACATGCCAGGCGGTACAACCATGAAGTTCAGTGGTTCTCAACTGATTTAGCTTCAAAAGAAAAAAATTGACACTAAATATGAACTAATATGTCAAATAAAAGTTGCAGTCACCGCCAACATTTTTGATAATTTTCTTTTTTTTATGAATATCTGAACATGTCACAGAACAGACCCTCTGCTTAAAAAAAAACAAAAAAAAAAACGTCTTATTCTGGCTTCATGCAATCTTTCTTCTCAACACTTGAATGTGGGTAAGTTTCATAAAAAAAAGCAACACTTTGAGCAAAAAGCTGAGAAAATTGCGTTTTTGTCAAAGACTACGTCTGGATCGGATTCAGAACTATGATCAAAACATAGATGGAGTAGATCACGTCCATCAACACTTCCAAAGCGTGCACAGTCCTATAGCTCGTCCTGGGTCGACATTTCATTCAGTAACATTCGGCAGTTTTGATTTATTTGCGGTTTAATGTTGATGATCAATTTATCTTACATATGCCTATGATTACACATGAGATCGCTTGTTTCTGCAACCTCTGAACGTGTTTTGATCAAGAGATTTCAGTAGTCTTTCAGAATATGCGTAATAGCACTGTTATGCACCCTACTGCATAACAGTGAAAACACGGAAAGCCGGAAGATTCTGTCAATGCTACCGAAATAGTTTGAGACACAAATGAAAACAGAAAATGGCTTTAGTTCACCCAAACATTTTTATTTAGTCATCATTTACTCTACTCACCCTCATGTTGTTCCAAACCTTTATGAGTTTCTTTCTTCTGTTGAACACAAAAGAAGATATTTGGTAACCAGACAGTTGACAGTAACCATTGACTTCCATAGCATTGTATTTACCCTTCTATGGAACTCAACGTGTGCTGTGAACTGTCTGGTTACCAAATATCTTGGAACAACCTGAGAGTGGATAAGTAATGACAACATTTTTGAGTGAACTATCCATTTAAAATCAAACACTGAAATATATTCCTATTCAACTGCACATTGACTTTATAGTTAGAATGTTTGGTTTATAAATTTCTTCTCTGCACAAACAAAGCATTTTTAACAAGTTAATGTAGTCTGCACTTGGGTTGTGACCCACCAGTTCAGATCCTACAACTGACCTACAACAATTTTCCCAAAATCCCATTTCCATATTGCTCATCTGTGCCCTTTACACAATGCAAACAAGGCAATGTAGTTTCACGTATAGGGTGCAATTTTGCAGTTAAGTTGAGGATTTAGATATATTGGGGCATGCATTAGATCTGCGTTTAACAGAAATCTGGAGAACTTTGGTAGAAAATTGTCTCCACTAAACACATCAACTGGGAGCAAATTTAGTTCTCCCGTCATGACCTCACCTTTAAAATGGAAGACCTCATCATTACAAGGCACGGATTCAAATCCTGGTCATCCTCAAGTCCAACAAACTAATAGGATGCTTTGTGTCAATGTTGCTTTTCTGTCTGCTTGTAGTACGTCAGAGGCCCGGGTTAGTTTTTCCTAATTGCTCTGTGGAGCTTGTGAGGGCAGTTATACTCTATTGATGATGCATTTTAGGGAGGAAAATACATTGGCTGACAAGAGCTCTGACAAATACAAGCAATGTATACTAGGAGCTATTGGAACACTGGATTGAAAAACACACAGTCCTTCCAAAAAAACAATGAAAACAGCCCAACAAAGACCCCCGAAAAAACACAAGTACACAGAATTCCAGTGGAAGCATCTCAGTAAGCATACCAAATGTTTTTGTTTTCTAAATCCAATGAACCACCAAAAGGGGGAAGGAAGTTAAAACATCATTACAGTGCTGTCTGTTATGACCTGATCTGCCCCAGATCTACAGATATTCTTTCAGGTCATTGTGCAAGATGATTTCTTTGTGGCCCCCACACAAAATAAAACCAAAATACAGCTACTGTATACAAAGAAGGAAAAAATAATAATATTTTTATGGTAACACTTTACAATAAGGTTCGTTAGTTAACATTAGTTAACTACATTAGTTAACATTAACTAATAATGAACTGCACGTATACAGCATTTATTAATCTTTGTTCATGTTAATTTCAACATTTACTAATACTTTATTAAAATCTTGTTAACATTAGTTCATGCACTGCAAACTAACATGAACTAACAATGAACAGCGGTATTTCTATTAACTAATGTTAACAAAGATGAACAAATACAGTAACAAATGTATTGCTCATGGTTAGTTAATGTTAGTTAATACATTAACTAAAAAACCTTATTGTAAAGTGTTACCATTTTTATTATTATACTAAACGTGTAAAAAGTGTAACTTTAGCACAGAATAGCCTAAACAAGGTGTATTGCTTTGAATATACAGTATTTATTGGAAGGTTTAAATATTCATTTTAAAAACACTACTGACCAGTCCTACCTTAACCATCTGCTACTTTCTCAGACAAGCTTAACTTTACTCTTTTCTAATGTACTGTACACTATTGTTAAAAATGTGGGGGCTGGTAAGATATGTTAATGTTTTTTAAAGAAGTCTCTTATGCCCACCAAGGCTGCATCTCATATGTCATCGACCAGGAAACTATCCACCTTATTCCTGACGATCTCACTGCGTTTTGAATTATGGGTGGCACTTCCGGTTTGGGGAACTTCCATTCAAAAAGGCTGAAACTAATCATTTCAAATCATAAGTTTGCCAAACAAATAAAGCTTATCTGTTAGTTTGATTGGATGAGCTGTCAATTTCCCTTCATGGTTTATTTTCAGGCATCATGAGAATAACATACACTTGGTATTTTAACGTGACATAACAAGAATATCTATGGCAAGAGTTGTTTTCAGTCGCTGCTTTCTTTTCCTCGTGATCATTTTCTTTTTTCCCTTTGCAATCCGCTGTAAAAGTATGAAAAAGGACAACATATACTGCACATTTATGGTCTGTTCTCCCAAATTAAACGGAACGATATATTCCATTAATAATTCACTGGAATGCGCAAATTATCTCTCTCGTTATTTTCATCAAATTCTCACGTCTCTTTCCAGGTTTGTTTTCACAGGTAAATGCGATTTATAATCTGTCAAAAAGACGGAAATCATATTGAAATAGTAACACGTAATGCTGAAGTTAATGAACATTTTTGATTAAGGCAACATAAGTTACGGATATATTACAGATATATATTTAACCAAAGACTCGCGCTTTTGGGGTTATTTGGTCAGTTGAAAGTACCTTGTTGATGCTTTTACATTTTTAAATTTCCTTTTAATGTTCGATGTTTGAACGGTGAGTAGATTAACGTCGTCTTATGGTGACACTTTCTTAAATTGCGTTCATAGAGCGAGCCTTTTCACTGATTGTTTACAGCTTAACGGAAGTTACACCCATAATTTGCGCAAAGCGTCATGGGGCGCAGGAATAGTGTGGATAAAGCATACCTGGGAAAAAAAACCTGGGAACTAATTTCTGAAGCAAGTCGATCACAGGCATGCAGGGAGTATGGCAGGGTGACGCAGCATCTCATTCCCTCTTCAGGGTTACAGTTGTAACCTGAGACGTTCCCTTTCAAGGGAACTCGAGTTAAGTCAAGACGCTGTAGGAATCTTATACCCACGCCGCTGTACCAGCAAGTGCCTGTCTGTGTGAAATCGTTGCGCACACTAAGACGAAAGCACCAAAGCACCTGGAGTGGAACTCAAATCCAGGTTATAAAACCTGACTAAAGTGTGTGGGGAGAACCAGCCTGCCACATCACAAATGTCATGAAGGAAAACTCTTTAGAAGCGACCATACTCCTGGTGGAGCATAGCCATAGGTGAAGGCAGACCTGCCGACTCATAAGCAAGTGAGACAGCCTCAACACTTACTCATCCTCTGCTTAGATGCTGGGAACCCTTTTTCCCCACATAGTGGGGACCTTAGTAACATAACCCGGCCTAGGGTGAAGAAAGGCTTTCACCATACCCAGTGCAAATTCCAGGCAAGAATGGGCTACCGGCAGGGCCTGTAGGTCTCCAATTCTCTTAAGAGACGAGAGAGCGAGAAGGAAGACCGTCTTAAGTGTGAGGAACTTTTCTGGAACCTCTTCAATAGGCTCAAAGGGAGCAGCAGCAAGGGGTTCCACCACGATGGCCAGATCCCATGCTGGTGCTCTCTTGCGCTGGACAGGTCTCAGTCTCAAGGTGCCACAGAGGAAACAAGTAACCAGTGGGTCTCCTTCTAAAGATACACAACACAAAGGAGTGTGGTAAGCACCGGTGGTCACAACATACACTTTCAAGGGGGATAACCCTGCTGTGAAATGCTGCTGCAGGAACTCCAACACTGTACCAACAGGGCAGTTAAATGGGTCGAGCTGGCGCTCTCCACTTCAGCGTAAAAACATTTCTTGTGCAGGGAGCTCTGTATTGGAGTGTGGTCTCAACAACCTCAGTTAAGAGACCTGAATCTATGAGCTGAGTCCCCTCAGGGGCCAGGCCCACAGTTTCCATAACTCCAGACGAGTGTGACAGATTGTGCCCCCTTCTTGGGACAACAGGTCCCTCATGACCAGAATCTTGGAAGCCGTCAAGGAGAGACACAAGGTCCGAGAACCATATTGGGCCAGCCAGAACAGGGCTACTAGCAGAAGACGGGCCCTCTCCAGAACTCCAAGGAGCAGTGTGAATGGGGGAAATGCAGGGATCGTCCATCTCCTTCAAATCATCCGCCTGGTAAGCTTGGAGGATGGCCATAGAAGGAGGGGGCGATATTTTCACGACGGAGCAGACGACGGAGAAAGGTGAGTAGCCAAAGTGTCCTCGACAGCTGGGATGGCGGAATAGCCCTGCTCCACAGAACCAACAAGGTTGGTGAAGTCGGCGCCTGCCGTATTTGTCAGACGAGCGGAAAAAGGCTGTTTCCATGATCTGGAGATCTCGTGATGCAGATCACTGAAAAAGGGTAGCTTTCTCCGCTCTGGCCTAGAATTAGGGCCACTTAAAAATCTTTTGTCGAGTTTAGACGATTGTGACTCGCAGGGCTAATCGGGCCAGTCGATAGCGAGCTTCTCTGTAGCGCGCGAAAGCACTTCAATAAGCTCCGTGTAGGCCGCAGTAGGCCGCGCTTCCTGTCCGCTAGGCGGGAGAACGTCATCAGCTAAAGCAGGCCCGAAACCCTCGGAGTCGGACGTTGCAATGTAAATCACATCTGCCACATCTGCAAAGAAACCGTCTCGCGTGCTCACGGGCTGGGGCATAAATAATCATGCGAAAACATTTCACACACTTACTGTGAGGGTCGTCATGGCGGTAGGCAACGATGAAACTCCATGGCACTTCACCGCAAGGAGAACTGAGTTCCACTATTCGCAGTCACTGAAGTGCAGATGAATAATGCTGATGATAAATCCAATATTTGGGCCAGAAAAACCGAGACTGAAGGGCTTAAAATGGCCGCTTGACCAAGAAATCTGAGGAGCAGATGGCGCGTGCGCCTATATAATGTGAAGACGTAAGAGCGTTGGGGCGGCGCCCGCGCCATCAGCCAATAAATTGCCGTGATTCTATAAGGGCTGCATACAATCGGTACACCCAGAGGGCGTTCCCACTGCGTCTTAACCCTCTGGGGTCGGCAATCACGCCGGCGTGATTTTTGCGATTTTATTTCACATAGCAGCTGAATATACTTAAAATACTCCGTCATTTATGGTCATACAGACTTAATAAATATGAAAAAATAATCTGTGAGATGGCTACATTTGTATGTGTCCACTTACAATCAAAACAAAACGTTGTGCTTTTGTAAAATAAAGAAATTAAACAGGGTGTGCTTTCTGCCTCTCCGTCTCGTGAACTTTTTTTTTTTGAGCACGTCTCTAAACATAAACGAAACTCAGCGAATACTTGTCACACATTTATGAGCTCTATATCTTTATAAACATTTAAGTGTGTAGTTTTAAATGATCTGATTAAAAACGAAAACAAATATTCTCTGTTTAAGTAATTTGTATAAAACCAACAAGATATCCAGTTTCTCTAACGCTTGCTCATTAGTTATAATGTGACCACACCCACACGCGCAAAAGATATTGACATGCAAATCGTCCACGCAAACGCGCTCATTACCTCATAAACAAAGCGACAAACTTCATCAGTCCTCTGCTGTTCGTCGAGTTTGGAAGACACGCTGTGAGCTTACATTGGATTTACATGAGAAGAAGAAGAATGCGATTTGAAGACAACAAAGATTTTAAGGTAAGAAATTATTCTGAATTATATTAGCCATTGAACTGTTGCTCGATGCTTCAGTAAATGTTCTCTGCACGTGCTGTGAGTTTGAGTCAGTCGCGCGACGTGCGTTTGAAAAGCAAAACGCACCAAACATTTTCATGGTTTTTACTCCAATCTCATTTCATAACGTCATATTGATTGTAAACATTTGAAGTAACATATGATAATCAATATATTTTTCTGTAGTGTAGTGTTACTGAAGTGTTCCTTTTTAACGAATAGTATCCTGCTATACTATTGTTATTATTATTTTATTCAGCCCTGCACGTACAAGGCACAACAAACCTGGTGTTCATTATATATATATATATATATATATATATATATATATATATATGTATATGTGTGTGTGTGTAAATCTAAAATATATTCCCAAAATCGTGCAGCCCTAGTTTCTCTTGATATCAGCATGTTCACAGGTTTTTTTTTATTTTATTTTTTTAGGTACCAGTCTTGCTGACTTCCACATGAGACATGGTAAAGTGAAAAATCAAACACCTTGGAAATGACAGGTATGTACTATGTAAATTTGGAATTGCACAAACAAAGGTGTGTGACTGGTTAAGTCTTTAGTTCAGTGTGTTAAATAATGTGACTTTTTTGCCATTTGTTGTGTATCTTTGGATTATGTTGTGTTGTAAATAAATCCAAACAATCAAAAAGCCATTATTTTTTAAATCTCCTCATTCTTTGTGCAAGGTTCCTCATAATTATAGGCCCTGAGAGCTCCTAATAGGGACATTATGGGAGGGTCTTTGTCTTTCTCAGGTATGAAACACTCAATATTCATGATGGTTTACGCACACTCGCTTAAAGCTTTCTTAAGACATGTCTTACCAATTTTAAATCAATATATTGGCTTATCTGAATGAGTAGTCAGGATGATTTTCACATAGTTTTGGAGCAAATATTCTAGGCTACGTGATACAATTTTCAAAAGTCTTGTGAATAAATAATCAGTTTGGGTTTCCCAAGCAGCTTTTTTTTGTGTCATTTTCACAAACCACGCATACATGTTATTATCTCAAAACTACAAAATTTTACATACATGCTGCTGACATATTATTGTAGTAGAGTTTGTGCTGAATACAGTGCAATAAGACTTCAGCCATGAAAATGTCACAAGTAACAGAAATAAGCACAAATGTTAGAGCATGTCAGAACACCTCCAGGACCCAGAAAACCCCTCAGACCCCAGAGGGTGAAGCTACGCAGCGTTGAGTGAACCTATGAAAGAGAACAGTCCTTTCAAATAGTCAGAAAAAAGGTGGAACTAAAGTGTTAGACTTTAGACTGAATCATATCTTTACAAAAATACGTGGCCTTCTCTTTATATTAAAATGTAATTACTTGCCTAATAGATTGCCTAAATGTCATCAGCAGGCTCTTCTTGCCTGGAACTTACTGTATGTTTCACAATCTTTCAAACTTTTCTATGGAAAACAAAAATGTATATAATGATTCCGAATAATATTTTTTTTTCTCTCTACATGGTTTAACATGAATATAATAGGAATTCTTAAAATGTTTGATAAATCTGGTAAAATGTTGTCTTATGAAAAATGTATGTTTGTTCATAATTTCCCCTTTAAAGAATATAATGCAGTGCTCAAAGCAGTTCCTTCCTTCTAGTCTAAGTAAACTTGTAAAATGTCATTTAATTTTAGTAAGAGTAACACCAAAGAACCTGATTTTATCTTAGATGGAATAGGTAAATTTAACAAAAAAAGCAGCATATTCTACAAATTCTTCAGAAAAAAAAAAACTGTTCCTTAAAGCAAATTTTACTGGGCATCTCTTATTTTAGTTTATAGACTGGAAGAAGCCTGGTTGTTAAGTATTGCATTCCCGATAAGATGAAAGAAGTGAATTTTAATATCTTAGATAAAATATTGCATGTGAATAATACTGTGGCAAAATATATGGATGTTGACTGTTCTTGCTAATTTTGTGGGAATAAGAATGAAACACTGATCCATTTATTTGTTCAATATAAAAAGATTTCACATAGGTAAACACCTTGATACTTCCAGATCCTTTTAGTTAAAATATATAATCTGTTACAATAAAGTTACAACTAAGAATTACATTGTTAATTTTTTATTTTGTTTGAAATTTTTTATTCATAAGCAAAAACTCTCACAGCCTACTTTTTCACATTTTTTTATTGAAATTAAAGCTTTAAAAAAAAAAAAAAAAAAAAAACTCTTAGGTTGTTTAAACCGAGAAAAGTGACAGATTCTTGAAATAATATAATAATTGTTGGTAATGCACTTATGCAGAATGGTTTCCTCTGTATATGTTTATAATGTTCTTTTTTTGTGTCAAACTTTACATGAGTATTTTTTTTTGTAATTTAATTCCTGTAGAGGTTCTATCTGTTCTGTCTTTTCTGTTTGTTTATTGTTTGATGCATTATAATAATAATAATAATAAAAATCCAATCAATTTGAACCATTTCATGCATTTTACTGAAAATCAAGCCATTAACAAATCTCCGAAAAGCTTGTCTGAGTTAGCGACAGTAGCCAAGAGATGTGGAGCTTAGTGCAGGGTAATCTGGATAGATGTGATAGCCATTTATTTAGATAATGAAAGAATTGACATTATTATCCCCTAAAACTCTTTAAAATGACATGACAAAGATGAAAATTATGCATTTATTGGCTCTTTAAATACAAAAATTACACCGGGTAGAAGCACTTACCCTGTGGAAGAGCAATTTAGTCAATTATTTGCTTTTGGCAGCTACCTTTCAGAATTCATACAAGAATATTGTAAAAGTTTCTTTTGTTCTCAACTTACAAAGAAGCTGAAACTCCTTTTTTACAGCCCCTTATTAACACAATTCAGGATTGACAATGTATTGGTCAGCAGCTCAGTCTCCAAGAGGAGGATGAGCAGTTTGTTTTATTATTTGCTTGGGTAATCCTCTGGCGTGACAAAGCAAACGGCCCCCTGAATTTATATGTTTCTATATGATTTACAGCTGTATTTAAATGTTAAGAGTCCAGTTCCAACTGCCGTTTCTAAACCTTTCACAACAAGTTGTGTATTCTGCCGGGAAATGCGTCATCACGCTTGCCAATTATTTTTTTTTTTTGGCACTGTGTGTGGGTACAGCGATCCAGAGTTCGCTGTTGTAACTTTGGAGAAGTTACTTCATTCTTTGTCTGTCAAAAGAGAAGTTCACTTTCTCTGGCAGCCAGGAAAACTTGCTCAAGGAAAAAGCAAGGGAGGATCAAGTGAAAGAGGATGACAAGTTCATTGGAAAAAGAACAGTACACAAGCATGCAGAAAAAGCCTTTCTAGGGCTATTTACCACCCTCGAGATTAAACTCACGAATCTTTGTCTTTGTTGGAAAGTGAGGTGAACGTCCATATGGAAATGCTATATGCAACCGTTTGTTGCCATGGCTTTGGAAAAACACCCAAACATATATGTGCGTGCTTCACGTGTCTACAATGCATTGTGGATAGAGTTCACAGAGTTTCCCTCACTTGTGTGGGTGTCCTTAAAATTTTCCCTCCAAGGAGATAATTATTACAACGCAAGCCATATTTGCCCTGTCTGAATATGTAGTAACAATGCAGATTACACACTTTACAACTTATTTATGCACTGTACTAGTTCTTAAAGCACAAACAAGGTACTGTATTGAACTAATTAAATGTCTAATGTCTAAGAATAATAATAAAAAACATACCTTTTTGGTTTTAACAGTAGAATGACAGCAGTCTCCACCATCGTAGCTGCAAAACGCTCGGTTGTTGATGGCATCGCAGTAATTATCACCAATGAATGGCTGGTGGAAAACAGATTAAAAACTGCTTAATAACATGAATTAACTAAATATATAAGCACCAATAACATCAGTGATGAACATAATGTTATATAAATAAACTTTTCATTTGGTCATCAAATAATAGGTGGTCATTCCACCTCCACATCAATAAAATTAACTTTTAAGAAGAAAGAAAGAAAGAAAGAAAGAAAGAAAGAAAGAAAGAAAGAAAGAAAGAAAGAAAGAAAGAAAAAGACAGTCATTCACACTTGCATACATCCACAACTGTGTAAAAATAGACACACAGACTTGAGTCTGTTGCAATTATGTTGCCCTGGAAAAATTGAGTTAGTATTCCCGGGCTTGTGGATGGTGGAGGCCACTTTTAATGGGGAAACTGAAGCCCTATTAAACTTATATGTGTCTCCCTTGGGAGTTACTACACATTTCCATCTTGACAGGCACAAAAGGTTGCCCAACACACCTGTGACCTTTTCCAGTTTGGAATCATCTCTCTGACCCAACCCAAAAGCTTTCAGGGGGCTGCTAATTAACACCCATTGAAACTGGGTCAGGATGAGTTGGGTTCAAAAGTCTGCAGCTCTGACCCGAATAAAAAATGGACTGGTCATATCACTGCGACATTAGAGCAATGAGAGACTTGATATAAATGAGAGCGAGGTGCAGATTAATCGCACATCTTCATACTGAGCTGGGGAACACTTTCAGAGTAGCAGTGCAGTCTTTGGCAAGTAAAGTCAAACAAATATGTAGAAATCTGGTTCACTCTTTTCAATGTCAAGTTAGTTTTCAACAGCTCTTTCACCAAGAAGACAAAGTACTGTATCTGTTTTTTTAATTTTCACTCAGTGATTTGAGGAAGTTGGGAACATGATACCCTCTAAATGAGGTTTCCAGGTTCTTCTAAAATGCAAAAAGAAAACAAATTGCCCTCAAAAACAAAGGTGGTAACAAATCCCTCTTGTCTGTTTTTGTTGGCCCTGTTAAACCTGACTCAGATTAGACTAGACTGGCCCAAAGAGAAAAGGAGAGGAAGACACTATAAGCACAGCATGTTTATTTATGTATTAGACTTCAAAGAGCGTGAGAAGATGGCAGAAACAACTGTTCAAGGCCAGGCTCCAGAGAACAGACCTCCGTGACTGTATAGAGCTTAAAGCTGTGGCTGGGAGATTACCTTGAAATAACTAACATGGGCATAATGTTGTTATCATGCAAACTTACAACAGAGTTCAGCTATGGCGAACAGACACTTAATTGAATAATTAAAATAAATTCAATAAAAACAAATAAATATAATAACAAACAGACATACTAATTAAATGATAAAAATACATACAAATATTGAAAATAAACAATAATATCTTTAATTAAATAATTAAATAATAATAGAAAACTATGTAGAAAAAAGTGAGGTAGGTCTTACCTCGCATCCCTTTATGCAATGGAGGGCCTCTGGGTTAGGGTACCACTTGAGTCCCATGGTGCATACAATATTCTGTAGAAGAGAAAATGACAGAATAACAAAGTTAACAACATTCAACCGTTTCAGATCCACTACTTACATTAGAGTGAATTAACTAAACAAAAAGCAGCCAATGTGGAGATGATATTTTACAACAAGATGGCAAGAGCTAGATGGCAGCCTAAAGAACAACTAATAAACTAGAGTAGACTAGGAACTACAATACATTTTAAACATTATTAAAGACAAGTACACAGTCAGAAATAATCCAATTAGCAATAGTGCAAATATATACAACTGAACAGAAATTAAAATAAAATGTAAAATAACACTGCATTGTTATATTTTTGTCTTCTGTTGCTTTAATGGTTTAAAACCACATTAAAATGTGCACACAGGCATCGATAAGCAGAATCAAAATTTTTATTTTATAACAAGTTCCTGACCTTAAGTATCCGATGTCAGACCTCCAAGTCTCTAAATCTCTACATTTTAATGTACATCTATTGGATTTTTTTCACGCGTTTTAGTATCCAGCAAGGCAAAAGCTTACGTTTTTGAAAAGAAAAGTAACAGCACAGCTTCCTTTAAAAAGCCTCATGATTTGAGGTATCACGGATGTCTATAGCACGTTCAGGATGAGTTACGCGCTAAGGTTCAGCCCACTGGGTCAGGGGTTTGTTCAAATCCTTAGCAAGAATCAATAATAAGCCTTCAGGCTGGCAAGGATTTCAGTTTGAATGTGGAGAACCTTTGCTCTGTTTGTTGACAGATTTCTTTGCCTAACACACAGAACACAAACAAATAAAATCCTCTATGAGCCCAGTGTTCCGGTGGTGATGCTTAAATCAGCTCGGAATCAATGAAAGAGCTCGGCTTGAAGGATTACAGTCTTAAGAGTTTGGCTAAGTAGGGGACTCATTAAACTCCATGAGTGCTACCCAGCTCCCACCCCTGCTGAGGAGAGCGAAAGGGAGGCGGCGGACCCCGGCAGCTCAGCCTCCTGGGTCAGCACAGGTAGAAAGGATGTTTGGAGAGGTGAAATGACGTGGTCTGGGGGAACTCCAGATGCAATGAGGAATGGAAAGGGTGAGCGTAAACAGAACATTTCCAAGAAAGCAAGCGTTCGCCCTGCTGGCCAACTGTGGCCATCCACACACACACATACTTACACACGCTTAGTATTCAGTGTCACACCAAAGACCCAAGCAGCTTGTTTACTCAAGGCTTAATTTAAACCGTCTGCTCCTGAACTTGTGCTTGTTTTTATAGTTTCTCCACAGGCCCAAGCTACATGAGTGCTACCTGCCTTTTATTAAATAGACTTTGTATCAGAGACTGCTTTAAATTTTTTCAGACCTTTCATATTTTCTGCTCTATATGGTCAAGGCAACGTTTCTTGATGGCTCTCAAACTTATAACACCACAATAAACATGAAGTGAAATCGAAGAGCAAATTTGGTGTGACGTCATTTCAAACAAAATCGGGCCAAATCTCAGTTCGTTTGGAGTTCAAACCGCTTGCCAAAGCGACATTTCCAGAAAAGTTTGCTTCGGCTGGTAAACACCTTTGAAGGACCATTGGTCCGAGGCAATTATGCTATAGGTAGGTGTGTTCTGAGCCTCCACCTTCTTTGACATGGAAAACTTCTCAGGTTAATTTCTTCTGTTCAGTACGTCAAGGTCAGACGCAAATAAAAACATTAACACACTGGAAAGCTGACATGTTTAATACTGTAAAGCTGCTTGCTTTAAAGCAATCTATTGTATAAAGTGCTAAATAAATAAACGTGACAACTTGACTGGAGTGGCAAATTGCAGAGCTCCATGATCAGGTACTTTCTTAACTGTTGTTCTCCCAATACTGTAATTTCTGTTGTGTGAATATTTTGTTATTAAGAGGAAAGCAGCACATATTAACATATTCATTTCTAAATGCATATTGTATTATATTAAATACATATTTATTCATACAGCTGCTGAGGTTATTCAAACTTCTTGTTATGCCTAAGTGAAGAATGAAAAAGAACTTTGCCATGAGTATATCGGTGCCGTTAGGAGGACGAGATGTGTACATACAGCAGGATTTTATTCCAAGTCTCATAAAAAAATATTAACATTGATGGAAATAAACTGCTCAGGTTCGATCTCCATCAAATTCCATGAATAAACTCAAAAGACCTTGTCGGGTCAATCCCCCTGCAAGGCTGATTTATCCTCAAGAAAACCTATAATGTGGAGGATTAGGCGCTGGAGGAAGCTATAGCAGCGCTCTCGGATGTGAGCGGTAAATTTGTTTGTCCTTCCTAAAGCTCCACTACAGCTTAAACAATCAAGTAAAGAACCACATGGCACATACCACATCGAAAAAGAATGAAAAGCATGACCACACCAAAGAACATCCACTATAGTACAGAGGAGGAAATGCAAATATGGAATGAATACTCCAGACAACCTCATAACCACTGGCGGGCATGACGTCACCCAAAAATGTCATTCAGTAGTCCATATATAAATGAATGACATAGTAAACGCGGAAATGGATATTCCTTGAGATCTGTCTGGCCTCTGTGACCCTAGCCGCAGCTATTGATATACCATCGAATGAAATCACTGGTTTCCATAAAGATATAGAAAAATAAGCCACAGTTTTGACTCTTTCCATGACGAGTCAACGAGTCGCAAGCTGTTTTGTGGTCGCCGTCTGTCAGTAAGACACAAAGCAAAGACCTTACTGTTGAGGTAAAATCACTTTCTTTCTCATCGTACAGACTCGGAGGACTGTGAGAGCAAGTGTTGGTGAAAGAAAAGACTCATTCAAATGTTACAACTCACCGCCATCTGGAATATGACAATGGTTTACAGTCACCATGTCGTAAAGGTTAAGCAATTTTTGGTCACCACTGACCACAGTTTAAGGTGTGGAGAATAACATTTGGTTTGCCTTTTCCTCATACTCATTGTTTACTCCAGGTCTAGTCTGCAATGCTCTCAGGAAATCAGTAAAAGGAAATATGCGTTATTACTGTCTAAAGCTTTTGTTTGTCTCTACTACATTTTTTGTGACAAAAGCTTTCTGAGGGGAAGTGCCCGAGTATTAGCGATGTCCAAACACATTCATGCATTCATATGGTCATGCTGTTATTGTACAGGTGGGATATTTTATTTGTGAGTCTGTCAATTATTTGCTTTGGAGCAGAATCTCCATCTTTCATTTCTTCCTCCAGTCATGGTGTATTCAAGAAATCAGGTTATCCGGGTCAGGTAACAGAAATCAGGTAACATGCAACCTTTGGTTACAAAACCTGAGGAAACTTTTATATTATTATATTCTAATTGTTTTTGGCTTCCTAAAACACCAGTGTTAATGTAATGTAAACTGAGATACTATATGACAACTAAAAGGAGGGTTGAAGTCAACCCAGGTACAAGTCAATCCACCATAATAAATAATAAATCACCATTAAATCATAAAGAACTGTTTATTTTATTTGACTATAATTTTAGTTTATTTCATACAATGTGGATCTACATTGAAAAGGGCTTTTTTTCAGTGGGACATTTTCTATATAAAGATTTTCTATGATAAAAATACATATGCAATACAACAAATGTGGAAGGAAAATTACTAAAAAGCCATTATCACATTGCAAAGAATTAATATTATTGCAAATAATTCATCTTTAGTTACATTAATCTTTAGTTTTTATATATAATTTAGATATTTAGAATTAAACAAACAATATAATTAATGTTCACTGAAATAAAAATAGTTATTAAAGATTAAAAAATTATAGCAAAACCACCCAATAGGTGGCGATATGCACTAAGAATGTAAATCACCATTAAGCCAAAGAAGAAGAAATAAGAAATATGGTGATTTCTGAATATGGCACTCTGTTGAGAATGTTTTGTGTTCACTGTGAACACTAAGTTGACTGAACTTACTCCCGGCCATGTTTTTGGAACTGATAACCGATAAAGTAAGAAAGATTTGGGTTAATCAACTGAGAGCTCAGGGTTTATATTATAAGTTAGCCCTGCTTTCTGGAATACCCCCTTGCATTCTGAGGCACAGGGAAAAGGGCAAGTGTCACCACTGTAAATGAGCATGTGTGTGTGGTCCAGTCTATTTCAGTTAGGTAAACATAATGATGCATTGGATTTTATAACAGCATGGAGCAATTTATCATCCCCATTTTTGTTGTTAATGATCAATCTGAGCATTAATCTCAAAGCTTTAAGTAACAACTGCCGACCACGCTGGTATGCTTGCATATTAAGGTGTTTATTTTGACTACTTTTAGTGTTAGTTACAACTCTGCACTGACCTTTCACACAGCGGATTATTTCTGAGAAGTTACGTTATAATCGTGTGTTAAACCGCACTGCATGGTGTTAAATAATGTTACTGAATTACAGACATGTTTGAAGCTTCAGCTTCTATTATGACCAGGTCTCAAACATTTACCAATCATATTCAGTGTAACATTAATCGAAAAGATGGCAAAGTTTGAAATCTGAGATAAAACTAAGAAGACAAAACATTTATAAGAGTTAAGTAAAGTGAGCCCACCCAAATCTTACAACGTCTGTGCTCTCACCTTAACTTTGGGTGGGTTCCACCAGTGGTCGTTCATCACAGCTGCAACGCTCATGTTGCTGGGCAAGAAGACCACACGGTTAATTTCAGCGCTGCAGGTCACCTCACACTCCTTTCCTGTTGGGCATCACAAAGAGGTGTTATTTATCAAAACAAACCTTCAAATTCCTATCCCATTTTATTCAGGTACACCACCCTTTTAAGTTTGTGGTCTTCATTGAAAATACAGTATAGAATATATTATAAATATTACAATTTAAAACAACTGTCTTCCAATTTAATATATTTTTTAAATGAAATTTATTTCTGTGATGGCAACGCTGAATTTTCAGCAGCCATTACTCATGTCTTCAGTGTCACAGGATCCTTCAGAAATTATTCTAATAGGCTGATTTGGTGTTCAAGAAATATTTCTTATTGTTATTGATGCTGAAAACAGTTGTGCTGCTTAATATTTTTGGGGAAACCGTGAAACATTTTACATACAGAGATGCACAGAGATCTTTTGTAACATTATACATGTCTTTACTGTCACTTTTGATAATTTTAATGCACCCTTACTGAATAAAAGTATTCATTTCACAAAAAATGTTTTACTGACCCCAAACTTTTGAACAGTGTTGAATAGCTAGCTACTAATATGCGGACATAACTTGGTCAGATTCTCTACAAACCCAAGACAGTAGCTGACCTGAATGATGAAATTTACTATATTAGAATGCAGTTTATGTAAATGGTTACATAATACAGGCCCAAAAAGGCTATTTTTCATTAAATACATATTTAGTCAAAGCTAAGTTATTACAAAAATCTCTCCTAGACTACGTGACAGACTGGTTTAACTATATAATTCTCTGATTCAGAGACAAGAGAATGTGAAAATACATATGAAATAAATCAAAATCCAATTAAATACATGTTGTAGTTTCAGTGGCCCTTGTGGCAATTTTGAGAATGCAGTGCATACGTGTGTGCAATGAATGTTTGGGGCCTAAGAAGAGAAAAGCAGAAAGGCAGAGACCTATGCCATGTCCATCCTTGCAGCTGAGAACGATATTTGGGCTGAGATTCTGCGGGAGGGAACACTGGCCTGTCAGGTTGGGGCATAGACGGAAGGAGCCGGTCCAATTCCCGTCCTTTCTGCATCGGATTACATTGGTGGAAAGACCCTGAAGCAAAGACCAACATTTCTATTAATCGTCATAAAGGAAGCTCACTAACCATCACAGCAAACAAATGTGGTTTCATGAAAGGGTGAAGGCCAAGGATAGGCATGACCTTACGGTTCTGTTTGTCCAAGTATTAGAAGCTGTGAAACTGATGAATGAAACAAAGCAAATGTAAGATCTGTCAGTCTACCAGTCATGCTGCTGATGAACAGCCAGAGGGACGACACAGAAATATTGCAATGCTTAAAAGTGATTGATAGGGTGCGCATGATGAATGGAAAGTGCCGCAGACAGTAATGGGAGGTGATGGACTGAGACGTCGACGGAAGAGAAGAGAAAACGAGGAGAAGAGAGAAAGAGCACGACAGACCTGCTTGCAGCGGCTGTGCTGTCTCACCGTGTGGTTAGCCCTGTTGCAGTCGATCCAGCAGTCGCTGTTGAACTGAAAGCCATTTGTGCACTTGTAGGTACCGTGGAAAATGGGAGGAGGTGGCTCACATGTGACTGCCACACACTCACCCGACTGCCAGGTTCCATCCTCCGTACACTGCCGCTTAAACGCACGTCTGTGGTAAGTCACAGGCACTGACCTGCGGACACATTCATTAACACAAAGATGCATAGATTCACCAGAATTCTGTGCCATATTTTTTGAAAGTGTAAAAGCTGGAATACACTACAAGACTTTTGCCAAGTTTTTTAGCCAGTCTGTAGATGATGGGCACATGTTTCTGCAAGAGTTTGTTGTGTTCGGAAGACTTGAAAGTCTGGTAGTGTGTGACAGTGTTATATTAGGATCACTGAGATACTATTAGAGTTTTTATAATTACTTTGAATTTGTTTTTATTTTTAAATCTTCTGTTTTCATGTTCATTTTAGATTTTTGTTAGTTTATGTTTCTTTTAAAAATGCCCAGTTTTTCTCTGTAACTATTCACTAAGTCGGCAAGTGTATGATGCCTACCCCCGGTTTCACAGACAAGACTTAAGCCTAGTTCCAGACTAAAATGCATGTTTGAGCTGTTTCAACTGAAAGCAACTTGGACTGGCATTTCTTAAAATATGTCAGTGCCATTGTTTTGTCTCAAGATGTACACCAATAATTCCCCCAAGATGCACACCTATAATTAAAATCTGTTCAGATTTTAAAAGTTGTAGTGCAGGGTTCCTTAAATCTTGCCCTGGAAGGCCAATGCACTGCAGAGTGCCAATGCACTCCAACCCTGATCAAACTCACCTAGGCAAGCTAAACAAGTTCTTCAGGGTCACTAGAAAATTGCAGGTTGGTGAGTTTGATCAGAGTTTGAGCTAAACTCTTCAGGGCAGTGGTCCTCCAGGACTGGATTTGAGAAACCAGTGTTGTAGTGTATTCCAGCCATAAAACAGCTTATAATAATTGACTGTTCTCAGAATGAAAGGTTTATGGACTGCACATAAAACTGGATAAAACAGGATTTCATCAGTCTGTCCAGGAATAAAGTTCTTTTGTTTTGACCAAGTAAATATCCATCCATCCATCCATCCATCCATCCATCCATCCATCCATCCATCCATCCATCCATCCATCCAAACATCCAAACATCCAAACATCCAAACATCTTGTCCTATATAGTGTCGCAGGCCATAAATATCCAAAGTAAAATATATAATGACTGTATGTTACACTCTTCTGAATTAAATATTTGGTATTTATTACTTTTGAACGGATAGAAATTCTCATCATAAAGTCAAATATTTTTCTGAGTAAAATAACATGTAAAAAACAAACTAATTATGGTTGGTTTCTTTACACGTTGATAACACACTCGCTTCCTGTCTAAATTGGTTGTTTTTGGCCAGATTAGTCTGAATTTGACATTTAAAGTGGACCAGATTTATGACTATAGTCTAATATCTGGCTACACATGGCTATGTGGGTAATTGACCAGCAGGGTAAATGGCTACAAATTCTACATATCCAGCCCTGAGTATTCAATTGCCACAACATGATTAACTAAATCTGCAATGCAATGAAGTTAATGGTAACACTTAACAATACGGTTATATTTGTTAACATTAGTTAACTACATATAGCTAACATGAACTAACAATTAAAAATACTTCTAAAGTAATCTTAGTTAATGTTCATTTTAACATTTACTGATACATAATTAAAATTAAAAGTTGTATCTGTTAATATTACTTAATGGACTTGAACTAACACAAAACTAACAATGAATAGTTAACTAATGTTAACAACGATTACTAAATACAGTAACAAATGTATTGCTCATTGTTAATGTGAGTTTATGCATTAAATGATGTAATGAAACGGGATCTTATTGGAAACGTTACTAAGTTATTTAGTCATAATTATGCATCCAAGTTGGTTTAGTGGTCTCTCACCTTTTAAGCTTGTCTATGTGGGGCACATGGTAGCCAGGCTTGCACTTGTACTTGCAGAAAGACCCAACTTTGAGGCCTGTTGCATTGCAGCGTTTGGTCTGCAGGACAGCGTTGGGTACTGGAGGAGGGACCGGACAGCGCAGCTCACACAAAGCTTCGGGGAAAGACCACATGCCATCCTCCATACACGTCAGCACGTTATTACCGCCTGCGGAGATGAAAGGACAAAGGTACAGGACAAGTTGACTTGTGAAGATCCAAAGTGAACCTACTTCAATTTGATGTCATATACAGCACTGTCATTTTTCAATGTGTATTGTTTTTTTTGTGGGGGGTTGGTGTCAAAACCACATTTGGCATTTTACACAGCTGACCTCTCAATCCCTAGGGCTTTTTGATTTAGGATCTGTCATGCTCTACCTACCCACAAGCTGAGCTGGCTCCCGGCACTGAAAAGTGCACTTCTTGCCGTAGGTGGTACCCTCAGAGAACTCAAAGACAGCCGGGTGCACATGGTACTTGTCAGGCCGCCCGCAGTCCACAGGTTCACAGGTCACCTGCTTATTCCATTTCCCATCCGCACAGGTGAGGGTCACCGTGGAATCAGACTGTTTAGAGGAAAAAGCATTAAGGCAAGAGTTTAGACATGGGAAAAGAACATTTTGTTTTCTCTGTTAATTCACTGTAACCGCAACTATCCATCAGACCAGACCAGACCATATCAAATAATACACATCTGTTTCAATAACACTTTACAAACTATACAGAGACAAAATAATACAGCTAAATTAAATATGTTTATGTATCTCTTGGTAATAGAAAGCAGTGGGAAGCTAACAGTCTGAGTTGGTGATAATAAATAGCTCAGGTATAGCATATAAAGCTGTCAGAACTGAAGGCAGGGTGAGTCAGAGGTCATTTCTGCTGTTTTACTAAGTCATGTCAGACCTGTGTGATGTCTGCAAATACATCTGTGCTAGTAGCAGAGCCACGAACCGCACACATCCCGGACCACCATAAGAACAAAACAATTAAACTTACAGGGCCGCGTTCTGTTTCAGAAAATTATGTCGATCACTGCCATGACAAAACGTGACTTTATTTAATGTTTCATTAGTGATTTCAAACTGATTTTCTGTCGAAAAAATACTGAACGCGTCCAAGTGCGCCAAGCCCAGCGCCATGAAAATGAGACTGACGAATCAGATCCTCGTTTTCACATGAGAGTAAAGTTACAAATAGTCATGAATTCATGATTGATCATACACTTACGGTAAATTACAATAACCTTTGTGCTGAGCGCTAACATTTATAACATACCAGCTGGTGTTTTTAAGGTAATGTTAGTAGTAGTAGTAGTATTTCCCGCTCCTGTTCATCCACTAGCAATTTTATTTGATCTATTACAAACAGGATAGATTAATTTATTCCAGCATGGGAAATGAACCAGCCATTCTGCATGGAGAGTATGCCTTTCTTCAAACCAAAATAGACACCACATATTTCAAAAGGTGCATGAGAACATGCAAAAAATTATGCAAACTTAGCAAGTGTGAGTCTTTCTTACTTATTCTCCTTTTCTCTGCAGAGGCAATGTCACTGTATCTCCTTTTACTATTTCCAAATGCAGTCCAACAATGAAGACTAGTCTGCCTATAGTTTATTTGGACTATTTGGTTATTCTTCTCTCTTGAGTAACATGAGGGGACATTTACTGACCTATTATTGACTCAATACATAAATCACTGCTTTTATGAATACAAAACGGTGCCTGCATACAAGCAACAAATCAAACTTTACTATGTACAAAGCAGAAATAACAGTCGTGAATTTGTCACCAGGAGTAAAACACTGTATTCTTCTTTTAGCTCCTCAATGAATCTTCAAACGTGTGAACCACGGAGAAGGGTTTATGCTTTTATGGCACGGCAGAATTTTCACAGCCAAAAATATTATTGCCATCTAACATGTGGGTTATAAAATTGTTGTACTTTTTGTGTGTGGTATTAAGTATGTATTAATGAAAAAAGTGATGTTTAACATGAACCATACCCAGCGGATTGGACACAGGCTGTAGGTGGGCATAGAATCCAGACTGTTTCAGTGAAGCACAGAGTAAAACATGCACTTCTCCAGAGTTTTCATTTTGTTTATGACAAGTGGTGAAAGCTGGTTGGTAAAAAAAAAAAAAAAGATGTCAGCTATGTTTATTGAAACAATTTCTGTGAAGCCAAACAGTTTTTGCTGGCAAGGCACAGATTATTGTGGCAAATGTTCTTTAACTTGCATCCACAAAACAAAACATCAAGATGTATGAACAGCGTTTTAGTTGTGTGACCCAGGCCACTTTTCTTCTCTCGTCTCCTTTCTCTTTATTTGAAATTGCAGATTTAAATGGGCTGGAATGTGGTGAGCTTATCTAATGTTCTGTACCCTCTCAGGAAATGTACCAGCACCTAAAACTGAGCAAAGCAGCGGGAAGCATTTGAAATGCAATCCAGACACAGTTACAAAACACTTTTTGCCCCCTTCTTTCCCTCTTCCTTTTTTTTTTTTTTTTTTTTTGTGCTGAAGCTCTTATTGAAAACAGCTCACCATGTAAGTGTGAGTCGTGAATATTTGAGGTGAATATCTGAAAAAAACAACAACAATTTTGTTGGGGGGGGGGGGGGGGGGTGCAAAAGATCAAAAACAAAACTAAAGTAAGCACAACAATAAAACTAAGCAAAACAAAACAAAGAAAAACTAAATTAAACTCAGCAAAGCTGAATTAAAATAAACTAAGCCAAGCAAAAGCTAAAATTAAACTACGCAAAATAAAGTAAAGGTAAAACAAAACTAAAAAAATTAAGCAAAAGCTAAAAGTAAAAAAAACTAAGTAAAAAGAACAAAAACTAAAAATGAAGCAGAAGCAAAAGATAAAAGTAAAAAGGCAGGCAAAACAAACAAAGCAAAATTAAGCAAAGCAAAAAAGTTAGTAAGTAAAAAACGTTAAAAACAAACAAACAAACAAACAAATAAACTAAAAAAAACAAACAAACTGAAAACAGAAAACTAACTAAACTTGAGTACAAGACAAAAGACAAAAATGGACAAAACTAAATTAAGTGAAGCAAAAGCTAACTAATCAAAATAAATGATAACAGAACAACTGTTTATTAAGGTCTCAATTTCACTTCTTCATGTGAGGGCAGCAGTGTAATAAAATACTCTTTTCTTTTTCTTTTTTTTTAACCTCATATCGCTGGCTCAATAAAATCTCAAACAGATCAGCAGTCACAATCTACTCAACATCTCCCCCTAGGGTCAGAGAGGCTGCCGTCTATAATGCCATAGAGCGTGTTAGTGCACATACCTGCCTTCTTTATAAAACCTGTGAGAGGCTACAGAAGTACATAAAAGCGTCATCTAATTTTCCCTGCCCAGACATCTCTGGCTCTCTCAAAGCCATTGCAAAGCTCAATAGCAGTTTAGACACAAGGTTTATTAGCCGACACTGGCTGCATTACAAGAGCAGTAAAAGAAATGACCACAGTCGCAGGGGCTGTGTGGGACGAAAAGGAAAACATAAACTGTTGTGGTTGAACTGAAGAAACACACATGCAGGGGGCTGTTTAAATGCCCACCTGTATGGCATATAATCCGTGTTACATGCACAAACGAAAACACACACAAATACACGTTGCTCCTGCTTGAAGTTATACCATGACAGGCCGTTCTGGTTTACATAGGGGAAGGGGACTGCCGTCACATTGGGGGGTGGCAAGTTGCGGAGGGGGGTGTCTGCGTGCGGAGTTTCCTTCTTTTAAAACTTTACAGCTGCTGATTCCTCCTCCACTGAGTATTTAACTACCACTGACTACTGTGCCTAATTCAACACAGATGCCTCTGTTGGCTTTTCTTCTACACCCCTGCCCCATCCTGTGTTTCTCGCTCCACGTGCGCACACACACGAATGCATAGTACACACGTAAGCAAACACGCTCGAAACACACATACGCACAAACATGCAGAAGCGCTGAAAAAAAAGAAAAAGAAAACAGGGGGTAAAGCAAACCTCAAGCTCTCCATTTCCCTTTGCACTGTTGAAATGTTGTTTGCCTAACAGTGATTTCAGGACATGCTCTGCTTTCAATAACACCTTGGCAAAAACAAGGGGCCGGCGGCCAGGAAGCTGCGGACACAAAGACATGACACTGTAGTGGTGGTTGTTGCTGTATTATCAGCTCACAAAACTGTCCTCCGTTCATGATGGGTTGCGAGATCGTAACCCTCGATGCTTGGCTTGGCTAACAATCTTATAAACACATCTATCTCTGTCTGTCTTTTTTTTTTTTCAATAGGACCATATTGGCATCCTCTTAATGATGTTACGGTAACAGGTTAATGATGAAATGGCTCATTTGTCTCTGACTAAAGCCTTTAGGAACACATATTATGAGCTCCTTGGAGATGACTGATAAGCTGTAATGACTTTCGCTCTGTAAAGGTACGAAGGCTTACACGCAAAGCTTAATATGGTCACATTTTGTAGGGTAAACACTGAAACTGTCATGACACAATTTTCTAAATGACCATTTACAATTAGACATTATTTAATATGCACACCCACACAGTATGTCCAGATCTTTATTATTATTATTTGTGTATTTATTTTTTGCACTGAAAATAGTTTGAAAGAAGCCAAAGCAGGATCAACTGTTGGTTGTCTATGAAATCAGCACTCCTGGAACGCTGCTCAGCCAATCTGATATAAAAACTGAATCTAAAATGTAAATAATAATACTCTTTAAAAGGTAAAATAAAAATAAGAATAAAGAATATATCTTTGACTGAAAGAATATATCTTTGACTGAAAGAGATATTTTATATGAGAGAAAGATAAATGTTTTTTTTTTTTTTACATTTGTACATAATGTATGTTTCCTTTGAATTTGAAGTGTGTGGGGATAAACATTTAAATATATGTAGTAAATTGAAAATAATGCATTAAGATAGGATTAAGATGATATAATTATGAAGCCAATCTGTTGATTATTAACGAGTAGTGGAGAACTGCATCTTCCTACTCCTTTTCGGACATGTACAAGATTATATTGTTTTGTTTTTTATTTTATTTAAAAAAAAAAATATTTGTTTTTGTCTATTAGCTTTTATTGTAGTATTTTTACATGTTCAAAATAAAGCCATTAATTCATTCATATACTATACAATGTTTTAATCTTCTAAAAATACATGTAATGAATGTATTATTATTAATTATAAAAAAATCTGGATAAATTATTCAGCTAATGTTTTTGTTTTTTTAAGCACTGAATGTTTGTCACATATACAGGTCCACGAAGAAGACTAGGATGAAATTAGCTAGTAAACAGCACAATAACTTTATTAAACCGCTATGAGTAGAATAATCAAATCCATAGAAGGCAAGGTAGTGTGCACAAACAACACCAGACAACGAACTGAGGAAACGGAAGGACTTAAATACACATGCTAATGAACTAAAAGGCCAACAGGTGTGATGTAATTATTAACACAATGAATCACCATAGCAACAAATGATGAATGGCAAGTTCGGAAAAGTCAAGACAAAGGAAGCAGGAAAACAAAGAGAAGCAAAATAAGTAATTGTCATTGAGTCATTGAAACCCGAAACAAAAACCAAGACACAATGAAACTGTGACATTGTTGGTACAATTTTTAGTGCAACATATCTACAAATATACATATAACTATACCATCACTGCAGAAGGGCATCAAATCAGTGTTGTTATCATTAACTAAAACAAAAACTATTACAAATATTTTTGTTAATTGAAATGAAGTCGAAATAAAAAAATATAAATATTAGTCGTCTCAGACGACTGTAACCCTGGTTCCCTGAGAAGGGAAATGAGATGTGGCGTCTGGAGTCGACGCTATGGGGTAAACCCTTAGCGTGATTGGTGTCTGAACACGTGTACTAAACACACCAATCTATTGACCAATGCCAGTCTATAATGTCATGAGTGGATTTCCCTCGAGTACAAGAGGGTGTCTGCAAAATATCTCATCAACTCTTTTGTCTGAAGCAGACGTGCAGGCAACCTGATGCATGCAACGAGATGCTGTGTCTTGATTCCCCTTCTTAGGGATCCAGGGTTACAGTCGTAACCTGAGATATTCCCTTTCGAAGTGGAACTTTGACGCGGCAGATTCCTGCCTCACTAGGCTGAGTATACAGACCATAGTGGATATTAAAATAATTTGACACTACAGGTCAATCAGATATAGTCAAGGCTTGTCAACCCCCAAGCGGTTTTGTTGCGGTGCCAACTCACACCAGGAGCATTTCAGAAGTGAAGCTTGCTTCGAACTGGATTCGCGAGACCATGAGATTTGCATGTCTGACGTTGTTTTTCTGAATTTTTTATTCTTCTTCATTTTTGGGGTTCTATCATGGTAAAGTTGGCTAAATACTGTAGTTATGTTTGTCCTGTTTAATTGTTTTTATTGTTATGTTTATTGCTATGTCCTACTTTGTTGTTAATACACTTAAAACTCCAGTTCAGTTATGAATGACAAGGATAGAAGATTTGTAGCTGTGTTTTGGTTGTTTAAAATACATCCTCAGTTATCTTTTATCTATATTTCACATACAGTGCCTGTGCGGCTTGGACGCGGCGTCTGTCAAAAATAGACCAGGCACTTATCTTTAGCCAAGCAGTGGGGAGAGCCGCTTCTGGGCTGTTTCTGAAACGTGCCGCGGTGCGGCTGTTATAAACACAAGTATTTACTTGAGCATTCACAATCAGCTCTGGATGTGCCACAGACATGTGCAGTGTAAATAAAGGGATAGACTGCTTAGTGATTCCACTCCCTAAGTTTTAATTTCTCTAATAGCATTAGAAAAATTCAGCTTCAATGCGCTATTGAAAGGGAAGTCCCGGCCTTATAACCTTTCCCTCCCTCGCAGGGCAGGTAAAACCTAAATGTACCAAGAGCAGAGCTCTAACGCTTATCCAAAGGGAGTACTTGACTACAACCTTTGATTCACCACTACTTCTCAGGGGGAGAAAAGGCTCTCACTTCATCAAAAGGGATGAGAATACAAAAGGTGCAGAGGAAGGGCTCTTGCCACTTCAACTCAATCCCCAATGAAACTGCAGGGGAGCTAAATATCTACTTATGTACCAAGTTGTCTCGTCGACCTGCTCAGAGACCTACAGTACAAGCACTAATTGAGCAACTGCTGTCATAAAAAGCCAGGAGCTATAGTATCTAGCGAACGTACCCGCAGCTCTAGAGATATCTGTTAGCAAGGAGCCACGTGCCAGTGCCCAGGAGGATGCAACGCCTCTCGTGGAGTGTGCATGCAACCTGAGCGGGCATTCACTATCCAAATGGCCATCCTCTGCTTGGTGACAGTCTTTCCCTTCTGCTGGCCTCCATAACAGACAAAGAGTTGGTCTGAGGTCGAGTTCTGTCCACCCTCTTGACAGAGGCTAGTGCAACCAGCAGCAAAGTCTTCATGGAGAGAAGCTTCAAGTCTGCTGATTGCATCAGCTCAAAGGAAGCATCCTGAAGGGCTTGAAGCACCAGGGAAAGGTCCCAGGAGGGAATGGAGGTGGGACCAGGAGGATTTAATCGTCTCACCCCCCCTAAGGAACCTAACGACCAGGTCATGCTTTCCTACTGTTTTGCCATCTATGTGGTCATGATAGGCTGAAATCAGCCTTGGCAGCATGTACTTTGAGGGTGGAGGGAGACAGCCTTCGCTCCAGCCCTTGCTGCAAGAAGGAAAGCACGGACCGTATCGAACATCTTCGGGGGTCTTCTCAGCGAGAAGAGCACCACTCGACGAACAGGTTCCACTTCAAGGCGTACACAGGTCTCGTGGTGGGCGCCATTGCAGAAGTGATGGTGTTAAGTACCTCTAGGGGTAAGTCACCTAGAACCTCCACGTCCCGTCCAGGGACCAGACATGGAGTTTCCAGAGTTCCGGACGCTTATCCAAAGGGAGTACTTGACTACAACCTTTGGATTCACCACTACTTCTCAGGGGGAGAAAAGGCTCTCATTTCATCAAAAGGGATGGGAATACAAGAGGTGCATAGAGGAAGGGCTCTTGCCATAGGGTAAGAATAGGGTCACCATAGGGTCAGAAGGTCCTTCCTCAGAGGAATGGGCCAGGGAGGGACTGTCACAAGGAGCATGAGTTCTGGGAACCATAGGCTCACTGGGGAAATGCATATTTGCGGAGGCCCCGGGGCCAGCTGTGTGCCAGTGCCTCCGTGCCGAGTGTTCCCTCGGTCAGGGTGTAAAAATGCTGGCAGTGGGAGGTAATGAGCGCTGAACGCCCGGTGATCGCCTGGATCTCACAACTCCGAAAACGTCATACATTTTTCAAATAGGCGCTATCTTTATAAATAAACCACAGATTTGAGCTTTAAAAAAACTACATTCTCGACTGAAACACTCTTAAAATTACATTTCGTGACACAATAACAGTAGTATTTTGATATTACGGGGGTTTTCTCCTCTGCTATTGACGCTTGCTGTTGGTGCGAGATGCATTCTGGGATACCTGTCTGTCTCAAGTCCGCACAAGTCACCTCTCGATGCATCCTCTGTAAAAGGGGCGGATCAAGAACACATCCGGGGATTTGAACTGGACTTGGCTAAATGTGAACTTTGAATTGGAACAGTACTTGGGCAGCGATTGATGACGTTTCACAAGTCCACAAGAACACAAGTACAGACAAGAATGTATATTGAGAAACAGTTGTTTCCCCGTTGTACGTGGCACCCCAGCCGGTAGCAGAGGCATCTGTGAATACCACAGCATGCTTGGACACCTGTTCCAAGGGGACTCCTGCCCGCAGGAACAAGGGGTCTGACCATGGGCTGAAGGTCTGGTGGCACGTCGGTGTGATTGTCACCCGGCGAGTGCCGCGATGCCGTCACACTTCTGTCACACCCGCACCAAAGTGGAGAGGTCCTGAAGAGGCTTGTCTCGTTTCACAAAGCTGACTTGACAGGTTTGAAGAAAGCATCAAAGTGCTTGGCTCCGAAGCAAAAAGCTGAAGTGCAATCACCCCAGCCGCTCGTTATATACCCGCGTTGCGAGGCTGAACAGCTGATGCAAATGATTGCACGATAATGTGTATTGGCTTGTTATAGTTTCAATTGAAGTAGATTGGCCTCTCTAGTGAGATTCCTATCAGTCGGCCACGACGTACAGTACGTTGAGACTGACTGAACGACAAGGGAAAGAGAGATTTTGAGAATACATTTTTGTTTACCTACAGATAAATCTTCTATAAATATTTGTGAGTCTTCATTTTCTTTAGTTTGCCTACTCCAGTACTTGTTAAAACTCACTAGATATATTTATTCAGTGCATTGGGCACTTTTTGTGTGAAATCATATTTATTTTGTCCATCAAAAGCATGCTTTCACTTTAATTGAGTGTGAGCAGCCCAGCAAAAATAGACTAAGCGCCGAAACCCCGCTTCACAGTTGCTCACACGACGCTCCTGATTAACGCTCACACGCTGCTCCTGCTCCCGGTGTGAATGCACTCATTGATTAACATGCACGGCAAAAAAAATATGCGCTGCTCACGTACCGCTTACGCTTGCGGTGTGAAACAGCCGTTGCAGGTAAAATTAAAGAATTGATCCTCAACTAGTTTTGTGGTGTTTCTACGTATTTTATAATGTTAACTTCAAATAATACTAATAGTAATTTAAAGATGAGGTAGCATTGGACCTGGACGGGAAGGATAACTTTGGGAGTTGGAAGGGGTGTGTCGTGACAAGGCCTTCTCACACCGCGACACAGGTTTGTGGATCTTTGTGGAGGTTTGTGGTATATATATATATATATATTTGTACATTTTAAATTGCAATTTTAACCAGAAAAATCTCAAATGTATTCCCAAAATCGTGCAGCCCAATAATTTCTCTTGATATCAGCATGTTTACAGTTGTTTTGTTTTTTGTTTTGTTTACAGGGACCAGATGCCACTGCTGAGCCCTGCTGACTTATGAACATGGTAAAAATTTTAAATAAAACACCTTGGAAATGACAGGTATGTACTATGTTTCAATGGCACAAAGGAGTGTGACTGTTCAAGGCTCTGTCTTTAGATGAGTGTGTTCAATAATGTGCTTTTTTCTCCTTTGTTGTGTATCTTTGGATTATGTTGTGTTGTAAATAAATCCAAACAATCAAAAGGCCATTCTTTTTTAACCCTGCAGGAACTACAGGGGAGTTAGGACTCTTCAAACCCTATTCAGAGCCAAAGTACCTTACTTGCGCTCATTTGGCAACTAAATGTGAATAGAGTGCTTCCCAAGAGAGATACTCTTGCTTCCAGACCCAAAAATGAACAGGGAAGGGAGATAAATGAGATTCAGGGAGTAAGGTGCCTTAGTCTCATTTAGCTTGCTCTTACTCTAAAGGTAGGCCCATATGCAACACTGACTGTGGAAGGCAAATGAAAGCAGCACATGTAAAGGTGTGCCCAAGCTAACATCACCTAGGCCTCTGAAGAGGATGCTTCTACAGAGCATTACCGGTCTGGCCTGCTGCCACATACGCCTTCCATACAAGCCACGCGGTGGTTTGGCACAGCTTCGAGGGCAAGGCTGGAGCTTTAAGTGAAGACGGCTAACTCAACCCTGGAAAGAAAAAGGCATGAGCCAAGTATGGTTTCTTCCAAGACTTCTCTACCTCAGTATGAAGGTCTGGCACCAGCAACATGCTTTCTGCGTGATCAGAAGAACCCACTGAGCGAGCTTCTAAATCAAGAAGATAGCTTGAACTCGCCTAACGAAAATGGTAAATATTCACTACTACCCCGATTTCCTCGGCCAGCTCAAATTGCAACACCTACGAGTGTAGTCGTCACGCTGCCTCAGCAGCAGCAGGGCCAGAGCAGCGTGGCACAGGCGATTGTTTACTTTAGGTACACTTTAAATATCTTGCATTTAAATTATACAGTGATTACACTATCCTTACTAATAGTGATATTTAAACACATAGGCTTAATATTAAGAAATATACATTGTGCAATAAAGAAGAACTCCAAATAAAGTTTAATTTTAATTGATCAGTAAGTCTCAAGCAATATGTCATTAAATATATGAATGGGTTTGTAGTATAGTTAGTATGAAATAAATGTAGGCCTATTTTAAATACATTTTGGCATAGGGTTTTCCCCCCACTAGGGCAGACTCTGCATGATTGCCTCTGACATGTTTTCTCATCGTCACGCACCTAACTCGGAAACTCTTAAGAACATCCAAAGTTACCAAAACTCATAATTACGAGTTGTGCTGATGTTCATGTGCATTTTATCACATACAATTTTAGAAACTGCTGGTAGGATACTCTAATTGGTCTATAATTGCTAATAGCCATGTGATCACCTGATTTGAACATTGCAGTTATTGCAGTTTTCCAAGCACTTAGAAACATTTATAGACCAATTAAAAAAACAAAACAAATGGGAGGAATGAGTGCTTCTTTATAGGTTTTAAAAAGCATTGTATCCATCCCATTTGAATCCTTTGCGCTTGAACTATTAAGAAACTAAATAATCATATGCACGTTAGAATTAGTCAGTTCTCTAAAATTCTAAATAGAAGCATTAAAATATATAGGTGTAACTCAATCATTTAAACCAGGTACTTTAGGAATCAAAGACTTATAATATATGAAATAACTTCTGCCACTTGTCAAATGTTTGACACTGATCAAGCTGAGGGCGTTCCCCATAGCGTCAAAGTTCCACTTCGAAAGGAAACTTAAAAAACGTGATTGAAAATTAGAAATGTTGTTTTGGCAACTAACTGAAAAAAAGTTTAAGTACTAAAATGACTAAAACTGAAATAAAAATAAATTAAAAAAATTATGAAAATATAGAAAATATATATAGGGATTATGGGTGCATTTTAAATAGATAAGTGATGGAGAAAGGAGTGCAATGTTATTTCAGGACTCGGTTTTTTCTTTTTCTTTTAATTTTACAGTGTAGTGTTGTAAATGTAGCACTACTGCAGTTCCTGTAACAGCCGTGGCCATCTTTATGAAAACTATCCCCTCTTACCTTACATAACCGGACTAGACATTTCCCCAATGGCCCCTGAAGCCCCCAGCCCTGGACCCCAATGTGCACCGCTGTTAAATAAGCTGAGCCCTCCCAAAAGCAGAGAAAAACTGCCTGCTGCCTTTCCTTCCAAATGCGTAATAACTCACAGGCCAAGCTTCTCAGTCGACTGCGGCTGCTGGCAAAAACCCACCCAACATACAGTAGAGCCCAAGTGCTTACAAAGAACACACAGCACTTTCTCGTCTTTTTTTTACGCTAGTATTTTCCCCTTTCTTTCTTCCCCTTGTTCTCCTTCTGTCAATATCTTAAGAGAACAAGCGCTGGAAAACAGAACAGAGTTGCTTGAGCTGCAAATGGCCCAAAACGTTCTTTGTGAATGGGTGGGGTGAAGGATGGCTGGGGGTTTGTGGAGTTAGTACAGCGCAAAACACTTGGCCAGGTGGAGTGGGGTAAAGAATTGCCATTGCCACCACTGGCCTTTTGTGTGGAAGACCGAGGTCAACGGGTTGCAGTAATCGCTGCCCGTTGCTTAGCAAGGGCGTACTGGGCCGGCAGATCTGCAGTGCCACTGATCCGTGCCTTAATTTAAACAAAGTCCTCGGGGAGTGTGGTGGCGGTTGAGCATGATGCTCCACTGTTTTGATGTCAAATAGACTTGAACAAATTGCATACTGACTGACTACACTCTGACACTTTCTTCACACATTCAAACAGCAGTGAACCAGAAAATGTAAGCTCAATTAACAGATGTGCAAGGCACACACGCAAGACACAAGCAGACCATCATCAACAGGTACGCAGAAACAAGGCAGAGCCTTATGAGACTTGTGAATGGACACCAATGATTTGCTAGACATTTTTATGACATCAGAAGACAAAAATAGTTAACTAGTAAACTGTTCTACGGAATCTGGTCTGGCAAAATATAATTTTTTTTGTGATTTAAACTGATTGTCCGCAACTCAATGAATCACACTTTCTGACTAATAAATTAGCTGAGAGGTCTGTGTTTAACAAGGATTTTCTGACTGGTATTACAGTACACAAGTGTTCAAATGTTTAGGGTCATTAAGATTTTTTTTTTATAGACATTAATACTTTTATACTTTTTTCAAAAATAACACATTACATTGATCAAAAGTGACTATACACTAGTAAATATATTTATGTTACAAAAAATATTTTTAAGTTAAAATAATTGTATTTGTAACACAATTATTTGTAAATGTAATATTACAAAGAACCAAACAGAAGAATCAAATTTGTTAGGAAATTTCCAAAAGCAAGAATAAACTCACTGATATGTAAGTACAAAAGGATGCAGCCATATGCTGAAGGGGGAAAAAAAGTAGTGTGTCTGTGTTAGCCAGACAGTGATTTCTGGAAGGAAACTTCCTTTCCATCACTCACAGATTACTTTTGAGGTTTCTGTTTAGTCAAATTGTTTCTCTAGCCTATTACAATAACAACAGCAAAACCAACAAAAAAACTTCCAGTCAGAGGGAAGGGAGAGAGTGAGAGTAATGTTTATGAAAAATCTACAGCTTCTTTTTTTATTTGAGCCACATGGGGAACACATCCAGCAGTTCCAGGCAGAGAGAAAGACATAAAAACAACATCAAGCCAATAACAAAGCCCACTGGCCTGAGCGCCAGCTATTGTGACCATTCACTTACCGTCTCACAGTTTGGTTAGCAAACCCTACGTGAGCCATAAATCTTTACTGCTACTTTCTCTGTATGTGGTCAGGGCATGAGTCAAAGATTATTGTTTAAATTAATATAAACCGCTGTGTGTGTACGAGTGTAGCTGTGTATGTTTGTGTTGTGTGCTTCTCTATGAAACCTGGTCAAAATACTCTGCAAAAAATGTAAGACATTTTATTGCAGGAAAAACACAGAGTGAGCACACACTTACACACACAGTGTACTGTAACATCCACAAATATAAAACAAGGAATTAACGAAACTGTATTACCTGTGTTTTGATGATATCATCATCACGGTGTATTTTCAGCGTATATCCTCGGTTGCAGGTGATGGTGCAGCGAGCTCCATTGAAGTATCCAGGATTGTTACACTTCATCTCTGCATTACTGACCATCGGCTTCTGACATTCAATGGCATCACACGAGTAATGAACGCAACTGAGGGATTACAGACATTAGCATGTATTATGAGGATATAAAGTTAAATTATCTTATCATTTTTACTGTGTAAAGGTAATTTCCTTTTACACCAATTATATATTTTACTTTAACCCTCTATTGCTTCTATTAAGGTGCGGCCACATTTACCATTATTCTGCAAATTTTTGTGGGGGAAATCCTGTCAATTCAAAAGGAATTGTACAAGCTGGTCACGTGACAGACAGAAAAGCTGCTTGGCGTCACAGGCTGGTTGTATTAATGAATTGCATCATGAAGGAGAATACACTGGAACAGGCTTTAATGATATACTGTATACAAGGTACACATGGAGAAACACAACAAAACTCATTTGTAAACGAAGACGGACATACACTAAGGTAGAACACAGGGTATAAATGCATTGATCAAACAAAGGGAACTAATGAGATAATTATTATGAGACAATACAACAATCAAAGGAAACAAACTAGAAACTGTGTCACATGAAAAAGTAAACTTTACACTTGGACTGCTTCCAAAATCACATACTCTCTTGAGTAAATACTTATTTTAAATAAGCAATTACTTCACAACTGCTAAAGAAGTATGTTCTATATAATGTGAATGTGTGTAGTATGAATGTAATCTGGACATACTACGTTCACCATGTTGTAATTATCATGTGACCTACCAGCGTCAGTTACGTTGCTTCACTGTCATGAATACATGACTTGACTGCCATTCATTCCCGTGGCCTTATGGGTAAAGTGTCCATTGTATGCACACTTTGCCTACTCTTTTATGAGTACTGTGAATTTGGACATATTCCTTTTGTCACATGCTGTTTTTCTACCTACTAGGGAAGTATGCGATTTCGGATGCAGCCTTGGTTTGAAAATGACTACTGTTGCTGCATACTGTTGACAGCATAACATTTTCGTCAATGTGACCGCACCTTTATGAAAGCAAAACTGTGCAACACTGGAAATGAATTAATCAAAACTTTACTAACTATTACATGACAGAAAATGGGGCCCTATCTTAAACTTTTTTGTTTTTAAATGTTACTTAAATGTTAAATGGATACAGCGTTTTACTGTGATCACCACTAATACAATAATATAGATAAAAATAAATAAATAATAATAAATAAATAAAATAGACCAACATTACTGCCATCCGTATCACTTCCACTGTTGCAAAAATTAATTATTTAACAAAAAAACACATTTTGCGATCTCGCATACCAAACAAATAATTTATATCACTATAAATGTGTTTAAATAAAGTTTGCTCATAACAAATGTGAATCATATTTTTAATGGGTGAAAAACAAAAAGCTTTGCTGATGACTGTCAGGATGTAGCGTGACCAAGAAAAAGCTTTCTATTGTTCAAAGTCATCCCTTTATTATTAATCATTTTATTGCCATCTTTCATTCAGCATGTGCTTGCAAAGTGAAGAAAATGTATTCATTACCACACATTGTGCAATAGAGGATTAAAAGAAAAGTGTCATCAACATATCTTCAGGAACTGTCACTATTGCATTAGACATATGTAATATCTGATCTTAGACCACATCTAAGCGCTAGTTAGATATGCTGATGATCTGGCAAAACATGTATTCTCTACACTGTCATGAGAGGGATCAATGGTAGATTATCTACTCACCTTTGGCCCATGGGGTTATAGATTTCATTGCTCTGGCAGCCGCTGATAGTGATGGGGTCAAAATATTGAAAGGAGCGCAGACCAACACCTGAGATGGCCACCAGAGGAGAGCCGAAGCTCACTATAATCGCTTTTGTCCGGTAGAAGGCAATGCTTAGGTCGTGACTCACAGGAATCACCATTGGATTGTTCCGGCAGCTCAGCCTCCAGTCCCCTACAACCATACAGCCAATTCACAATATACAAAACAAAATTCACCTTCCACATTTGTTTTCTAGAAACACTCCGCTTGGAATAGAAAGAGTGTTAACATTTTATTGAGATGAGGTGAGACTGACCAAGAGGGTGGGTTTGCTCCTTAGTGTCCACCAGCTGAACAGTAATGTTGTGTTGTCTCTGGTCGATATCAGCTGTTCCATCAGCGGCCAGATGGATAATGACAGCAGCAGCCACCATAGGATGAGCGTAATATGCCTTTTGAGAGATGAAAATATGCTCACTAACAGGCATTTATATTGCTTTATTGGTGATTGTGACTTGTAGCATTTGCTCCTGGATCAACATCTTTTATTGATTAAATAAGCCTATTCTTAACTCTAGTCTTAAGGCCAGTTCACACCAAGAACGATAACAATGAAGATGTAGATCTACATTTTTTTTTAAATATAAAAGAATAGCATAGTTCACCCCACAACTATAACTGTAAGGGAACAAGATGTTTGCGTTGGATGTTACACTGCTATGACCAGGAATCTATAATGCGCATCCGGACCAAACAATGTCAGCATCTGATTGGCCGAAGCAAGTCGATCACAGGCATGCATGCAGTGTCTCGTATCCTTTTCAGGGAACCATGGTTACAGTTGTAACCTGAGATGCTCCTTTTCAAGGGAACTCACACTGCATTGGAAGATAAGAAGCTATGGGAATGTTAATTCCTACTCCACAGTACTGAAAAGGGCCTGTCAAGTTTGAATCCTGGCAAGCACAATCTAGGACATGAGGACCCAAGACCCCGGTGTCCAAGTCTAGGTCGTAGAACCTCACAATATATGTGGAAATGACCAGCCTGCCACACCACAAACTTCTTGTAGAGATACCCCTGACAACAAGGCTTTGGAAGCTGCATACTTTAGTTTAAATGAGCTCTGACAGCTTTAGGGGAAGGCTGTCCATATGCCTCATATGCAAAAGAAATAGCCTTGACTATCCACTTGCACATCCGTTGCTGGGAGCCTCGTCTATGTAACCCGAAGCACACAAACAATTGATCAGACTTTCGCTACAGGGCAGCTCTGAGGATGCAAACATCCAATGCCCTGCCTGGGCATAATGAGTTTTGGTTCTCCTGGTCTCACGTCTAAAAGGAAGGAGGGCAAAAGGCCTGCGCCACATTAGTGGGGACCTTAGGCACGTACCCTGGTTTAGAGTGTAGAAAAGCTTTCACCATGCCAGGTGCAAACTCCAAACACAAACGGGCAACCAATAGGGCCTGAAGGTCTCCTTCATTCTTTAGGGATGTAATAGCCAGAAGAAAATGTTTTCAAGGTTAAACATTTCTCTGCAACGGCTTTAATGGGCTCAAAGGGAGCTGTCGACAGGCCTTCCACAACAATGGCCTGAGCCCTCCTGTGGCTTGCAGGCCCCAGTCTCAAAGGACCATGAAGGAAAAGTAACACCAACGGGTTTCTCCCCAATGACTCCCTACCCAAAGGGGCATGGTATGCAACTATGGCCACCACATAGACCTTTAGAGTGAATGGGGATAGCCCTGAGGAACCATTCACACAGTTAAACTGGGTCCAGCTGATGATTTTCACACCATGAAATGTGAACTGTCCACTTCAAGGTTTACAGTTTCCTCATGTAGGGAGCTCTAAAGTTAAGTGGCAAACCCACAAAGTTAAGTCGCAAACCCTAAGTTTCCACAATTCTGGTCGGGCTTATAAGATTGTGCCCCCTGCCTGAGACAGAAGGTCCCTCCTGAATGTAATCTCACGCAGAGAGCCATTGAGGAGAGACATCAGGTCTGAAAACCATACTCAGGCTAGCCAGAATGGTGCTATTATTTTTAGATGGACTCCGTCCCGACAGACCCTCCCTGGAACTCCCGGGAGCAGAGCGATCAAAGAAAAGGTATACAGATGCAGCCTTGGCCACGTCCGTCTGCACCATGGCATCCAACCCTAGTGGGGCTGGATGCATGAGGGAGAACCAGATCGGACAGTGGGTTGCTTCTTGAGACACAAACAGATCCACGTCCGCCTGACCAAACTCCCTCCAAAACCCCTTCCTCGACAGGATGTCTGGTCCCTGATTCAGGCACCCAGGGATGTTAGTGACAGCAGCTTGCCCTAGGACCACAATAGGATCTAGTGCACCAATTTGCAAAGGGGACCACAGACGTAGGCGACTACCGATGTGTTGTCTGTCCAGATAAGCACATAATTACCCCTGAGGTCTGGAAGGAAATGTTTCAAAGCCAGAAAAACAGCCATCATCTCCAGGAAATGTATGTGTCATGAGAGATGGCGATCCTCTATGATTGCTCCACAATTTGTGAGGGAAGCATCTGTCATAAAGAGTCTTGTGATGAAAAGGTACTCCCTACATGGGACCCTGGGATAAGAACCAAAGCTTCTTCCACATCACCAAGGTATGAAGGCCCTTGCATTTAACCTTGATCATGCAAAATGTGTTAACCCCTCCTGGTGGTCTTGAGCCACCACTGCTGTACAGCAGGCCAAATGGTATCGCGTTGGACGGAGCTGGCATCAAACCTAACAGTCTGTGATTGCGTTGCTTAGCTTTATCTTGTTTATGGCTAAAAGGATCGATTCGATACGAGCAGCAGACTTGCCTACATCATCGTCGAGTCCCAAACAACTCCTAGAAAAATGGTCCTCTGTAGGGCTTCAATGACGCATCGACGTAAACAATTATGTCGATTACTATGGGACAAACAAAACCAACTAGACAGCCAATTTTGAACACCGAGAGCTTGCTGAAGGCACAGAAGCTGACATTGTTTGGTTTCGGGTGTGCTTTATAGCTTCCTGGTCATGACGTCACATGCTATGGTATGATGTCCCTCCATTCCATTGGACTGATTACGTTCCCATAGTGCCTTAACTTCAGACACAACACGAGTTCCCTTGAAAGAGAACTGCAGCGCATGCTTAGAATAAACAGAATGATATTGTGCGTTGGTATGGACACTAATACAGTTATTGGTATCTCAGTTCATGTTCTTGGTGTGAACAAGCCTTTAGTCCTTACCATTAACTACTCTTACATTTGGAGATAAATTAATTCCTCATGACTCTTCCAGTCATTTGTGATTACAGTATACATATTTTTTAAAATATATATTTTTTTCTTAGAAATTGTGCTTATAAAGAGCAATTTCTCGCTAATGAAATAGAAGTTTTCCATGATTCCTATTGGAAACCTTTAGATTGATAATAATGTTGTATTAGTTTCAAACTCTAACCTGAAAATCTGATTGGTTTATAAGAATGTTGTTTCAGGAATATGTACTACTTGGTGAAATAAAGGAAAGTCACATTATCACACATTATGATTTATGTACTTGATGCGATATTACATAAATCGGTTCAACTGAAAGCAAAAACAGAATTACACCACAATTAGCCATCTCTTACCTTTAGCCAATATTGTGAAGTCCAGTTGTGGTGCTGAGACTGCTCACAAGGAAACCAAGCATACTGAGACACACCATGTGACAGGTCAAACACCTTCGACTGACAGCTCTGAGTGAACAAAGACAAGATATTTTTACTGTTTTTATCTTTCTTATTGAATGCGGCATTTAAATTGTTGAATATTTCACTTTTGGCAAATAACTGAGGACGTGATATGCGTCCTAATTGCATGTTTCCAATAGGAAACCTGTAAAAATGTATAACAGTTTCCACAAAAAGATTAGCAGCACACGCTGTTTTCAACATTGATATTAATAAGAAATATAAGTTTAGCAGCAAATCAGCATATTGAAATGATTTCTGGCTGATGAAAATTCAGCTTTGCCACCACAATATATTAAATAAGAAAACAGTTTCCACAAAAAGATTAGCAGCACACGCTGTTTTCAACATTGATATTAATAAGAAATATAAGTTTAGCAGCAAATCAGCATATTAAAATGATTTCTGGCTGATGAAAATTCAGCTTTGCCACCACAATATATTAAATAAGAAAACTGTATTTCATAATATTTTTGTTTTTACTGTTTTTTTGTATTAAATTGTATTTCATAAAATTTTTGTTTTTACTGTATTTTTGATCAAATAATTACCTAGTTCTGGCATGAAACTCTAGATGGCGCAGGCTGGTAGGTCTAACTCATTTGGTAGCGATCACATTTTTATCTACATAGCGCAGCTGATTGGTTGCTGTTGCATCAGTGACAGACCAGTGAGCTGTGGCTCAACATTCAAACAAATACCGGTAGTGTTGCTGTTAGCAATCTGTAGCGCACTTTCAGAAACCCTCCACCTTCCCCAAGCTCCACCTGTATAGATCTGCTACGGGTGTTAAAGGAGAACTCCGGTTTTTCAATTTTTAGTAAATTTGGAGTGCTGTCAATACAGAGAACAACGACAAAAATCGGTGTTGCCTACACCGTGTTATCCTATTTAAAAAATTTGCACCCTATTGACTTGAATGGGGCAAGTTTTAAACCTGCTTTTATTTCTCTTATCATCCTTGATGTGTCATGTGAAAGATATGAATAAAAATGATGTTATTTCAGCCAGCACACAGACCTGTATTTTCATCCTGTTTTCGGTCGAAGTCCAAAGTAGTCGATTGTCGAGGTCACGCGCATAGGTTTAGTTATGATCACGCGCGTGAACTCGACAATCGACTACTTTGGACTTCGACCGAAAACAGGATGAAAATACAGGTCTGTGCGCTGGCTGAAATAACATCATTTTTATTCATATCTTTCACATCTACTGCAGTCAGATTCACTCGTGTTCACTCTGAAGGAATCACTCAACATGGCTGGGCACTTGTATGACACATCAAGTATGATAAGAGAAATAAAAGCAGGTTTAAAATTTGCCCCATTCAAGTCAATAGGGTGCACATTTTAAAAAGAGGATAACACGGTGTAGGCAACACCGATTTTTGTCGTTGTTCTCTGTATTGACAGCACTCCAAATTTACTAAAAATTGAGCTCAATGTTAAAATTGACAGGAGTTCTCCTTTAATGTTACATGTGCAGCAGCAGCATGTCTAACATGCTCACAGCAATGTCTGTGAATGTATTGGCAGTAGCAAGCATCTGTACTTGCTCTGCAGCAGCAGTGTAGCAGATCTATTCCGCCAAGACCAAATACATTAACATTGCCATATCCATTACCACGCCAATTTCTATTACCATACCAATCTCCTGAGAGTTGTCATGACAGAAATACAATTATATGCTACTGCTTCTATGAAAAGGTCATTTAGACCATCTGAAAGTTTACAATTAGCCCCACAAGTGGCCAGGTTAAAGTGCCACTCCAGATCAGTCTGAAAGCCAGTGAAATCCGGGTGAACAGGGTGAACTGACCTACTACTCTCTTTTCTGAGAACTGTGAGGACACCGCAATATGATTAGAACTGGCCTGAACTCACTAGAGTTTCACGACTGTTTAGTTTCCTGAATTACCCACATGAACATTTTTGACTCTCTGTGCAAGAATTAAGTTCACCAATCATACAAGCTAACAGGGAGGGTTGGATCCAAATGAAAGTTCTGTACACTGCCGGTAACAGTTTTCTGACATTAAGGGCAACTCAGGACATTATATCAACAAAAAAGCTCAACATGACATATGTGTGTATATATTTTAGGGCAGAGCAAAAAAAGAAACTCAAGAAATAAACACCAGGTACTTCTATGCAACATTTGTTTATTGATTTCTTAATTTCCATTATGTCTTGATATAGATAAAAATTCACACATTTTCATGTACAAGCTGTTTTCTTTTATTACTGTAGCTCATTTTTAGATGAATACTGATCTAAATGCCTTTAGTGGCATTTTAACTGAACAGCTAATTCCTAGTTGAAGTCTTCTAAACTTTTCGCCCATGTTTCATGGTGAATTGTGTCGAGTGTATTTCATTTCACTAGAATAATGTGACAGAGAACCTCACTGAACCCCTTGAACCCAACTGTGGGGTGACAGTGTTGCAACGCTAGGTGACACTGGTGAGCTGCACGCTTCCTCACAGAGTGAATGGCACTAATGTTCGATGTCTGTGTATGTGCAACAGCAGCGGGAGCAGATCAGGGCAGCAGTGGTATCGCTTTGCTGTCTCCAACCACTGCACAATTTGACGTCCCCAGGATTTTTGGGGTAGTATATCCAGAGGGTGTTTTCTGCTTGTTCAGCAGTAAAGCTGTACTGGTAACTGTTTGGCCTATACATTGACCTCATTTCCCCTCCAAAAATGTATCTCCCTGTTTAACATCAACAATAACTTCAAACTTCAGGTTTTTAAATTCATTTAAACTTCTACACATACACTCTAAAAAATGCTGGGTTGTTTCAACCCAATTTTGGGTAAAATATGGACAAACCCAGCCGTTGGGTTAAATTTTTACATTACATTTTTAACCCAACGGCTGGGTTTGTCCATATTTTACCCAAAATTAGGTTGAAACAACCCAGCATTTTTTAGAGTGTATGACTCAAATTAAATACAGAATTTGTATTTGTTATTTTCTGTAAATAATTTGTCTGTTTTGCTTCATTAAATGAGAAATTATTTTTCTCTCCCCATAACAAACTTTTTTCCCCGTTTTAAGCATAAACTTCTCAACATTTTGATTATATATATTAGAAATATAGTTGATTTTTTTTTTTTTTGGTGATTTTCAGGTACATTGCAAATATAGATCTTTTTTTTTACTGAAAAATTTTGCAATGTAGGAAAACAATATTAATACAGGTCATTCTTTGTTAGTGTCATCGTTTAATTTTTTTTAACGATTTAAAACATTTCACCACCCGTTCTTACATTTCGTATTGACAATCTTTCTTGACAGAAATTAATTTGTCTCTCAAAGTGGAATCATCATACAGTTCACAGATCTAGAGGTGATGTAATATTACATCAATTAGATTGAGAGACCGGCAATTCACTTCATTCAATACTCTAAGACAGCTCTGCGGGGAGAGAGCTGACTGGAGCAGGGGGATTCATAACATCTTTTTCATCTCTAAATGCCTTATAAAATTTGAATGAAACCGTTACAAAATTAGCTGCAAAACTAGAGAATTCTGATGTAATGCTTAAAAGAGACTTAGAAAGGGAGAAATGGGGTGCAAAAAAGAGAATGAGAGGATATTCGTTTCTGCGCTCCTTGATTCTCTCTCTCTCTCTCTCTCCCCTTCTCTCTCAGTAACCTCAGTGACACTGTTCCCCATTCCACCACCACCCCTCCATTGATTCAAGTACACTACTGTACGCAGTCCGACGAGTCCGTACTGAAACTCTGTTGGCTGCTGTGCCACACAACAAGCGAAGAACATTGATCACCAACTGTTTCACTTAAGCTGCAAGTCTGTTTCCATCTCGAACAGATTTACATTCATATAAAATAAAAAAAACTTGCAAGACCATGAAGCGAAAGTACAAACTCCACACAAAAGGTTTATTGGCAAGACTAACTATTCAAAGTCATTGTAACCTGTGTGCCACCATATCCCATTATGAGCCACAATACGCATTTTCAAACAACAATGAGATTCAAGCTCAACTGTGAAAAATGGGCATTTCTCAGTGCCATAAATCCTTAGGTTGCGCACAGCGTGATAGGAATAGTTTTGTGACATGATTAATTCAGGAGCTTGCACGATTTCGGGCGCAAGAGACTCGCGCTCCACAAACATCATGAGAGGGGGGAGAGGAGGAGGAGAAGTGGCCAATAAAACTGTAAAATTACAAATGTATCATGTTGAAATATCCAGGGAGTAAAACAACACAGTTTTTTAGACGTCCCTCAGAAAGAGCCAATTCTTTAGTACTTCCATGTGTGAAGGTTTAGAGCTATATCTCAAATCTTTCCTTAACAGAATGTGCTTCTCAGCCATTTATTGTGAAAAACTGCACATTTCAATCTGACTTAATCGTCAATATAAACACAATATTTTAGTTCTGAGATTTTTCTGTTCACTACAGTTCATAAATAATAACTCCTCATTTCAATAAGGCACCATTTCTCCTTGAAAGAGCACATAAAATGTGGTCTGTTTTATGTGTTTATGTGTTTTCCTATTCAAATAGGAAGTTTGAATGAGACTTTTAAAAATATCAATTGGCCTTTAGTTTCATTGCAGCCATGCATAATGATTTGCTTCTTGCTATAGTCGATTACAGGTGATATTTTTGTGGGAGGGACATTCTCAATCTAGTGATTCTCAATTTAGTGGAAAATTATGCATATATTTAGTTTGAATTAATTCCAGTTGTATTTAATTTAATATATTGTTTTAAATATAGTTTTCGTTTTAGTTAACGATAATAAGTTAACTAAAACAAAAACTTTTTTGTTAAATGAAATACAACTAGAAAAAAAATAAACTTTATTTTAATAATATTAGACTTAAAAATGAGAAATGTTACTTTTGCAACTAACTGAAAAAAGTTTAGGTTTAATCATTAAAATACCAATTAGATAATACAAATGTAAAATAATAATATTAAAATAAATTATAAATAAAATAGTAAGATTTAAAAAGAACAAAACAAAATTGCTAAAAATCAATGTATTTTAATAAAAAATAAAAAAGAAGTCAATTCAAAATATTAAGAAAAACTACAGTAGTATACAAAATATACATACATAATACAAGAAAAAATACACTGACATGATGCCATCAACATTTTATGGGGTCTTCAACCCATCCTAGGGTGTACAGTATGTGCATATGTGAAGGTATGCTTGTAAAAGTTCATCCCACAGTTTCACAGACGCGTGGCTTAAGCCTGTCCCGGACAAGCAACTTGCACTGACACATCTTAAAATATGTCAGTGCCATTGTTTTGTCTCAAGATGCACACCAGTAATGTTTTTATCAAAGGCATGTTTATACAAGCTTAATGTACTTAAATGTCCAGGTTTTATATAATCCTGGTTTAATATAAACCCCGTCTGTGAAACCAGGCCAGTGTCTCTTTAAGCATACGCAGTGATATGTGGTCTCACCTTTGTCACTGCAGGATATCCAACAGCCACCTCTGCTGGACAGTGCATCTTCTCCTCATTGGACACCTGCACCTCAGTTGCCCATTGATCCAGGAAGCCGCTTGGGGTATAGAGACCACAGTCCCTTACACTCGCCTGTCGCTCAAAGTCCTCACACACACCATCACCGTCGTAGACGTAACACAGGCTGGGCTCATCTTCAGGGGAGAGAGGCAGAGATGAACGGGTATGAGAGCAATACTGAACCACTGCATAAAAATCCCATTTCAAATGCTTAGATAAGCAGACTGTTATAGCTAGTATATCAGTTAATCCCATCCTCAGCCTTAACCCAGTGGTTCTCAGACATGTTCAGGTGGCGGACGATTTGCAAAACAAAATTTTCAGACCACCTAAAACCCTCTACTCATCTGCCTTAAAACAATTATGTACAGTTTTATGTAATGAAATCTTGTTGTATACTACTTTAAAATAGTCTAGCTGCTTTTTTGTTTTGTTTTTTGAAACACTGACATTTGGTACACAGTCACTTGTTATTTTTTTATTGTTATCTGCCTGGGATTAAGATAGTATTTTACTTGGGAAAAAGGTTCTGAAATTATATGAAATTATATGTATTATATGCGTTGTAAGTTTAACAGTTTAAAATATTGATATAAAAAAATTCTGTTTTAAAATGATCTCACTTACTGTAGCCTACATGTTGTCATAAAAAAGATCTGAAAAATGTGCAAATAAATCATTTAGATAATAATCAATTATTGCAATGATAATAATAATAACAACTTTAAAGAAGTGACAATATAATAGGAAAATTTTTTTAGGATTAAAAAAACAGCTGATTTAAGTAAAGGACATTCTTTTTAGATTGTCATAAAGATTGTTTAGAGCACTTATTGTTTTACTTGGCATTACTTCACAGTATTAATTAATGCTCTATTTTTTACTGGCTTTCAAACAAGGACAGTCATAAATCATCATTAATGATGACAGATTGATTATATTTTATGTATTCATGTATCAGCAGCCTAGACACATTTCCAGCAAACTGATCCCCTCAATTAAAATCCCACTGCCATTATCAGGTGAAGGTCTTTTTGATAAGAGGTCTACCCTTTCAAAAATGAGTTTTTTGTTGTTTGTTCTTTGTTTTGTGCCCTGATATGTCCCATACCTGCCTTCGCCCAGGCCCTGAGGTGTCAGCAAAATTTGAACGAGTATAGCTGACACTAAGGGAACACGCTTTTAACTGCACCGTTCTGTCACCTGTTCAGTCCAGCAATCTTTGTAATCAACAGCTACTAGGTGTCAATCAATGCTAACAGCAGTCAGGAAACATGTTTGCAAGATGTTCACTTATCAAATCAAACACTCTTTCCCCAGCAGGCTCCAAAGAATATTAACAAGGACAGACTATGTAAAGTTATAGGCATCCTCAGGCGCACAGCAGCCACAGTACATCATTCAAAGGAAGCCACTATGTGTAAAGGGCAGTAAGATCCATGCTGCACCTTGTCACATCACTTCCTGTACTAAAAAAGAACTATAATAACAATGTGTTACTGCGTACGGTTCGCGTGACACATTAAAAACAATGCTGGAAAATATAAGCGTAAGGCTGACGTAACCATAGATCTTTGCCCTTCTGCTTGATCAGAGGTTTGTCTTGGGGTTCGTTCAACATAAATGCGAGTCGCATTAGCTGAGATAAGATATTTTATTTCTGTCAAGCCTTCTGCTATTTTGGACAAAGCAACCAACCAAAAATTGAGACGTTGTTGAAAGTGACATAGAGAGCTCCAACTTTCCACACAGAGATGTAGAAAAGCAAGTAGAATGTGCTGAAAGTCAGTGGCTATTATTTAAAGTGATAATTCAGCCAAAACCAAAAATTCTTCATTGACTCACCCTCATGCCGTTCCAAACATGTATAGCTATTTTTTTTTTTTTTAATGGAAAGCAAAAGTTTTTTTTGACAATGCACTGGTTGACCTACTACTAACGGCCAAGAAGTGTTCATACGATGGGCACTTTACTATCCCATGAGGCCACGGGAGAGGATTTGTGAATGGCAGTGAAGCAACTGGTAGTTCACATTACAGTGAAAACATGGAGAATTTAGTATGTTTGAATTACATTCAGAATACACACATTTATACTACATAGACTGTACCTTTCTAGCAGTTGCGAAGTAATTACTTATTTAAAACAAGTACCTATTTAGAGAGTATCCGAGAGTATCCAGCCAGGGTATATGGGGTCATTCAGTCAATAATTGTGTTTGGTTTAGTCGATTTTTGAAAAGTGAGTGACACTCAACAATATCATAGACAATACACATTTCATAGACTGAAGATTTCAAGCTTCAAAGTGTCATACAACGTATCCATGCCCTACTAAAAATCCAGCATTGCTGAAGATGGGTTTTGCATACTGGGACCAGCATGCGATTTTGCCAGCTCAGTTTTGCTGGAGAAATGCACGATTATGCTAGTCCTCCAGCTTGACCAGCACGATACCAGCTCTGACCAACATAAACCAGCCTGGACCCAGTGACACCTGCAGCAGTACGGCTGTTACGAGAGGGCGGTAATTAATGGCGTTTTAATTAATTGACATTACAGAGAGTTAATGTTTAAAACCAGGCTCAAATTAGTAAACGCCCTCGAAAAAAACTAAACTTGATTGAAACATTTACAAAAAGATCTAAAATGAAGCATCTTAAATCCTTGAAGCTTTTCTCTGATTGTTTCAGGAAAAGATTCGAAGCATCAAGAGTGTCGAAAACAGTGCCATGTAATTTATACCAGCCATAAACCCAAGAGCGCAACTCCGTTGTTTTATCCATTAAAAACAAATAAAAGCCTGACAATGCTAAATGTTACGTTTTCTGATAATATAATTCACATATTAATGTGTAGCAATAAATTAAATGTTAATTATAATAATACTATTTAGTTGTTTGAGGCAAGTAAACTGTGCTCTAATTATGCTATGGTTTTTATACGGTATACTGTTACTGATAATGTAATATAGGCGTATACAAATTTTTTTAGTAAATGGACTTGAAAATGTTAGTAAATGGACTTGAAAACTTCCATAAACCCAGTAGTGGTCTGGGTTCAAACAGGCAAAGTGAAGCATTCAAGTGATTGGAAAGAAAGTGAGGCTACGTTTTACTGAAAACAATACGCGCTCCAGGACAAAGCCTCGCAATGACTGGAGTAACGTAATTTTTTTTTTTTTTTACAAAGCATCTATCTCCACAATTAGAGTACAGATTACAGTGTAATAAAAGCACAGATTCATGCATCCGATTTTCGATTTCGCATCGATTTGCACCAAAGCAATAATTGATTAAATTGCTTTTAGAAGACAGCCGGGACTGGGGTGGGGAAAGGGGTTTGACTAATGAGCTTTATTTCAAGTTGAAGCCACGTGATATGACGAACAGACTAAAGCAGACTGAAAAGTCGTTATTCATGGAATATTTTCTAATCCAGTGAGCTGTTAACTGTTGCGATTGAGATGACTTCAAGAGCCGGATCAGTCTGCTTTAAAAACAAATCATTCAGACAATGTTTGTAAACATTATAAAATTATTAATTGAAAGATTGCAACTACAACAACATTAACTCATAAAATGTATGTCTCTGTAATTTTTTTTTTTTTTTTTTTTTTTTTGCATTTTATGTAAATTACAAAATTTCATTTTGTGTCAACTGTTTCTTTAAGGCAGCCAAAGATGTGAACTCATTGAACCTACATATCCCCCTAAAAAAAAAAAAAAAAACGGAACTGCCAATTAAGCACTGTCGGGTACTAGTGCAACCTCAGACTTCTAGAGGTGTCCTAGAGGTCAGACAAGACTTCAGCTAGATGAATGTTGGCTACATTCAACAGCAAACTTCAAAAGCCCTTCTTATCTGTCCTTCTTTGCCGTCTCTTTTCTTCTCTCTGTCTTTTTTTACTCCACTCCAGTTTTCTGTCCACACGTTTAGAAGAAAAGGGGATTGTTGCATTACTGCTAACAGGAAGTGCCACAAAGATCCGCTAGTGCTCGTTAGGCAGATCTTAGAGCTCTACAGCAAAGAGTAAAGTCTTTTGTGAGGGGACTTAAATGTCTGTAAGAGGGTCCAATTATGCGGCCAATTGTTTTGACAGAACTGATTAGCTCACAACTTAAAGCACTCCATTAACATCACAACCAGCTAACAAGTTTTGTGCTATAAAGAGAGTACGACAGAACTTCTTGGTCTTTCACACATTGTCAGTGTAGGACACTATGTGACACTGATGACAGGCTGAAGCCATGAGATTGATGGCAGGACACCCGGGTAGAACTGACATCAATAGAGCGCTGATAAGTAATGAGCAATACAGCTAAATGCTGCTGGAGCAAAACATCAATCAAACTGATGCTACGCTTTATATACTTTACTATACATCTACTTTATTGTACTTTCTTGTTGAAATAGTGATACATAAATAAGCATTAAAAGATTATTTAACCCCAGAATTAAAATTCTGTCATTTTATTTACTCCTAATGCCTTGTCATTCTCAACCCATATGTTTTTTTTTTTTTGTGATACACAAAATTAGGTATTTTGAAGAATCGTTATGTAGCTCTTTTCCATACAATGACAGTTATAGAACTGTCTGACCATGTCTGTCAAGTTCCTAAAACAAAGGGGAAAAAAACTAAAAGTGTTCTGAAGCCATAACTTCCCTTTCGAGGGAGCTCGAACTGCGTCGACTAAGACACTTTGGGGGAACGCCCTTAGCGTAACGCATTTGAAGTATGAATGAAACTAATCCAATCCTGATTGGTGCTGCGTCATGACGTAACATGTGACGGCATATACACGGAGGCAACAAAGGGACGCTGGCACACAACAGAGTTAGCTTTTTGCTCTTCAGCAAATTGTCTGTCCTATTTGGTGTTGTTTGTCCCATAAGAATTGTCCCAAATAAAGGTCTGCATTGCAATATGGAATCTAGTGGCTCGGATCTCGCGTTTGCCGAGGCAGCGTGTAGAGTACGGGTCTACTCTGCAATAAAAATTCTGTGTGGGTGCGAGGCATGCACAGTCAGCTCCTGTTGAGAAATATCTCGACGCGCACAGCCGTGCGTCATGTGTTTTAGACTCACGCCCGTTGACTTTCTACTCGAGAGATGAAAGCCAAATAGCTGACTATGGGACACACGCGATCTGTGAAATAATACTGTTTGGGTTACCTGCACAGTCAGCTCCTGAGGGTGCTGGCAGTGTTCATTGAGAAATATCTCGACACATACATCCGTGCGCTGTTAGATACTTTCTTCTCGAGGGATGAAAGCCAAATTTGTAAAGGCTTGCAGCCAGGCAGTGTTCGCGCCCGCACATCGGAAACTGTTTTCAATTATTCCCTGCTGGTCCTCCGCTTCAGGGTGTCGAGAACGAATCCGAAAGAGCCTCCTGTCTGGGGGTCCCTCAGGAAATCGATGTCTGTATCTCGCCGTTAAGTACGCTTCAGGACACATCAGTTTCCAGCGAACGCACGCTACTCTGTCTGCCCCACAGGCTTGCGGCCAGGCAGCACTCGCGTCCGCACATCAAGATTAATTTCGACCAAACCCTGCCGGAGAGCCGTTTCAGGGGATCGAGAACGAATCTCGAATATTACACGAAATCAGTCTCGAGAGGCTGGTTCCTTTAGTAGAATATTTAAAAGTATGGCAAGAAGACCTGCCAAATATTTCTCCTTGGGTCCTGCGCACAATAGAGAAGGGTTACAGGCTGCAGTTTGATTCCGCCCATCGAAATTCAACGGGTTGGTGTGGACTGCAGTTGACCCAGTGCAGGGTCGGGTATTGGAACAGGAAGTAAACTCCCTGCTGGTATAGAAGGCCATATAGCCTGTTCCTCTGCCGGACAGGGAGTCCGGGTTCTACAGCTGCTACTTCATAGTTCCCAAGAAGGATGGAGTGTTGCGCCAATTTTAGATCCAAGGCATTTGAATTGGTCTCTGAGGAGATTCAGCTTCAAGATGCTCACTATTCCCATCATCGTGAGTCAGATCAAATCTGAGGGATTGGTTTGTCACGATATATTTAAGGGACGCATACTTCCACATATCCATCCTTCCACCTCACAGGAAATTCCTGAAGTTTGCTTTCGGGGGCAAACGTTCCAATATTAGGTACTTCTGTTCGGCCTAGCTCTCTCCCCTTACACGTTTACCAAATGCATGGATGCAGCTCTAGCTCCGCTGAGGCTTTAAGGTATCAGGGTACTAAACTATATAGACGACTGGCTTATTATGGCCCAGTCACAAGAGCTGGCAGTTCGGCATCGAGATGTCGTCCTTGCCCACATCCAGAGCCTGGGGTGTTGAGACTCAACACGAAAAAAAGCGTGTTGGCACTAGCCCAGAGAACCACGTTCCTAGGAGTGGTGTGGCACAATTGTCTCCTGCACGGATCGAGTCCATCCTGGCCATGGTAACCAGTATAAAGCTAGGCCAAGCAATCACTGTAAAAAAATTTAAGAGAGTATTAGGGCTCATGGCAGCAGTGTCCAATGTCATTCCATTCGGCCTGCTGCACATGAGGGCCCTGCAGTGGTGGTTGAAAACCAAAGGGTTTTCCCAGAGGGGGAACCCATTCGGCATGATCAGGGTTACGCGGAGATGCCTTCGTTCCCTATCTATGTGGAAAAAAGCTTGGTTTCTGTCCCAAGGCCCAGTGTTTGGAGCGCCATGTCACCGGAAAGCTGTTTCGACAGACGCCTCCCTCATGGGCTGGGGCACGGTAATGGATGGCAGGGCTCTGAGGAGCTTCCTCCCAGACCTCAGGGGTCACCACACAGACAATGTCTCCTACTTGATTCATCAGGGGGTTCTGAGATTGTGCCCTCTATTCAGATTGGTTCATTGTGAGAGGTTCAGCCCAGTGGATGTGAATTTGTTAATGTCTCGAGGGATGTCCCACTGTCCACTGTGGTTTTCTCTCACCCATCCATTGGGGTTGAATGCCATGGTACAGACGTGGCCGAGGCTACTCCTGTACACTTTTCCCACGATCGCTCTGCTTCTGGGAGTTCAGGAGAGGGTCCGTCGAGACGGGATCAGCCTACTTCTAGTAGCCCCGAACTGGCCGGCCTGAGTTTGGTTTTCAGACATCATAACACTCATGGCAGGCCAGCCTTGGCAAATCCCTCTGAGGAGGGACCTGCTTCCACAGGCTGGGGGCTCAATATTCACCCTCGACCAGGCTAGTGGGAAACTTTGGGCCTGGCCCCTGAGGGAGCTCAGTACCTGGAGGCTGGCCTGTCAGCTGGAGTGGTTGAGACTATACTCAGTTCCAGAGCTCCTTCCACGAGGAGATTGTACGGCCTAAAGTGGAATGTGTTTCCACTTGGTGTAGAGAGCGTGAGGTGGACCCAGTTAACTGCCCAGTTGGCTTCAGTGCTGGAGCTCCTCCAAAATCGCTTCTTGGCTTGTTTTCCCCGTCCAAACTCAAGGTGTACGTGGCTGCCATTGCGGCTTTCCACGCTCCTCTAGGTGATGGGGCTCTGGGGAGACATCAGCTGGTCGTACGTTTCCTCCGTGGGGCTCGGAGGATGAGACTTGCGGCTCATACCAGAGTTCCCACATGGGACCTGGCAGTGGTTCTGAAAGGGCTGGTCGAGGCCCCCTTCGAACCTTTGGAGTCGGCTGAGGCCAAGAACCTCCCCTCAAGGTAGCTTTTTTTATTAGCCTTTACTTCTCTGAGGAAAGTAGGATATCTTCCTGTGCTCTCTACATTTCATGGGTGCCTGGAGTTTGCTCCAGGTGACATCAAGGCTATCTTGCATAACAGGCCTATGTGCCTAAATTGCCATCTAATGTGGCACGGCCTACGGTGCTGCAGGCTTTTCATCCTCCACCTCATGTGACGGCGGATGAAGAAAGACTTCATTTGCTTTGCCCTGTCAGAGCTCTCAAGATTTATGTCCAGAGGTCTTCTTCATGGCGGAAGTCAGACCAGTTGCTGGTGTGCTTCGGGTAGCCCAAGAAGAGGCTTCCCGCATCCAAACAGACCATCAGTAACTGGGTCGTTCATCAGGTGCGCAGCTTGCCTTCACCTTTGGCCGTGAGGGCTCATTCAACCAGAGGCATGGCGTCCTCTAGAGCCCTCCTTTCAGGGGCCCCGATCCAAGAAGTGTTCGATGCAGCAGGATGGGTCATACCTTTATCAAATTCTATGGACATTCCTTCTACGCCAGGCACTCTAGTGCTCTCGTCCTAAGTGTACCTGTGCACAGCTTAAAACTGGGACAGGCAGGGCTTGTTGTGGCATAGTGGGTACTCGTTCCCCAAAGTGTCGTAGTCGACGCAGTTTGAGTTCCCTCGAAAGGGAACGTCTCGGGTTACGACTGTAACCCTTGTTCCCTGAGAAGGGGACGAGACACTGCGTCCCTTCGCCACGCCTTCCCCTGCCTGGGAGCGACTTGCTTCATCGCAGAAGCTAACTCTGTTGTGTGTCGTCGTCCCTTTGTAACCTCCGTGTATGCCGTCACATGTTACGTTATGACGCAGCACCATTTAGGATTGGATTAGTTTCATTCATACTTCAGATGTGTTATGCTAAGGGTGTTCCCCAAAGTGTCGTAGTCGACGCAGTGTCTCGTTCCCTTCTCAGGGAACAAGGGCTACAGTCGTAACCCGAGACGCTTTGTTTGAGATACATACTGAAACCTGAACGTCTTTGAACGTCACTGAATAGAAAAAAAGAGCTGAGCAAAGACTTTTCACAAATTTTTTCTTTGTTTTCCCCAGAAAATAAATAAATAAATACATACATGGGTTGGAATGTCAAGAGGCTAAAAAATACAAAGTTTATGGACTATTCCTGTAACATTTCTACCTATAGTTGACGGTCACATACCAACACAGTTGAATAGCGGCTCTTTCTTGCACTGGTTTGAGCAGCCATCTCCATTAGCGAAGTTCATGTCATCACATTGCTCTCCAAGATATCTGAAAGGCAAACGCATTTAAGTTATTGAAAGAGTTATATCACACAATTAACATCACTGCTACATTGCAGCTAGTTGCAAAAAAAAAAATTATGTATATGTTCCTGCATAGACTTGAGGGGAACAAATTGTGTAAGCACTGCATTCAAGTTCATTGCATACAGTAAGCAGTGAGAGGAAACAGAGTGAACTGACTTTTGGATGAGTCCATCTCCACAGTAGGGTGAGCCCAGCTGGTGAGAGAGAGGTGGAGATGGTTCACTCTCTGCTCTTCTAGATACTGTCAGCACATGGTAGGTGTACGTTTCATCAGACTTTAAGTCCCTGGAACACATAAACAAGAGCTATTATTATGTTTTTAAACTTTGCAAATTATGGGGTGGTTTATGGAAGCCTGCATTCCTAAAAATGTAGTTGAATAAAATGTTGCGGAGCCTTATATATCCATTTTTGCATACAAATTTGAAACACTTTTATTCAGCTAGTTTTAATTTAACAAATTAAATTTGATTAAAAAAAACATTTATAAAACGTGTTTTAATATGTTTATAATGTTTTAAGGTTATCAAACCTTTAATAGCAATCTGGTTACCTTGACCTATGTTTGTTAAGATATTAACACTGTTTAAATATTTACAGCTGAGTGATGGAAAATTGCTTTTGAATAAGTGTTTATGGGACAGTTATAGTGTTTGCCATTATATAAGGCAATAAGCACACAGTCTATTTAATTTAAGGGATTTTGTGCAAAACAAACTGTCTCCTTTCATCCTCAAGCACCAACAATTAGATGCTAAGAAAGGATGGCTATTGTAATGTAACCCTAGTACAAAGCGTGCTGTACTCGGCACTCGTCATGACTGTAATACAACACTTCAGGTACATGAAGCGCAAGACTTAGCTGAAACAGCGCAAAGTAAAGCTCCAGTCATCATCTGTGCCGGGATCTACACTGATACATTTGAAAACATATTTTTCTCTACATTTTGGCCTTCTGTCCACACAGAGATGGCATTTTAGTCCAGCAAATACTGAATGTTTTGAAGAAGCCTTCCAAAGTGGATAAATTATAAAATGCTGTTTTCGCATTGTAGAATGGACTGTGAAAATTTAGTTTTTTTTAATACGATGATGCAGGTATAGTCATGTGACGATAGATGTCTACTGTATGTTTATGTGCCAGATATGTGCTAGTCACATTTAGCATTGTTAAAGGGGTGGTAAAATGCCATTTTCACAAGATGTAAAATAAATATCTGATCTCCCCAGAGTGTGTGTCAGTGTGAAGTTTTAGCACAAAATACCCCACAGATATTTTTATATAGCATGTTAAAGTTGTCACTTTTTGAGGGTTTGCAAAAACGCACCATTTTGTGCCTGGCCCTTTAAATGCAAATGAGCTGCTGCAGAGGGCGGTGTTTCAAGAGCTCATGTGTGTTAGCAGCTGCGATTACCTCACGCAGACACACTAAAATGACAGAAACTGTTCTGTCTTTAATGTTAAAACGGAGTCAGACAAAGATGGAGAGACTCAAAAAGAAGTGACAACATGTAGAATGCAACAGGACGTCTCTGAATGGTTAGTTGATGAATTTATGTTGCTGATGTGGAGTTAACTATCTTCAATTAGGATATTCTGTCATGGTAATCTATAAATCGCTCATATAGGAACTGTTGAGAACTGTGAGATGCACACAGAGTGACTTTCTATTGCATGTAAAAGGATGGATGCTAAAGTTTGAGCTGACTCACAAATGCACTCTTATACAACAACTCTTCCTCTTTTCAACATGGACTGCGTGTTCCCGGGGGCGGGGCAGGGTTTATGTACATTTTAGGGTTGCTGATGTCACTAACCCTGGAGGAATGTCGTGTAGTTCCTACCAGCCGTTTGTTGTAGTCCTTTTCTTTAAAAGCAAATATCTTCCTTTGCTTTAAACTTTGAGCGTTGTAACTTTGCAGATGTTGTTTACGCTCAAACAGCAACATTTCACACTAACTAAAGTTAGAAAAGTGAAATCATACTTTACCACCCCTTTAAAGATAAATGTTACTTTTTCCAATATTCATATTAGATTTCTCCAATTGCTGTCCTGCTGTAAAGCACGAGGGCAATTGCGTTTTACGCCATGCATGGAACGCCTATTGAGTGTGACCTGGACGCAGCAGTAAGTCATGGGATATTTAGCTAATAATTAATGGATAACTTTAATATGTCTGGTCTCTTGAAATCCTCTCAGTGAGTTTCTATTATGTTTTACACAATGAAAATGTAATTTTATATTAATGCAGGCGTAGCCTAAGCGCAACATAAAGCAGGGTAGGATTCGGCACACAGACCGCCCAAATATCCCAAGACCCCTCATCGCAAAAAATGCATTTCCTCTCTTAATCCATTTATCTTCATCTCACAATGAAATGCAAAGAATAGAGCAACGGAGACTGGCGGTTAAGAGAGCGCAGGATCAATTGGGCAGGCAGAGGGGGTGGTACAGTACTTTTCTCTCGGACAATACGCCCATGTGTCTGCATTACCAGTCCTTAAATCTTCCTGCTATCGACCTAGGGTCCCCATCGACTTATGGGACTCGGGTTAACGAAAACATTTTAATCGCGACTCAGATCAACCCTTAAACCTCTGTCTGCACATATGCTTCTCAGATCCTTTACACCGCTTTAACTTCCCGCCTGCAGGAACACAAACTTGGAGGGATTGCGCAGTGTGCGGAAAGCCTCACAGCTGGTTCAGGTATATTCGACTCAATCAGCTCCACCATGAGGCTCTAAAACCCCACAAGCTCCTCCAGCTGCAGACTTCCCAAACAGTCAAATATGGGTCAGAGAGCCTCAGTGGTGTGAGAACTGCCGAGTGCCAGAGGACACTTTGCTAGAACTGCACGCGGAGTCTGAGCCAACCCCCAAAGGCAGGAGCTGGAAGATCTTGGCCCGCAATGTGGTCTTGTGGCTGTGTTTTTCTAAGACATGTTTGTTGTGGAGAGGCAGAGCAAAGCTAAAAGAGTACTGCTGCTATCCTTAACAGCCACAGTGACTCCTGAGGTAGACCGTTGGCTTGGCTTCCACAACAGGGAAAGGATATTTTGCCCGTTAAATCGAGTAAGTATCAATTTAGCCATCAATATCTTGTGGCTACATTACGAACTTGCGGCGAGGCTGTTTGTTTGTGAAATCATAATAATTTATTTGAGCAACTGGAGCTTTTGTGCATCACTTAAAACACTCAGAGGAGATCATTCTTAAAAATAAACTTGTTTTATATCAAAGAGACAGTACATGAAATGTTGGAAATGAAATCAGCGTTCAAATGAAAAGTTATAGTCACAAGAGTAACAATTCAGATGTTGCAATCTGTCACAGCACCTTCCTGTTGTCGTGTTTAAGGACGATAACAACATTTTTCAAGCCTCTGTGCTGGAATTTGTGGTAGCTCATGACATCATCACTATTCCCATGCGGGATACCCCACAGTAGTGTGGGAAAACACTGTAGCTACGAGCCCTTCACTCTTAAGTCAATAGGGTGGGAGCGACTGACAATGTTCAGGAAGCACACTGGCAGTTAAACAAGACAGTAACCAGACACTAAAGCAGCTCAAACCTCTGGGTATAAATATGACCAGTTTCACTTCCTGAAATCATAATGGGTTAGTTTCTAACCTCGTAGGTTTTCATCTGTCCAGAGTTTTTTTTTCTTTTTTTCCCAAATTACCATTTGGGTTAGTGATATATAAAGGGCCATTCACAAAGAACACATTCAGTCATAAGCAGTGGAATGAAAAACAACAAAAACAACAAAAAACAAAAAAACCTGCAGAATCTCGAGACGTGTTTTTAAAAGTTTAACTTATTTTTAAAACAAATGTTTGAGATTTTACACATGTACTCTTTGTATTCATGGAATTTTCATTTTGGTTTTGAAACATGTTTATACTATTCTCGTGAAAAGTTGGTGACACTTCATTTTACAGTGTCATTGTTACATATGTTCCATACAGTTACTTTATTAATGACAATAAATTATGTATAAACCAAATCAAAAACTAATCCTAACCCTTTAATAAGTACATGCAGTAACTTAATATTACTCACAACTTAAATTAATGATTTCAGCAAAACAAAGACACCTTAAAATTAAGTTTAACTGAACAGTTTAATTTTAATGACTTTAAAAATGTCCTGTGGAGTAATCATCAAAGTAAAAATATAGGAAACACTTTGCAACTGTGTTTACTAATACTCGAATGAGAGTAAGTTGAAAATGTAGTTGCAAAATTACTATTAATAGAATGTCTAAAGTGAACCATCAAAATAAAGTGTAACCAAAATGAATAGTATTACATGAGAGTACACACATCTTGATCATTTTCAAATCAATTTTTTTTTTCAAATGATTAATTAATAAATATATAAACTATATACATAACATCTTACAAACTTAACTACCTTCAAAATATAATATTTAAAAAATAATTATATTATAAATAAAATATAAAATAAAATAAAATATATTTTATAAAATAAAAATATTGCTTTTTTTTCCTGAATATTTCTGTATGAGTTAGTTTGTTGGTTGTTTTTTCAAGTATTAATAAGTAAAGTATTTCAAATGTTTTTCTAAAAAATTATTTAAAAAAACTATGCCAAATTAATAATTTTAGAGTCTCCCACCCAAAAATCATAAAATGAACTTGAATTCAGAAATTAATAACAAGTGTATCTGGAGAGGTGTATAGTATTATTGTTATTTGTTATACTGTTATTGTTATACTGTGAAGCTGCTTTGATACAATCTGTATTGTGAAAAGCGCTATATAAATATTCTTGACTTGACTTGACTCTTGACTATTTAAAGTCAAAATTAAAGCCTGACTTTAAAGTCAGTTGTTGTTGTTTTCAACATGCTAATCTGAAGTGTGAATTATGAAAATGTCTTTGCACAGACTAAGAAAAGAAATGTCATCTATGGAATGAAAACTGGTATAATTTTTGTGCAATGTGGTCTGCACTTCAATGCAGCTGGACTTTGAAACAAGCTACGCAGAAGAGTGAGATATATAAGTCTGTCTTTTCTGTTGCTTGTAATTGAGCTCTATAGAGGAGCAAACACATACTCCTCAGTGAAACCAGTCTTTCTGAAGGTACTCCTCTCTTTCAGCCCAGATGCTGGAAAAATCATATTATAGTATTTGCTGTATACCTTCAAAAGAAATCAAAGAGATGCAACTCATAATGCTAAGCCCTCTGTGCAGCTGCTCGCTGCTGGAAGTGTTTAGGAGGAGAATGATGATCTAAAAACTTAATTACTTCAAAGGAGTGGAAATAATTTGTCATTTAAAATCAAAATCAGAGTTCACATGGCTAAATAAAACAACAACACAACCTCAATCGTATAATTTACCAAACCACAGCTGTTTGGTCATACCGCAACTCAACCCAAGAGATCCATCAAGTGGTGCTTACTATACGCTGTGTATCAATGAAAGAGAAACATGCTGCTGAAATCCATGACAGCTAAAAATGTGATATTCTTGCAATATTGACCTTCAAGTAGTTAAAACGCAATCTCTTCAGATTACTACAGGAAAACAACAAGACATGTCTTACACGAAATGTCTTGCTTGTGAATAGATACTTGATGAAAATCCCTATAGCTATTCTGAAGTGTCTGCTTTAGTGCCCTGTTAATTTCCACAGAAACTTCATGTATGCATGCAATAGCTTTTAAATCAATTATGCACAATATACAATTACGTTTGTCTGTACATCTACCTTTTCTGTCAAAGATATTAGAAAAGGCAGTATTCTCACAACTATGTTCCTTTTTAGAAAGAAATGGTATCTGCAAGGATTTTCAGTCAGGATTTAGACCGTACCATAGTACTGAGACCGCTATCATCAGTCACAAATGACTTGCTCTTATCATCCGATCGTGGTTGTATCTCTCTATTAGTGTTACTGGATCTTAGTGTTGCATTTGATACCATTGACCACAACATTCTTTTAAGTAGACTTGAAAATGATGTTGGTATTAGTGGAATTGCATTAGCATGGTTTAAATCATACTTGCAGTATCTGACCGTTATCAGTTTGTAGCAGTAAATGAAGAGATGTCTTATCGATCAAAAGTTCAGTATGGCGTACCACAAGGCTCAGTACTAGGACCGTTGCTGTTCACTCTGTACATGCTACCATTAGGATATATCATTAGGAAGCATGACATTAGTTTTTACTGTTATGCTGATGATACTCAGCTCTATATTTCTTCATGCCCTGACGAAACTTACCAATTCACAAAATTAACGGAATGCATAGCTAATATAAAAATCTGGATGACTAGTAATTTCCTACTACTTATTTCTGAAAAAAAACAGAGATTCTAATTATTGGACAAAAAACTTCCTCACGTGCTAACCTAGAATACTGTCTAACACTTGATGCCTGCTCTGTCAAAGTCTTCGTCATCGGTTAGGAACCTGGGTGTGCTCTTTGATACCAATCTTTCATTTGAAAGTCACGTGTCTAGTATCTGTAAAACTGCATTTTTGCATCTTAAAAGTATATCTAAATTGCGTCATATGCTCTCAATGACAAATTCAGAACATTTAGTTCAAGCATTCAAGACATCAAGGCTAGGTTATTATAATGCTATTATGGGTGGTTGTTCAAATCTAGACTAAAAACACATCTCTTTGACCTAGCATACACATAACTGTGTATATCGGAAGCGATAAAAAATTCGGCATTATACATTTTTCAAGGCTTGTACCTAGGAACCTATTTCATGATTTGCGTTCTCGAGCCACTGTTTTGTGCGGGTGCGCGGCCGGATCGCATTAAGGGTTTTCTGTTACTTTAATTTCCTATTATCACTGTAAAGCTGCTTTGAAACAATCTATATTGTTAAAAGCACTATATAAATGAAGGTGACTTGACGTGACATTTGCATATCCTGTACATTCTGAGAGAATGCAGGATACATTTTTAGGTCATGTGTTCTTTTACAACACTTTGTCTTGTTGCTGTGTGACAATCATATTGATAAAATTGAAAATGAACACAGTATGGAGGTTCTCCGAGGCCATGCTGTTTAATCACTATAGCAGCAGTGATCTATAGCGGCTGTTCTTTGGCTGAGATCAGATATTACAGCACATTCCCCTGCCACACTGTAGAGCTCTCATTAGGAAGCCTGCCTCTTTTAGCCAGACACCACTTTGATTGGGGCTGCTTTCACTGGTCACAATGAGTGATTGCCTGCCTCTATTGGAGCCAAACTATGCTTGCACCTGGAGGATGAAATGGCCATGTAATTTTGTGCCACTCTGGAGCTGATAAAACATTTTACAGCCCTTGTTTTCCTGGACGATATGAAAACGATCTCTAGTTAATTGTCACACAGCGATGAAGGATCAGGAGTGTGTGGACTCAGCAAAGGCCACCCATAGAGGGCGGAAAAAAAGAAGAAGGGTGAAAAACAGATAATGGACGATATCTGGGATGACAAGAACAATGGGACTGACAAGAATCATCAATGTAATAATGCTTTTCATTTCAGGTATAGCAAACTGTTTACTGATCAAGCAAACCTCATTAACCTCATACATAAAATGATTACTGTTAATTTAGTAATATTTGTCGTAAGTGTTTCGTAAACAACTCCCACCCTTCAACTAAAGTACATAACATGACAGTAATTATGAGTTTTTCTACTGTTTTTGTCCTGCCACCATTTTTACTGGCTCCGTAAAAATATGATATACATATATACATTGCTATATAACTTTTTAGCAATGTACTATATGTGAAATCAGAAATAATAATATTTAAATGAATAATATTTAAATTGTTCTATACCGTTCAGCCGTCTGGGGTCATTTAATTTTTAAAGAAATTAATACTTTTCTTCAGCAAGGATGCATTGATAATGTTACAAAAGTAAGTTTCTATTTCAAATAACTACTGTTCTTTTTAACTTTCTATTCATCACGGTTTCCACAAAAATATAAATAAGCGCAAACATTTTAAAATTTGTAAAAAAATTCTGGAAAATTGTATCACAGTTTTGACAAAAAACTTGTTAGTAAAGTAAATTATGTCACCTTGGTGACAAGTTAAAGTCACCAAGTCAAAACACATGTACAGTATAAGGTCAAATAATGTAAGATTTAGGATCAGCACAAAACTGTTTTTTCAACTCGACCCCGAGCCATCAGTCTAAACAGAACTTACTGTTGAGCACAGAATTACATGTTCATACCATCCAACTACTGCAGTGAATTCCTTTAGACTAGCCTTAGTGCAATAAAATATTAGTACTCAAGAAAAAAAAAAAAGGTAACTCATACCCATAAGGGGAATTTATACGAACTCGAGGAATCACTTGTTCTGGTACTGAATAATGAATTTGGCTTTTAGCTGAAGTGAAGGTCTTTCTGAAATATCCTGTATTACTCCTCAGAGCAGCTTTCTCAACAGCACTTTTGCTTTGTGTTTATGAATTTCAAATGAGGGGAGTTTTTAGCTGATCCCAGAGCGGTACAAGCCTGCTGATACACTGACTGGTGTACACACCATCTGGTGAATACTGTGCAGCATTAATATATAAAACAATCCTTTAAAAAAAACACATTACCCGAGTAGATTAAGCTGTTGGCTAATGAATTGGGATACCTTGCTAACACAACTTGGACTGTGCAACTACAAACTAAACACAGGTTTAATGTATGTTTGGATATGTCAGTATAAATACTACTTTTTAATTCTGCAACGATTTGTTAAGACTCTTTTCAATTCTAAATATTATTTATTTAAATATATATATATATATATATATATATATATATATATATATATATATATATATACACTGTATATAATATCTAGACATTTATTTGTTACGATGAAAAGACCTTGGCGTCTTTTCCTAATGTACTGCTGCTGCAGCTGTCACCGTCTTCACTGTAGTTTAACATGTCAGCCAACTTTTTGGAAACAAGAAAAGACACCCAAAACAGCCCAAAGTTAGGACAGTGAAGTTCAGCGGGTTCACGTTGGGTCTTGTTTATATGCACTGATTAGATTTTTTGTGAAAGCTAATGTACATTATTGGCAGCCTGCCGACTGAGGTGTGGTCTTGTTCTGCCGGAGAGGCCAGCATTCAGAAACAAAGAAGAAGAAGAAGAAAAAAGACAAACACAATAGATGCACAAAAAGAAACAGAGACAATGCCTGCCTACTAAATGACAAAAGTCTTCATTAATGTATTGTTAATAAGATGGTTTGCCAGAAAGGAATAATGGCCTTATAAATTGGATCCATGTTTCATGTTTATAATTATTTCAAGAAAGTATCCCAAATTCATTGCAGACAAAATACCCTTGCATACTGCACACAACCCATCCATCCATCCATCCATTCATCAATCTATCTGAGGTGGTATCTATCTGTCAGCCTGTCAAACTGTCGGCCTGTTTCTGCTGTCATCAAAGAGGCAGAGGCTCTTCAAACGCTCTCCAACTGTTTTGAGGTCACTCCGAATTTATGAGTATCCCATGAAGTTAAACTGCCTGGGAGCACTTCAGCATGTATCTCTCAGAAGACAACAAGCTGGCTGTGAAATTCTTTGAGCTGACCTGAACCCCCAGCCCAAGGAGTAAAGGCTATGCCTGAAGACCTCACACAAAGTACCTAAGATGTCCATACAACGGCAAAGCACATCAACACATGGCTTAAGCAAAGAAACCATGTGCTAGTGTTCCTAGAAATGTCTTGAATAGTGTAGTGTCATTCAGTCATCTTTTGTTTATGTTGCCACTGTCATGTTGACACACAAAAAGGAAACAAGAGTTCCCCTTTAAGAGTTCATGCATCCAAGTTTGCCATTACAATTGTATCAATACATCAATTAAATGACTAACGATATGTATTGATATAATGCATAAGAATATATATTTTTATACACCTTTAGATGCACCTTTTTTGAAATTTACATTCTACATATTTACTTCATAGCCCGCATTTTCTTCTAAATTCTACAGGCAGAAGAGGATCATGCAGCAACAAAGCGGCACAGTCATAAACGGCAGCCAAAAGAAATGAAGACAATGTATTCTGTTCTGAATTTAAGTCATGGGAAGCGCAGAAGACTGAAAGGTTTTCTTGACTGTTGTCATTGCATTTCTCATTGCACTACCCAGTGATGAGCTGTCATCAAACAATTGATGATCTAATGTGCAACTTGATCCTTTTTATAATTTATTTTTCTAAGGTGTATTTTTTGTGATGCATGTTATGTATATGGGACGCATGATTTACAATTTTCAGAGAGTTATTTACAATTTTGAGAGAATTCAATGAAATGGTCATATTATATTTTGGTTGCATTTTTGAGTTGAAAAACTTGAAGGATGAAAAACTTATTTCAGTTAGTTGTCAAGGCAACATTTCTAATTTTGGTTAGACTAAAAATGAGCACTAAAGTTATTAACTAGAAATTAAATAAATAAAAGCTAAAACTGAAATGAAAACACGAAACTGTCCAAATGCTAAAATGAAACCGTCTCAGGTTACGTCTGTAACCCTAGTTCGCTGAGAAGGGAACGAGACGATGTGTCGATGACGCTTTGGGAACGCCTCTGCGTGATTACGTCTGAAGCACGTATGTCAACTTGTCCAATGGAAAGAATGAGCGTCACGGGCGGGTGACGTCATGACCAGAAAGAGATAAAAGCACATCTGGTTGCATTACTCGCGTTAGCTTCGAGAGCCGGAGCAAAGTCGATCGCAGGGATGCAGGAAGTATGGCGGGGGGCGACGCATCGTCTCGTCCCTTCTCAGGGAACTAGGGTTACAGTCGTAACCTGAGACGTTCCCTTTCGAGGGAACACGCGATGCGTCGATGATGCTTTGGGAACGAGAATACCCATACTTACAAAATGCCAGATGACAAAACTGTCGGCAATCTAAGTAAGAAGCACCTGGGACCCTGGGGCAGCGTCCAGGTCCAGGCTATAAAACCTCCAACTCAAACTCCACATAATAATAAAAAACTAAAAAAAGCATGCGCACGAGCACTCGTTGTAAACGTATTGGTTGCAATCTGAAACATCACCGCTAGATGCCGCTGAAAAACTCCACATAGCCCCTTTAAGGTAGATGGACATAAACCTGATGAAAAGCGATACTGGAGAAACTCAAGTACTGTGTTAACTGGATCCCACTGATGCTGGTGACACCAAGACGTGAAAACTCTCCACTTAAGTCCATATAATTTCCTCGTAGCTGGAGCTCTGGAGCTAAGAATGGTCTCCACAACCTCAGTTGAGAGACCACTCAGAGGCCAAACCCATTGTTTCCAAATCTCTGGCCGGGGGTAAAATATTGTGCCCCCTGCCTGAGACAGAAGGTCTCTCTTGATCGGGATCTCCAAGGGAGGGCCGTCGAGGAGATGAATAAGGTCCGCAAACCAAATTCGACTCAGCCAGCGTGGTGCTACTAGCAGTAGACTTATTCCGTCCTAGCGGACTCTCTCCAGAACTCCTGGGAGCAGAGCAACAGGGGGAAAGGCGTACAGACGTAGGGGCCCAAAGGGGCTGGGTGAGTGAGGGAGAACCATAGTGGACAGTGCGTCGTGTACTGAGACACGAACAGATCTATTTCTGCTTGTCCGAAGAATTCCCATATTTGCTCCACCGCCTCGGGGTGCAGTCTCCAATCCCCTGGCCTCAGCCCCTGCCTCGACAGGGTGGCTGTTCCTATATTCTGGCACCCAGGGATATGCACTGCCCTCAGAGAGAGTATCTTCCCTAGGGAACACAATAGGATCTGGTGCGCCAGTTTGCAGAGTGGACGCGAACGCAGAACCCCCTGACGATTTATGTAAGAAACCACCAATGTGTTGTCTGTGCGGACGAGCACATGATGGCCCATCAGGTCTGGAAGGAAATGTTTCAACGCATTGAAGACAGCCACCAGGCAAGTGCCAAGAGAGATGATGACTCCTCCACAGACCCTGAGCTGAGCGGCCTTCCATTACCGCTCCCCAGCCGGTGAGGAAAGCATCTGTCGAGATCGCAACTCGATGGCAAAGAGCTCCCAACACCGGACCCTGGGATAGGAACCAGTGTTTCCTCCATATAACCAAGGCACTGAGGCACCGCCGTGTGATCTTGATCATACGAAGTGGGTTTCCCCTCAGGGAGAACCCTATGGTTCTGAGCCACCACTGCAAGGGTCTCATGTACAGTAGGCCAAAGGGGATCACATTGGATGCTGCTGCCATGAGACCCAACAGTCTCTCGAACTGTTTCACAGTGCGTGACTGGCCTAGCTTCAACTCTTTTGTGGCTGTGAGGATAGGAGCTACATGAACGGGCAATAGTGTGGCCCGCATCGTGACTGAATCCCATACCACACCAAGGAAAGTGGTTCTCTGTAATGGAGAAAGCACACTCTTCTTGGTATTGAGTCTCAAACCCAATTTCTTCATGTGAGCGAGGAAGACATCTTGATGCCGAACCGCTAACTGTTCCTATTCCGCCAGAATCAGCCAGTCGTCGATGTAGTTCAGAATGCGTATACCCTGCAACCTGAGATGGGGCCAGAGCTGCATCTACACACTTCGTGAAAGTGCGGGGTGATAGAGCTAGACAGAATGGAAGCACTAGATATTGGTATTCTTTGCCCCCGAAATAAAACCTCAGGAACTTCCTGTGTTGAGGGAGGATGGAGACTTGGAAGTAAGCGTCCTTTAAATCTATCGTGACAAACCAGTCCTCGGATCGGATTTGAGTCACGATCTGTTTGAGTGTGAGCATCTTGAACTTGAGTTTCATGACTGCACGATTCAACAGACGAAGATCTAAAATGGGACGCAACCCCCCATCCTTTTTTGGAACAATAAAGTAGCGGCTGTAAAACCCTGATTCTCTGTCAGGCGAGTACATCTGCTCAATAGCTCCTTTCGCTAAGAAAGACTCTACTTCTTGCTCCATTACCAGAGCCTGATCGGGATGTACTAGCGTGAGTAACACCCCATCGTAACAAGGTGGAGGAGAACCACACTGGATTATGTAACCTTTCTCTATTATCTGCAGGACCCATGGAGATATGTGACCCGCCACGGAAACCAGGGACACAAGTCGGCAGCACAACTTACGAGCAAAATGAGAAAGAAGCGTTTTTTTTCAAAACTGGTGATTTTCGCTTTTTTGCAGAATCTGTTAGTTGAGATCACGAAGAAGCCTCTCCATGTTTTAGATATCAATATTGGTATATTCAAAATCGTACATTTTTAGGTTGAAATCGGCTTGTTTTGTGAGATTCTAGCTCGCAGTAGGGGCGTGTCATTGTCTGTGTGTATTTCCATACTGGATAAGCCGGCTTTTGTTTCTTTTGTTATTGCCCCCGCCCTCCAAGGGAACAGCGTGGTAGGACTGGGCGATATATATTGATATATTTTTTAAATGGGATATGGAATTAGACCATATCGCATCGATATAGTTCAAAGTTGCGCTGTGATCCTTGCTGCAAAGCTGCTGCGTGCTTTTGTAGCAGTCTGCGTCTCAACAGCCCAGTGTACAACGCGACAAATACTCACATTAAATGTTTACGCAGAGGAACAGGACACTGCAGTTCTCAAAAGTTCATTATTTGAATGTGCTTTAACGCCTTTCTATGCATGGGGCCACCGGTGATCCTGCATTCGTGTTTTGTTAATTTCATTACTAGTTAAAACATCACACTCTTACTTAATCTGGACAATATTAGCTTTTTTAGGAAGGTTTAAAACTCCAGTTTCGATATTTGACCACTGTTTATGATTAAACTGGTTTGCAGTGACATTATTTCTTAATTTATGCCAGCTAGTGCAAAATAATTAATCTGTAACGTTCGTTATTTTGAATAGAAATCATTACTCATAAAACATTCATTCTCGTTTGCTCCGGTTTATTTGTGTTCAAATACATAAAATCTAAAGAATCCGCCAGGGCAATTATTAGAATGGTGCGCATATTTGGAGAAATAATGAATAATTATCACAATCTAGTAATCTATTTATTCATACAGAATACAAATTTCTATTCAGTTTCCAGTGATTTAAGCGATCTAAAGTGCCAAACTGCGAACGGAGCTAGATATGTGTCTCCTCTTCCTGGATCGCGTGAGATTTGACCTCGGAGCGCTATGATTTGCTGAACAGCTGTCAATCATCTCCACGTGTTCACCTGACCTCTTCTGCATGACGCGTCCTGGACGCGTCCTGTCTATACTTCCTCATTCTGGATATCCATGATAAACAAAACGAAAGTGACATTTCTTCACCGAAACAAGAAGCTATTAAATGCACGATTGAAGTATATGTGTTTTGTGTGTTGTTTTCGTGCGTTTCGGGGTATTTTTATATGAATAAAAAATAAAGGTGAGGCTAAGCATAGCTCATAGCTTCATATAAAATGCTAAAAATGACATATTTCAAAATCTTTTTTTGACTTGAAACCATTTTAAACCGCGACCGGAATATGATACAAATACTCGATGGTGTTTTAAAGTGAGCTTTAAATAAAAGTGTAATATTAATAAATTAAATTGTGTCATGTAGCTGGAGGCTAACGTTAGCTACTTGTTGTGTTGCACCTGCTACACGAGCTTTCTATTCCTTATATGTATATATTTTTTAAAGAATTCGCATTTAAAGTAATAATATATTTTTGGTGTTGTTTGTTTCCTAACAAGAGTAAAGTTAATGGGTGGATTATTCGTGCACATTAGGTGTCAATGGCCAAGCATTATGCCAGAAGAACGGCTATAATCTGGCTGGATTCAAACAAAAGAATAAGGACAAAAGAATAATGAAGATTAAGTCTCATACCGGCAGAGGTGTGAAAGGTTGGTCGATTTAAATGAAAAGAACATGAATGGGGCCAGTTCTCCTCGCCAGACATTAGTCAGAGACTGTAAATGAGTGTTTATTACAGGCAATACATATTTGATGAGAATCTTTTAGCCTTCTCCAAAGTCTCCCCTGATATGGTCTCACAATAGGCTTCACAAAATGCATAATTTTAGATATATCATTCTCAGATTTGAAATGAAGCATGACCACAGTTGTGGCTACACTTTAGTTGTGGTAATAAGTTGCTATCTTAAATTCACATAATATTTTTATACATTTAATAAATATATTCTTAATATTTGTTGTTTTTGTTTTATGTTTGAGCTTATATATCTCAATATTAATAACAGTCTGGTTAATTTTGAGTCTTGAACTGTAAACTCTCAAGGGTTGGCTTTCTAAATATATGTTGGTTATGTGTCTATTCAGAATGACTTCAGAAGCTGCAACCTTTTTATTCTGGGTATGTCATGTATGCATGTATGCCAAAATTGGGGGTGCTGAGGAAGGGAAAGCCTTGCTGGTTAAACATGTCATTCGCTGCTGAAGCGCTGTTCTAATGCGCTTTTCTGAGCACAAACAGCCGACGCGCGCATGCACTAAAAGCCTGTCTAACAGCGCCTGGATACTGGACTAAGTTATCTTTCGAGTCTTTTTGAGCTAATACTGTCAAATACACTCAAGGTTTACATAAAGAAAGTTGGTTATGTCTAAACTGAAAGCAAACCGAGAAAATTGAGAGAAATCTGCGTGTCATATTATGCGTACATATTAGACGCGTTGCTTTCAGGTCTTAAAGAGACAGTAGCCCTGCTAATAGTAACACGCTGCCGCTTGTCCTTAAAGGGATTGTTCACCCAAAAATAAACATTTTGTCATTCTTTACTCACTCTAATGTTGTTCCAAACCTGTATTTATTTATTTATTGTGCTGAACACAAAATAAGATATTTGGAAGAATGAACCAGACAGTTGCTGGTCCCCATTGACTACCATAGGAAATACATATAGAAGTCACTGGGGAACATCAACTGTTTGGTTACCCACATTCTTCTAAATAACTTCAACAGAAGAAAGAAACTTATTCAGGTTTAAAACAACTTGAGAGAGTAAATGATGACAATTAAACATTTGGGGAGAACTATCCATTTAATGTTAATAAAACAACATCACACTCTGCTCTTGACTGAGAACTTTAATAGTAACTTTAATAAGAATCAATGTATAATTTATACAGTGAAGTCCATATTTGGCTTTGACTTTCACTGAACATTTGCTCTCACTTTGAGTAAAAAATATCGGTATATATATCATATATCGATTATTCAGCCTAAATATATCGGGATAAGACTTTTGGTCCATATCGCCCAGCCCTACAGCGTGGTTACTTATTATGCAGCGCTCTAGCGGCTCTATCTGATATCAAAAGAGTTGCCTATACAGTTTTATCGGTAGATGCTAAGAGACATTTATTTATATATTACCTGTTTGTAAACTTTTTTTTTTTCTTTGATGGCACATTTTCCTGACCTTTTTGCTCCCCCATGTGCTTTACAGGGGGTATGGCTTATCTAAATGAGATGTAAATGAGCCCTATTGTCACTCCCAGCAGCAGAGAGAGGCGAGAACTGCTCAATCTTTAGAGGCAGATTTCTCCACTTTTAATTTTTTTGGGTGCCTACCTTCAAATGGCCACAACTTCTCCAAATATTATCAGATTTCCATGTGTTACACATCGTTGGAAAGCTTGGAGACTACACTTTCAGAATCTGTGAATAACTCAAAATGCCCCAGAACCGACATGTGTCCTTACTTTCCGTGACCGGTCACATATATTCAGCAGATTCTTCCACTCTGTCAGAAAATCTACTAAGGGTACCAGTCTCTCGAGACTGGTCTCTGGTGTTATCGGAACAGCCACTTCGGTGACCTGAAGCATACTGGCAGGAAACAACCGAACTGACTTTTTTTTAAACCCCTCAGGGGAGTTAAAAAACGCAATATCGAGTTGACACTGAGCCAAGAGCTCGCTGGAGACCGCTGCGCCCTGAGGCACCAAGGGTGGGAGGGTTGGCAGAACGGTTGCCTGATGACCCCGAAGTGGAACGGGCACCATATAATGAGGTGAACACCACTCCACCCCGGCTGAGGCTGATCTCTTTTGAGCCCGAAAGCCTTCTTCGCCATAAGAACGGTCCTCAGATCTGGCTTAGACTTAGAGGACTTCGGCTGAGAGTGTTGGCTCGGCCCCCATGATTTAGTAGGAGGAGCACGAGATGCAAAACTAACTTTCTGTTGCACACGGTGCGAGGAGCTTGGCTGGGGATGCTCACGCCCAGCATCCCCAGGGGGCTGGACTCGGCGAGGGAGGAATTTTTTTAAAGCCTCTGATTATTTCTTAGTTTATTGAAACTTCTCAACAACTGTGTTCGCAGAGTCACCGAAAAGACCAGAGGGATAAATAGGGGCATCCAAGAGAAAAGCCTGATTTTTTTTTTAATCAGCTAAGGTATCTCTCAGTAGCTACGAGGGCTGCCATAGACCGCCCAATAGCACGAGCGGTCTCCTTCGTAGCCCTGAGAGAAAGATCTGTGGCCCAATGAAGTTCTCACATTTCGTCGGGACTAACTCCCTCACTCTTATCGATATCCCTCAACAGGTCTGCCTGGTAGGCTTGGAGCACTGCCATCGTGTGCAGACAGGCTCCAGCTTGACCTGCTGCAGTATATGCTTTGCCAACTAAATTAGATGTAGTATTTAGGGGTTTATTGGGCAACACGGGAGCCTTCAGGGACGATGCTGACCCAGGAGATAGATAGCTGGCGAGCGTCTGTTCCGCCGGGGGCATCGACCCGTAACCATATTCCTTCAGTCCCCTTATATCTGAATATGTATGCACTTGGGGACTGAAGAGACGTGAAGAATATGGTTTATTCCATGATCTACATAGCTCACTATATAGATCAGGAAAAAAAATAGGGGCCCATGATGGAGATGATAAATTTGACGTTAAAAAGCACTCATCTAACTTGCATTTAGGATGAGCATCTTTTCTCTCTGCTGGCCAGTCAATATTTAATTTGTCAACAGCACGAGTTATCACCTCCACAAGCTCCTCATATGCAGGGGAAATAGATGATGAATCCTCTCCCCTATTTGTGTTTGTGTCACTTTCATCAACACTCAGTAACTCTACCTTCTCAGAGCTAGAGCACCGAAGCATCGGGCACTCTTCCCGGGCGGAAGAAGCCGCTGTGCGGCACCGACACCAGCAAGAGAGCAATGGATCCTTCAGGGAAAGGAGGAGATAAGGCAGAGCCCGTCTCCAACCCCGCCGAGAGATCCATTTGCGAACCCCAGGTGAGCCTTCTCTGTGCTGCCTCGGCAGCAGTGGGTCCAGTGCCCTGAGGTTCGCGAGCCTGTCCATCATCCACGAATGTGGAGCATGCAGAGCGGGAGATGCTCGCAATGATGACAGTCAGTCCCTTCGAAGGCTGACATAGCATGCTCCACTCCCAAACAAACTACACAAAGATCATGTGTATCCCCACTCGTAAGGAAACGAGGGCAGGGAGAAGCACAAGACTTGAAGACTTAGCTGTTTCGCCATGATATATATATATATATATATATATATATAGAGAGAGAGAGAGAGAGAGAGTGACAGACAACAACAAATAAACAGACAGTTTTGACACAGAGCGCTTTTGCTGAGGCACAAAAAAGCTAACGTGAGAAAATGCACCGGATGTGCTTTTATCTCTTCCTGGTCATGACGTCACCCGCTCATTCTTTCCATTGGACTAGTTGACATGCGTGCTTCAGACGTAATCACGCGGAGGCGTTCCCAAAGCGGCATTGACGCATCGCGAGTTCCCCTGAAAGGGAACTTAAAGTATAAAAATAAAAGCTAATTCAAAATATATTTAAAAACGGTAACACTTTACAATAAGGTTCATTAGTGAACTATTAGTTAAAGTATTAACTAACATGAACCAACAATGAGAAAAATATTTGTTACAATAAGTTTGTTAATATCTTTGTTAATGTTAGTTAATAAAAATACAGCTGTTCGTTGTTTGTTTATGTTAGTTCACAGTGAATTAACTAATGTTAACAAATTCAACCTTTGATTTTAATAACGTATTCGTTAATGTTGAAATTAATATTAACTAAGATTAACAAATGCTGAAGTATTGTTCATTCTTAGTTCATGTTAACTTATGTAGTTAACTAATGTTAACTAATGAACCTTATTGTAAATTCTTACCATAAAAACTATAATAGTATATAATTATTACTAAAATAACACTGTATTGTAATGAAACATTAGATTCACACTCTTAATCCTTACCTGTCCACGTATTTCAGAGTAGGTTCCTGAAGGATCAACCCGTGTGGTGAGTGTGTAAACGGTGGCTGGCGAATCAGTCTATAGTGTAGAGGATGACACGACCGGCACAAAGGATTGTCTGGCTTTGAGGCGAGCAATGTGGCGTCGATTTCCAAGTGCTGCTCCATGGTGAAGAACTGCACTCCATACACCTCCTCCTTCACATCTAGCTTCAGCGTTAATGGTGTGTCACAGAATGCATACTGTGGACCCAGCGAGATGTTGTTACCACTAAGGGTCAGCAGAAGGATTTCGTGGATTGCAGGCAGTCCAGTATCCTCCAGGGAGAAGGTTACCCAAACAATGAGGGAATCAGGTACTAGTGGATAGGCAAACTCGAGCTGGAGCATACAGCCTTGGGGTGGGCAGGACGCTGAACCAACACTACTCGAGTCTAAGCCAGCGTTTGGGCTCCAAGTGCTGACACTCGCTTCACAGGCTTGCTCTACATCTGGTGGACCTAAGGACGAAAGCAAAGGATGAAAACCAAGAACATGTCTCAAACTTGGTAGCATACAAAAACAAAAAAATCATTTTCTTTGCCCTTTTATCAAGTTAATCAAATTTATGGTAAAAAAAAAGTCAGCTGTGGTTGCCAGAACTTTACCGTAAAAAAATATGGTAGCAACATTTTAGGTTTCACGGAACTGAACCTAAATGTACGGTAAAAACCCTGTATATCATTAACTGTTTTAACAACTACTTTACCTACCACCCTACTAACTTTAGCTAGACAATAATTTTATTCTAGAGCTGTTGTAAAGCCAAAACAATCTGTTACTTTAATTTCCTATTATCACTGTAAAGCTGCTTTGAAACAATCTATATTATATAAATGAAGGTGACTTGACTTGACACTCTGTTTTGTACATGTACAATATACTGATAACCAACTCAATAATACAGGTGGTAAAATAAATGATGAGTATATTGTATATTTTTATATATTATTTTAAAAGTGTATTTTGTGTTGTGAAGGTCCCAATTGGGACCATTTTTTAAAGTAATTTTCATGTCAAAGTCAAATCTGTGGATTAATAATTGTTTTTAACTGGTTGTGTAAAATAGGCACATACTATTGTAATTCACTAACAAGGTGCACAGTGTCATACACACAAATACAAAACAGTACAACACATGACACTAAAATATTGTAATAAACATTAATTAAATAACATAAGATGTGACATAAAACCAGAATGTCCCATAACTGATAACAAAAACTAACAAGAAACATAATTATTAAAACAATATACAATCAAACATAAAGTCTCATGCAGGGGAAATCAGTTATGGATTATTTGTTTTTAATTCCAAAGTCTGAACATTATTTTACTGTGAATCTACTAAAAATGTCCTGTTAAATCTATTAAAAGTGTTTACCGTATAAGGGAACTTTTACAGTAGCATTTTTTTTTCAGTATTTTGCTGGTCAATTTTTTTTTTTTTTTTACGCTGTAGCGTGCTTGCCAGGGAATTGCTATGGGGATGAAAACCCTTAAACCTAAGAATAACCAATAGTAATACTGATGTTTGCCTTAACAAGAACCGCTAATTATTTACAGATGAACATAAAAGTCTGTAGAAACAATCCTGAAATGAGATCAATTGCACTGCGTTCTGTTATTACATATGATTATTTGGTTCTTGGATTAATGAATGACATTTCAAAAACAAACAAACAGTTTCTAAGACGGCCAAATGATGTTCTTCGGTGAGATGGCAGGCGGTCATGGGGAGAATTCTGGCCCTGGGCCCAGTTTTTCCTTTTTAGAAACTGTCAAGAGGTCATTGTGAGGCATCTGAAGGGGGAGGGGACCGGAGAGGGGGTGAGCTTGACAGGGAGGCCCCACTGAAGCTCTGAAGGAAAATGTGCTTAAAACGGGACCTACAGCAGTGGTTAACAGCTACAAGCTGGCTGTTAAACTAAGTAAAGATAATAATTTTTTTATATAAAAATGATGAGTTTCTGTGGATCATTATTTATTTGATTCCAGCTACCTTTGTTGGCATGCAGAACAAAGTCACTGTGGACAGCTTAAATACTCAAGCAGATGAGAATGGTCCTTCATCCTACATGGGTTGTGTCAGAAAACCTAGGCAACTGGCTTGTTGTCTTACTGCTGTATCAGTGAGACATGTGAATATTTAATTACTACAATAGTGCTTTCTCATTAGAAATGACATCAAAAGTGGAAAACATTGGTAAAAAAAGTACATTTGGTCAAAAATTTACATTTACAAAGAAACTGATCACCAACCGCAACTTTATTTTTATAGCTCAACTGTCACACAATGGAAGACACAGGATTATGGGAAATCAAAGGCAGAGAAGGATACATCTATGCTGCCTTCAAAAATGTATCAGGTTGATCAATCGATCGGTTGTGTCTTTATGCCTTATCCAAATGCAGCTTTTTTAAGCTTTCAGATGCAGCCATGGATTTGTAAAACACCACTAAAAAGATGCAAAAATAACTTTCAATAACTTTTATGCAGTGTGTAATATCAGAACAGCATATAAACTCAAAAAGTATTTGGTTGCATTGGAAATGAAAATGCCAAACCAATTGGCATATGTAAATAAAAATGATGCTAGCCTTCCCTGAAACTTTTTGACCAACTGGTGTTGCATTGATTTTAGTGGACGTATGAAGTTAGTTCTTAGTTCATGTTTCCCAGCAGAGTAACCACAGGTTTAGTGGTTTAGGTCACATCCAGAAAGTTTCCAGATGCTTTTTTACCCTAATATTGAACAGCACATCTAGGTTTTATTATTATTATTTTTTTTTTCTTTTTACTTTTTATTGTTAACTAAACCCAATTAACTAAAGTGTGGATGAATCAGGCTAATATTCTCAAATATTCTCTCGAATTTCCCTGTGGGGAATTCCTGAAGATGCCCAGTGACTCATATTATGTATACCTTTGTATTTTATACCCGAGCTGCTTTTAAAAAAAAATATATATATATTTTTATTTATTTATTTAGTTAGTTAGTTAGTTAGTTAGTTAGTTAGTTAGTTAGTTAGTTAGTTAGTTAGTTAAACCATTCCCTGTTTCTGTCTATTGTAATCAGTTGAGTGTAATCTTTATCATTGTGCATCTTGTGATTAGAAAAATATATAAAAACTAAATAAAATTAAAAAACTACAACCACATTTTTTTCTTGTTTTGTGATTCACGTTGATATTTTAATAATTGTATTTATTTTCATGACATTTATAGATTTTTAAGTGTGGCTTAAGCATCCCATTTTGGGGCCACTGTTGCTTTTATAATTTTGTTTTTTGATCTGACTAGTTCCATGACGAATGGAAGAAAGGTGAGGTAAACGCTTCTTTAGCGTTTATTTTGGTTGACCTCAGTCAAGCAACATTTGCAGTCTGACTACTAAGTTAAATGACAAATGGAAAAACAGTTGGGCAAAATTTTTGTAAATGTTTATTTGGTTGACCTCAGCCAAGCATCTAGGTAACCTCCCTCGCACGTCTGACTCTGATATCACCATTTTTCTAAGGTTGGTATTTGTTGCTCAGTTAGGGCCAAAACAAACTGGAATGTTCTGAAACTAGATGCATTTTCGTAGTATCAAATGCACAAATCCTTGCAAAATGTCTCCCACATAGGTCCCCCATGTACCTCAGCTGCTGATCAAGGGAATATTAGAAGAAATATTAGATGGACATGGGAGAAAGGACAAAGCCAGAAATAGTGCAAGCCATCAAGCAGAACTAGACTTTCCAAAACAAACCAATAAGTTATAATCACAAACAATTGGTTTGTTTGAAAAGTCACATCAAACAAACCAAACATTTGCATCATCTTCAAAAAAAAAAAAAAAAAATCCACTTGAAGATTATGATAGACATACTGGAAACATTTGCCGATCATTAAAGCTTACTGACATTAGCAGTATCTTAGCAATGGAGACACAGCAGACAAATTAAGCATTGAGGTAAGAGTGGGACGGAGAAACAAGTAATTCCTAGCATTCCTTGGTTTTGTGCCTCACTTTCATTCTCGTCTTCTTCATGTTTTCAGTCAACTCATGAGCCTTCTCATGAGCACTAGAAACCACAGTGTAAATATGCATACCAAATCAAGTTGACTTTGCACAGCACTCATCCATCTATTTATTGTGCCAGTGTTGTTCTTTTCTTGAATTCCAGCAACACGATAAGGGCAACCCTGCCATAATGCGTGTTTCCAGAAAGTCAACTAAGGACACTTGAACAGGGGGAAATGGCTTTTTTAACCTAGATGATTGAGGACAGGGGGCATGCATTAGATGAGGTGTGCAATGCAGGTGATTTTCTGAGAGCGGTAAAGGGCAGAGGTTCAAGCCAGCTGCAGGTCGTCAAAGTCAGGTTTTTTATCCGATTGTAAACAGTGGAAAGATGGCAAGGGCAATAGAGTACATCGGGGAATCCATCCAAGTGCAAAGCATAGTTAAAGCGATGTGGCCATGGCAAGCCTGGGCATGCCTTCTCAGCTGACTGCGTGTAGCCACTGCTGGGCCAACTTGGCTTTGAGGGATACAAGCATGCACTTACGGCCGTACCCGCCACAAGTCTGACTCACCCATTTTTAAAAGTAACCCAAATGAAGTGATTAAGTAATTAAACAAAAAAACAGCCGGCCTCTGGAATGTAGGTCTCTGAAGTTGTTTTCAACATTTCAATGTCAAGACCAATTCACTTTTTTTCAAGAGCTTTTGCGGTTCGAGCTAAAATAGTGGGCATATGTCATGGCTGTTAAGCCCTAGAGCTTTTCCTGATTGCTTAGGTAAGTTACACAGATATTTTAAACCTATAATAAAATACAAAAATAACAACCAAATAAAAAAAAAATCCTCAGAATTCAGATAAGAATAGCCTGACTGCCATAAGAATATGGCAGTTTGGCTTCGTTATGTGATACCGGATCAAAGGTTGAACTACGAGGGCAAGATCATTGATACAGCACAGGAAAACATGACTCATTCCCCGTGGTAAAAAACATTCATTTATGTGCACAAAGCTCTATGGACCAATTCTTCCATATGTCCACATTTTTCTAGCCTTAAAATAAACACATGAGAAAATCGAAATTTATGACAACCCCTATGACTAATTTTTTCCACACTTTTTAGTTCTTCTCCTCATAGATTACTTTGCTGTTCCATCCAATATTGGCCTCACTTGGCATTGTGCATTGGGCGCAATGCTTTAATCATTTATCCCACTCAATAAAACTGCACATTAATGGATCTGAACGGCACTCACCAATTAAACACAATTTCCAAGTGTCAATAGAAACAGGTTCCTTTCACTTTGCCAAAGCAGTCAGCTGAAATCCAAACAGGAATCCTCCTAAAATAATTCAAGTAGGCCACTAACAAAACCATTAAATGGCCTGTAAGTCTCCTCATATGCAATGTGAATTAGTATGGCTTAATGTCATAGTAAATTCAACCATTAAAATCTTATTATGCTATTGTTATGTTCCAAAGCATCTTGTGGACAGCACTCAAATAAAATGATAAAAACCAGTTAAATCAATAAAGCAATGGTTCTTAAAAAAAGAAAAAAGATTCTACCTTTGATCTTCCTGGACTGGTAAAAAGTTTTTTTTTAAGGTTTCTGCCTTCAAAAAGTCTGATTTAAAACTGCATATCAGTCAAACCAAGAAGGCATCCGTTGGAAGGCTTTTGGATAATATTTTAGTCTAAAGATTCATTAGTGTTACTGAGTCTTACCTTCGGCTTCACGGGGACTCCAGTGGCCGGAGGGGCCGCAGGGTCTGGGAGAGGACGAGTTCGAGGCATACTGAAGGAGCACCCCAACTTCAGTACATCTGTCACAAACTGATCCCACTTCTCTAGGAAATCAACAGACAGCCAAAGTAGCAACTTAGACACAGCAACACCACAACTTTTTTATAGCCTCTTGATGCCTTTAAGGGTGTTCACACTTGTTGTTTGGTTCTCTTTGTTCTACTGGTCTGGACCAAAAACTAACACATGTGGTTGGCTTAGCATTCACACTGTCACCGAACCTAAAGTAAAAAAAAGGCTTTTATGACGTACATTTTGCGACAGGAACATCCAAAACAATTCTGTGAGCTGGGCTAAATGCGCTCACTATATGTGCACACATATGATAGGACAGTTTTGGTCAGAATTATTGGCACCCCAGGTAAATATGATCAAAGATGACAATAAAAATAAACCTGCATTTTTTGCTGGAGGTCCTGTACATCTTGTTTAGATACATGGTATCATGGATTCTAGCAAATACCAACAGATAAAAAAAAAAAAAAACCTGACGGCCTCTGCTATAATTCTTATAATGGGCCGTGGTTGGATCGTCCATCAGGACAATGATCCAAAACAATGTGTCACTGAGCACAAAATGAAGCTTCTTCCATGACCATCCTAGTTCCCTGACGTGAACCCTATAGAAAGTGAGTGGGTGAACTGAAGAGAAGAAGCACCAACATGGATCTGGGAATCTAAAGGATCTGGAAAGATTCTGTATGGAGGAGTGGTCTCGGATCTCTTGTCAGGTGTTCTCCAAACTCATCAGGCATTATAGGGGAAAACTCAGAGCTGTTATCTTGACAAAAGGAGGTTACCAAAACTATTTAATAAAAGGGTGCACATAATTGTGGACAACGTATTTTCGAGAAAAACATTTATTTCATAATGTGATTTCCCCCCACTTTCAATTATTTTACTTAAATGAAAGGTTAGAGTTTTGCTATTTTTTTAAATAAAAGATCAAAGGGATAAACAAAGGAGATTTATTTTTACAGCCAGCTTTGGTCATATTTACCAGGGGTGCCAATAATTCTAACCACAACTGTATATGATGGAACGGGCAACTTGTGAAGAGATTATAAAACGTGTTAAGGAGTCAAAACAGTGGCAGGAATCCCTCTGTCACACACACAAATAAAGATCTGCTGCGAGGAGATGTGGTTCTGATGCCTGTACCGAACTGTGATGAGAAAAAACAGGTATTCATGAGCATTCTGTCATTTTTGGGTCGCACCATGTCCTGTTTTTGGTATGTTTACATGTCTTTGGTCCATATTGCATTCATATTTCATTCGAAACCCATCTTTTCATCGGTCTCTGTCCGCTTCTTTGGTGCGCACGAGCGTTTCGGATGGCAGCATTCACACTTATTCAAATGAACCGGACTAACAGAGCAATCACACCAAAGTTAGTTTTAATCGAACCAAACATACCAAGTGTGAACACACTCTAAAAATCACTAAAACTGTTGAAAGAAATGCTTTGGTGATGGGAGAGAAATTGGTACATGACTCAAACCTCTCCATCAGCCCACTACAACTTCAATATTTTGATGGCACGTACATTACTGCACTACATAAACTTTAATCGTTATTGACATGATTGACCTTGACTTGTTTAGTATCTCTCCAACAATTTTTTTATTGGGGAACTTACACAATATATTAATTTCTGGAATGAACTAATAAAACCTAACGAAACTCATAAAAAATGTACTATCGAAACAAGTCTTGGAGACACTCAAAACATCACTATCTCATTGTAGTGTACATAACTTTGTATCAGGTTTCTCCTCTCTACAGTGATTATCATTTGTTTAATATTAGGCACTTTCTATTGTACAGGGCGTGAAACTCTTAAATTTTTTTTCTTCCCCTTTTCAATGAATGTCCATGGAAGGAGGTGCTTAACCTTCATTCAATGCTGATTTTCAAGGAGGTCAATATAACTAAATGTTATATATTTTGATTTATTTTCATTTTCTTTGAGATTTATACGAGTACGTTTTTGTCGGGACGTTTTTATATACAGTTTAAAACTTTTTTTTGTTTTGTGATTTTCTAGAAATAAACATTAATATTCAAAATTATGCTAATATTTTTTTAAAAATAAAAAACATAATTAAATAATAAAGTATTTTTTAAAACACCAGAATGGGTAACAGGTTTTTCAAATTTAAACTAAATTAAGATATAAATCAGTAGTAGCTAGCTTTTCAACATCAAACTAAATGTTGTAAACACAAATATTTTCCTAAAATGTTTTTTTTCAGGATAATTGTTTTCTTAATACATTTATAACTTCTCAGTATGTTCCTACACAAAAAAAGTTACTTCTTGGGTTTCACAATTTTAAGAAATGTTAAATTTTTCATAATGGGGAAAATTATGCATTAACATTTTAATACATGTTTTAATAGTTCTTTTCACCTGTCTAAGTAATGGCCAGTGAGGGCAGGGAACCATTCCAGGGTAAGGGAGTCTTGGTCCTGCGCTGTTACTCGAGGAGGTAGAGGAACGGGAGCTGGTTTACTGCCTGGTCTCCAAGACTGGTAGATCAGATCTAGGTAACAGTGCATCCGAGCCACCTGGTTCAGCGTGAAGGAATCTGTGCAATCGTCATCTTTATGGGAACAAAACATAGAAAATCATAGGCAAAGAAATCACAGACAGTACACTAATTTTAAATCCATTTAACAAATTTCCTGTCAGAATCAGCCCAGAAAATGCTAAAAAATACTACAGAAAATCTTTAACTCAACAGACATTGAGGTCCCTATTTGAACGATCTCAGCGCATGGTCTTAAAGCGCAAGTGCACTTAGGGCGAGTCAGAATCCACTTTTGCTAGTTTAACGACTGTAAAAATGGTCAGCGCATGGTCTAAAAGGGTTGTCTCTATTCTCTTAATGAGTAATGGGGGTGTTTTGGGCGTAACGTGCAAGAGTGTAATTTCCCATTCCCTTTAAAAGCCAGTTGCGCTCGCGCCATGGCGGATTCGCTATTTATATAACGGAATTTGCAAGCGGAAAGACTGAGTGCTTCTCCAGAGCGCAAACGGATCTGCTCGTGCGCAAGGTTAAAGCGCGCAAGCAGACCATCTATTCTACGGGACAAAAAATCCACCATATCTTTATGTATACAATATTCATCTTTTACATTGTTATCCTTTTATTTTTAATATTTTTCTAGTTTGTGGGCCCTGTGTGTGTAATAAGCAGAGTGTACGCGCATTGTGGACCCGCCTATATGCGCATATTACTAACACGCTCTTTAAATAACAAAAAACTATTGCACCATTGACTTAAGACCAGGTTTCAGTTGGTCAATGGCGCAATCTATTTCAGTTGCCTCAAAATAGCAATGTGCCAACAATGCGACTGAACACACCACTTTTTTAGACCAGCACGCCCATGGGCGCAAATGTATTTGCTATTTAAACAACGTGGCGCAGGACGTGAAAATGATAACTGTGTCCAGGTGAAACTAGCAAAAAACATTTGTGTCGCGCTTGGCGCTGCATTGCGCCGGGTGTATGATTGGGCCCCGAGAGTTAATATATATGTCTTACCAGCATAGCTCATGTAATTGTTGAAAGGTGTTTTTTTGAAATGACGTCTGCCGCAGGTATCATTGCATGGCTCAGGATCTCTGCAGTACTTGTACTTGGGTGTGGGATTGGTATCTGCACACAGATCTCCAGTTTCAAGAGAGGGCTCAGTCTCCAAGCAGGCATCGTTACAGGACTCCACCTCTGAGACTCCCCTGAAGACATGGTACAGTCCGAGGCTGTGGCCAATCTCATGGATCATGGTGTGAGTGTGGCCAAACGTACCATAAAATGAAGGGTTTAATACAATCCCACCTCAAAAAAGACAGAGCAAGAACAGGTATCATAAGCATCATCTTTTTTGGTACCTGTTCATTTTGGAACGTTTTCTGATGACAATAAACATTGATAGGAAATTACATTTCAGACTCAAACCTGCTTCCCTGTGGGAACACTGCAGCCTTTATACAGTATGTCATGACGATGTGTGCAACCATTGTGCCATAGCTCTGAAATCTTTTGCTGATCTTTTTTGGTCAGTGCTCTTTAAAGTGCCCCTATTATGCTTTTTTGAATATTACCTTTTAATGCAGTGTGTAATATAGCTATTTGTGAATGTAAAATGTCTGCAAACTTTAAAAGATCAAAGTGCACGACAAACTAATTTATTGTCTCCTAAAAAAAATAATCGATTTTGAACTGCCAAAACGAGTCGTCCAGTCTCACTTCATGTTATATACCTACGCTACGTAACAATGTAACAAATTTGCATAATTCCAGCCTATATGGTCATCATTGGCTGCCCGTGAACAACATCTACTTTGACCTGCCCTCACAAATTGTTGTTGTAGCTGAGGCCTGGAAGAGTTTGGTTTGGGTTGTTGACATAGAGAATACACTGTTTTCAGCACTGCAAATCCACTTTGTATGCACTTCAGAAGGATGAGGACTTGTGCTGCAGTTGATACAGAAAAAACTACAGCATCATTACCGTTCATATCACTGTGTATCAAGCGCTGAGGAAGCCTCCAGAGCTGAGATATGATAATAGGCATTTCGTTTCCGACACGCGTTGTAAGCCTCTAGACCAGAGGTCTTCAATCCTGCTCCTAGAGGGCCACTTTCCTGCAGACTTTAATTCCAATCTGCTTCAGCACACCTGTCTTTGTATTTTCAAGCAATCCTGGAGAGCTTGATGAGCTGATTAATGTGTGTTTGATTAGGGTTGGAACTAACCTAAGCAGGACAGTGGCCCTCCTGGAGCAGGATTGAAGACCTCTGCTCTAGACTAATCACAACAAGACTGGGTCATCTGACCAATCAGAGCAGAGTAGGCTCGCAGAAAGGAGGGGTTTAGAGAGACTGAATCTTCAGGGAAAAATAATAATATATTTTTAAACCCTTTGAGAAATTAAGTGATGTGCGTTGTATATTAAGTGATGTGTGTTTGTAATACTATTGTAGGAGTCCTCCAAAAAAAGAAAAGAAACCTTTAATATAGCATAACAGGGGCACTTTAAAATGCTTAAAAACTGCTAAATATATGATGCTGATCCAATTGTTGTTATCTATTTATTAGTGGTCCATGTATTTACCCAAATGTGTTAAAGCTTCTTTATCCCAGGGCCAAGTGCCCACACCAGCCACGTCTTCATCAGATGAGTTAGCAAAGAATATGTTCAAGTGTGTGGATCCATCCAAATTCAAAACCTCTTTCAGCTCCTTCACGTTCATGTAAGCCCTGTTGAAAAAAAAAAACAGAAAAAACATCTCAAAATCAATGGGATGTACGATATCACGATTTTAGATTGTGAATGATTCAAATGCTAAATAAAATACACATTCGATCAGTTGCAGTTCTTGCGCCCCCAGATACAGTCCCTAGTATAGGTAGGTTTATTATTAGGTGTGGGGGTGGGGTTGGGATTAGGCAATTAGGTATTGGCTTCCACAAGGGGGATAATAATTTGGATAAACCGCTCAATTCATATGGATTAGATTTACGATCCCTTTATAAACTTTTTGAGGCATCAAAGTGGTTGTTGCGCAGCTGTCAATGGAGGGACAGAAAGCTCTCAGATTTCATCAAAAAGATCTCCCCCGAAGATGAACGAAAGTCTTACAGTTTTGAAACTACATGAGGGTGACTAAATAAAGACAGGGGTTTCATTTTTGGATGAACTAACGCCTTAAATTGTTGAATACACACAGTCATGTATAATTTAAATGAATGTAAACAGGTCAGATGTGTATCAGTATTTTAGATCCATGCATTCGGTCTTAAAGTGACAGCACCCTAATAAACCTGCTGCCATCTCTCATTAATGTTAATCAAACAACAAAAGACAAAGAGAAAATATCTCACTGCTATTTACAGAAAAACTTCAGCAGCTTTAATAAGAATCTGTGTATATTTAATTCATACAGAAGTTTGAAAAGAAGTCATTCAAAAGTTTGGGGTCAGTACCATTTTTTTATTTATTTTTTTAAGACATGTATTGTTCAGCAAGGATCCATTACATTGATCAAAAGTGACAAAAACATTATGTTACAAAAGGTTCTATTTTAAATAAAGACTATTCATCTATTCATCAAAGCATGCTGAAACAATGTACACAACTGTTTTCAACACTGATAATAATAATAATTAAAAAATAATAATAAAGGTTTATTGAGCAGTAAATCAGCATATTAGAATGATTTCTGAAGGATCATGTGACACTGAAGACTGGAGTAATGAAAATTCAGCTTTGCCATCACAGGAATAAATTACATTTTAAAATATATTCAAAAAGAAAACAGTTCACAATAGTACTTCTTTCTTTTCCCATTTTTAATCAAATAAATGCAGCCTTGGTGAGCATAAGAGACATCTTTTAAAACACTAAAAAACCTTACTGATCTCAAACTGAGTGTTTGGCTATCTAAATGTCCAATTAAAGGGTAAATATAATTACCACATTTTGAGGATTTTTTTATTATTGAAATACAACAGTCTCAGGACAGATGGGAAAGCCCATTCAGAAAATACACGAAGAGCACGTGTGTGTAAATGTTTGTCAAGAGAAGCAGTGCTCTGTAATTTAATGGCCCTAGTGAGGCTGTCACACAGAGTTTGTATTTGGAAGGAAACCTGAGCCCCGCTCTGCAGCCAGCGCTGAGGTCAGAGGTCATTGGCCCTGTCTAGTTAGGAATGCATTGTGTCATTTGGATAGTTCCAAAGACGGCCCCCTTAAAATGCTTATTATTTCACCTCAAACACACTGGGTATGTTATTCCCATGCAAGCCTTTCCCCTGCAGTGATAACTGTCCTGCAAGTCAAACAAAGACAAGCCTCTCTGGAGTGATGAATGCTGGCTTGCTGGAGACATACATTTCCATAAGTACAACAGCATGTAACCATGCATATATTCATATTTGAGTAGACGTATAGTATTTCATATCGCCTCTCTGCTAACCTCCTCTGTCTTTATGGGAGGCCCTGTTTAATCCTCTTTTGAAAAATGCTGGAACAAAAATGAATACAAGCGGTGCTGAGCTCCTACCGCCAACACTTTTAAATGTAGTAAACACCCACCTCCACTATTCAATAGGGGGGAAAACCCCACCAGGTCTCATTCCTCATCTTAAGATCAACATCTGCTAGCCAGTTCACCGTGAGGACCAATCAAACTCAGTATCTGTTGTCATGCTGCTAAACCCAGGGTTAGCCTAGACATTATGAAAATGAATGTATTACTTTGTAGTGCTTTTTGATGTATTAACCTTCTAAGGAAGACACAGGCTTAGGAGACAGGATGACCATTTCCTGGTATTTATTTTCTCGTAAGCCTTATACCATGGCACTATGTCTTGTAAAGTCATCACTCACTGTCATAAAAGAGAAACACTATAAGCCTCATGACAGTTCAAAAGAAAAGTAAGTCTAGTAAACACACGTTTGCATTTAAGTACTAGACCACATTTTCAATCAAAAACCGAATCTACTTATAAAGCACGTTGGTTATTGTACATCCCATTTTTAAAAAGGACAACACTTATCAGGCACAATATGCTCAGTCCGAATCATTTTGGGGGAATAACATTTTATTTCATTGACCCATCTAATACCCCTTCTGTGTGAGTGAATGGAAAGGACAGAGGCGTGATAATGTTGCACAAAATTGAACAACCAAGGCAGAGGGTGTGATGTTCTCTAGGCAGAACATTGATGATTAGTTGTGGTGGTGACGTTACAAGCCAACACAGCTGCCAATGAGATGCAGCACAGCGTGGAAACATCTTGTGTGGTACAAGTCTCAAATAACCTGCCTCATTCCACACATATTCAGAAAACAACTCAAAACAGAATAGAACATTACAAGGAACATTACTGTGTTAATCATTTCAACTTGTTATGGGTAAAGAATGAGCACTTTGACTCTCTTATGAGAAATTTGACAAGTACATCACTGGTTTATCTTGATCTAGAGTCTAGTTTATCTAAACTAGTGAGCTATGGATTAAAAACCCCAAACAAAACAGAATTCATATTTTATTTATCTTATTATTTTAGTGTAGAACGAATAAAGATGTTTGTTGTTAGGATGACAAAGTTTTAAAAGTAAAAATTTTAGGCTGCTCTGCCTCAGCTGTCTTAGTGTTTGTCAATTTCAAAATGATCGAGATTGCCAATCAAATCAAAGAAGGCGGGTCTTACCGTCACAACGCAGCGAGAGTTTGTGGAAAGATGCAATAGATGTAAGTATTAGATAACTGTTTTACAATAGAAATGTTCTGCGACCGACAGTAATAGCCGATCTAGTGTACTATAGTACTCGACGTTCTATGAAATTTCGTCATTTTGAATTGAAAATATGCTGTCATGGTTCATGTAATTAATAACTGAATGTGATGAGACAAAAAAACTTTTGCATTTTCGACATATTAGACATAGGAATAAGAGTGAATGTGTGCATATTTTAAAATAAAGTATTATTTGCAAATTGTTTCAATTGATTACTTCATAACTGCAGTTGAATTAGACCTAGATCTACTTTTACAATAATTTTTTTTTAAATCCATTTAATCCTTAGTTATTTCATTACTTTATTATTTAATAATACATAATAAATCCCTGCAAGCATAAAAGTGAAACTCTGCCTATGAGTAAACCTAAATATTGCAATAAATAGATGTCATCCTTTAGATAAAAAGGTATTAGAAAAAGAAAAGAAACTCCACGGCGTAGCTACGCCATCACTCCTACGGCGTCGTGGCCGTTTTATGGTTCTGCGATGGGTTGCGAACGCTAGGGGGGGGGGGGGTCGGGGGGGGGGGGGGGTGTGTGTGGTTTGCGAATCTCTTTGCTAGTTTGTATTGGTTCCGTGCGCCGGTTCTGCTTTTTGCTTTTAGCGGAGACAAACAAATTTGTCCCACTGGTTTTTCCACCGCTTCATGCAGTCGGTGACGTCCAAGCCAACATTTTGGGCAATCTCTTTCCATGAGTTGTTTGCCATCTGGCAGTCTTTGTAGTGCGCTGAAGAGAAATTGTACAGATGGTCGTAGTTTCATACTTCCTTGATCAAACTTTCCTCAACTTGATCCATCGTTGAAACAAACAGTGCAGTGGTCACTTTAAAAATGGCGGTATAGCGGGAGGGGGAAACCGGAAAAGCTATAATAGTATAATCTGACCAATCACAGCCCTTGCGGTCTGTGTCGCCTCGACGCGTAGTTACAATTTTTTGGAGGTGCACGTCAAGCTACGGCGGAGGGGTCGGAGAGGGGTTCGCGGAGACGCAGAGGGTCTGCAGAGGTATGCCGTCGATTCGACACAGAAGCATAAAACAGGCTTTAGGCATGACAGTTCAAAAGAAGGAAATCAAGTCTAGTAAACACACTTTTGTGTTTAAGTACTGCATACATTTCCAAACAAACATTCAATCGCGCATAAACGTGCATGCTGTCACCTTTTTCACAGATTCACGTTTTTTGAAGTTTACACAGATATGATAACGGTATTGCTTTCAAACCTCGTTTTCAAAAACTTGCACTTTAAAACCTGTTTAAAATGTTGCATTCTCAGGCCACCAAAACGCTGTTGTTGTGTAAAGGAATGGCCAGAATGCATTATACGTTTTTTGATCTCAGTTGAAAACGGTGTCGTGTAAGCAGCCCCTAAGTAAGTGGCTCCCCAGCCACTGTGGCTAGTTTCCAAAGTGGCAATTTTACTGGTTGACAGATACCATGGGGAAAATCTGCCATATAGATATTTTTAATATTATCTTATAATTTGGCAGAAGGTACATTAGGCTGTTGTCACTTTAAGACCTGACACACGGATCCATTATACTGTTACACATGCATTTTCTTCCTTAACCGTTTACGTTCACTTAAAACTGACTGTTTAAGTGAATTCTCGCCAAGTCATCATTTTGACATTATTTTGTGTGTATGTGACTGTTTAAGCACAATAAGCAGCAAAAAATAACTCAATTTAGCACTGAGAGGCTGCTTTATGTACACACACTTTGGGTGTGAGCACAAAATCTGTGGGAATTAGTAAAAATTATGCGCAATACGCAAAAAGTTCAAGCCCTGTAACACCAACAATATTCATCCAGAGAAAATTAAACGAGTGGATGAGGGGAGGTGGATTTATGTGTCAACTCGCTGTCGAAGAGATGAGACAGAGAAAGCGCACCTAGTATCGTGTATCTATTCTGTGGAAAATGAGTATTGATAGCGATTCAGAAATTTCAGTATCGATATATCGACATTTTTGACAACACTACATTAGGCCTACACTTACCGGTAGTTTACTATTTCAGATGCCTATTTAAAAGATACAGTTGAAAAGATTATATATATCTTAAATTTAACCCTGCAAAATGGCTCCGTGGAGGGACTGCATTACATGGCACTACTAAAATCCACCCATATTTGGCAGGTGTTAATGTCCAGCCCTGTATGTATATGTATATGCTGTATGCATATGTGTGTATATAAACCTAATACTTAGAATGACGTCATCCTTTAGAAGAAAAAAACAAGAAAGAAAAAGAAATCAAAAGGCGGCAGAGGTTCGCTTGTGAAACCGTGGAAGTCAGCTCAGGAGAACAGATGATATAAGGTTTCCCTCCTAATAATTTCAGGAATTTCATTATTTCCTATGAAAATATTTGGCTGGCTTTTTGGCTGTACAGAAGGGGGAAAGGGGGTCAGGGAGTTTCATGATGAGATGAATAAGTCAGCTATAGAGTAAGTGCAAAAAGAGCTTGTTTTTTAAAACGCAGGCCTCTGCTTTAATAAAAGTTCCACTACTGTAGGTCAAAGCCACCTAATCTGAGTTCAATTAAGTTTAATCCACTGGCTCACTAACAAAAACACAACACGAATCAGATGTGGACGTAGGCCTACTACATAAACAGCAGGCCAAAGTATGCATATGTCCAGCCAAAGTATGCAGGCATCAGTGGTCATGTATTGCACAATGCTGCTCAGGATCATTTGAGGGTTTTTTGCTGAGTAGGGAAGTGGGTGACACTGGCAGTACAACGTTTGAAGCCACATAATGAATCACTAGACTGACATTAGTGGTGATCACCTTCATGAATGCCAGAATAGTCTGGTGCCAATCTCACAGGGCAGAACGTCTTAAAAGAGGTCAGTCCATTCACATTTATATATCAACATGTACAGTACAGGCTTGTATCATGGGAATGCTGTCCATTATACGAGCAAAAAAAGGGGGGGGGAAAGCGCAAAAGTCACTGCTGATCAGTTCCGCCTGGCTACACTCAGAGTGCTCCAAGTGGTGTGTTGACGCATTTATATTTAATGCCTATTAAATGCGTGATTATGGCTTCATCCATTTACACCCATGTATTATTCATCTGAATCAGTAAAGACTGCCTTACATCCAGATGTACTGAGTGTGGTTTTGCGTAGAGCTGCTCGGGGCGGGTTGGCATGGCAGTGTTCACCAGTTGGCTGAGAGGGCTATAATTTTCTCAGCCTTTCATGGATCTTTTCATCAGCTCCAAGTACATAAGAGGAGTGATCAATCATCTATACAATTAGCATCATGCACAACCAGGCGTGAAGTTCACAGGCTCGTGGGATAATTTGTAGCTGACCTCTACAGGAATAATATAATTCACAGACAGTTACCATAAAAGGGACTAGAAGAGAGGAGGACTCGTTTATGCAAGGTCTATCAAAAACGGGGGCTGTTTTATATATGAAGAAAAGAGAACTGAAGTAGATAAAACATGAGAAATATTGGATGAAAAGAATACAGTAAACACTGTAGCCTCACAGAAGAATGAGCGCAATGTAGAACTTTGGATATTCCTATGTATGTCTGAGTCTGTTTTCCACAGGAAACACCTGCACAAAGTATTTAAAAACATATTTTTTGGGGGAATAAAATTCAATCAACATCTGGTTCAATAACATACTGTATTAGAGTGTGCAGTGCACGATCTGTGTGTGTGTGCCTGTGTGTGTGTATATATATATATATATATATATATATATATATATATATATATATATATATATATATATATAGACACATGTGTGTCTATATTCCGAAATCCTCCATTACTACTGTCATTTGTCATACTACTTGCACAATTTTTCACTCGCAGAAATATGCCTAATTTAGAACAAACAACAGATTTACATTTTTTTAAGCATTTTACTAAATGTAATAAAATGACAAATAATAAAATAAAATAACATTATTTTTTTTAAAGAAATTCTGCTGAGGCTTTAATAAACATAAAATTATTTTCTGCGAATCAGTTCAAATGGTCCATATGATGAATCACCATAAATCATCTCAATATTTCCGATTTATCACGCAAAACTTTTGCATTTAGTGTTTTTGCGAATAGTCCCAAAGCTTCTTCCACACAAACTTCACTTTCACAAGAGAATGCAAAAGTTTGGTGAGCGAATGCAAAAGCACTGTAATATATTTTTTCATCCCATCTATTTTTTCCCCACCTCCAAGTTCCCCTTAAAAGCTCAGAAAAATACACTGTGAAAAATATTTCTTGGTTATTTTTAATCAGATATTCTGTACTATACATTAAACATTGCAAACGTATGTGGCGACAGTAGCAGTTTCAAAACTATTGTTCTTCTGATAAAAAAAAAAAAACAGCCCTTTGAGCCATTTCAGAGCAAATGCATACATAAAAAGATATGTATCGACTATTAAAGGCTGAGAAACATTGCGAGCTGTATCCTCAGGACTACATTCATGCTGACTCAACATGAGTTGTGTACCATCACATTTGATGCGGACAGCCAGACACACAAACACCGACGCTGCAACAAAGCATCAGCATTATTTGGTTCTCATGAATTCCTCGCTTTATTTTAGGAGACAAATATGTTCGAAATACGATTGAAACCATCTCTTTGAAATTGAATAAGGTTGTGTGTGTCCAGTGATGCTAATGTGGTGGAGTGGAAGTCCCCAGTGAAAAGGCCTCCTCACACAAATGAATCAGCTGGTCTCACAGTGGCATGTTAAAGGACTACTTAATTGCTGCAGTTTAAAAAGAGGAAATCCTTCTGTCCCCAGGGCTTAACTCTTTATCCAAACCTACTTCTGAACACTAGGGGTTGGACCTTGTGGTTGTGTGCCTATGTGTGTGGGATTGCATGCGATGAATAGGGAGACAGATCTCAATCTCTTTTTTTAGGTTGCCACTTCTGTAGGCTTGTGGTTTCTCAAGCCTCCAGAGGAAAAAAAAAAAGGTGCTAAGAGCGTCCAAATCCTTGATAAGGTAACCAGCTATTAGCCAGCTTAGTTTACAAGCCAAGTGACTTAGATTATGTCACAGAATGACATAAGATCCTCTTATGTTTTGAGTTGGATCCCCTTTTCAAGGACAAAGCAGGGGCAAAGAGAGTGCACAGCGGTACAACATACCTTTGACTACTCTGAGACAAACAAGTATGTACTTGAGATATGCTGTATGGAAAGCTATGCATTTTCTTTCCTCTCTTGAAGTTGTTGTGACCTTTGAATCACCAGTGATCAGCGAAAGCCCTGCCCTGAAGCTAAATACTGTCATCACTGCCAGACTGAGCACTTAATCCAGTTCCATACAGATAGTTCAGTTATTTATGAGAGTGGCAAACACAATTCAATTGATTTTACTCCTGAAACATTCCGGTTTTTATCAAATCGACATACGGCCTATGGAACGGAAACAGAACAGCTAGCTATTAAAGCACTGATGATGTCACTATCTTTTTGACACTGAGAGCTCATCTCAAGTGCTTGAAAATGAGCCAAGTACTGGTCTTGACTCATGCAATTACACTGACTTGACTCATTTTTATACCGTCTTGTTTTTTTATACTGACTTGTCTATAGTTTCTCACCAGGCCAGCAGTCTTAGGGTGACCCTATATCATGTCACTCACATTATATAATCATATACATACAGGTGAGACTCGAAACATTAGAATATCGTGCAAAAGTTCATTTATTTCAGTAATTCAACTTAAAAGGTAAAACTAATATATCATATAGACACTGCAAAATGAGATATTTCAAGCCTTTATTTGTTATAATTTTTATGATTATGGCTTACAGCTTATGCAAACCCCAAATTCAAAATTAGAATATTGTGAAAAGGTTTTCATAAGCTGTAAGCTATAATGATCAAAATTATAACAAATAAAGGCTTGAAATATCTCACTTTTTCGAGTTTCAACTGTATATGCATCAGCTTAAAGTGCATAATTAAAGTGCTAGTTTTGCTATTAATTGCAAAGCAATTGTCGATTTTGTTACACTGCTGCCATCCATTTTTGTTTAAAGCCACAACACGTTGTGGTTATTTAATCATGCACTACTGTTTTTAATTAAATTAATATTTTTATTCTGCAATGGTAAAGGGATGTGTAATATAACAATGCTGTTCTTCTGAACTTTCGATTCATCAAAGAATCCTGGAAAAAAAAACTATCATGGTTTTCACAAAAATATTAAGCAGCACAACCTCTTTCTATCTCTCTCATAGACACATTAAGAGAGAGAAAAGATGCATATACGACAAAAAGATTGATAAAACATAGGTTTAAAGGCCAAATGAGCCATGCAGCTATACAGCGCAGTATAGCTAGTTACACCCTCAGAAAAAAAGGTGCAAAATATGTCACTGGGGCAGTACCATTTCAAAAAGTTCACCTTTGTACCTAGAGTGCATATTAGTACCTCAAATGTACATTTCGGTACAAAAGGTGTATATATTAGTACCTAAATGGTACATATTAGAACCTTTTTCATATGGATACCATCCCAGTGACTTTTTTTCTGAGAGTGCATGCATGTGTGTTAATGTGACTAACCTTTGTGGATACAATGTCTCATGAAAATTGACGGTGTCGACTCTTATGACATTTTGGAGTTTACGTGCAGTACACATACGTAATCAAATTCTATTACAAGGGTCCGATCTACATGACACGTAAGGAAATATATATGTAGTAGTAGTTAATGATAAAACACTTGAGTTGTTTTTAAATTTTTCGCGTCGAGTGAAGTCTGAGGTCATTTCAGGTCGAGTCTGAGTCAAGTCTGAAATCTATTAAAATGCGACTTGAGTCCGAGTCACTAACTTGAACACTACGTTATAATAGCAACCTCCAACTGAGAATTCTTTTTTGTTTGTTTTAAGATAAAAGCAATGTTATTATTAGCTAAATCCCAAGTCAATTTATCATATATTACAGAAAGAATACAGATATGAAAAAACAGGATTTAAAACCCTGATGTTTTTAAACTTATTAATAAAAAGGACTGTTGAAAATGGCAGATTTTAAAGTTGACATCTGCATGATTCGCAGAAACATAGCCTATTCGCCACAGCATTTGATTTCATTGTTCTGTTCTTGCACAACTCTTTGTTCATGCATTCTTGTACAATCAAAAAGGAATGTCAAATCACTTCGTTATGCAGCCTTCGGCAAAGCTCTCCAGACATACCATAATCAAATCAAAACAAGCAACAAACAAGTTGGAGTGCTCTCCGCTTGACCACAGGCTCTGGTCACATCTCACACACAAACATCAACAGGACAAACTGCAATTACAGCAACCAAAAAACAACTACAGTGAACTAAGGATCTGTAACCACAGACGGACAGGAAGCAATATGATTATGTAATTTGTGAGCGGTTCCACAATGCAATGAGGTTATGAACCTGGAACCAATAGGCTATTTAATTTATAGAACATCTAAAAGGTAAGTGATGCCTTTTATATTTAATTCGTTCCGATTTACAGATATTAAATATGCAATCATTCAACCCTATTCAGTTACTGTTTCCAGAGAATAAAACTTTCATCTTGGACTTGGACCTTGACATGACTTACTTTCTTTTTTTTTAAATCTGGCACAGATCCCTAGTTGTCCTTAAATGTCCTTGTTTATTCTGATTAAATACACTAAACTGCACTAAATGATAATCATCAGCGGTTTTGCTTTCAAGAATATTTAGCAGACATAAAGTGGGTTTCAAAAGAGTCCACCTGTGAAAATGCTTCATTTATTACATTTATAACAAATGAGGTATATTATCAGCATGATTTGATTGAAAAGTTGTATTGAAAAAGTAAGATTAATTTCAGAAGGTTTTAGTATTGTCCCTTTTGCTTTATTGACAGCACTTCCAGATGATCATGTTCTTCAGTCTGATTTGAGTCACATGATCAATTACTTATTGTATTGGTGAATCTTAAATATTTATATTTACTATAACATTTAATCATAATGTTTCTTTGTTTGCTTTTTTCAAAATTCTAAAGCTTTGTTTATTTCCAGATTTAACTCCAATTTTGAATCCCAGATTGCCATCATAATCCCAGACTTTTAAACCTCAATGTATGTCACAAAACAGTTACAGGAACCTTTGCTGAGAAAGGAGAAGAGCGGAAAATAGATCTTTGGTTTGTCCCACCATCCAGAGAACAAATACAGTGCTTTACCCCAACAGTATCCAGTGCCCCCACAACCTCAACATATTTCTGGAA